>NC_049249.1:2817300-3512200 GCF_011100685.1 Canis lupus familiaris
AGAGAAATGAGTAAACAGACTCTGGACTGAACCTCCAGACACCCTTCACTTGACCTATGGGGCCTGTGGAAGACATGGAGGTTTTTGCTCCAATGGCTTTAGCATTTTCCAATTGTCCATGGATTTGGAACATTTTTTGATATATGTCAGCTACTTTCATATTGCAATACCAAAATTCATTTCTTCAGCACATCTCTCCTTTGAATTATGCTGTCCCAAGTGGTGGGGAAACATTATTTAAATTAAACTAAAAAAAATTTCAGTCCTTAAGCTGCAAGCCAAGGTCTTCACAAGCCAAAAAAAGCTCTCACTTTTGATGAAAAATGTAATTCCCATGTAAAATGAAATGGCAGGCAGACCTGGGATGTGTTATTGTATGATGTTTGAAGGAAAGATCAACATCATTTAAGCAGAGGGTTCAAGTGATTTTCAAGTAACACAAAGCTAATGATTATTACCTGTTATAGGAGAAGAGAGGCCAGTGCAGTGCATGAGTGCTTGGGGCTCAGGTGACTGCAGCAGGAGGCAGCTGAGAGAGGAAGCCAAATAGGAGATCTCAAAGTAAGAGGAAGGCCCAAGAAGAGATTCCAACAGCATGACTTAGAACCTTGACCAAGAAAGAGACTAAAATCTCAGACATTTTTCAGATAAGAGTGCAGGCTGGTATAACCTTGAGAAATTTACCTACTTATTAGAAGATTTGAAGGCTTTATGTGAATATTATTGTTTTACACAGTTAGGAAGACAGAACTGTGGGGATCCCTGGGTGGCGCAGTGGTTTAGTGCCTGCCTTTGGCCCAGGGCGCGATCCTGGAGACCAGGAATCGAATCCCACATCGGGCTTCCGGTGCATGGAGCCTGCTTCTCCCTCTGCCTATGTCTCTGCCTCTCTCTCTCTCTCTGTGACTATCATTAAAAAAAAAAAAAAAAAGGAAGACAGAACTGTGAATTGATAGTGCTGTTTAAAATTTACTATTATTAAAAAAATAAAATAAAATAAAATAAAATTTACTATTATTAAAAATAGCTTATATTCTAAGGTTTCATCTGATATATTTATAATCTCTACCATTTAATATTTAAGATGTTCTCTCATCTGTTAAATGACAATTTGACCTTATCTCATGAGGATGTCATGAGGATTGAATTAGATTATGTATATACATATAAAACATACATGATGCTTGGCATCATGCTTGACACATAATAAATATTACTATAAACAGTAGTTATCAGCATTACATCACCATTACATAGCCTGTTTCTGAAAGTAAAATGTATTACTTCAAGAATAACATTGAAAATGTAGAGAAGAACCAACAGGATGTAAAACAGATTGTGTTGGACACATCTTTGCTTTTAAAACATTACCTTGCATAGTTTCACTATTATTGATAATGCTTCTGTAAACATCAGGGGTTCACGTAACCTTTTTAATTAGTATTTTGTGTCCTTTGGGTAAATAACTAGTAGTACAATCATGGATCTATGGTAGTTTTATTTTTAACTTCTTAAGGAACTTCCATACTGTTTCCTAGAGTGGCTGCACCAGTTTGCATTCCCACCAGCGGTACAAGAGGGTTCCCCTTTCTCCACATCCTTGCCAACACCTGTTGTTTCCTGTGTTGTTGATTTTAGCCATTCTGACCGGTGTGAGGTGAATTTCATTGTAGTTTTGATCTGTATTTCCCTGATGGTGAGTGATGTTGAGCATCTTTTCATATATCTGTTGGCCATCTGGATGTCTTCTTTGAACAAATGTCTATTCACATCTTCTGCTCAATTTTTAATTGGATTATTCATTTTTGGAGTGTTGAGTTTCATAAGTTCTTTGTACATTTTGGATACTAGCCCTTTATCAGATACATCATTTGCAAATATTTTCTCCCATTCAGTAGGCTGCTTTAGTTTTGTTGATTGTTTCCTTTGCTATGCAGAAGCTTTTCATTTAGCCCATGTCCCTTGAGCTAATGAATGGATAAAGTCAGTCCCTTGACTGATGAATGGATAAAGAAGATGTGGTCTACATGTACAATAGAATATCACTCAGCCATCAAAAAGAATGAAATCTTGCCATTTGCAATGACATGTATGGGGGTAGAGAGCATTATACTAAGTGAAATAAGTCAGTCAGTCAGAGAAAGACAAATACCATATGATTTCCTTCATATGTGGAATTTAAGAAACAAAACAAATGAGCAGGAAAAAAAGAAAGAGAGAGAGGCAAACAAAGAAACAGACTCCTAACTATTGAGAGCAAACTGATGGATATCAGAGGAGAGGTGGGCTAGGGGGCGGGTGAAAGAGATGATGGGGATTAAGAAGAGTACTTGTGATGGGCACCGAGTGTTGTGGAAGTGTTGAAGCATTATATTGTACACCTGAAACTAATATTACACTGTATATTAACTAACTGGGATTTAAATAAAAACTTTAAAAAAGTCAAACATTACCTTGCAATAAAAGGAACGACAAAGAATCCAAGTAATATCAGTAGATGAAACTCTCCAAGAGGTTAATGTGTAGTAAGCAGAGTATTGTCCCTCCCAAGGATGTCCACACCTAACCTCTGGAAACCAGGTATGTTACCTTACATAGCAAAAGGGACTTTGAATATGTGATTAAGATTATAGACCATGAGATGGGAAGATTACTCTGCATTATCTGATTGAGCCAATCTAATTAGATGAATCCTTAAAAGTGGAAGAGAGAAGTAGAAGAGTGGGTCAGAGAGAACATGGGAAGGATTCACCCACCAGCATTGTTGGCTTTGAAGATGGAAGAAAAAGGCCACAAGCCAAGAATTGCAGCAACTTAGAGAAGTTAGAGATGGCCCTTAGCTTAAGATCAGCAAGAAATTAGAGACCCCAGTCCTGTAACTCCAAGAAACAGAACTCTTCCAACGATCTGATTAAGCAGGAAAGGGATTCTCCCTCCAGAAAAGAATGCAGCCTGCCAACACCTTGATTTCAGTTTGGTGAGACTATACAGAATTCTGATCCACAGAACTGTAAAATAATAAATTTATATCATCTAAGTCATTAAACTTATGGTAATCTATAGGCATTATCTGGAGACTAATACTATATCCAAAAATAAAAGATGTTCTCTTAGACGGCAGAGAGTTCTCTGTCACTGGACATTTTGGACATCACCTATGATCCATACACTGTTTTTTTAATTTGAGGAAAAGAGATACAAAGAGAGCAGAGGGTGGAGGGGGAGAGGGGCAGAGGCAGACGGAGAGAGAGAGAATCCCAGGCAGACCCCTTGCTGAGCACATGGAGCCAGACTCAGGGCTTGAACTCATGACCCTCAGATCATGACCTGAGTGGAGATCAAGAGTAGATACTTAATCAACTGTACCACCCCAGCACCCCAATCCATACACTATTTTAGTTTCTTCTTTAAAACTCAAAATATCAGGAAGCCTGGGTAGCTCAGCATTTGAGCACCTGCTTTCAGCCCAGGGAATGATCCTGGAGTCCTGAGATCGAGTCCCACATCCCACTCCCTGTATGGAGCCTACTTCTCTCCCTGCCTATGTCTCTCCCTCTCTCTGTGTCTCATGAATAAATAAATAAATAAATAAATAAATAAATAAATAAATAAATAAATAAAATCTTTTTTAAAAACTCAAAATATCTTAGTAAACTATTCACTGTTCACATTTTATGACTGAGTCAAATTTGGAGGTTTGCAGATGAAAATTAGTAAATTATACAACACTAGATCGTAGTCTTTCTGACTTCAAACTTCATGTTGTGATAGTATATCACTCTTCCTTCTCTATGCTTGATGTATTCAGGGGGGTATTTAGTTGTGGAGATTAAAGCAATAAGTGAGGAGTTGAACTCACATATTTATTCTAGCTCTGAGACCTTTTAAAATTAAGATGATAGGGGTTTTTTCCCCTTGCCTTTCCACAGAGAATTTGCCATTGTAAAAATATTTATATTTTGTTTCATTTTACCCCAATGCCCAAAGCTAACTTTCTCTCACTCCATCCCTACAAGCTGATGCTGTCCTTACAAACTCTTATATCTAATTTGTCAAGATTCTCAAGTTACCTGTAAGAACACAAATTCACTGTCAACAACAGGAGATCTTTTCTTAATCATTTAAGTCAGAACTTTGAAGCTTGCTAGACAATGAATGTCTCCAATGAGGAGGGACAGGTGATTGCATAATCTCAATTATATCTCTTGGCCTCATCTAATCATTGGGATCTTTCCTCATCTCTTTAGTTCATGCATTTCTTTTCTACCTGGCATATTCTGTTTCCCTAAATCCAACATAAAACCATGAAGACGTGAGGAATAACCCAAGCCTACCTTCTTTTGTCTTTTTTTGTAGAGGTTTGGAACCAGATGGCCTACCTAGACTCAGAGCTGGCCTTGCCATGTGCTAACTAGCCTTGAGTGATCTATGGAACTAACCATAGATCTAACCCTGAACTTGCTCAATTCTAAAGGATATAATAACAGCAGATGTCTCCCAAGATTTAGTGGAGAAGCATTGCAATCTGACATATAAAGCTCTTAGTAGAGTATCTACAATAATATATATTCTAAAAATTGCTGTTGTGTTTTTTCACTGTTGCTGTCATTAATGGAATGAAAACTTTTCATATGAGTTCTTTCAGATTTTCATCCTGGTGCCAGTGAAGTCTAGAGAGCTAGGGATTTGTTGTGAGTATAGAGCTCAGAGAGGCCCAACCTGGGGCATATGGTAGCCAGCAGCCAAAGGTGGCTACCCAGCTCTTGAAATGCGACTAGTTTAAATTGAGATGAGTGTAAGTGTAAAAAACAGTACAGAAAATGAATGTTAAATATCTGTTGATAATTCTATATTAATTACATATTTAAATGATAATCTTTTAGGTATCAACCTATTCTTAAGATTAATTTAATTTGCATATTTTTCTTTTTTTAATGTGGTGACTAGTAAATCTAGAATTCCATATGTGCCTCCACCCCTACTCTTTTTCACTAGCACCAGCCTAGTGTTCACTTTCTTTTTTTTTTTTTAAGATTTTATTTATTATTCACGACACACACACACACACACACACACAGAGGCAGAGACACAGGCAGAGGGAGAAGCAGGCTCCATGCAGGCAGCCGACATGGGACTCAATCCCAGGTCTCCAGGATCACATCCTGGGTTGAAGGCGGTGCTAAACCACTGAGTCACCCAGGCTGCCCCTCACTTTCTTATCAAATAATTCAAATAAGTTGTGCTACTCACTGGAGAAATGACCTCCCAATCTGTTTAGAACTCAAGGGGAGGTTCTAGAAAATCACACTTTTTAAAAATTTTTTATTTATTTATGATAGTCACACAGGGAGAGAGAGAGAGAGAGAGGCAGAGACACAGGCAGAGGGAGAAGCAGGCTCCATGCACCAGGAGCCCGACGTGGGATTCGATCCCAGGTCTCCAGGATCGCGCCCTGGGCCAAAGGCAGGCGCCAAACCGCTGCGCCACCCAGGGATCTCGAAAATTGCACTTTTTATAAATATTTAATGAAGCAATTTAAATTTAGTGACACAGAGAGAAGCATATAGAATTCAATAAATATTAGCTAATACTATTACCATTACCTTCTCATAAATATTAGCTAATACTGTTACTATTACCTTCTCTAAGTGCAAGGCTATAAATACCCTGTGCTTCAAAAGTGGGAGTCATCTAACCTACCATACAGTTGACATGTTTCTGGATGCCATAGTATATGCTGCACTCCAGGAGAATGATTATTGAACTGGTTGATCCTGGAGACAGCGTGGCTAGCCACAGGGTCATGAGGCATCTGCCTGAGTTCATGGAACCCAGTGAGGCCACCCTGTGTAACAAACCCCCCAACCCCATAATTGTAGTGTGGGGGCAAGTTGATAGGTGAGAGATTTGTGGATTGCTGATTTGAGTGGTGCAGACTGGAGGTTTGTGTGAAAATGCTGGGATTAGGGATCCCTGGGTGGCGCAGCGGTTTGGCGCCTGCCTTTGGCCCAGGGCGCGATCCTGGAGACCCGGGATCGAATCCCACATCGGGCATCCCGGTGCATGGAGCCTGCTTATCCCTCTGCCTATGTCTCTGCCTCTCTCTCTCTCTCTATCATAAATAAGTGAAAATTGAAAAAAAAAAAAAAAAAGAAAAGAAAATGCTGGGATTGCCTGCTCTTTCACAATATTCTCTCAGAAATGGCTGGCTTCTCTACCCTGTATCTTACCCCCCACCAAGATTTCCAGGGACCAAAGCGTCTACTTGTGAGGTGCAGACCACTGGTGATTTATTTAAGGTTCTCCTGCCAAGTGGTCTCAATGTTTAACAGGTTTCCACCGGAGCATCTCATCTGCCTTTCCCCTCTCTCAGTTTCTTTACCTCCCAGTATTAGATGCTAAATAGATTAGGATGGACAATTTGGCTCACTCTGCTCCTTCCTGGCCACTTCCTATGTTAGCTCCCACAAATAAAACCTGAGCTGACAGCAGTGGAATTTATGAAGACCAGTTAAGAAATGAGGTATGCAGAACGGCACTCACACGCAGCTGACCCTAGAAGTGTGGGGGTCTCTGTTTCCAGGCCAAATAGCACAAATGGTACAGCCTGGACCCCAGAAATTGCAACAACCAAATATGCCACACTAATTTAAAGAAAATGGTTTATTTTCTCTGGAATCCTAGGATTGGAAATATTTTATGGTGCTCAACTGCCCCTCATCCCACATAGTTTGAGTTCCCAGTTACGTTCGGGGCTGCCTCATCCTAGAGTTGGGTGCAATTATTCAAGTCCCACCCTAGAAACCCAGCTAGATCTTAAGCTCCACAGAGAATACTTCCAGAGGTCTTCCTGTATCATTTTCCTTCTGATATTTTAGTTGTAGAGGAGAACAGAAGCAGTGTAAGCTTGGTAACGCCTTCCAAATCTCCAAAAAAGCTATTCCTATTCCCGTTGTATGGGCAGTCTCTTTCCCCAGAATGATGATGTGGACAGAGTCTCCAGGGATGTGATAAAGCTCCATGGAGTTTACATTTCACTGGTGGAAGATAGCCTTGGGAGTCAAAAGGAACTGATCACGAGAGGCCAATATGCTTTCTCACACAGACTCACTTGCCCCAGAGTTCTATGTGTATGGAGTCCTTCTGCACAAAAGATTGAAAACATGTTCTTTCTAGCCTTGAAATATACAATAACTAAATATGGCAAATGAACATTTGATTTCTGTTAAATATACATGATATATATACACACATATATGTATACACACATGTATTTAAATATGTACACAGGGATGCCTGGGTGGCTCAGGGGATGAGCATCTGCCTTCGGCTCAGGTAGTGATCCTGGGGTCCTGGGATCGAGTCTCTCATTGGGCTTCCTGTGAGGAGCCTGCTTCTCTCTCTGCCTATGTCTCTGCATCTCTTTCTGTGTGTCTCATGAATAAATAAATAAACCTTAAAAAATATGTACACACACAAAAAAAAATATGTACACATATGCACAGGTACCTGCATTCCACATGAACACATAAACATACATTAAACCTATACAAATATACATACATGTGTATGTATGTATACACACGTGTGCACATATACACATGCATGAACACCCCTCCCCTGTCTATTTCAGAATCTCTACTAATATATAGGCAGTGGTGGAGGCAAAATGAAACCTGGATGAAAAGTTCAACAACTCCAACTCCTGTGGTCTGGCTGCTTGGCTTTCAGAGCTGGGCCCTGGACATCAAACAACTTTAGAGCCAGCCTATGATAGAGACATCTGTTATGCTGAGTTAAGAGCACGCCCAGAGAGGAATGCCTTGGTGGCTCAATCGATTAAGCATCCGATTCTTTTTTTTTTTTTTTTTAAGCATCTGATTTTTAATTTCAGCTCAGGTCATGATCTCAGCCTGGAGCCCATGGCTGGCTCCCTATTCAGTGCAGAGTCTGCTTATCCCTCTCCCTCCCCCTACTTGCGTGCACTCTCTTTCTTAAATAAATAAAATCTAAAAAAATAAAAAAAGAACATGCCCAGAGAGTGATGGGCTGCAGTCCCAGGAGGCTTGAGTGGAATGAGGCAAACCTCAACTTCCTTCAAATAAACTCAGCCATGCTTCATTATTAAATGCATTTTTATTTCATATGCACTGTATAGCTGTCATTGAAAGTAAACACATTCGAGGAGTGGTTGTCCTGGCAGGGAGAGGCAGGAGTGCCAAGAAAGTACTCTGCATTTCCTTCCTGCTTCAGCTGTCAAAATGACAAGTTCCAAAGCCAGAAACTGTGTTTGGATACTGAGGCATAGTAATACTAAGTTCAAGGAAAGGAGAAAAAAAAAAAACCCAGATATGGAGCAAACAAATGATATTTGGGAAAATGCAGAAATGATATTTATCCAGCTCACCAATCTCTGCTTTCTGAGTAGAAAACCTCCAGCCCAGGCAATGAGCACCTCATTTGTGTGGGCAGACTGTCACCCTCTGAGTACTGGCTGAGAGAAACATCATGTAGATACAATTCATTTCTCCTCTCAGCCTCTTCCTATTTGCCCAAACAATCATCCGGTAAATTAGGGAAAAGTAACTCTGATGATAATGAAAAAAAAATTGCCTAAGGGATTGCCTGAGTTTGCTGTGACTGCAAGCAGCTCTTTAAAGACACAGACATGCCTTTAAATGAGCACATTAATGCTTTTGCAGAAATGTTGATTTACTGTGTCATAATCCACCCACTGAGTTTGATGTGTAGCAGTTTTGATTCAGCTCCTCCAGCATCAATTGTACTTGGTAATGAAGTAGAGAAGACAGTAGCCTGGCAGTCTTGGAATATGATATTTATACTTCCCAGAAACAGCACCTAAAACCTGACTTTAATGTGCAGACTAATCCTCCTTTTGGCCATCACTCCCTCTTTTGAGTTTTTTAGAGAGGACAAAACAATAGTGTTACATGACATGTACAAGTGAGTGTCGTGCTGATACATGCTTTAAACATTTTTAAGCCCTGGCTTAAAGCTGCCTAGTCTGCACATGGCAGGGGTATCACCCACAAAAGGTACATATAGGAATTGTTAGATGACTGTGTTTCTTTTAAATCAAACTTGATATTGGGGTGACTGGGTGGCTCTGTCAATTAAGCATCTGCCTTAGACTCAGGTCATGATCTGGAGATCCTGGGTTGGAGCCCAGTGTCAGTCGTCTTGCTCAGCTGGGAGCCTGCTTCTTTCTCCCCCTTGGCCATTCTCTTGTACTCTCTAGTGCGCTCTCTCTCTCTCTCTCTCTCTCTCTCTCAAATAAATAAATAAATGAATAAATAAAACCTTAAAATAAATCTCTAAGTCAAACTCGATTTTACCTCTAGGTGGAAGGATTTTCGATCTCATTGCCATTGTCAGAAATGTGTCGCGTTCATAGTGATTGCATTTCCTGATTCTTGAAATTAGAGTGGGGCCATATGACCAGAGCTGACCAATGAGCTATAAGCAAGAGAGCCGTGCACCATTTCTGGGCTGAGGTATAAAGTCTCAGCTCCGCCCTCCAGCTCTCTTTTTCTTTCTCAACAAGCTTCAAAATCATGTTTTTCAGATGGTGTTACTCCATACCAGAGCAGACCACCAGGTCCACATCCAATTTTCTGGAGGCAAAAAAGGAATCTTCACTGTGCTCACCCAGGGACATTTAGTTAGGAGTTAATCTGTTATCTTGGAATAGTATTACCTGACTAATTTTGTTCTGTAGACTCACACAGGCAATGGAAAAGACCTTATGGCCAGAAAACGAGAGAAGGGCCTTTTCAATGTCACTCCTTTTTGGTGACCACTGACTTGCTCATTGTCTAAGCTCTCATGACTCATTCAAAACAGGTTACTTTGTTCATTCTACAGCACACTTGCAAGTCAGAAGCTGTCTTCTTGCCAAGGGGAGCAAGGGACAAAAGGAGGTTTTGATAAGGCAGAGCTGAGGTAATACCACTTCAGATGCACTTCACCCCAGGCAGCCTGCAGCTGGGTCAGGGATGTGCTGGGGACAGGCTGCAGCCAAGTGTTGCCACCTTTAGGATTTAGAGCTGCCATGGTCTGTCCGCTTCCAATACAGAATGGAGTAGTAACAGCATCTTTATGAGGGAGAATAGGGTTTCTCCATGTGGCCACACTGCCCTAGCAGCAAGTCTCTTAAGAATGGATGACAGGAACTGGAAAGGAATGCAGCAAAATAAAGCCCACTCTAAATTGAGATAAGTTTAATGTAATTCCTAACAAAATCCCAATGATATTTTTGTAGACATATAGAATCTTATTGTAAAATTTATATGGAAGGACACTGGCCCTGTAATCATGGCAGCCTTAGATCCCAAAGACCCTGTGAAGAGGATGAAAGGAGGAGGTACAGACTGGGAGAAAATAATAGGTCTAACCAAAGACTAGTTTCTAAAATACATAAATCTCACACTGTCTTGATGACCACAGCTTTGTAGTACAACCTGAAATCTGGCTTTGTGATGCCCCCGGCTATGGTTTTCTTTTTTAAAATGCCCCTGGCTATTCGGGGTCTTTTCTGATTCCACACAAATCTTAAAATAATTTGTTCTAACTCTCTGAAGAAAGACCATGGTATTTTGATAGGGATTGCATTAAACGTGTAAATTGCCCTGGGTAACATTGACATTTTCACAATATTAATTCTGCCAATCCATGAGCATGGAATATTTTTCCATCTCTTTGTGTCTTCCTCAATTTCTTTCAGAAGTGTTCCGTAGTTTTTAGGGTATAGATCCTTTACCTCTTTGGTTAGGTTTATTCCTAGGTATCTTATGCTTTTGGGTGCAATTGTAAATGGGATTGGCTCCTTAATTTCTCTTTCTTCAGTCTCATTGTTAGTGTCTAGAAATGCCACTGACTTCTGGGCATTGATTTTGTATCCTGCCACGCTACCAAATTGCTGTATGAGTTCTAGCAATCTTGGGGTGGAGGCTTTTGGGTTTTCTGCATATAGTATCATGTCATCGGCGAAGAGGGAGACTTTGACTTCTTCTTTGCCAATTTGAATGCCTTTAATGTCTTTTTGTTGTCTGATTGCTGAGGCTAGGACTTCCAGTACTATGTTGAATGGCAGTGGTGAGAGTGGACATCCCTGTCTTGTTCCTGATCTTAGGGGAAAGGCTCCCAGTGCTTCCTCATTGAGAATGATATTTGCTGCGGGCTTTTTGTAGATGGCTTTTAAGATGTTGAGGAATGTTCCTGGCACAAAAACAGACACATAGATCAATGGAACAGAATAGAGAACCCAGAAGTGGACCCTGAACTTTATGGTCAACTAATATTTGATAAAAAAGGAAAGACTATCCATTGGAAGAAAGACAGTCTCTTCAATAAATGGTGCTGGGAAAATTGGACATCCACATGCAGAAGAATGAAACTAGACCACTCTCTTTCACCATACACAAAGATAAACTCAAAATGGATGAAAGACCTAAATGTGAGACAAGATTCCATCAAAATCCTAGAGGAGAACACAGGCAACACCCTTTTTGAACTCGGCCATAGTAACTTCTTGCAAGATACATCCATGAAGGCAAAAGAAACAAAAGCAAAAATGAACGATTGGGACTTCATCAAGATAAGAAGCTTTTGCACAGCAAAGGATACAGTCAAGAAAACTCAAAGACAACCTACAAAATGGGAGAAGATATTTGCAAATGACGTATTAGATAAAGGGCTAGTTTCCAAGATCTGTAAAAACTTATTAAACTCAACACCAAAGAAACAAACAATCCAATCTTGAAATGGGCAAAAGACATGAACAGAAATCTCACAGAGGAAGACCTAGACATGGCCAACAGCACATGAGAAAATGCTCCGCATCGCTTGCCATCAGGGAAATACACATCAAAACCACAATGAGATACCACCTCACACCAGTGAGAATGGGGAAAATTAATAAGGCAGGAAACCACAAATGTCGGAGAGGATGTGGAGAAAAGGGAACCCTCTTACACTGTTGGTGGGAATGTGACCTGGTGCAGCCACTCTGGAAAACTGTGTGGAGGTTCCTCAAGAGTTAAAAATAGACCTGCCCTATGACCCAGCAATTGCACTGCTGGGGATTTACCCCAAAGATACAGATGCAATGAAACGCCAGGACACCTGCACCCCGATGTTTCTAGCAGCAATGTCTACAATAGCCAAACTGTGGAAGGAGCCTCGGTGTCCATCAAAAGATGAATGGATAAAGAAGATGTGGTCTATGTATACAATGGAATATTCCTCAGCCATTAGAAACCACAAATACCCACCATTTGCTTCAACGTGGATGGAGCTGGAGGGTATTATGCTGAGTGAAGTAAGTCAATCGGAGAAGGACAAACATTATATGGTCTCATTCATTTGGGAATATAAATAATAGTGAAAGGGAATATAAGGGAAGGGAGAAGAAATGTGTGGGAAATATCAGAAAGGGAGACAGAACATAAAGACTCCTAACTCTGGGAAAAGAACTAGGGGTGGTGGAAGGGGAGGAGGGCGGGGGGTGGGGGTGACTGGGTGGCGGGCACTGAGGTGGGCACTTGACGGGATGAGCACTGGGTGTTATTCTGTATGTTGGCAAAGTGAACACCAATACAAAATAAATTTATTAAAAAAAGGAAGAAAAAGAAATCTCAAAATTCAACAGTAAAAAAAAAAAATCTACTTAGAAAATGGGAAAAGAAATGGACAGACATTTCACCAAAAAAGATGTACTGAGGGCAAGAAAGCACATGAAATTATGCTCAGTGTCATTAGCCACGAAGGAAATGCAAACAAAATCCATGATGCAATACACCGCTTGCCTATCAGAATGATTGAAATACACAACAGAGAAAATACCAAGTGCTGGTGAGGACACAGAACTACTGGACGGTGGGTCCATTTCTGGCAAGATTGTAGAATGGTTGAATCACTCTGAAAAACAGTTTGACAGTTTCCTAAAAGGGTAAACATGTAACTATCATAAGATCCAGCAATTACACTCTGATATTTATTCCAAATATCAATGAGATATTTGGAGTGTGGCTCTAGGCTAACTGACAAAGCAGTGTAGGTTCTTGAGTCTTTGGCTTGATATAGAATGCAGAATTCACTCCTGTTTTTATCCTTTATTATCTCAAAGAAATGAAGCCTACGGTCACCAGAGAACCTGCACACAAGAGGTCATAGCAGCTTTATTTGCGATATCCAAAATGAAACCACCCAGATGTCCTTTGTAGGGTGACTGGTCAAGCAGACTGTGGTCTCTCCACCCCATGGAAAACTGCTCAGCAATAAAAAGGGATAAAGTATTGACACACAGTGACATGGATGTTCTCAAGGGAGTGATCCTGAGCATTAAAACCAATCTCCAATGGTTGCATATTATATGATTTCATTTATATAATATTCTCAAAATAAAGTTATAGGGATGAAGAACAAATTAGTGGTTGCCAGGAGTCAGGGATAGGGAGAGAGATGAGTGTGGCCCTTAGGAGATGACACAGAGAAAATAGTTGTGGTGATGGAAGGTTCTGAATGTGACGGTGGTGGTTACATGAATCTGCATAGGCAGTAAACTTGCAGAGCATGCACATGCACACACACAAATGAACACATGCAAGACTGATGGATGATGGAATCTGAAAAAGGCTGTGGTCTCTACCAATGTCAGTTCGCTGGTTTTGATACTGTGGTTATGCAAGATGTTTCTGTTGTAGGAAACCAGGTGAAGGGCAATGGGATTGTTCTACATGTTCTTTGCAACCTCCTGTGACTATAACTGTTTCAAAATAAAGTTTTTTTATAAGATTTTATTTTTTATCTGAGAAAGAGAGAGAAAGAGGGAGAACATGAGTGGGGGAAGTGTAGAGGGAGAAGCAGGCTCCCCATTGAGCAGAGAGCCCAACGAGATGCTCCATCCCAGGACCCTGAGATCATGACTTGAGCTGAAGGCAGATGCTTAACTAACTGAGCCACTCAGATGTGCCTTGAAATAAAAAGTGTAAAAAAATAAACATCTGCAACTTTTGATGCAGACCATGCACTTGGACTCCTTATTTTAAAGACTGCAGCAAGCTGCCTGCCAGCAGGAGGCTCCTCTGTCTTGGAGTCTTCCCTGACCCTCTGGTGAGGAGTCCAGGTAAAACAGGGAGTATGGCTCTCGGCTGACAAAGCAGTATGGGTTCTTGGGTCTTGGATTTAATGTGGAGTGCAGAATTCACTCTTGTTTTTACTGTTTGTTCATTTCCTAAACAATCATCAAGCGAGTTCCCACTGTATGCCAGGCCTATGCTACAATTTGGTTCACTAAAATCTGGATTCTGTCTGCAAGGAGTGCTCCAACTGCTCTTCTACTGCCGTGGTGTGACTTGATGGCACCTGGGAAGTAGATGGCAGAGGTGAATTCAGGGCTCCCTGGGATTCCATACAAGACCAAGAAACCAGTTCACAGATTCAGAAGCTGAAGTCAAAACCAAATAGAATTCAAGAGCAGAGTGACCATTCCAGGTGGAGAGGAGACCACATGCGAAGGTGCAGACCAAGGGCCCGTGAGGCAATTAGGAACACAGAGGAGGTCCACCAAATCACTGGCATAGGTGGGGCTGCTGAAGCCAGAGGCCTGGGGCAGATGTGACTATCCTGAGGACATGGCCTCCCTGCAGAGCCAAGCAGAAGCCAGTCAAGGCCAGCCAAGTAGGGTCCCCCAGCAGAAGGACTAGAGAGACAGAGGCGGGCCTAAGATGTGGCGGGATGGGGGCTCAGGGGAGAGCAAATTCAAAGTGAAGGGTGGGAGGCCTGGGCTCATAAGGAGATCACAGGGCAATCACGAGAGTGACTTCTCATAGAGCACTTAGCTGTGGGTTGGGTGCTGCCAGAGGAGTTAAGCATGCAGCTGGCACGCAAACATCAGCAGATGTTGGCAACACCAGCACCAACATCCGACTTGGTGAGAACTTTAAAGTTTACAAACAGCCTTGCCTAGCTCACTAATTAGTGGTATTGATTTACTAGCAGCAGTATAGCACAGTGCTTGAGGCCTCCTATTCTAAAATTATGTGGGTTGGCTTCCAGTCCTGGCTTTGTTAGTTACCAAAAAAAAAAAAAAAAAAAAAAAAAAATCTTGAGCAAGCTGCTAAATTCTTAAATTCTCCATTTTGTTGCCATCCAATGAATGTAATGCTCACCTATATCATGATATTGTTGTGAGGATTACATAAAACTGTAAGTAAAGGGCTTATCAGAGAGCCAGGAACAGAGTAATAATTGCATACATTTATGACTGCAATTACTCACATTATTATTATTATCATTATATGACTTGATAATTTTTGAAATGTCTTCCACTGTATATCTCACCTCTCCAGAGAGAGGTGTGCTTTCCTAGGTCGGACCACCAATCCTACCATCCCCCTAGATAAATCAGGGGCTTCATCGCAGAAACAGTGTAGAGAATTTCCCAAGCTCTCTAAGTGAAAGGTCAGGTGGCCAGATCTATGATTCTACTGTAAGCTATTTCTTCCTTCAGCCTTTTTTATGGAGTTGGGTACAAGTCAAGTCCTTCACCCTCCTGTAGCCCCTTCCTCACTCTCTGGAAGTGAGATGCCATAAAGACACAGCCCCCAGGGTGCACTGAATAACGAAAGTAAGGAAAGGCATTCACAGCACTGGAGAATATCCTTTGATTTTTTTCCAGGACCAAATTTTTTTTCCAGTTTGCTTTGTCTCCTGATTGAAGGATTACAAAAAAAAAAAAAAAAAAAAAGGAAAGAAAGAAAAGAAAAGAAAAGAGAGAAATCACACAAAAGGCTCCGTGTATCTTTTGAAAGGTAAATCTGAAACAGCTGAGCCTAATCAACTCACAGAGGTGCCATAAATACCTGTCAGGCTATAAAAGCACAGTCTCTCTGATATGGCAAAGAAGTGAGAGCTACGATGGGAATACAGCACCCCCAACCTCAGGATAAACACTTCTCAAACTTGCTTTTGCTCATGCCTGTCAGAGTTTAGTGGCCAGCCTGAGGATTAGGAAGAGAATCTTAAGTGAGGATTCCCAGAGATCAAGGGATGGAACAGGTGCTCTCTGAGGACTGGAGCTGCGTGGCACTAGTGACAAGGAGACATGGACAGGCCAGTGCAGGGGTGCTGAGTTAATGATGCCATGGGAGATAACCCTTTTTCCGTTTGAACAATAGAGCTCTTAACTACATGTTTAGTCCCATCTTCACCGATTTCAATCAATCAGGATGATTTGTAAGTCCCCATTTGTACCTTAAAGCTTTCGCAGGCTTTCCCCTTCTTTGGAATGCCTCCTCCAATGGAGCCCACTTGCAGTCAGACATTAGTAGATCACTAATGAAAAACACTGGACACATAATAACTTTCCAATAAAAGTCGGTGTCCTCCCTTTACCTTCTGAGAGAACTTCTGCTCTTGTCCAACTGGCAGAAAGACCCACAACCTTCTTGGTTTTCCTTCCACTCCTATTTCCTCATCTGTTTTGTCTTTTTAAAAAGTGTCTCTCCTTCTAATCGGCCACTGTGTATCACTGATATGGAGCATCAGAACAATGAGAAAGTTGGGTAAAAGTTGGTCTGGTGGCTTGGAGTCCCTGAAAGGGGCTGACCTACCTCAGACAAACCGATGGGAGTGGAGAAGGCTTGATTTCCCCAAATGTAGGACAGAGCTACAGTGGCCCTATTAGGAGCCACTGGAAAGCCCTTGCCAGAAAGCACAGACATTTCTCTTTCAGGCTCTAAGACTCCCGTTCTGGTTTAAATTGATTTTCTTGCTCCGTTGATGATGAGCTCTTTTGCTTGAATGGACCCACATGCAGCCTGTCACTCAGATTGCCCTGAGATTCAACCCAGTAAACACTCCAGCTAACTGCAATCCTGAGAGAAGGGACTCTTCCAGATACATGCCTAAGTTCTGGTTGTGTCACTTGTCAGCTGTGTCACCTGGGGCTGGGAGCTGGGATGCCAAAGCAGCTGTTGTCACACTTCCGATGGCACCAAAACTTGTGGGACCCAGGAAATTTAACAAAATCCCCTACCCCTGGACAAGCAGAGCAGGACTGACTCTATTTTGGGCTGCACCCGCCTTGTGCTGACCTGCTTATCACTTAGGGCACTGCCCCGCCCTAGTCAAAGACCAGGACACACCCTAATCGGAAATCCGGCTCAGCGGACCAGCATGACTGTGCAACTTTCTGCGCATCCCATGGGCCACTGGCCCCTATAAAGTTGCTAAGCCGCTTAGTTTCGGGGTCCAAGTCCCTGCTCCGCTGCGTGGGGTATACTTGGACCCAGGCTCGAGCTTGTAAATAAACCCTCGTGTGATTGCATCAGTGTCGGCTCCTTGGCGGTTTCTCGGATTCGCAATCTTGGGCACAACAATACTGACATACCAGGAGACAAAACAGGAAAGAGATAATAGATAATTTCCTTCATCCTGAATAGGTTCCTTTCTAGAATCAGGGTCATTATCTCAGTTATAGAGACTGGTCTACCAAATCACAGGCTAGGGAAACACATCTGGATGGGAACTGTGAGAGAGAGAGAGAGAGAGAGAGAGAGAGAGAGAGAGAGAGAGAGTGTGTGTGTGTGTGTGTGTGTATGTCCCTGCATGTGAAGGGAAATACAGGGTCCTGAGCTATCTTTTTATTCCTTTGCCGAAAATATTCATGTACTCACTTTTGTTACAAATGTTTTACTATTAAATAACAATAATAGAAATAACAAAAATAACAGGCCTGGGGAAGGGATGAAAGATCCTAATCTCTTTCCAAGGTGACTCTGGAGTTCCTGTCACACTTTTACTCTCTGTTGTTGCTGCTAACATTCCATCCTCATTGATTTTTGTCCCCTCCAGGAGTCAGGCCCCCTGTACCCGGAATCTCAGAAGATGACACAACAGAAGGCACTGCTTGCCTTGAGGGCTCCCTTTCCTTTGGGGGCCCTTGTTGCCAGGCACTGACCATCTCTCTGAGCCCCAGGGGCTTCCCAAGGCTCCCTCCCAGGAGTCCTTCCTCACACCTTCATGCCCACCCCTTCTGCCCCAGAGGCAGGGCTTCTCCCTCACACAACTTCTCGGAGCATCTGACTGGGAAGCAGGATTTAGAAACAGGAGGGAGAAACTGTCTGGGAAGCAGCAGGAGGGTGGTTTCCAGAAAGTAAGGCTGGATTCAGGGAGGCAGAGGGGAGAGTGCTCACAGAGTCATTGTCTAAGTGAAGGGACACCTCATCTGGGTCCAGGCTCCCTCAGAGTCAAGGCTGACAGCCATACAAGTCTTCACCAGAGTCATGCCAAGAACGGGCTCTCGTGTGGCACAGGGAAGCACTTTGCCATTTCAAGTTTCCCTCATCTCACCAGTCAGTGTCTCAGCTTCCTGATCTGTAAAATGAACAAAATGATCCATGTTAATATTGTGGTCCCATTCTCCATGTCCCGGACTGGGCCTATAGTTAATTCCTTCAGCCCTGAAGATAAGGTTACTCAGCACAGCATGCAAATGTGGGTGTCAAGGGGAGCCTGAGTAGCTCAGGTAAGTGGCTAACTCTTGATTTTGTCTAAGGTTGTAATTTCAGGGTCTGGGGATCAAGTCCTGCATCAGGTTCTGTACTCAGCGGGGAGTCTGCTTGAGACTCCTTCTCCCTCTCCCTCTCCCTCTCCCCCCCACCACACTCATGCATGCTCTTTCTCTCTCAAATTAATAAATAAATCTTTAAAAAGAAAATGAAATATGGGTGTCAAACAGCCACATCATGACATAATGACATTGCCATAGTAGTCACCTTGTACAGAATGTTAGCAATAACATCTGTAAAGATAGGATAGCTAATACTTTTGAGAGCTTATTATATGTCCTTCATGAGTGTTTGTGCTTTATATGCACTATCTTATTTAGTCCTTACAACAATTCAATGAGGGGCAATATTATTACTTTAATCGTTTTACAGATGAAAAAAACTGACCTTTTCAATGACTGGGCATAATGAGTAGGAGCTATTAGAATCACTATCATTGCCATCAACATCACCATCATCATTGTCATTGTCATCGTCACTGCCATTATTTCTTCCTCCACCCTCCTTCTCCTTCCCTTCCATCTTTCCTCTCTTCTCATTATTTCTTTTTTATCAGTGTACTCTGAAAACATCCAAGCTGATGTTTGGATATCAATATTAAAGCCAAAAAATTGCTGATATTCTGGAAGCTATAGTTAAGGCAATAGGGAGTAACAGTTGAAGCTGGTAGATTTTAGCAGCTAGAGAATCACAGGGGAGATTTATCAAAGTGGAAGACATAAAGTAAGTTTGTGAGTTGCAGTCCCAGACAATAATCCATTCTTCCTGGGATGGTCTACCTTGGTTGCTATCTGCCTTGACCTAATGTAGTTCATCCATATTCTCTTCATGGTTCCATGGGCTCCATCGGTCAATGGATGTTTGGGATTGAATCTCACCACACTCTGAGAGGTCCTGATGTACTCCAGGGGTTATGTGGGCATTACTGGAAGAGATTCAAATCTTGGAGTCAAGCATCCCGAGGTCTGCTGCCAACTATGTGATTTGGGCGCATCATCTGACCTCCCTAACCTCCAGATGAGAACATAAGAAGTTTGTTTCAAATCAACAGAGTGGGCAGCCCAGGTGGCTTAGCAGTTTAGCACCGCCTTCAGTCCAGGCATGATCCCGGGGACCTGGAATTGAGTCCCACGTCAGGCTCCCTGCATGGAGTCTGCTTCTCCC
The DNA here is from genome assembly GCF_011100685.1 of Canis lupus familiaris. Classification (NCBI taxonomy): domain Eukaryota; kingdom Metazoa; phylum Chordata; class Mammalia; order Carnivora; family Canidae; genus Canis; species Canis lupus. The sequence goes on from NC_049249.1 coordinate 2,837,058, forward strand.
TCTGCCTGTGTCTCTGCCTCTCTCTCTCTCTCTCTCTCTGTGTGTGTGTGTGTGCCTCTCATTAATAAATAAATAAAATCTTTAAAAAAATCAACAGAGCAAATAAGTAGACAGGTGCTACTTTTACTTTCTTATGTCTGAGGCTGCTCTCAGTATACAGTCACATTTTCCTTTTCTTTCTGGGTAGTAGGGATCCCCCTCAATGCAGTCATCCATCAGCAGTTGAGTGAAGCTGGCAAACAAGATGAAACCTCTCTGTTTTGCAGGAATTCTCTAACTGTCCTAATTTATTAGTCCCAGAATCACCAGTACTGTGGCATCAGTCATGCTTCTACTCACTAGTTTCCAAGGAAAATTCCCTACAGAGTCTGAGGGGATTGCAGAGAATCTGCACAAATGGTAACAAAAACATGCCACGGCCAAGAAGAATGAACTTTAAGCAATACAAGAGTCAGGATTCATGTTTTTAATTTAGTCTTGGAAAAGGGGATAGAGTTTAAGTTGTGTTTGTGTAGGTGGGCATGGTTCATGCAGCTCCATCCTGCTTAAGAAACCTGGTGAATCAACAGAATTTGTAAAGGCCCTGCTGACCTAGATTCCCAGTGAGGTCCTGTGAACACTGACAGTTCATGTAACTCAATATTGAAGCCATAGATTGGCAGCCTTCTTTACTGTCCACCTGCTCCTGCCACCGATATTTCTGGGAGTGTCTGGAAGAGATTTCCAACAAGATCATGACCAAGCTCCCTCTGTCTGGGTGTGTCTGTGCTGTTCCTGACCTGTTGGTTCTCAGTCAACATTCTTCCTGGTGACTGAGCAGCTTCTGCCTGGGGGAGAGAGAGAACTATGACTCTTCTGTTTATCATTTTCTGAGACACTCATATATCTCCCATTTCTTGGATTACCATAGTCCTCCCCATCCTGCTCTATTTGGTATACTTTCCTCTCAGTGGTGCTGACTATTCCAGGAATCATCAAATTGTGGCTATATGTACCAAAAAGGTGCATTTGTGTGTGCACATATAGGTATGGTGGATGTTGGGCTATGACATTCCAGTGATAGTTACCCTGTTTCATGTAGCACTGCCTCTCCCCTCAGCTTGACAAGGGGCTACTGACCTGTTCCTGAGGCAAGCTTGAGACAAATTCTCTTCCAAGATTCTTTCACAGAAAAGGACTTCTGTTAAGACATCCCAATGTAAGATGTGTTGCACCTTCATAATCAATGTGGATTCTGTTAATAGTTCAAGGATATTCCTTTGCCTTTATGCAAACTGGTTTTTATTGGCCCTCACTTTAGTTTGCTGGGCACAGCAGATATGTCTAAGACCTAAAGGCAAAGAGAAAGAGCCCAAATCAATAGCCTGATTTCCTACCTTAAGAAATTAGAAAAATAAAGGCAAGTTAAATCCAAAGCAAGCAGACGGAAGGGACTTCTAAAGATTAGAGCAGAAATAAATGAAATAGAGAATAGAAAAAATAGTAGAGAAAATCAATAAGATCAAAGAAGATTCTTTGAAAAAATCAAGAGAATTGAAAAGTTTTTAGCTTACTGACCAAGAAAAAAAAAAGACTCAATTATTAGTATCTGGACCAAAGACAGGCATTACTACTGACCTTGCAAAAATGAAGATGATTATGAGAGAATACTATGGATAATTGTTTGCCAACAAGTTAGATGACCTGGATGAAATGGACAGATTCCTAGAAAGACACAAACTCTGAGTGATGTTCATATTGTTGGGCCTCAAAGCACAAGTGCCTTCTAAATCAGCAAGGAAAGGTTTCATTTTACACCATTACTTTTTCTGGAAATTTCTGTTCTCTGTGTTAGTTGCACCAGTTGTGACTAAGTAAGTAAAGACTGACCCCAAGAGAACAGAGCATGGAGACCCACAAGTAAGGTGACCAATTATCCTAGGTTTCTGGGAACTTCCCTGGTTTTAGCATTGAGAGTCCCTCTTCCCAGGTGAACTGGAAAGGTCACAAGCAATCCCTCGCTCTTACACAAAGTCATCCCCTGGAGAGACTCTACTTGACAGACAGGTTAATTCTGCTTCTCCACTTCCTAGCTGAGGGCTATAAAACTGCATTGTTACCTCTCTGACCCTTAGATTTAAAATCTCTACAGTGGAACAAGAATCAGCACATTGCAGGCTCTTAGGGAATATTATGTACATATCCTATTTTCCCACAACTCTCTCTAGGTCCTAAATACATGTTACCCTCCCACATGCCTACCTAATTCTTAGGGTTCTTGGTCCTCTAATCCCACCTTTGAACCCAGAGCACTTAGAGATCTTGACCTGGAAATGCCAATGCCACCATGAAAGTCAGACTTGGGTTTGATGTGGCTCCTGGAGTCCTGAATCTGGATCTGCTTATAGGTCCATCTCTTCATCATGGAGATGAGATGTCATCCCTGCTCTGGGCCCCAAGGTTTCTTCCCATTTCTGACATACCTATCTGGCTCAGTGCCTACCTACCCAACAGGTGTTTGGTTAAAGACCTTAGTCAAATCTCCTATCCCACTGCTCATGCCAAGGCCCTTTGCACTCATCTGAGCTCACCAGTCTCAAGGATGGTCCTGTCATCTCTATAATTCAAAGTAATACTGTTGCTCTGTGGCCTGGCTTCACCTACTCTTGCTTCCTATGTCATGTGAGCAGGAAACTAGTCCCCTCTTTGCCAAGCAACCTGTATTTTAGAAATCATGAGAAGTATATAGGTCCTTTCCCCCTCCAGGTACTAGGTAATCTTTCCTTTCTATTATGCATAGGTGTATCTGCCTTGTTTTTCCCACTCAAGCTCATAGAAGGCAGCACATGTGCTCTTCAATCCAGGAGTCCAGGAATCTAACTCAATGGATGAGCTGGGACTTACTGAGCATCTCCCACTAATGCCTGCTTGGAGCTGGTATCACAGCACTGGGATGTCTTTGTCCAACAAAGAGTAATCTTTTAGGAGCCCACTGGAGAGATGGAAGTAGGCCACATACTCAAAAAGCAAATGCATCAGAAAAGGACAAAAAAGGTGTTGCTGGGGCTTACTAAGAGAGAAAGCACATGTGTCTGGTTTGTGCAAGAAGCTACCCTCAGAGAAGTGTGGAAGGAGAGGAGCAGGAACAGGGCCCCAGGGAGGAGTATGAAGGCAGCCCAGCCTGTCCCAAGGATGTGGCAGCCTGAGACAGTTCAGCTCCTCTCTACACTCCCTCTGGCTTCCTGCCCTGAGGCTGGCCCTGTGGAGGGCCCTGGCTTTTCCAGGACAACAGGATGAGCTCAAATGGAGCTTCTCCTGTCTTTAATACCAGGCAGATGTGTTTCTTTGTTGGTTTTTCTCAAGCGAGGCCATGTCCTTAGGTATTACTGGGAAACATGCACCTTTTCCTATAGCCAACTGATGCAGACTAGCTCAGGATGGGAAGAGGAATGCACCAGACCTCCTTGGGTACTGAGTACAGTTAGGGCAGCCCAACCACCCAGGATCTTCCTTCAGGCCAGGGTTTCTCAACCTTGGCAGGATTGATATTTAAGGCCTGATAATCCTTTGTTGCAGGAGGATATCCTGTGCATTGTGAGATGCTGAGCAGGATCCTTGGACTTTACCCACTATTTTCCAGTAGCATCCAACCTCCCCATTTGTGAAAACCAAAATTGTCTCCAATTATTAACATATTTTCCTGGAGGGACAAGATTCTCCCAGTTGAGGACCAGAGTCAGACCAACACAGATTCAAGTCTTTCAGCATCCTTCATCAGTGGCATAGCCCTGAGCCCCAGTCTGCTCCTCTATAGGGAAAGAAGTACCTTCCCTGTGCTATCTAGGGAAAAGTGAGTGGATATACATGAAGCGTCTCTTTCAAGGGGACATTCAGGATATGTTCACACTCTCTGCCTCTCTCCCGCTTCTCTGCCACCACTACCACTTCCTCTGACTCAGTACCCCCAGAACATTTTCTAGGAAGCTCTGGACATTAGTGGTGGACTCTCAGAGCCATGCAATGTATGAGGTGGAAGGAGTTACCTAAGATGTATCTTGCACAGTTCCTTTATTATTCAGGTGAAGAAACAGAAATCTGAGAGGGCGACTTGCACAAACCTATTGGATGATTCAGGACACAGGACACAGAAAGGATGCTCAACAGCTTTCTTCCTTCTTATTTTTTTAAAATATTTTTTTTTTATTTATTCATGAGAGACACACAGAGAGAGGCAGAGACATAGGCAGAGGGAGAAGCAGGCTCCATGAAAGGAGCCTGACATGGGACTCGATCCCAAGTCTCCGCTGAAGGCGGTGCTAAACTACTGAGCCACCTGGACTGCCCCTACTTTCTCCCTTCTTAACCAGAGCCTTCCTGCTTTATCCTTCTCCTCTTTTTTTTATACCCATTATCCCATTGGCTTATCCAATAACCCTTAGCTGTAAGGAGGCAGAGCAGGGATGAATAGTCCCATTTTATAGGGGAGGAAACTAAGGCCCAGAGAGCTCAGGCAATTTTGTTTTTTTTGATATTTAAAAAAATTTAAATTCAATTAGCCAACATATAGTACATCATTAGTTTCAGATATAGTGTTCAGACAATCATTTAAAATCACGTAATTAGTTCATGATAGAACTAGGACAAATGTTAGCTGTATCTAACTCTGTGTTCCTTCTGGTGTGGCTGCACTTTGAAAGAAGGAAATGCCAGCATGAAGCTTGAGGCAGAGCCTGTAAGAGAGACATGTTGGATCAGACAGGCCTTACTGTAAACTAACAGTTCTGCAGGAATTAAAATCACATCAGAATAAACAAACAAACAAACAAACAAACAAAATATCATAGGCTTTCTCCAGACCTGGGTCATCCATATACTAGAAAGTTCCACTCTGAGGATCCACAGGTGAAGACACCTCCACTTGTACATGGAGTTGGCCCTCAGTGTGGTATAGTGAGGGTGACCCACTGCAAGGCTCCCGGTGCCAGGGAAGGAAGCTGGTGCCCATGTACTCACCTGCTCCTAAAGATCCTTCTTTCCCAGCAGAAGTGATTGGGAGTGACAGTGATGCTGATGGTCCTGGGAGTTTCCCTCTAACACAATTACTGGATATATAATCCAGTAAATGTTCAAAAAAATACTTTTCTATCTAAAACATTCCTTGTAATAAAGTGAATCATTGTACAATCAATAAATTATATTTTTTATTTGTTGGTTTGACTTTTTTTTTCTTTTAATGATGCAATAGTCTTATCTAGTGACACAGTGAAAACTAATTTTCCTCCTCTCCCCATAGGGCATTCAGTGGGGCTTTATGTTTCAGGACTTGGGTTCCTTTCCCAAGTCCATGTTAGTAGCTTTTGCATTTAGAAGTGCTGGGAACATGGAGCCACATTCACTCAGGAAAACTATTAGCTGCCGGCGAGAGTTGGATGCCTCCCCAAATGGCCACCTTCTCCTTGGTTCACCAGGGAGCTCCATATTATTTCTATCTAGTGATTTTAAGTTTGGTTTGTGTAGGCATTTATATCAGTGGCTTTTTATCCAGAAGAACATGTCTGAATGGTTTCAGAGAGGGAAGAAATGAAGCTTTCTTACTCTAAAGATAAAAGATAAGTATGGCAAGTTCTGGGAGGAAGTTGGATTCCAAGAGATGAAAGACAAATATACTGTGGATTCAAAAATAGCAGGGTCAGGAACTAAGATGTGTGTGTGTGCTGAGCCTGATAGCTTTGGGAGCTATAGTGAAGAAGGAGGTATCTGAATCTGGCCTGGCAGTGAAGATGGACATACATGGGAGCCGGAAAATGGGCATCTCTGTGGCAGAAGAATGAATGACTACAAACTTGAGGTCTATTATTTTTGAATAATGCCAGGAAGGGAGAATGTTCCTCCCAATAAAATGACTGAGACTATGTATTCCCCCAGATTTAATTTCACATGAAAAATCACAGGAAAATGATGTTACAGTGGTAAGATCATTCCCATGACTTTACCAAGACTTGTAACATGTGTTATCTCATTTGATCTCAAATGTAGTTAGCATCCTTGCAATCTGTGTCTGTCATCTTAATGGGAAAGGAATTGGATCTTGATGATGATCGTATATATATATATACATATATATATGTAGAATTCTCATTTTTTCATCATTTTCAAGTGAAAATTCAGACACAATGTGACTTGCTCAAAATTCAAGCAGCTTGTATATGTTGAGTTTTAACACAAATTCACACCCTTTCCAACCTCCTTCACTAACACAGAAAATGACAAAGTTTTATAGTAAGTTTGAGGGTATGGGTCCCCATGTTCCTACTGAGGTGTTCTGTGTGCTTGAACTTTCATATCTCTTCCTCAGTCTTCCAGCAGAAATAGCAAGCAGAGTGCTCACTCACTCACAACATGCCATGGCAGATAGCACAGTGAGTGGAAACAGAGCAAGTTTTTGAGGGGTTCAGTCTTAGCTCTGTCACCTACTAGCTGTGCAGTTCTGAGGAAGCTTTTTAAATTCTCTAAGCTTCCATTCCCTCAGCTGTAAAATGATCTTCAATCTCACAAATCTGTGGTTAAGATTATAAACAATGATTTCATAGCAGAAAAGTAGGTGTTTTGCAACTTGAAGCAGGAGCAAGAATAATTTTCTGATTTAATTTGTCCCAGAAAGAGGTGGAGCTCTTCACCATCAGTTGGATGATGGCAGAGCTCAGCCATTAAGTGCAGTCAAAGAAGAGAAGGCTGGGGATGTATGCAGGGCCCTGGGTCTCTGTCAGCCCGCAAAACAGGATTTCAAATGAACCTGAAGGCTGTTAACATTGACATGTGTAGAACATTCTCTGTGGTGAGCAAACCCATTAGAACGATGAAGCCCAAAAACTTTGCTTCACCCGCAATGGTTCCTTATGAACAAAACATGATGACTTCATTTGAATGGGGCTAATGGTGAACAGATGGGCTGGCAAGGCAAAGACCACAGAATGCTGTCTCCAAAAATGTAGTTATGTTCTGTAAACCCGGGCTCCTGTTCTCACTTTTCAGTCCCTGTAACAGCTAGCTGAGACTGAGGAACATGGCTGACAGGAAATGGAGCATGGCTGGAGAAGGTGTTGATGTGCCTGTGACTCTGAGATGTGGCCACTGGCTTCCCCCAGAAGGATGACAATGAGGTGCAAGAAAAGAAAAGGGGGACGAGGACATAGCCCTTGAAACTTACCTAAGAGACATCTATATGGGGATGGATTCTTAAAACTGATTCTCAACAAGGATGAAAAAAGTGAATATTTGCTGAACTAGTGTCTAGAGATTCACTGTACTAGATTTTACATACACACAATAACATATACATACACTATTTTAGAACAACCACTTTCCAAGGCATTTTTCACTTTGTTTTTTGATTTTGCTTTCATTGTTTGTTAGTTTGGTTTGGTTGGGTTGGCACCAAAGTACTGTTGAGTTTTTGGGTTGTTACCAGTTGTATGGAGGTTGGAGCAGAATCTAGAGTCCAGAGAATCAGTAGAAATCACAGACAATGAACTCTGAGAGCTTTCAAAATGTTTATAAAATTAATTATGAGTCAATTGCATGATAATTCATAAATAATGGCAATTGCATGCCTGAATTAATGTGGGGACAAAACAGAGAATGTAATAGGAAGTAAGCATAGGAGATGCATATAAGTTTAAATTAAGGCATTAGCAGAAATTGTGAGAAGAAATTTGACTCCAAAGGGCATGGAACTGGGGGTTAAAGTAAAGCCAAACTGTAATTTACGTTATTTTATCTCATTAAAATTGACAAAAATTCTAGGACATCAAAAGAATAAAGGGAAAAAACAGTGAGTGGTAGAAATCAACATTTGAATCAAATTCTTTTTAATTAGAAAAATTCTGGTTTATCAGGACTACAAATACCTACCCAAATGGCCTGGAAACACTGCCACATGGCAAGAGACTTGATCACATGTGCATATGCTACCCCCCATCAAAGTCACTGGTCCTGATTTAATCTACCTCCAATCCTGTTTTCTTCTTAATATATTTTAAAAATGATAATTATTTTTTCTTGTAAAAATCAACCCTACTCATTATAAAAATAAGGTAAAAGTAAACTTAAAAATACAGAAATAAATTTTTAAAAATATGTCAGCCAAAATGCCAGACAGGGACACTGTTGTTCTTAAAGAGTTTCTGATTGTCTTTACTGGTATCTTCCTATACAGATAACCACTAGATAGAAAGAATTCTATAAAACTGATATTAAAATTTAAATCAGCACGTTATTATGAAAATACAAATTTTCCCAAGATTAATCTATATACAATGTAATTACATTAGAAAAACTCCAACAAAATTTATTACAGCTTTGACAAACTGCCTTTGAAGGTATAAATAAGAGCATATAGTTAAAAATAGCCAAAACAGGCAGAAACTGTATTCTAGCACTTATCAAGGTTTCTGAAGATTTTAGCAAAATAAAGACCATAATAATTTGGTCCAGATATATGCAAATATACATTAACTTCTCCATAAAGAAAAAAATAGAATCCATATAGTATCATGCTATGCACAATAGTCACTTCCAAGAAAATTAAAACTTAAATTAGTAAAGTGTATAATTACAGAAGAGATATTGGTGGTTATGCTTAACACCTAAGGGAGGGAGGAAAAAAGTATTTTTTAAGAAACCACAAAATTACAAACCATAAAGGAAAATTTAGTGCATTTACCTATATTATAATTAAAAATGGGTAGGACTTCTGGCTATGGAAAAGAGGATGACAAACCTTCTCTCCCACAAAAAACAAGTTCAAAACTAAACAAAATTCCCCCACACAAGAATTCCTGGCCTATGGAGAGTGACCAAAAGCAAAGAGTAAATTGAGGGGTGTTTATTCATGAAGAGCTATTGGAACTTTGGATAAAAACAGAGGGAGTCTGAAGCTACTGGCTGGGGCTTCTTCCATCCCTCTGCACCCCCGATCAGTTGGAGTAGTTTTACCAGGGCAGCACTCACCTGAAAACCTACAGTACCTTTGCTGCCAGGGGCAGCTAACTTGATTTGGAGTGGAGGGTAAAAAATCCATCACTGTTGGTGTCTGTAAAAGTAAACAACTATGTAAGAAAATAAAATAGAAAAAAAACCCATAGCTCTGCTAGCCTTAGGTGTTGCAATGAGGCAATCAGCCCAAAATTTAAGGGGACTACCTTGACAATTAGATAGTCATAGAAAGGTTGATAAGCTCTATAAATATCCTTGGAAGACAGGGGAAACCATGCACACACATGGAAGACCTGAGAGGGTCCAAGGGAAGGAAAAGTCAAGATAGACCTGAGAACTGTCTAAACATTGAATGCACCTCTCTTCCCATACACAGATCGATGATAGAGGGTGGAAACTTCTATTTTGAGCATAGACATACATTTGACCACACACTCTTATCACTAAGCCATTTGGGCACTGATGTAGCCCATAGAAGGCATCAGCAGCCAAAGGTTGTCAGGGAAGCAGAGTTTATAGAATAGTCTAGGCAAGTTCATAAACAAGCCAACAAATAAAACTCTCTCAAGACAAAAATGTTAAATAAAAATTAGAAGAAAAAAAAAAAAAAAAAGGGGATCCCTGGGTGGCGGCAGCAGTTTAGCGGCTGCCTTTGGCCCAGGGCGCGATCCTGGAGACCCGGGATCAAATCCCACATCGGGCTCCCGGTGCATGGAGCCTGCTTCTCCCTCTGCCTATGTCTCTGCCTCTCTCTCTCTCTCTCTCTCTCTCTTTCTCTCTCTGTGTGACTATCATTAATAAATAAAAATTTAAAAAAAAGACAAAAATGTTTCAGAATTCAGAGTTATTACAATGCATTATCTCAAAGCTCCATTTTGGTTTTTTTGTTTGTTTGTTTTTTTGTTTTTTAACAACAAGAATTTTGACATGCTAAGAAACAGGCAAATGTTACCCATACTCAGGGAGTAGAAAGAAAGTAATAGAAACTGACTCCACGTGGTCCCAGACATTGCTTTGGGCAGGCAAAGACTTCCGTTTTAGTTTATGTGCTGCTGAAGCCAGCACAGACTGCCATTTTAACACTGTTAAATGTCAAATGATAAAAGGAAATTATGTCTAAAGAATTACAGAAAGGTGTAATAATAGCAACTCCACAGTTAAGACATCTCTATAAGAAACAGAAGTTCTAAAAAAGAAGCAAATGGAAATTTGAATTGCAGACATGAAAAAATCATTACATGATTTCAAAATAATTTGAAATAGGATAACCAGTAAACTTGGTGATTGATTTATAGAAATTATGTGATGTAAAAAATACGGAGAAAAATATTGAAGAAAAATGAACAGAACCTCTTGAAGGACAACATGAAACACTCCATCTGAGCATCTGTAAGACCCTTTCAACACTCAGGAAAAGGTGCCTCTCTCCCTTCTGATGTCAGCAATCACCTATCAGGCAAGGCCCCTGATTCCCAGATGCCTTCTACTACAATCCCTTGATCTTTTGGTGTTTTGTGCATGTGTGAGAAATTTTTTAAAATTTTAATGTATTATTTTACATATACCCCGATGTTCATTGCAGCATTATTTATAACAGCCAATATATAAAAACAACATATGCGTTTATCAATTGATGCATGGATAAAGATGTGTATAGACACAATGGAATATCAGCCATAAAAAAAGAATGAAATCTTGCCATTCTTGACAGATGGACTAACGTGTATCATGCTAAGTGAAATAAGTTAGACAAAGAAAGACAAATATTATATAATTTCACTTATCTCTGGATTCTTAAAAACAAAACAAACAAACAAATAACAGCAACAACAACAAAAGGAACGAGACTCATAAATATAGAAAACCAAGTAGTAGTTGCTAGAGGAGAGGGGAATTAGGAGGTTGGGTGAAACTGGTGAAGGGTATTAAGACATACACAGTTCCAGTTATAAAATAGGTAAGTCATGGGGATGAAAAGTACAACATAGGCTATACAGTCAATAATGTTATAATAACTTTGTATGATAACCACTTCTGGTGAGAATTTTGCAATGTAGGTAATTATTGAATCATTATACTGTACACCTAAAACTAAAATTATATTATATATCAACCATACTTCAATTAAAAATACAATTTAAAAAGATATTGGCCACTTCTCAGCAGCATTTCCACTATAAGAATAATATATTGTTTTATTGATGCATTATTTCTTTATTTTTCCTTTTTAATAAATACTTTGTATAGGTCTCACCACATGTCATTTGACCCATACTACTCACCACTGAGCACATTTAGAATGCTTTTGCCTCCATTTGTTGTTGTTGTTGTTGTTTAGATTTTTATTTTTTTAGAGCAGTTTTAGGTTCACAGCAAAATTGAGAGAGGGGTACACAGATTTATGATACACTCCTGCTGCTTACAAACTTACAAAACTAAACATACTCATAATAATAAAAGAAAATCTCACCAATAATGAGTGAAAGTTACTGTTGCCCCGCAATCTCATCAGCATTTGTGTTGTTATCGTTTCCGATTTTAGCCAACTGAACACATTGAATACATGTGCAGTGGTATCTCTTGGTTGTTTTAATTTGTAACTCTTTGATGACATGTGACGTGGAACATATTTCCTGTACCTGTTTGTCATCTGTATATCTTTTTTGGTGGTGTATCTATTGAACTCTTTAGCCTATTTTAAATCAGGTGATTTGTTTTCTTATTGCAGAGGTTTTTGTTTTGTTTCGTTTTGTTTCAGTTTTGTTTTTCAATTTTATTTATTTATTTGAGAGAGAGAAAGAGAGCGTCCAAGAGAGAACACAAGCAGGGGCCGCTGCAGGCAGAGGGAAAGGGAGAAGCAGACTCCCCACTGAGCAGGGAGCCCTTATGTGGGGCTCAGTCCCAGGACCCTGAGATCATGACCTGAGCCAAAGGCAGATGCTGAACCGATTGAACCACCCAGGTGCCCCTTATTGCTGAATTTTAAGAGTTCTTTGTGTATTTTGGATAACAGTTCCTTATTAGGTGTCTTTGCAAATACTTTTTCTCACTCTGTGATGTCTTCTCATTTCTTGATGCTGTTTTTCACGGAGCAAAAGTTTTACTTTTTAATGAAGTCCAGCTTATTGATTATTTATTTTAGGTATTATGTTTTTGGTGTCTAAAAACTCATTGCTGTACACAACATCAACTATCTTTTCTCTTATGTTCTCTTCCAGAAGTTTTAAATTTTTTGTTTTACATGTAGGTCTGTGATACTTTTTGAGTTAATTTTTGCAAAGGATGAAAGATGAGTGTTTATATTTACTTTTTTTTTTAAAGCACAAATGGGTGTTGGATTTTGTTAAATGCTTTTTCTGTATCTATTGATAGGATCATGTGATCTTTCTGTTTTAGCTTGTTGATGTGATGGATCACATTAATTGATTTTCCAATGTTGAACCAGCCTACGTGTCTAGGATAGACCCCATTTAGTTGTGTATGTACTTCTGTTATACATTATTGGATTTGATATACTAATATTTTGTTGAGGATTTTTGAATCCATATTCATGAAAGATATTAGTCTGAAGTTTTCTTTTCCTGTAACATCTTTGCCTGGTTTTGGTATTAGGATAATACTGACCTCATAGAATGAGTCAGGTCAGGAAATATTCTTTTTGCTCTGTCCTTTGAAAAAGAGTATAGAAAATTAGTATAATTTCTTCCTTAAATGTTTGGTAGGATTAACCAGTGAAATTTTGTAGGTTTTTGAGTACTTTCTCATGAAGCACAAACTGGAGAATGGAACTTCACACTGACTAAACATTCTGTGAGAATCCTTTTTTCTTTTTCTTTTTTTTTTTTTTTAAGATTTTATTTATCTATTTATGAGAGACCCAGAGAGAGAGAGAGAGAGAGAGGCAGAGACACAGGCAGAGGGAGAAGCAGGCTCCCTCGGGGGAACCCAATATGGGACTTGATCCCAGGACCCCAGGGATCACCATTTGAGATGAAGGCAGACACTCAACCACTGAGCCACCCAGGTGCCCTGTGGGAATCCTTTTAAAATGATTACCTGCCTACTTTATTCCCTTTCTTTTCCTCTAGATTTTTTGAGGCATACTGAGGCATTAGTGTGGGGTTTGTTTTTGGTTTTGGTTTTTTTGCTTTTTGTTTTGTCTATCCTTTCCTGCTGCCTTAAGAAAAGAGAGTGGGCAGAAGGGACTAGCTTACTAAAAGGTTATTCAAAGGTAGGTTTGAAATGGCTGTGGCTAGGGAAGAACTGTATAAAGAGAGGGAAAATGGCTTTTTAAAAATAAAATTTTCCGATACAAATGTAGATTTTCTGTTTTACTGTAGTTGTTGCCTTTCTAAGCTTTTAAATCACCTGGAGGGAAAAAATACTTAGATAATCAAAATATTTAAGCCATATATGAGTTCTATTGCTGAATGTAAAATAGACAATGTTTGCACGTGTGTGTAGGGTGCTTTTTTAAATTTAAATTGAATTAGCTAACACATTGTACATTATTAGCTTCAGATGTAGAGGTCAGTGATTCATCAGTTGCATACAACACCCAGTGCTCTTCACATCACCTGCCTCCTTAATGCCCATCACCCAGTTACCCCATCCCCCTCCAGCAACCCTCAGTTTGTTTCCTATAGTTAAGTCTCTCCTGGTTCATCTCCCTCTCAGATTTCTTCCCATTCAATTTTCTTCCCGTACCCTATGATCCTCTGTGCTAATTCTATATTCCACATGTGAGTGAAACCATATGGCAATTGTCTTTCTCTGATTGGGTTATTTGATTAGTGTGTAAATAACATTATAGCTGGGAACTTAACATTATTTTTTAAAAATAGACAAGATTTTTTGCATCGTATTACATAAAAATACGCCAAACTAACCTTATTAAAAAGTGTGTTGTGGTCAATTGGAAAATGACATGACATTAATGAAAAGACCCACTTAAAGCTCTTGATAAGCCAGCACTTCCTCTCCTGGTTGTGTAACTCGGGAAAGCACCTGTGTACATACTCAATAAAAATGTAAAGTACCAGCACCAGCATTTCTGAGAGCACAGAATTGGAGCCAGCCAAAATGCCCATCATGAAAGAAATTATAATTAAATTTGATGGGCTCTAATATATACTTTCCAGCAATGAAACCAAATGAATTAGATTTAAAATTATCAACAATGACAGATCTCATAAACATAATAGTAAAAAGGCAGGTTTCAGAAATGTATGTACAGAATGATTCCATCCACAAAATGTTTAAAAATATACAACACAAGATAATACATTCTGGAAATGTATGCATAAATGGGGTAAGCATAAAAGAATAAAAGGAATGACAACATATTCAGAAGAGTAGTTACCTCTGAGAGAAGAGAAGGAATCATAGCCAAGATGGGTACACCAAAAGCTTCAAAACATATTTTCGATGTTTTATTTATTGATCTAAATAGTTAATACACTAATGTTTCTTTTATTGTTATTTACACCTGAAATACTTTGTAAAACCTTAATAAAAGAGAAATTTTCTCATTTAATATAATTACAATAGGCCAATTTGAAACAGCACTACTTGAAAATATTAATCAAGTTTCAGTTTCTGTACAAATTGAAAGTATTGAAAAACCCGAAGTTTTAAATAAATTCAAAAATTAAATAATTTCTAACCTAGAGGGCGCCAAACACATGGCAAACTGTTTTTACTTTATTTATTTATGTATTTATTTATTTAAGTAGCATTATTTTAGCTGATAAACAGAAGTTTCCATCATTCTCTTTCAGGACACCACCTCCCAGAACGTCTGTTAAGAAATTGTAGTGATGTTGGTGTTTTTATTAAACACTCTGTGTTGTTAGAGTAAGACTTGTTTTTTATATCTTGTAACAATATCATTTGTGACTTCATTAACTGATGACTGCTATTGGAGTTCCAAAAACAATGTACTAAAAATAAGTAACTTTGGAACAGAATCTACATGTAATAAAAGATTTGAAAGGAGACCATGAATTGCTGTGATTATATTAAGATTGTATATTCCAAAATATTAGAGAAAATAAGAAGCTAGAAAGTAGCATTTAATTTGTATTCCATCCGGTTTGCTAAAAATACCATATAGAAATAGAATAGCATGATATCATTAACCTCTAGGTTACAATATGCATCTTAATTCACGTAGCCATTCCCTCTTCTGCTCCCACTAATGACATTTGAGCCATAGGAAGAGCTGGCACCCCGAACCTTGATTCCAATAAGGCAGTAAATGATTGGAGCCAGGTAGAGGCTGCACCTGAAAAATGGGATGTGCATTCTCCATTTATCACACTCCTTATCAATCACTACCTGCTTAAAGCAGGGGTGCCCAAACTCACTTTAATCAAAATTCTCTGCAGGCCTTGTTAGAGCATAGATTGCAGGATCCCACCCCAGAGTTTCAATTTAATAAGTCAGGGTGGACCCTGAGAATTCACATTTCTAGCAAGTTCCCAGGTGATGCTGATACTGCTGGTCCTTATAGTTAATGACCCATAGAAGTCTGTTCCATTCATCTACATCTTCTACACAATCTCTCTTCCCACTTAAGTTTGTGCCTTCCCCAGTCCAGATTATACAAAAAATGCAAGAGTTTACAAATAATTTACCTTTTCAACATATTAGAATAGTCAGTCCTATAGTAATGCTATTTCTACTCAATGTTTTCAATACACTTTCCTGAGTGGTAGGAGAAAAAGCAAAGCTATTCTCTATATTTCTGAGTAACAACCTGAGAGCAGGTCTCAATTATTATACATTACCCATGTGTGTACACCGAAGAGGGGAAAGGATGGAGAATCCTCGGCCTTTCAGTGCTAATCCTCTCTATGCTTTAAAGGTTGGGGTTTATTTGGAAATTTGTACAAGTAATTCAAGTTCTTCTCATCATGGGAAATTGAAGATAATATTATGTTCTCAAATACACCACAGAAGAGATTAAAAGAGATCATGTGTGCCCCCATTGGGGAACTCAGTACACATTAGTTCCCATTTTCCCTCTCTCCTCTTCCCTAATTGAAGTGGAGAGAATTTAGGAAAATGTCAAAGAGGATAGAAAAGTTGAATAGCATTTTGCCTTAGAGGACAGGGAGTATTGGGATTTACCAATGCACTTTATTTCCAAAATTTGCACTCTACAGTCCTCTCTGCTATCCTTTCTGAGTAAGGAAACTTGGAGAGGACAATGACTCTCTAAGTCACGTTGGCCTCTGAGGAAGGGAGTAGACTGCCCTTCAGGGCTTCCTGTCAGAAGTGCTGATGATGATAGAGAAGTTGTCTGTCTGTGCTGTGAACATAGTCGCCATTAGCCAAGTGTGGCTTTTGAGAACTTCAAAATGTGGCTAATAGGACCAAGGAACTGAATTTTTTAGTTAGATTTAAATGTAAGCAGCTACATGGGCTTAGTAGTCATTGTATTGGGAAGTGCAGATCTAGAACTTAAGGTTAATTAGATAGGTCCAGATTCAAATCCTGACTCTTTTAGCTCATGCAAATTACTCTCTGGATGTGACTCATTCCCCCAGATGATACCAAAAGGAAGAAATTTGGTTATTAATGTAAAGTGTTGAGCACAGTGTCCAGCACACAGGAAGTGCTCAATAAATATCAACTGCCATTCTAATACTAATTGCTGGTTTGAATATTGATAAACTTTTCAGAGTTGTCCCTGAAAGAAAAGTAGGTGAATTTTGTAGAAACATTACTCAATTAGTTCATTAAATTATGGGCAATCAATTATATATAAGATTTGAAGAATCTATCTCAGAACTTTGGCATCATTTGACATTTGACAGGTAATGGTGTGCCTTTGAGCAACTAGATCCTGTATTTTGTGATGGTTTTGAAAAAAAAAACACAAATACATGTTTTGTGTAGATTTATAGCAAGAGTTAATGCATGCAATAACACTGATTTTGCATGAACTAATTTGAAGACATGCTCATTCACTCATAACTGCTGATCCAGGGCCCTGCTAGAAAACTTACAGATTTATTACATAGCATGAAACTGTGTTGTCTAGCTTCTGATTCTGTGTGCATATGATTGTATTTGACATTTAAGTGGATGGAGCGATTGCCTGAGAGCAGGAGAGCCTGAGGGAGTTTTACCTCAGATCACTTGAGGTATTTTGGGAGAGGTAATTGTTAGTGTATATGTCTTGGTTTCCTTATCCATTTAATAGAGAGACAAAATATGCCATGGTGTTGTCTGCTTTTGAGAAATATGGAAGCCATTCAATAAATCATGAGAATGAGGAACACGGAACCTTAATGAAAATAAAGTGCATAATATGAAAAGAAGGTGCAATATACTTTATTCAAGCCTCCCATGTGGCCACATGGATGGATTCTTCCCAAGAGACAGCATAATAGTAGAGCATTTTAGTTGCAGATGTGAAACAAATGTTACTTCTAGCTGAATATTTTCCCTGGCTGGCTTTGTCCATATGAAGCACAGATGTTTTACAAATCATCTTTATAATAAGTCTGAGATAACGCAACTAGGTTTAAAAATGATCACATTTTTAAATTTGTGCTGTTTCCTGAGCAGTGTACTCAGAAGAGAATTGGCTTCAGAAGGTGATTCCTAACATGATTCCTGGGTTCCTCAATCTAGTAGCCTCTGGGAACCCTAGGGTGGCATAGTCCATCCTCTGATGTAGAAGAAGCAGGTGATGCAGGTCCTACACATTAACCAGCGTCTCCCAAGGGGCATTTCCTCCTTTCACACAGGAAAAATAAGACTTGGCTCTGGACAGCTTCGGGAAGAGACATGGTATGATGAAATCCCTATGAGCAAGTTGTAGACCTTGCTTTTATGAGTTAAAAATCTGGCAAGGCCTGAGTCTTGCAGGTCTTTGCATTGGGCCAGCGCCACTTGGGCCTCTTGGTTCTACAATGGTGTGCAGGGGTTGGGAGAAAATAAGTTGCCCATTGGTTTATCTGACAGCAACTTTACCTGCCCAGAAAGTCTTCTGCTATTGGCAGGAGGCAGAGCTGAGGATAGCTGGGTCTAGGGTGCTTCTGGTACCAGCTGACTCAGGTGGCAGGACCCCCTCTCAGCACCTTCCTCCTGGGCCTGCAGTGTCTCAGTCTAAAGTCTCCTGCTTTAAATGAGCCACTTCATTGGGCTGGACAACGGGGCACAGACTGGCTAACATGATTGGCACTGGAAATATCTATGCTTTGGAAGAGAATCTTTTTCCCTTGTGGACAAGAATGTGATCTTGTATACATTACACCGAGAGTATAATAATCCCCAAACAGTATATTTGGAATTACTTAGTGTTTAATACCTTTACCTGAAGACTGAGAATCACCCAGCTTGAAGTGGAGTTGAGCAAGCTGGGTGTGTTTGTTTTCAGGCTGAACTCCAGCAGGAGTGAACGGGATGCCCAGGCCTGCACATCTGGTGGTGCAGTCCGCTCTTCTGGGACCAGCTGTGTTAATGCAAACATAATCACCCAAGAGCACACATAGAGACACACACTTTCCTACTTTCAAAGAAATAAGCAGTTAAGAAGCACCATCAAGATCTATAGAAAAAATAAGTTTCCAAAGGTCAAAGGTCTTCAGAAACGCAGCACTTGGCCTGCTCTGCCAAACAAGAGCCTGAGCACAAAACTCTTCAACATCCTCATTCAGGCTAATGATGAGTCTAGGTTTACTCAAATCAAGGCTCTCCCAAACAAACTAGCAAACTCCCTCATAGGCATTTTGGAAGCCAGAAACAACTTCAAATTCTTAAAGGCATTCCTAATGTCTATACATTAAAGTTTCCAAAGATCTTGTACTTAGTTTCCCACACTCACACACCCTCAACAAACACAATTGAATTGATGTGCAAAATACACCCCAACATTTGTTCAAAGCCATCTAGCCAGAAACAAGCTATTTTGATTCCAAATCCAGTGGGGTTTTCTCTCCACTTTGCATCATGCCTTATAGATTGTGTCTTTTCAGTCTTGGGATTTCCTCATTGCTGGAGAGTCATGATCTCATGATGTCAAGGCTGGAAGGCCCTGACAGCAGCTCCTCCCCATTGTCTCCCTCCCCTGTCTTAGAGAGGGAACTAGAGTCCTGAGAGATCCTGTGGTTTGGGCAAGTTCACAGAGAAAATGAGCAACAGAAAAAGGACCAGAACACAGCCCAAGAGTCCAGAGTCTGGTTCTCTTGACTTGTTTTAGGCGTCTTTACTCATATTCATCTTAACATTTACTTTGTGGAAAAATATAATGAGGTCAAAGCTGCCAAAAGTCAATTCCTTTAGGGGAACTTTCTTTTATTTCTCAAAAGTGACAAGAATATCAGTTTGCAACAGGCATTTGACATTCAGAGGCCTGAAGATCCAGTGAGATTATTTAAAGAGAACACTAAATTTTCTTTTAATAAAAATTTTTTATCTTCCCAAAAGGAGATCAAATTTTGCTGACCAGTTCAGAGTTCCAAACCAGGCCGACTCTGTTAATAAGAGGAATGTGAGTGAACAGTGGCTCCAGTGGTAAAGCCCAGGGTCTCCCTGAATTTTAAGATGCAGTAGGTATTCTTTTGTTGGGGGAAGGGACTAACAATAGGTATTGTTAAAAATATGCATTAAAATCACACTGCTTTCCTTCTTTCATTTATCGAATTAGTGTCTTCTTCCTTCTTTTGTATGCAAAATTAAAATTTCCTATAGGCTTAGGTGCAGAGAAGAGGGCCAGAACAGAGAGGTCTAGACTCTTCTTGGTCAAACCGGACTTGTGGCGGTTCTGTGCTTTAGAAGTATCTGGCAAGCTACAAAAGAATGTCCAGGTGCCACTCACTCTGTAGGTGAGGGCCTGATGTGGATATCTTCAAAAGGTCACCCCAGTGAAGTTCATGTGCAGCTAGTGTAGACAATCTATAGATCAGAGATGCACATTTGCTCTGTTGACTTCCTACATTTGCTGAGGACCCTGCCATGCGCTGGGACCTGTGGTACTCGCTGAGGACAGAGACTTGAACCCCACAAGGTTCCTACAGGTCATTGTGCCTGAACAAATGATATAGCTCATGGGAGAGAAAGGGATGGTGTGGCTACCTTTCAAATCCAAATTCAGAGTCTGATGAGTCATCGATTATGTTCAGTTTCTAGGACTGGCTTTGTGCGGTGTCCCTCTCTCCAGTCCCACTACCAGAAGGTGCCCTAGCTTCAGCCAAGCCAGGTCTGTGTCTGGCCTTAGTTTCCTCGTCTGAAAACTATGGCTCCCCTGGTATTTGTGCTAGGTGTCTCCTGAGAATTAAGTGCTCAGCCCAGTGCTGGTGTATGGAAAAGCATTTGGTAAACATTAGCTCACTTTAATCAAGTGACCTCTTGCATTTAAATGGTCTCATTCTCCTCATTGCTCAGAAGAATACAGAATAGATTGACTCATTTTCCCTTTCTATGTTTTGACCTTCTCTCCTTTAAGGGGCGTGGGACCCATCAGGAGTCCTCCTTCTGCTGTGTGGATGAGAACATCGTCTGGTTTCTGCAAGCTCCATGAGTCTGGAGATCCTTCTGTTTGAAGTCCAGAGGCTGGCACCCCTGCAGGTGAGTTTACAGCAGTTGTACTTTCTTCTTTTTCATCACAAATTCTGTCATCTGGAAGAGACCATTATGGTCGTGTTTCAGTGCCCCACCCACACAGGATCCCCTCCAAAGCTCCAGGATCCCTTCCAGAAGCTGCTTGAAGAGCTTCTCCTTGAAAACTTCAAGTGATAGAAGACTCTTTACAGATTAAACTCACTCTGTTCTTGGGTGATTCCAACTGTTGTTGTTGTTGTTGTTGTTGTTGTTCTTCTTCTTCTTCTTCTTCTTCTTCTTCTTCTTCTTCTTTTTTTAACAGTTTGGTATTGAGCAAAACCTATTTTTTCCCCACAGAACCTGTCCCCTGATCCTCGTTCTCTCTTACTTTCAAAGCTAATATTGACATGGAAATGACAGATCCGCTCCATCTCAGCTTCTATTGGGTTGGCAGCCACTGGACTCCGGTGAGCAAAGCTAAGGCTACCTCGTGGCCCTTTGTGGGGAGAGAAATGGGGCCTCTCAGCCAGGTCTGGCTGCAGGGCAAGGGAGGGCAGCACTCAGACCAATGATCCCTTAGCTGATGGTAGTCTAATCCCTGCTTCCATGTAGCCATTCTTCAGCTATCTGTGTTCATGCTTTCTGAATATTTTATCTGCAAAATTAAACATCTAGATTTTCTTCATGCCCCCTTTCTGTGCGTTTTTCTTTCTTTTTTTGTTTTTTGTTTTTGTTTGTTTTGGTGTTTTTAACAATGGCACTCTCAGCCTAGGTCAGACTAGTGCAGGTGAAAAGCTGTTTTATCCTCCTTTTACCCTATCTCAGGATAGCCCTTACCTGTAAAGTCCAAACTAATCTCAGTTTTGAAGGAGTCTCTCCAACATGTTGAATTTCATCATCTTATATTCAACTTCTCTGTCGGCACCTCAGACACCATTTGCATCCAGTTCTGTCCACTGCTGCATTTTCCCACTCTCCCTACTTTGATGTGTCTGCAAAAGTGATCAGCCTGGTGTCAATTGAGAAGCTGTTGGTTTTGTCTTCTGGGCTCTCCACCATCACCCTTTCTTCACGCCATGCATTTTACAAAATTCTTATGCTCTTAACTAGCTCAAACTTAATATTCCAGCCAATGTCTTTGTAAATTATGACCTTTCCTGTGGTGTTTGCATTTTCATAAAGGGCTCTGGAGGCCTTTGGGTTGTTATTTCAGGCAGCAGTGCAAGAATTGAAAGGCCCTGAGACCAGTGAGAAAGAAGACTGGTCAGGTGGATCACACGGCTGGTTAGGAGCAGAGCCCGAGGAACTTATGTGCAAAGCTTCAAGTCCCAACAGGGCTCTGAAATGTGTCTGTGAGTAGCGAATGAACTTTCCAGGTTCACAAGATGAGTCATGGTGGCCTAAATTTTCTCCATCCCTATCCAGCTCAGCTGGATGCTTCCCCACTAAGATGGTCCTGACAAGTCTTCACTGACAACTCCCTTTTCCTCTGTATGTGCCTGGGGTAGAGTTGGTGTGGCATCATAGAGCACCCCTCAGCTCCACCTGCTGGAGATCTGGTCTGGGTGGGCTTTTGTTCTTTGAGAAGATGATGTCATTGTCATGGGCTGACCTGTACCCTACTTATGACTGCAAGGTGATTGAACTTGACTCCATGTCCACCTACCAGACCCAGAGCTTGGGTCCCAGCTATTGTAGGATCCCTTCCCTTTCCTGAGCAGTTACTTTGCTAGGGACTATAAGTGTTCCTCTTTATGAATCCAAAGCAACTTTCCCTAATAGTGTATATTATATTTTAATTGTAGCTTCAGCAATGAGAGGAAAGAAAAGCCTAGATTAGAAATTATGGGAGACTATTTTTAAATTAGTTTTAACTCATAAAGCTCTTGCCTTTGGAAAGCCACATCCCAGAGGTTCAAGTCTCTAACCTGTTTTATTGGAGATAGGAGTGTAGTATAAGCAGATAACTGGGTTCTGAAAATTAGGACACCTGGGTTTAATCTCAGCAGTGAAATTAAGCAATCCAGAGCCCAGATCCCAAGCCTGTAGTCATGGAGAGGAGGAAGCCAAGCCACACTGAATGGGTGGCTTTCAGAGATAAGAGACTGAGGTGAACACCATGCCAAGAGGGAAGAAAGGAGCTGAGAAGAAGAATCCGGGATACTTGTAATGTACTAGGGAAACCACACCATCTTGGATAGGTCATTTTCATGGGAAAGTGGGAGCAAAAAAAGCAAGGGTAACATTCAGGCCAAAAAACAATGGAAAAATATGCAAGCTGCTCCAGTGCTATACCTATGGTAACTTCATGACCATGGTGGTCTTTGGTTCCTGTCATCCATGACTTTCAAAGCCCTCTTCTTCATGAATGGGACATGCCACTCATGGTGTGGCTCTGGGAAAGCCACTTAACCTTTCCAAACCAGTCAACTCATTTGAAAAATGGGAAGGATAGGCCAGAAATTATATTCCCTCTGTATCCCTAAATTCTATGAATGGACTATTCAAGTATGCTAATGAATGCCAAAAACATATATTCAAGTAAAACAATTAAAATATAATACTAACTCACCATGGGGTTTATTCTAGATGCACAATCCTGTTGCTTTTTGAATCACCTCATCTCAGCACTGTGTTAAACTAATCCTGGCAAGCCACATGGCAAAAGTGTAGCTGAGAATTGATACCATGAAGCCATTCAGTTCAACTCATAATGAAGTCATTGCTTATTTTGGGGAAGCTTCCCAGGGCCAGTATGAAAGGAAAAAATACTGATGCTGATGGCAAAGTAGGTGTGTTTAGGCGTTAAGAGCATTTTTCCCAGAAATCAGGATAAGACATCTTAGAACACTCCTTTGAAGGAAATTTGGGGCAGAGTAAAAGCCTATTTTGGCCAATGTGTACAGTCAGAATTCCTCCACCACCAATGTGAAACTTTCATGGGATCTGGGCAGGAGCAGAGGGTCCCTGTTCCATGGCTGCTCATTCATTCTCTACTTTTAACCCCTCTGCATCCTAATGAAATGCAGAGATTCTCTGGGAACAGCAGACAGTGCCTGGCCTGACTGCAATCTGTGATGGGATCATGTATGTAGAATTAAGACTGTATCAGAGTTCAAAGTATTCTTAGAGAATGGAACACTGAACCCACTTTGATGAGAGAAAGGGAATAAAAACCCCAGGAAGGCCACAAAGCAGCAGCAAATTGAGGGGCCAGAGCCATGAAGGGACCAGAGCCATGAAGGGAATGCCTTGCATGCCGAGGCAAGCTTTCTGGGGATTTTGGAGGCACTGTGGCTTGAACAAGAGGGGCATCACAGGACAGACGTCTGTAACTCAGCCAGGTCAGAAGCTGTATTTTCCCCAAAACTTTAATATCAGCTTGAAGTTAGTTATTATTATAAACTCCTCTTAATTACACTGTATATTTTTACTGATAACAAATATATCTTCAGTAAAGAAAAATTTGAAAAAATATAAAAAGCATTAGAAGCCAGCTGTAATCTTAATATTTAGAGAAAAACTTCAAGATGCAGTATTATGGGTATTTTTTGAGGAAATTTGAAAATTGTGTGCTATTTTACTTTCTTAACTAGAATTCAGCATGTTTCTCAATATATTCTATTTTTCTTTTGTGTTGCTCAATAATGTTTTAAAAATTTCAAATAGAAAAAAAAAATTCAAATAGAGACCCTACACTTGCCTCTATGTTCATCCCAAGCCCATTTTCTTTTTTTTTTTAATTTATTTTTTATTGGTGTTCAATTTACTAACATACAGAATAACCCCCAGTGCCTGTCACCCATTCACTCCCACCCCCCGCCCTCCTCCCCTTCTACCACCCCTAGTTCGTTTCCCAGAGTTAGCAGTCTTTACGTTCTGTCTCCCTTTCTGATATTTCCCACACATTTCTTCTCCCTTCCCTTCTATTCCCTTTCACTATTATTTATATTCCCCAAATGAATGAGAACATGTAATGTTTGTCCTTCTCCGATTGACTTACTTCACTCAGCATAATACCCTCCAGTTCCATCCACGTGGAAGCAAATGGTGGGTATTTGTCATTTCTAATGGCTGAGGAATATTCCATCGTATACATAAACCACATCTTCTTTATCCACTCATCTTTCGATGGACACCGAGGCTCCTTCCACAGTTTGGCTATTGTGGACATTGCTGCTAGAAACATCGGGGTGCAGGTGTCCCCGCATTTCATTGCATCTGTATCTTTGGGGTAAATCCCCAACAGTGCAATTGCTGGGTCATAGGGCAGGTCTATTTTTAACTCTTTGAGGAACCTCCACACAGTTTTCCAGAGTGGCTGCACCAGTTCACATTCCCACCAACAGTGTAAGAGGGTTCCCTTTTCTCCGCATCCTCTCCAACATTTGTGGTTTCCTGCCTTGTTAATTTGCCCCATTCTCACTCCAAGCCCATTTTCTCTTCTTTATTTCTTCCCTCTTCTATTTTAAGGTGTATCTTCATTATAGAATTTTTTTCTCATTAATCATTTCTGGTGCATAAAAGAACAACTCAGGGATTTTATATATTTGTTTGTATGTGGCCACCATACTGAATTTTATTATTAACTCAGATACATCAGTTAATTATTAAAGGTTTTCAGCATATGTGAAAGATGTATTTGTGTCCTTTCCAATGATTATATTTTTTAGGCTTCTTGCCATGTGTAATAGCTAGAACTTTCTTTAGTCATTACTGGCTTGTCTTTAATTGAAATATCTCTAAAAATCATATCCTTGTTGTACAGTTGGTTTGACTGTGGTTTTCAAGTGAATATTTGCTGCCAATTTAAAGAATGTATCTATTTATTCATAGTTTACCCAAACTTTATTAAATGGTTTTGAATCAGTAATGGGTGCTGTCTTATCAAATGTTTCTTCACATCTATTGAAATAAATATATGATTTTTTTCTTCCTCTTTAATTTCCTGTTGTGATGTATTATATTCCTTTCCCCCCATCTTTCAAAATAGTGAGATAATGCTTTTTTTAGTATAGAGTAACTTTCTGGAAAAAAAAGTTCCAAGCTTTCAAAGTATGTATCATTCTTTGAATTATTGGCTGGATTCTATTTCCAGTAGTCCAGTTAGAACATTGCATACTGAATAAAAAACAGGATTGGCTAGTCATTTTTCTCTGTGATGATTTTATAAGATTTTATTGTTAGCCATGATTTCCAATGTTTGTCCTCTCCTCCCTTAATTTATTTTTCTATGCTCTGAAACACTGTATGAAGTATCCAGCTGATTTGTTTCAGAATTCTTCAATTGTTTTTCTGTGTTAAAATTTTATATCCAGATTGTGATTATTATTCAGATGTTATTACTTTACATAATTAATATTTAATAAATTTTCAAAAAAACCACAATTATTTAGACTGAACTCTAGTTAAACAAGTGAGTTTCATCCTTTCCACCAATGTTTATTTTGAAGTTCCTGTACAAATTACAAGACATGGATTCATCTTCCAGTCAGCTGGTGTGTTCTGCTTTGATTATTTTCATGATTGGAGGGGACTTTTCAAACATGAAAGTGGAAGTCTGTTGCACAAGTAAGCAACATTGCTAGGCACAAATTCTTCTAATCCTTTTATCATAATTTTTCCCTCTCAGACTAGATTCTTTTCAAATGTCTTGTCAGAATTGCAAGAAGTTAGAAGCCAGCCTCTTTGTTCCATTAGTTTTTTTCTTCCATGTTTCTTCCCCTCCTCTCCCTTTCTCTCCTCTTCTCCTTTCTTTTCTACTTTTTCATTTTTCTTTCTTGGATGCTTCTGGGATTCTTTATCCTTGAAATTAAAAAAAAAAAAATCCCTAACTAAATGCTCAGGCACAGGCTTAATTTTGCTAGTGCTTACTGAACTATTTTTAGACTAAGCTTTCTTTAGTTTCTTTATTTTTTAAAAGATTTTATTTATTTATTCATGAAAGGCACAGAGAGATTTGTGATTTTTCTCTTAAATTTAACTGAAAAACCCTACATAAATTTCAAAGAACTTTATGTTATTTTCAACAAATTCTCTAATCTAATATTTCTCCTAACTCCCTGCCATAGAGTATTAAGGATGTTGGAGAAGTTTACTTAAATCTGCCAATTGGCTGCGTCTGAACTTTTTCTTTTTCAGAATAGTTTATTTAGGGCAAATGTCTTTTTTTTTTTTTTTTTTTTTTTTTTTGCTATTTCATCCCCTTGTTTCTACTTCTCACTATGTGGTGTTTGGATTTTTGTGAGAATGTGGCTGTGTCCTCAGGGGCCTTGGGGAACTGGGGGCAAATAGGGTTCCATACCTATATGTGGAGACTAAACAAGCTCTACATTGGCCCCTACCCTTGCCAAATCCCTGATCTTCCCACCAGTGCCACCTGGCCTTCAAGCCTGCAATAGCATTCAATGTCACTGACCCTAAATCCTGATACTATCTCTATTGGATGATAACCCAACCCTTGGCCTCCTCCTTTTCCTAATTCCAGGACTTTGCTGGTCTTCCAGTTCCATCTCTCCCACACAGCCACTCTGCAGGAATTACAGGAACTTCTGGACCTCTGCCTGATGCACAGCAGCTGTGGGAAGCCAGACACATCACCACTGACTGCTTATCCAGGCACCTCCCTCTTCTGGTACTGCACCACCTCTTCCACCTCACTTTGGGCATGCATACAACCAAAGGAAGAGTCTTCCTTAGTATTATGCCATTCCCTCTGTCATGCTATGTTCAGGGTGGTCATGCCATGCTCTACTGTTCTCAGGTCTCCTCAAACTTATCTAAATATTTATTGCTCCTTTCTGCCAGTTTGGGTGATCCTACTTCATCGTGCATGCCTGAAACTCATCTGCCTCTGCACTTTCCTGGGGAAGAGTGGGGAGGATTTCCACATTGTTTTACTTAAGCTCTGTGCATTCTGTTGAGAGCTTTCCACTCTGTGCTTACAATTGCTGATTCTTCTAGCAGGTCTGACTTTTGGTAAAGAGTCACAAAATAACCATGAAATATATATTGGGTTCACATCCTCTGCACTGCTCATTGAAAAGGAGGAGGCTTTGCTCTCTGGATTTCTACTGTGGTATGACATTTGGTCTGGAAGTAATCTTCACCTAGTAGATTTTCTGCCTCTCTTCATTGTAGGCAATCCTTACCCCCCTGAGACAGGGAGATGAGGAGTCTATCCCTGATGTCTCCTTTAGAGGAGGAAAATTGTGAGTCAGTCTTCCACCTTTTTTTAATCCAGACCCATATTCTCTATTTCTTGTAGAAATCTGTGTGTAGATGGAACTTCATTTCATTGTCAGTGGGCACACCTCCCTATTTTTTTTTATATTCTGCTAGTTCTTTCCATAGAATCTGAAAATACTGGCTTTAGATAATTTATTATACACACACATTGTCATACGTATATATGTATAATGAATTATCAAGCCATAGAAAAAATGTGACTAATTACAATTTCCTCTGTCAAATAAGCTCACCCTTTGTCTATAAAGATGTCATTCTCCCATACTGTCAAAAAAAGTTGCTTCTCCAGTAGTGTGCTTGTTGAGTACTCCTTTGTTTGGTTTCTCTCATGACCAATAGCTTCCTATATTTAGTGAGTGGTAGAAAAAGGCAAAGGCAAGGAGTATGGGGCAGAATCTCTTTTTAGTGCCTGACGCCTAAAACTCACACTCACGGGATCCCTGGGTGGCACAGCGGTTTGGCGCCTGCCTTTGGCCCAGGGCACGATCCTGGAGACCCGGGATCGAATCCCACATTGGGCTCCCGGTGCATGGAGCCTGCTTCTCCCTCTGCCTATGTCTTTGCCTCTCTCTCTGTGTGTGTGACTATCATAAATAAATAAAAAAATTAAAAAAAATAAAGTCCACAGTTAAAAAAAAAAACTCACACTCACAATGCGGGACCCCTCAGGGTGTGCTGGGACTGCCATGTCGGAGGGAGTGTGGCAGAGGACCCAAGAGTGTCACATTCACAGTAAGTAGCTTGGATCTGAACATTAGCCCTCCCTCTTGCTAGCCATAGGACACCGGTTAAGATGTCTAACTTCTCTAAACTTCAGGTTCCTTCTCTATAAGTTGCAAATGATAAGAACACCTTCAGTCTCCTCGTGGTAAAAGCCAAAGGGCTTGGCACACAGTAGGTGATCTATAATGGCAATTGTTATTATTACTATGGTTATAGTGATAGTAATAGAGCTAATAGTCAAACACCATGGAAACCCCTCTTGTCTTGCCAAAATGGAATTTACTGCCAAGTATGCTGAATATAATTACATTCCAAACTGCATTCAGGGATAAGCAAGGACTTCATGAACCTAGGCCTTCTTGAGAATTAGGAAGATAATGTTTCCCAAAGAAAGCTCTCACCATCACCGGCTCAGTGGGAAGTCATTAGCTAGGGATTGGAGTGGTTCTTAAGGGGACAGTTGACCCTCAATGTGCACTGGAATAACAGGACCCATTTATGGCTGACAATTGGCTCTTAACCAAGTGGCCCGTGAAATGTATGGGCCAAGCATTCATTTTACAGTCCTTTTAAAAGAGAGCTCCAAATGTTGCTAGATATCTTAAAGTCTAAATTGTTGCATGTGGAGGGGACCACCCATGCATGCTTAGGTTTTTCCCTTTTAGAGGCAGGAGCACATTCCAAAAGCTGTGCTTGCTATGTCTTGCCAGCCCAGCTTTTGCAAGCTGTTAATATAAACTATTTCTTGGACACTATGTTTCACACTCATGTGCTTTGGCTGAATTTTTTTCATTTTCCTACAAATGGAAGACCTTAAATTAAAAATCAGATATTGACTTGGTGGTGTTTTGAGCCAGACTCTGAGCCAGAGGACAGGACTTGAGCATGATGGTTATTGTGGAGAACGCTGGCAGTGCACCTGGTTGCAGAACTTGACTGTACAGTCAGTTCTAGTGGAATGGGGAAATAATCGGGGCTGATCACTATGACAACCTCAAAGCTGTGATGATTTAAGACAGTCTGCTCTTGCTTGGTGAGCTCATAAGCTAGTTTCCTAGGAGTTGTGTCGTATAAACCAGTAGCCATTATACATATCAGTCCCATCCAGTGGTCCGAACAAAATGCTGTGGAACAGTGAGAAGGCAGCTAGTCCTGGATAATAACCTTGGGAGGGTTTCCTAAAGATGGTGCTAGTGTGCCAGGCTTTGACAGATAAGTGGAATGTCTCCAAGAATAACAAAACTTTAAGAGATAGCATCACTTGAAGGAAATGAGTGTGTGTTGCAATAACAAAGCTAAGATGATGTTAGCAGAATAATACAATTGCCCACTATAATTGCTCCAACTATGTTATTATTAATAATAGACATAGGAAGGGAGTAGTTGAATTTTGAATACATATTCAAAAGGGCCTTGCTTGCTAGGAATGAAAATGAAAATCTCTCCAAAGTGCCTCCCAGAGGGTTAGAGCAGAAAGAAGTACGTGTGACTCATTGGCTTTCCAGGGCATATAGACAGTAGTTTCCAGCCAAGGAGGAAAGTCACACCTCTGTCTAGAGCTCTCCCCAGCCAAGATGAAGCATATGCAGGGGGTGCCTGGTCTGAGGGTCTCTTGCAAAACTCCCAAAGGTCCTTGCCACATTGTGTCCCAGGGATGGTGGGGAAGGCAGGGATGACTTGCCTGAACACAGTGGGTTCAGAGAATGAGTTGGAGAACTGAGGGCGAGACCTAGCTCCTAGGGTGAGACCCAGCTCCTCCACTATCATCTGACTGACCGCTACCGAGATGATGGACTTCTCTGCCTAACCTTCACTTCACACCCACTTGAACAACCATGAATGTTGCTGTTTTTAAATCGAGTGGCCTGCCCTTGGAACTGGACATTCCATCTAGATTTTAAATGTCATCCCTTCCATTCAGTTTCAATCCTCAAAAACCTGATATGTGTGACCACCCCCCGGCCCTGGGGAGGTAAAAACTGAGGGTATTTCTTTTTTTTTTTTTAAGATTTTATTTATTTATTCACGAGAGACACAGAGAGAGAGTCAAAGACATAGGTAGAGGGAGAAGTAGGCTCCCTGTGGGGGTCCTGATGCAGAACTTGGTCCCAGGACCCTGGGATCATGTCCTGAGCCACCCAGGTGCCCCAGAATGGAGGGTATTTCTGAAAACAATTTCCACAGTATTGCGAGAGACAGCACTTTACTCTCACTGTCATGCTAGGCTTCCTTTTAAAAAGCCCCCTGTGCCAACAGAAGTTAATACAGTCTTTCCTTTTCCGTGGCCCATACTGGAGAGGAAGGGCATTAACTCAAAGTTGCTCTACACAGATTTGGTAAATGGTTGTTTTGGAGGCCCCTCCTTTGGGATATTTTCTGTCCCTCCCCCTCCCTTCTTGGAAAGGGAGACTTTATGTCTTTATGTTCATCACCACCACCTGGGTGATGGTGGTGGCAGGCAGACAGCCGGCTGCCCATGGACAGCAGGAAATGCATCACTCACAAAGCAGGCAGCCCTATACACCAGCTGCTGCAGGGAAACAGGAAGTGCAGGATTTGAGTGGTTCCAAACTAATCTCTAGCTTTCTCCTGACGTTGAAGAGATGTAACCATACACATCTCTTAACCATAGCACAGTCACATAAGCTGTGATCACTTCCTGTAAAGTACCACATTCCGGGGAGAGGATTGAGAATTATCAAGCCACATCTACGTGCCCTGGCCTGCACCCACAGCTTTGTATGAGTTGTCTTACATAATCTGCACAGTATCATGAAGAAGTGTTATTATGGCCATTTCATGGATGAGGTAACTGGACCCCAAAGATGAAGTGACGTGATCCAACTAGTAATTGGTAGAGCCCAAGGTGGGGGTTATGCTGCTTCTCTGAAGGATGACCAGTCTCCTGTGCAGAGGCAGTGCTGCACATGCACAGGTTTTGAAGCCCTCTCAGTCTCCCCTGCACATGTCATCCTGGGTGAACAGGCACTTCAGCCTCACTTGTTCAAGGTTGAATTAACAGTTTTCTCTTCAGTTTTGCATCTCTTATTATTAGGTGTATCTTTAACCAAATGCCTGGGTAGCAGCTAAGCTCCAGCTTCTAGAGCCAGACCATATGGGTTGGAATTTTGGATCAAACCATGGATCATCAGTTAGTGGGTGAGCTTGGGAAAGTTACTTAATCTCTCTGTGTTTTAGTTTCCTCATTTGTAAAATTGAAATAAGCATCCTATCTACTTATAGGCTGAGGGAGGCTTGAATGACTCCACAGGTATGAAGCAGCAGGCACATATGCTATGTAAATGTTCTGTGCCTTGGCCACTATAGTCCCAAGGCAGCCTTGTCAGTTATTGTTGAATGTCCCTTGTTCCTCTCTCTGGATCTCTCTGGGGCTGGCCAACTTTACTCATACATGGGTTTTGAAGCCATCTCTTTCTTCCTAGCCTGTTGCTGTTACCTTCACTGTGTCCGTCCACTTCCTCCCCTTTGTGACCGGTATCTTGCCTCCCTATTTATCACCTGCTATCCTGTCTTTCTACAAGCAAATCTAACTGTGACATCTGCTTAAAAAACTAGTTTGTCTCCCCATTGCCCAAGGGATCACTCCCTGACCCCTTAGTCTGGAATTTTCATTGCTTCCTAGTTTGGCTTGTTCACAGGTATGTTTGTCTCTCTTCTTGCTTGTACTGTCATCTCTTGGCCTCCATCTGTTCCACTTTCTCTAAAGACACAGGCGATTTCATACTTCTCCCCTTGTCTGCTCTGTTCCCTCTCTCAGATGTCATTCTCTTTCTTTTCTTGGCAAACTCATACTCCTTTGCTTTTGTCCTTTAAGAGCCATTGTGAGCTCTTCTGGGAGCCTCAGGATGTATACTCTGGCTCCTGCCCACCCCGGAAGAACTTCCAGTGAAGCAGTCTCAACCTTCCCCTCAAAGCTTCCTGCTCCATTCCCCACCATTTTATGAGTTTCTTACGTATTTCTGTATCCCTAGCATCTCGCGGACATCCTCACCCGGGGAAAGTACTTGGTGTTTGTTGATTAAAAGCTTATATAACATTTGGGGCTGGGAAGGAGAATAAGGCCCCTAACCTTTTAGTTTTTGAAAAGGACACAAGTAAAGAATGCATCAAGGTCAGTATATGTATGGCTTTGGATCCCACAAATGTTTCAAAAATAGGTCCTAAAAGTTTTTCTAAGATGGGTTGGTTCTAATGACACTTTCCTTTCAACCCTATTTGCTTTCAAAGCCCAGGTGTGCATGCTTATAGGGAAATTGATTCAGTGAGCTTTGAGGTTTTTTTAAAAATAATGAATCCTATCTTTGTGGGAGCCCGTCAGAAATCCAGGATGCCTGGATTAAACCTTCCAAAGAACAGGAAGTCTCTATTTAAAAAAAATGCAAACAAAGACAAATAAATGGGCTTAAGCCCTAAGGATTTTAACATGACTGAAAATCCAGGCCCAGGAGATTCTGTGGTTTCTGGGAGAGAGAGTCCTTTTCCACCTGCCTCCGCTAACACAGACTACTGGAACGTAAGTGAATTTGGTTTGGATTTGCCTTCTGCTTCATTAAAAAAAAAAAAAAAAAAAAGGCATCTTAAAATAAGTGGGTCAGGATAAAGATGATCTCAGCTTCACTTTTGGATATGTGATTATTTGGGTTAAAATTGGAGAACTTCAGATTACAGCTCTGTTCTTTTGCAAATGATAAACCTGGAGTCCAGGGGAGTCCAATAAGTTGTCTGAGGGCCCCCTTCCCACAATCCTCCTTTTCACACCCTCTCTGTCTCCACCTGCTTTCCAGAAGCCCCCAGCCCCCTGGTGTCTGATTGGGGACTGAACTTGGGTTCTTTGCTCTTCAGCCAGAGTTTTCTCTAGAGCTTGGAAGAATAATTTCCTCTGTTTTCTCTGGAGCCCTCACCCACTTGCCTTCCTGTCCTGGCTGCCCCATCTGTGGCCACATTTCATGTCACTCCATAAGAAGCACTGTCAGATGCTCTTTAAGAGAAGGGGTCTTGGGAAAGAGCCTGGTAGCCTTTGAAGGGCCTCTAGCAAGGAGCTGGGCCCAGAGCTGTGGGCTATGCAACCATGGCAGCCAGGGCAGGTCATAAGAAAGAACCTGTGGCTGAGGGGGACAGGCCTGGCAGCTGATTTTTTTTTTCCAGCACTATCTCTGTGTTAAGGGAACCACTTCCCAGGCTGCAGCATTGAGCAAGAATAATCCAATTCAGCAAATATTCATCAATGACCACTGTGTGCTGGGTACTGCATAAATTCTGGGAAAAAGATAGGGTGTGATTCCCGCATTTGTCAAGCTCCAAGCATGGTGGCGGGGGGGGGGGGGGGGGGGGGGGGAGGGGGTTACAGATGAGCAAACAATGCACCACTATATAAAATGATAGGTCTCCTGCTTGCAGGATGAACACAGTACAGCAGGGATGAAAGGGAGGAAGGGAAGATTTAGAGAGATGAGGGCTGAGAAGGCTGGAGGCACCCATAGGCCTGAGGAGAGAGGTGTAAGAAGGCAGCTGAGAGAGGGAGTAGGAGCTGAGGTAAGAAGCACGGGTCAGTGTGGAGAAGGGAAGGGGTGGGCGCCCTGGGCTGGGACATGCCATCCATGGAGGGCGGGGGTGGGGGGGGTTGTGATAATGTAAAAAGGGACCTGGCAGAGAAGAGCCTGGAACACTCAGGAACTTTCCCTCTAAGTGGAAACCACACAGTACCAAAAAGAAAGCACCGCCCTCGTTGCCTGTGACCTCGGTCCTAAGTCTTCAGGGTAAGAGCGTGTAGCATTCGATTCCTGGAATCAATTAACAAAGAGCAGTAGCTCCTTTGCTTTTGTGGCAGGCTAACAATACCTGGTCATAGTGTTGTTTGTTTTAACTTGTACTAGGCTATTTCAACCAGGGGATTGATGGTAAAGAGCCTGGAACCTGAGGGACAGGCCAGCCCTGGATGTGCTTTCAATAGGCCCCCTGGGGGAGAATCTCTTGACCTCTTCCCCTGTTTGAATCCTTCAGTGTGTCTCCAGCCAGTCCCTCTATTTGGTGTAAGCTTTACCCAGGGGTCTTCCTTCACTTCCCACTCCCCAAGAGGGCAATATGGGGCAGCTTTCTGTCAACACCTGATTCATCCTGCATTTCTAGAAAAGAAGGAGGTACCACGAGGGGCTTCAGGAATGTAGACACAGAGGAGAGCCCTAGACAGAGGGCAAGGGGATATGATGGCTGGCCCACCCCGAGGCCATAGTGTGTCCCTTCTCTGCAAGCTGCTGTGTGCATGGCCAGCTGACAGAGCTCCTAGCAGAAGCTGCTCTGGGACTGTGGACAGCGCTTGAGCTCCCTCGGTTTCAACTCCCTCACATGATAAGTAGGAAAACTGAGGCCTGAGGAGATCCAGAGTCAATGCGTTTAGGTAACCTAAATGTTTGGGGGAAAGGGGTAGTGAAGTTGGGGGGATGGGGACCAGGTGAGACAAAGACATCCCATTTCCCAGAACAGACTCTTAACTAAGAAGGTCACAAGAGACTAATGGGTAGACCAAGGAAATGAGAAATTGAGATGCTAGCCTCCTCTGACTATGTATTAGTCCATGTAGGCATGAGGCAGGGAAGAAAGTCCTCTGGGCTTTGAAAGTGCTCTATGGCTTGGGCAGAATGTTATCTGCTACTCACTTGCCTCCCCCTATTTCATTCCAACATACCTGTTGGAGCTCAATTTAAGTGATACTCTATAGGAAGTCTTCTGGAATGTCCTACCTAAGTCAACTTACTTGATTATTGGTCTCAGTGGCACCAAGTCCCTCTCCCTCAGAGCAGTTAAAATAATTGCTATATTCACCTAAACATTTCATTAAAATTTGTCCCCCTGTCCAACTCCAAGCCCCATAAGGACTTGAATCACGTCCACTTTAGCCCACCATTGGGCCCCCAATGCCAAACATAGTTCTGGGTACCTGATATATTCAGTTAATAAATAAAATAATGAATAAATAAGCTTGCTTGAGAATGAGAGGTTGGTAAGAGATTTAATTTAAAACTGAAAGTTTGAAATAACTACTGAGAGAAACAAGAGAAGAAATATATCAAAAATAAATTTAAAAAATAAAAAAAATTACAGGTGTGAGGCACTGTCTAGAATGGAGACCATGTCTTCATGGTCTACGGTTTTGAAATTGTCTCAGTCACTCAACAGATATTTGTTGAATATCCACGATATGTCCAGCTTCGTGCTTGTTACTGAAGATAAATGGACAGATATGTATGTCTCTCATGGAATTTCCAGTCTAACCATGGCCTACGGCCCTAGTGTAAGACAAGTAGTGGGACTGATCCAGGATAGAAATTATACTGGGTAGGTTCATTAATGGAACTGTAGTTGAGAATCTTGGGAATACTGGTGATTTAAAAAAAAAAAAAAAAAAAAAAGCTGATGATCAATCCTGAAGGTTCAGGCTGAAAAAAGAAGAAAACTAAAGCCAATTAAAAAACAAAGAGAGTGAGAGCAAGAGTAGAAGGAAGGAAGTATGGAAGTTGGTGGTGAGGGGTGCAGAGAATAAGAGGGAGAGAGAGCAAGAAAGAATATATATTATACATAACAAAAGACACAATCAAACAGTATGATTCATGAAATAAATATGACACATACATCCTTTACAAATGTAAATTGGTATAGCATTAAAAATAAAAATATTTTTAGATTGGCTAACAGAACTAGATCCAATATTATGTTGCATACAGAAGCTATACCTAAAACAAAAAGATTCTGGAGTATTAAAAACAACAGCAGCAACAACAAATGACAGGCTGAGATATATCAGGCAAGGCAAAGAAAAAGAAAGCAGGAGTCACAATCCTGATTACTGATGAAGTAAAATTCACATGGAAAATATTAAAAGAAATAACAGAATATTTTGTGTTGACCTTATAATTCACAATGAGTATTTAACAGTTATTAATATTCTTGAACACAGCAACATAGTAGCAATGTCTCTAAAACAGAAATTCCAGGATATGCAAGGAGAAATAGAATCAGACAACTAATAAAATATTTTAACTTATTTTGTCACTTCAAGACAGATAAAATGGACAAAACATTTAAAAAGAGATGACCTAATCAATGGAATTAGAATTTGTTGCTTTATCATAGTCTCTGAATAGACAATATCCCAAATTTTCAAGTACATAGGAAAAATTCATGAAAATTAACCATAGCTTGGCTGTAAAAATATTTTTACATATTGCAAAGAACTGAAAAATGTATGATTGTATACAATACAAATGTATAAAATAGATTTAATTTTTTTTTCAAAATTTACACAGAAAACTCCCCGAATAATGATCCTTTGGTCCAAGGAAAATTAAAAATACACATTTAAACAGGTTTTTAATGTTGCACTCTTTATCACAGCAAAAGACAGGAAATAATCCAGTGAATAAACTATGGTACATCCACTTCTAAAATGGAATGAGAAATGTTTATATACAATGCTGAAAAATGATCTCCAGTAATTAAGTGTGCAAAATAATAAACATATACAGTATATTATTATATATTGAAGAAAGGAAAAGACAAATATGTACACAGTTGCTTACATATTTTTAACAAAAATATAAATCCCCAAAGCATAAAAAAGTTATTAGTTATCTGCTTTGGGTTGCTCAACACTGCAGTTGCGACAAGTAGAAAAAAACCAAAACAAAACAGGTAACCTATAATAGATAATATTAGAAAACTGTCAGAGAGCTATGAAGGAAAACAATAATATAAGCTAAAATTCCAGATAGGAAAAAACTTTTGAGATTAGCAGACAATCACCTCCTGATGAGAGAAATAAAAGATCTAAATAAATGAAGAAATATTTAATGTTCATGGATTGGAAGACTTGATATTATTAAGGTACCAATAGTTCCCAATTTGTAATATGGATTAATTGCAATCTTGGGGCACGTAGGTGGCTCAGTCGGTAGTGTCTGCCTTCTGCTCAGGTCATGATCTCAGAGTTCCTGGATTGACTCCTGTATGGGGAGCTCCCTGTTCAGTGGGGAGTCTGCTTCTTCCTCTGCCTCTCCCTCTGCCTCCCCCCCCCGCCCTGTCTCTCCCCCTGGTTCATGTTCTCTCCCTCTGCCTCTGTCAAATAAATAAATAATTTTTTTTAAAAATTGCACTATATGTTGGCAAATTGAATTTAAATTTAAAAATAATAAAGAAAAAAATAAAATGGACATATTGCCTGTCTTAAAAAAAAATTGCAATCCAAATTAAAATCCCAGCAAGCTACTTTGTAGATGTTGATAAGCTGATTCTAAAGTTTTATATGGAAAGGTAAAGTACCTGAGACAGCCAACACTATACTGAAGAAGGAGGAGGTGGAGGACAAGGGTGGAGGAAGAAGAGGGAGAGCAGGGTGGTGAGGGAGGGGGAGAGGAAAGTAGGAAGATTGACACCATCTGATTCAAGAGTTACCATAAAGACTGTCATCAAAGTAGCACAGGATTAGTGAAAGAATAGATATATTGGTCAGTAGAACAGAATAGAAAACCCAGAAATAGACCCATGCAAATATAATCAAACTTTTACCAGGGAGCAAAGGCAATCCCATGGGGGAAAGGATGGCTTTTACAACATGTGATTTGGACAATTGGATATCCATGAGCAAAATGTGAACCTAGATAAAAACATCATATCTTTCACAAATTAACTCAAAATGAATCACAGACCTAAATGTAAAATGCAAAATTATAAAATTTCTAGAATTAACATGGGAGAAAATGAGGTGACCTTTGTTTGGTGTTGAGTTTTTAGATTTGATATAAAAAGCATAATTGGTGGAGGAAAAAAATTGATTAGCTGGACTTAATTAAAATGAAAAACTCCTGTTCTGTCAAAGAAACTGTTAATAGATCAAAAAATCTACCACATCTTGGAAAAACAATTGTAAAACACATATGTTATAAAAGACTAGTATTCAAAATATAGAAATAACTTTTAAAATTCAACAATAAGAAAACAAACAACTCAAATGAGAAATGGACAAAAATACTGAATAGATGCCTTACCGAAGAAGATACATAGATGGCAGATAAACATGTGAAAATAGGTTCAACATCATTAGTCATTAGGAAGATGCAAATGAAGACATCGAGGAGTTAGCAATATTCAATATATGTGGATAGAAATTGACAACAAGATAGGGGTGAACATTATATACAAATTTATAGGCAGAACTAACACTATGGAACTAAGGAGGGCTACATTTTATGTAGCTATCCACTCTATAATGGCTATGTGAGCTGATAAAAAATGAAATTATTCATAGTTTTCCAATCACCATGGAATTAAGCTAGAAATTATAATAGAGAGATAACTACAAATACTGCAACTGTGTGGAAGTTAGTATGCTTCTAAATAGTCTATGGATCTAAAATAAAAATCAAAATGGAAATTACAAAATGTTTTAAACTAAGTTATAAAAGGCAACTTACCAAAATTTGTGGGAAGAAGATAAACAATGCTTATAGAGAAATTTATTTTTTTTATTTTTTTAAAGATTTTATTTATTTATTCATGATAGTCACAGAGAGAGAGAGAGAGAGAGGCAGAGGGAGAAGCAGGCTCCATGCAGGGAGCCCGACGCGGGATTCGATTCCCGGTCTCCAGGATCGCGCTCTGGGCCAACGGCAGGCGCTAAACCGCTGCGCCACCCAGGGATCCCGCTTATAGAGAAATTTAAAGCAGTAAATGCTTATTTTAGAAAAGAAAAAAGGCTGAAAATCAATTATTTAACAATCTATTTCAAAAAACAAGAAAGAGTTAAGGCAAACTCTAGGAAACTCTAGGAAAAGAGAACATAAGAGCAAACATCAATGAAATTGAAAAGAAGCACACTGCAGGAAAAAAGAAACAAGAAAACGAAAAGCTATTTAAGATTAACGAAACTGATTAAACTTTGCAAAACTAACAGATCTAAAAAGAGAGAAAAACAAACAATGTGCAGAATAAAAAGGGAGCATTATTATAGATGCCTTAGAGATAATCTGAGTATTTTGATATACATAAAATTGAATCCATATTTTCACAAAGAAAATCCTAGTTTCATTAACGAATTCCTCCAGACACTGAAGGAAGAAACATCCCAATCTTGCACAGAACTCTTCCACAAGACAGAGAAGGAAGGGAACAGCAGGGAATACATCCTAACTCTTTTTATGAGGTCAGCATAATATTGATTCTGAAACTAGACAAGGACATTCTTAAGAAAACCTCAGACTGATCACTCTCATTAAATTAGCAAGTAAAAAAATCCAACAATATGTAAAAATTGTAATACCCTATGACTAAGTGAGCTATTTTGAGTATATAAGCTTAGTTTCTCATTATAAAATCGATCAAGAGTAATCAATCAAGTAATCACTCTAACAG
Organism: Canis lupus familiaris; assembly: GCF_011100685.1. Classification (NCBI taxonomy): domain Eukaryota; kingdom Metazoa; phylum Chordata; class Mammalia; order Carnivora; family Canidae; genus Canis; species Canis lupus. Next base: position 2,876,979 of record NC_049249.1, read on the forward strand.
AAAAAGTAGAAAATTATATGATCACCTTGATAGTTGCAGAAAAGGCATTTGTCAAAATTTAATGTCAGTTAGTGATAAAAGTCCCTAGCAAGTCAGAGATCTTTGAAAATTTACTTAATATGATAATGCATCTAAAAATCCCCAGTCTGGGTGGCTCAGCAGTTTAGCGCCACCTTCAGCCCAAGGTGTGGTCCTGGAGACGTGGGATCCAGTCCCACATCAGGCTCCCGGCATGGAGCCTGCTTCTCCCTCTGCCTGTGTCTCTGCCTCTCTCTCTCTCTCTCTCTCTCTCTCTCATAAATAAAAATATTTTTTAAAAATTAAAATAAAATAAAAATCCCCAGGTGATATACTCAGAAAAATATTAGAAAACTTAGTCCCACATTAGGAATAAGAGAGAGGTACCTGCTACACCACTCTTATTCTGCATTGTCCTGGAGGCAGTGCAATGAAACAAGAAAAAGAAATAAAAATTATAAGCATAGGAAAAGAAGAAACAAAGCTTTTATTATTTGCAGACAATATGATGCTGTTTACCTAGAAAATTCAAGAGAATTTGGAGAGAAACTATTAGCATTAGTAAATGAATTTAGTAAGATCCTTGGAGATAAGGTTAGTTTACAAAAATGAACTCTTTGTACTTTGATCACAAAATAGTACCAAATTAAGACAGAACATAAAGACTCCTAACTCTGGGAAACGAACTAGGGGTGGTGGGAGGGGAGGAGGGCGGGGGGGGGGGGGTGAATGGGTGACGGGCACTGAGGGGGACACTTGACGGGATGAGCACTGGGTGTTATTCTGTATGTTGGTAAATTGAACACCAATAAAAAATTAATTTATTAAAAAAATAGTACCAAATTAAATTTAGAAAATTCACATAAAAAAAAATAAAAACAAATCTAATGAAGACTGCATAGGACTTCTACACTAAAACTAAAAATGTTATTTTTAAAAAAGATTTTATTTGTTTCTTCATGAGAGACACACAGAGAGAGTCAGAGACATAGGCAGAGGGAGAAACAGGCTCCTCGCAGGGAGCCCGATGCGGTACTCGATCCCAGGACCCCAGTATCATGCCCTGAGCCAAAGGCAGACGCTCAACCACTGAGCCACCCAGGCATCCCAAAACTAAAAATGTTCTAAAGAAACTAAAGAAGATTTAAATGAATGAACTATATATTCTGTATCATTGAAGTACTATTGACAAGATGTCTCAATTTCCCCCAAATTCATATGTCTAATATGTCTATTCAATGAGATCCCAATCAAAATCACAGAAGGGTTTTTTTTTTTTAAAGGGGTGAGGGTAAACTGACAAGCTGATCCTAAAATTCACACAGAAATGCAAAAATTCTGGAATACTCACAATCTTGAAAAGGAGAAGTGAAGTGGGAGAACTTTACTATCAAAGATCACATGAGATATAAATTTGTTATTGGGTCAAAGGTCGACAAACTGAAGAGTTGAATGGAACAGAGAGTCCAAATCCAGCTCATGTATATTTATAACAGGTGATAGTACAGTTCCTTGGAGGAAACAATACCCTTTCCAGGAAAAGGTGCTGGGTCCATAGGATGTCTGTGGGTAAAAATTAGTGGCAACAGGTCACTCCTTTTACCAAACACAAAATAAATTCCAGATGGATTTGGGATCTAAATAAAATATAAAACAATAAAGTTACAGGAAAATATAATGATATGTCTTCAAGAAACTGGTGTAAAGAAAACTTTTTTTTTAAAAAAGGACACAAATACCATCCTACAAAAGATAGCAAGTGATACATCAATTTGTATTAAAGTTTAAGACATTGTGTTCATTAAGGGAAAACTTTAGGAGGTCTTAGCAACACATAATATATACAGCTGACAAAGGGTTTGTATCCAAAATATGTTTTTAAAAAACTTTATAAATTAGTAACAACATACATTTTTTACTATAATTTTCTAATATTAGCACTTACAAGTCCATTTAGCTTACAAATTGATTCTTTTCATTGGACCCCAGTTGCACAGGATTAGATAATATCTGGTTCATAGCAGTGTCATAATTGATTAATACATGATTTTCATTTAGGCAGTCAGTTCTTCAATTATTTTGTTATGTAATACACCTAGGAATTAACCCCACTTTAGAAAGAGCAAGAACTTTGAATTTAACCTATGTCTAGCCCTATTTTATTCCCTTTTCATGTCTCCCTGCTTCCTCCAAAGCAAGTTCACGATCGCCCTGGAAATTATATTCTTCTTGTCTCACTTACTATTTACTTGGTTCTGTTACATCAAGATATCTTCCAAAACATGTGAGTAAATTTTTGTTTTAATTAATTTTAACTTTATAAGAATTCTGTAAACAATTTTGGCAGTCACTTTTTCATTTAATATTATATTCTTAAGATCGTATATAATACTCCATTCTGTGAATATGACACATTGTGTTCATCCTTTTTTCTACTTATGGACATTGGGTTGGTTCCAGTTGCTACTATAAATATTCTTGTATGTGTTTCCTCATAGTATCTACATAAGAATTCATCTTCCATATACGCCTAGAGGTTTAGTTACTGGATCACAGTGCATGTAAATAGTCAACCTGTATATTCATTTTGCATCCCACAATTGTCTCTTTTTCATAGAGTTTTTCCAAATTATTTAACTCACCATGTTTACCAATTCTAACATACACTTTTCCCTCATATTTTACTTTAAAAAAAAAGGAATAGTCTTCAAATCAATGATATATTGTGGCTTGGTTGTTGGTATTTTGGTCTTTCTAAATGAGACATAAGATAGTGACTTGCCCTAAAATCAATAGTGTTTTAGATTTGATAAATATGATCATTTTCACAAAAACAAGCTTTTTCACACATCATACTTCATCACTTCCACACTCTAGTCATTTACATAATGCTAAATCCTATAATTAACACCACGAGTGCAACTGGCACAGATAAGCATGGGGAAAAGGCAACTGACTCTTGGAAAGCTCACACAGAGCTGGTGTCAGGAGCAGAGACCCAAGCAGGGGAGAGGGGCACTGCCAGGCAGTACTTAGCTCCTAGGAGCACTGGTCAGGTGCACTTTGGGGAGAAGGCAGAGAACATCCCTCACACATTGGTGAATGGAGATTCCTGGAGAGAGCTTGTAAGGTAACCCTTCGGGACGGCTTTCCCCAGTGCAACGCTGTGAACCATCCCTTTCTGCAAGTCAGCCTGATAAATTACAAGCGCAGCTGGTGCGGCAGGCAGCTCAGCCCCTGGCAGCTCTCCTTGCAAAGGGGAGGGTGGCTCTCCCTGACCTGTTTCAGTTGAGTTTGGACCATTAATAAATCCTCTCCTCAGCAAGACACTTTCACTTCCCATGTCATTCCTTCAGAAACCGGGAAGAGATTTTTTCAAAAAAAAAAAGAAAAAAGAAAGAAAGAAACCGGGAAGAGTGATAACGTTGAAGAGAGGGATATTACTGGATCTTCAGCAAAACCTTATTTTTCTTCTTTGAAAACAAGACATTCAGATGAGTTTTTGTTATTTGCAGTAGCTCCATGTTCTCAAATATTCCCAAATGCCAGGGCGATGGGAGTATGCGAGAAGGACCCAAGGGCTTCCCTGAGGCTTCCAGTTCCAGGTTTCCATGCTTCTGTGATGAGCATTTCAAATTTCCAATATGAAGATTTAAACTTGTTTGGTAGTTTCCAAATCAGGAAGGCAATATCATGCTTCCAAAGGTATGCCCAGGAGGGAGAGAGGCATCATTCCTTTCTTGGCTTGCTCCCACTTACACATCAGAGCTGGGTGTCCTCACTTAATGCCATCCCCAGAGCATTGTTGCAGAATTAATTGTGTTCTTTCTGGTTTTGCATGGTGTCCACATGCGTTAAGCACCCAATAAATGTCACCATCATTACTTTTCTTCATTGTCTAAAGACAGCAGTGAGGTGGGGGGCATTAGTCTGTCATGCTCCAAAAAATTTTTAAAAATTGAAAAAATTTTTTAAAAATTTGCTCGTCACAGTGATTGGGAACAAAACAAGAAAGTCTGGTATACTGCCAACACTTCCCTGCAGTTTTCAATTTCTCTTTTCTAGGAATAGAAGCAGAAAGAAGAGGGAAAATGTTATTTGGCAGATAACCTTCCCTCCTCCAGTTTTGTTTTATTATTATTTTCTTTGAGGCATCACATCAAAAAAATGGAGAAAATTATTTTATGAAACTTCTTAGCTCAAAAAATTAAAACCACATTTCTCTGTCTGTGGCCTCTGACTTCTCAGAGCAGATGGCTCTGGCACAGCTCCCTGCCTGCACACCAGGATCCGTGCGCCCTCCTCCTTGCATTGATCATTGTGACACACCAGCAGCGCAGAGAGCCCAGGCAGAGCAGAGAAGCCCGGCGCTCCTGTGTACGCATAGACTCATTCAAGCTGGAATAAAATATTACAATCACAGTGGCTCTTTCCAAATATGTGTTCTGCAAATTGCTTTAAATTAGGGGATTTAAGAACAGACATTTGAATGAATTATAAGAATCAATTAAGTTGTAATCACTGAGTAGTTTAAAATACAGTTGCTCATATATTGTATGATTTGACCCTTATAGTGACAATATAAGGGCCATTAGTATAATGTCTTGCTTAACAAATGAAGGATGATTTGTCCAAAAATGCAGATCAATAAGGTGCAGAGCTGGAGCTTGAAACAATGGTTTCCCAGTGTCTGGGCTTCCAAAAGCCTGAGACTTGTACTAGAAGGGATCTCAGTTATAGCACTCACTTCCAACTCTCACGACTTTTTTCTCAAAACTGTTTTAAAAAAATTAGTTATTCTGTATGAAACTGCGAAGGAAAAGGGAAGGGGAGGGAAGGGAAGGGAAGGGAAGGGAGGGAAGGGAAGGGAAGGGGAAAAAAGAATACCACCACGGCACATGATATCTCCACAAAAGGAACATTTGTGTATTCCTCCAAACCATGAGAAAGAATCCAGCTCTTTATCATAAATGATCTGGGAGAGATAGCACAGGCTTTAGAAAGCACATCACACAGAAAACCTTCCCTAAAATCCTCTTTAGACAGCTCTTCTCCCTGAGGATTTAAATTTGACCACTGCCAAACAAGTCCCATCTGTCTTCCTGTAGAGTCCTGTGTCTGCCATCTTGCCCTCCCCTTTTTGTCACGCAGCGGGCTCATGCACACTGACCTCCTCAGAAGCCTGGGATCCTCACCTATTATGACTCTCCAGCTTGGAATTGGAGGGAACAAAATGCTCCATCACCTTACATGGGGGCGCTCACTGCTCCCTTACAAAGGGAGAATAAATATGAAGGGCTTCCTGAAAGAAGGGGTATAATTGGTCTTAGGGAAAAAAAAATGGAATTGCAAGCAGAAACGAGGAAAGGAGCTAAGGCACCAGAAGAGCTCAGGGCTGCCAGGAAGTCTTTCAATCCCTACCAGAGGTAAGTGAGACAAGATGTGGGCAAAGTGAGGCTGAGATGAGGCACGCAGAGGGGCTGACTCTGGCCGTGGCCTGGAGGAAATTTTCATGTAGGGAGATGCATGAGAGAAGACAAGAAAGGGAGGTTCCCTCCATCACCTACTTCTAGATCTTGTATTTAATCAGTGGAGGGAGGTAAGTCATGTTTGGTAAATGCATTTGAATTTTAAAGAACGTGGTATCAGATAATAGGTCTGCTCAGCATCTTGGAGTGCCCATGGAAGTTTGGGGGGGCCGTGTGGAGGATTCTGGCAGTGGGGAAGCTCGGTAACACCCCGTGTTCCAATGCCAAGTCAAGGGCCCACCCCAATGTACCACGGCTGTCTCTCACATTAGCTGGGTCATTCTAACATCTCCATTGTTGATGACATGAAAAACTCTAGGAGGTAAGCCACATACTTGTGGGTTTTTAACATTTTGATAGTTTGGCTGTTGTACAGACTTTTATTAAACCCAGATTCACATGTGCACACACACATACACACATATACACATAAATAGCTCTGAAAAGAATTTTTCTGAGCATTGAAAGATATTTTGGTCTGGCACCTCCTGTCACTTAGTATCCTGCTTGAGGGACAGGGAGAAAGGGAAGTGATTAGACTCCCCTGAACTCTCACTGACCATAGTAACTCAGTGGTAATGGAACTCGTGTGCCTGGGGGTGGTATCTCTGCCTGGAATCACTCTGGTCACACAATCTTGAAGACTTTGAAGATCACACAATTACAAGGAGAATCCCTGGTACTTTCTGTGGCTGCCATTAGAATTCTGTAGGCTTACCACTTCTTGGTGTGATGAGTTAGGGGTGGTGAGGCTGTAGTATAGCAGGACTCTGCAATTTGCCAGATTTGGAACACAGTCTACGGTAAGACTCAATACATGCCCTGTGAGGTGACCGCGGAGTGAATCTTGCTGAATGAGTGAATGGACTACTATGGGGGACCCAGGTTCTGTTATGGTTTCTGCACTGTGGTGTCAGTTGTGGCTGCAGTGTCACCATTCCCCAAGGTGGGGCACAACCATTTCACAGTGTCTACAAGGTGAGCTCAGCCCATGGTCCTTGCTGGAGGCTAGAGATGAGCTTCAGTCCAGCAGAGATGGTGCTTCTGCTCTGACAAATGCTACAGCAGCACTTCCTGGGCAGGGGCAGGGAGGCACAGGCAGGATAAACTGCAGGGAGAACCCAGCCGGGGAAACTTGATGGAGACCTTCTGCCCAAATCCACAGCTTGCTAGGCAGGGCTACATGTAAGAGTATGTTTTCAAGTAAATGGAGGTGTTTGACCATAACACCAGGACCTTACTGTGCATTCAGGGTCTAGCAACAGCTACTCCAGGACAGCTGCAACTCCTCTGCCATCTGTGTTTTTCTGAATCTGTGATCAAATAAGTCTCTTGGATGTGTTAAGAAATAGCATGTATTATATGCCTTTTAAATAATTAGTAATGAATCTTATGTTAGAAATATCCACCTCCAGGGGCACCTGGGTAGTATAGTTGGTTAAGCATCTGATTCTTGGTTTTAGTTCAGGTCCTGGTCTCAAAGTCCTGATCTCCATGTCATGAGATCGAGTCCATCGTTGGGCTCTCTGCTCAGTGCAGAGTCTACTTGAGTTTTTCTCTCCCTCTCCCTCTGCTCCTGCCCCCTGCATTCTCTTTCTCAAAAAAAATAAATCTTTAAAAAAAAATGAAATATCTACCTCCATTAAATAAAAGGCCCAGCTGACAACACCTAAAACCACTTCTAGTATAACTTGATACTGATTAAAACTTGGTAGAAGTATAAATCTTTGGACAAAATTCAGATCTGCCAAGTTTGACCTAGGAAAGTTGACTTCATTGAGACCATAGCCATGATGAAAATCCAAAGTGGGTACTGCCCTGACAGGGAGTGCCCATGAATGAGCAGGAGGATGCAATTACAGCCTGTCCTCCCTCTCTTCTGGCAGAGGCTCGAATTCATTGGTTTCAGTCCCCCACAGGATGATCTCCTTGTGGAAAATGAGGCAATACAACACCCTAAGAGAGGGCAAGGGCTGAGGCATGGGAGCCTGGGCATGTGCTGGGGGATCAGACCGAGCAGGGTGCAGCCGGGGCAGGGTGTGTGAGGTGTATTGGTTGGTATGGTATGCAAAGTGGGAGGTATGCAAGTGGGAGGCAGGTGGCACCAGTAGAGGAAGGCAAGGGGAGGGAGCCCTGGCAGGGTAGTGACCAGAAGAGCAGAGTCTCAGGCCGAGGACACACAGGCTATTTGACATAATGGTCATTTGAACATAAGCATTTTAACCACAATTAAACAGGATGAATTAGGAAAATGTGATTCACCCACCAATTTTTGTCCCTAAACAATCTTAAAACTTCTGGCCTCTGCTTTTGGGCATTTGTGAAGTTGTGAGAGAATATATATCACAAATACACATATTGCAAATATAAAATATATATCATAATGTAATATGGTGTAAAAAGGTATTTAATTTAGTTTTACTTTCCTTTTTTAAAAGATATTATTAATTTATTGATGAGAGACACACACACACAGAGATCTAAAGGCACCAAACCGCTGAGCTACCCAGGGATCCCCTAGTTTTACTTTCCTTTTAGTTTTCCTTGGTCATTAGTGAAAGCAATAAGTTCATACTTATTATTCATATGTTTATTGGCCAGAAATGACTCTTCTTTTGTGAAGAATCTGTTCGATGGCTTTTCCCCACTTTTCTTTCTTTATTTTTATTTTTATTTTTATTTTTTTCTCATTTTTAGGACCATGGTTTATTTCTTCTTTTTATAGATATGAATGAGTTCCTTCTATAATTTCCATACTAATCAGTTGCATATATTACAGACATTGTCTCCTTGTTTACAACATGATTTTTCTTAGGGTGTTGGTGACTTATGATTTTAATGTATCAGATTTCAATTATGTCTTGTATATATAGTCTGTTTTGCTCTAGTTTAAAGTTTTCTTCTCTACTCCAATGTAAAATTATACAACTACATATTCTACTAAAAAGTCTCATATTTCTTTTTAGACATTTAAACCACGAATGAGTCTGGAATATATTTTTATATAAGTGTGAGGTCAGAATGCAATTTTATTTTTGTACACTTGAATAACCATCTTTTAATTTAAATTCAATTAATTCATATATAGTATATTAATAGCTTCAGAGGTAAAGTTCAATGATTCATCAGTTACATATAACACTCAATGCTCATTACATCAAGTACCCTCCTTAATGCCCATCACCCAGTTACCCCATCCCCCCACTCATGTCACCTCCAGCAGCCCTTTTTTTCCCTAGAGTTAAGAGTCTCCCTGTTTGATTATTTTTTACTTTATTTTTCCTTCCCTTCCCCTATGATCCTCTGTTTTATTTCTTAACTTCTACATGTGAGTGAAACCTATGATAATTGTCTTTTTCTGACTGACTTATTTCACTCAGCATAATACCCTATAGTTCCAACCACGTTGTTGCAAATGGTAAAATTTCATTTTTGATAGCTGATTAATATTCCATTGTCTATCTATAACACATCTTTATTCATTCATCTGTCGATGGACATCTGGGCTTTTTCCATATTTTGGCTGTTGTGGACATTGCTGTTATAAATATTGGAATATAGATGTCTCTTGGATTCAGTATGTTTGTATCCTATGGGTAAATACCTAGTAGTGCAACAAAATACTAGAGGAGAACACAGGCAGCAGCAACCTCTTTGACCTTAGGCACAGCTACTTTTTTCTAGACACATCTTCAGGCAAAGGAAACAAAGGCAAAAGTGAACTATTGGGACTTCATCAAGATAAAAAGCTTTTGCACAACAATGGATGATTACTTTCATACTCCTTTCTTACCCCCATTAATCTGGTGTACTACATCTCTCACATACCAGAGCTCTTGATGTGCACACATTTCCCTCTGAGTTCTTTTTTTTTTCTCTTTGGTAATATATTTTGTGGCAGTACCACACTCTTTTAGTTATTATGAGATTGGTATTGGATTAGATGTTTCTTCTCTCTGATCTTCTTTCAAAGTTCCTGGTTATTCTTGGAAGTTTTATTCTTCCATGCAAATTTTACCATCTATTGGCTGAGTTTTAAGAAAAACTCTGTTGGGATTTGGATCGGAGTTACATTGAATCTTTAGATGAGTTTTATCACAGTTAACAAAGACTTATTTCATTTCTGTGATCACAATATATTTCTCCATTCACTCAGGAAGTCTTTACCATCTTACCATACCATTTGGAATCTTCCTGTAGAAGCCTACACACTCCTTGTTGGAATTATCAGGTTCTGACACTCCCATATACTACTTTAAATGGCACTGTCTTTTCAATTACACTTTCTATTATTTTTGGTGGTTAAGAGATATTTAAAACTGAAATACAAAACAAAAAATGAAATATATGAATAGATGATTTTTGTGCATCATTTCTAATAATCTATCTATGCGTTCTTTTGATTTTTCCATGTAAAGGATCCCATCATTGGGAATTAATGACTAGTTTATTTCCTCCTTCCTAATCTGTCTGCACTTAATTTATTATTCTTCTGCCCTTATTGCATTATTGTGGAAACCAAATATAATGTCTAGCAGAAGTAGGAATAATGGGAAGACTTCTAGTGTTTCCTCATTTGGTGTGGCATGTGCTATAGTATTTTTATAGATAGTCTTTATTAGCTTATAAAAGTGACCATACATTCCTAGTTTACTGAAAGTTTATAGTCATGAATGTATATTGAATGTTATTGTAAAAGTTTGTCTCAATATATTGAAATGGTTATATAATTTTTAATCCATTAATATGGTAAAATAGGTGTTTTATTTCCAAAGGCATTAAGCCAGGTTTATCTTGATTGATTGTCTTTTTATAAGGTTTGATTCAGTTTGCCAATATTTTATTTAATGTTCTTTAATCTATTTTAATGAGTAAAGTGATGTTATAACCTCCCTTCCTCAACATGTCAGGGTAGTTTTGGGTGTCACGGTTATGGTAGCCTTATAAAACGAGAGGAGAAATGTTCCTTCTTTCTGTTTGTTGGCATGGTGATAAAAGATTGACATGAATGATGTGTACCTGAAAAGTTTGGTAGAACTTATTGGTAAAATGATTTAAGTCCAAAAAAAATTATTTAAGTCCATTTTTTTTTTACTTCTTCAGCGGATATGTAAGCATTGCTTCAATATTTTTATCCCTTATTTCTTCTCTTAGTTTTGGTAAGTTGTTTTTTTACTTTTTTCCCCCAACTTTTCCCCATTTTTAAGGTTGTTGGCATCATGTTATATTTTAATACTCTGTTTAAAATGATTTATTTCTTCTTTTACATTCAAGATATTCTTTGTTTGAGTTTCACTTTTCCCCCCTTAATCTCATCAGAGATATTTACTTTTTAGTTTTTTGTTAGTTTTGTTTTACCCATGAAACAAATCTGGGTGATATTCATCTTCTCTATACTCCTTTTCTTTTCTTTTTAAAATACTTTATTTATTCACGAGAGACACAGAGAGAGAGGCAGAGACACAGACAGAGGGAGAAGCAGGCTCCCTGTGGGGAGCCTGGTGCGGAATTTGATCCCAGGACCCCAGAATCACAACCTGAGCCAAAGGCAGATGCTCAACCACTGAGCCACCCAGGTGCCCCTCTATACTCCTTTTCTTTAGGATACTTTTATCATTCTTTCCCAAATCTTGTAATTCTTAGCCTTTAATTTTTAGCCAATTCTCCTTTTCTTTTGTAAGTGCTGGAGAGTATACATTTTCCGCATAGCACCACTCTTATTACATATTTAAGTGTTGACAGTGTATTTATTATTGTATAGTTCTAAGAATTTTAAACTCCCATTATAATTTATTATTTAAACCCTAAGTTATTAGGTTTTTTTCAATTTCCAAATATACAAGGTTTTAAATTTAGATATTTGTTGTTAGCTTCAACTTAATTATTAAAATGAACAAACAGAAGCTCTGTAATACTGATGCCATAAACTTTATTGAGACTTGCCTTGTGACCTAGTGCCAATCAAATTTTGTAATGTTCGTCGTGTGCTTGAGAGTAGTCTATATTCTCTATGTGTTGGATATAAATTTAATTAAATTGTTTACATTTTTAATATACTCGCTAATTTTTGTCTTCCTGATGTGTCTATAATCAAGTGAAGTATTTTGAAGTTCCTAATGCATTGATGGATTTTCAGATCTCCCTGGAATTCTACCAAATTGGCTTTGCATATTTAAGAGAGTATTTCCATTAAGTGTACACATGTCTAAAATTCTTGTGTCACCTTGCCTCTTGAATTACTCTGTAGTGACTCTCTTGATGCCTAATATTTTTATTATTATTATTACTTACAGCCCCCCCCTTTTTTTTTGCACCAGCTTTGTTTTGGTTAGAATTTCCCTGATATATCTTTTACTTTCCAATATATGGAGTCCAGAAAATGAATGTCTAATCCAGAGAGTAAAGATTTTCTTAGGCACTCTTGAGGATAGAATTTAAAATAAAGAACTGGCTACAAATGTGGTAAAGAGAGTAGCAAAAGGAGAAGCGAAGTTAACCCAGATAGTTGAAAACGGCATGAGGCCACTTCCAATCATAAATCAGGAGAAGCAAATGGAAAATGGACTTTCCCAGAGCCCCCACTGGCTGGCTGGCCTCACTGCTGTGGGAACCCAGTGGGTCAGGAAGCAGGCGTCTGCACTCCTTGGCTCCTGAGGCAGCTGTCACTGCGGCCCCATTGTTTTTGCCACTTCCCTTTTATAGAGTTTTATTGCATCCCTATGTGTTCCTTAAAACTACACTTTGTATTTAGAGAGTTTTTTTAACTTTATAAAAATGGTATGGTGCTGTATATAATCTCCTGGGCTTATTTTCACATTTAATTGTCTATAGCTCAGGTTTATTCATTTTGTGGCACGCCCTCTTGAGTTAGTTTACATTTCATTGTGTAAACACACCAGAATTTACTCATGTACTCTCCTGTTGATAAGCATTTGGATTGTTTTCAGAATTTCTGTGAATAGTGCTGCTGTGACCTCCTTGTAAGAAAGTTTTGCTTAAAGATATATAAATAAGTGAAATCGTGGGTCAAAAGGTTGATGAATATTTAACTTTACTCGTTATTTTAAAAAGAACTTTTTACAAAGTGGTTTCACCAATTGACATGCCATCATGATTCCATAGATTGATAGGTAGGTAGGTATATAGGATAAGACAGATGATATTGGCAAGTGCTCTAAATATTATTAACAAGGTAAAAGCAAAAGTTCTAAATACACAGAGTAGGAGCCTATGGACTTGCCTAGGATCACAATGACACTTGTCACATGAGAAATTTTGCCCTTCATTCTCCAAAGGCAGAGTGGAAAGTCTAAAGCTGTAACAATCATTTTTGTGTGGTAGGACCTTCAGATCAACTGTGTAATGACCTTTTAAAAAGTCAGAATTTTTGAGGTATAATTTACATGCCATAAAAATCACTCTTCTTGGTTCTATGAGTTTTGACAAATATTTGCACTTGTGTTAAGCACTACCACAATCAAAGTATAGAACACTCCATCATTCCAAAAATTGGAATGGCTCCTTGTAATCAACCCCCACCCACCCATCACCCGTGGCAACCATTAATCTAATTTCGGTCCCTATATCTTTGGCTTTCCAGGAAAATCATGCAAATGAAATCATACATTTGTGGGTTGTAGCCTCTGTATTGGCTTCTTCCAGTTAGTATGTTTTTGCGAATCATCTATTATTGCATGTGTCGATAGTTCATTCCCTTCTATTGCTGAGAAGTATTCTGTGTATGGCTGTACCTCAGTCTATTTTTCCATTCATCAATAGAAAGACTGTAGTGCTGTTTATAGTTTTTGGTGATTGTAAATTAAGTTGCTAGAAATGTTTGCCCACAGGTCTTTGAGTGGGATTTGTTTTCATTAATCGTGGGTAAATAGTGGCTGGATTGTATGGTAAGTGTATATTTAACTTTATAAGAAACTTCCAACCTGTTTTCTGATGTAATTTTACAATATTTTATACTCCACCAATAATACTTAAAAGTTCCAGTTGCTCCATATCTTTACTAGCACTCAGTACTGTCAGTCTTTTTAATTTTGGCTATTCAAGTAGGTATTTAGAGTTATCTCATTATGGATTTATATTGTATTTCCTTAATGTCTAATATTTTGGAGCATCTCATCAGATGCTTATTTGCCATCTGTATCTCGTCTTTGGGGAAGTGTCTATATAAATCTTTCCCTCATTTTTAAATTGAACTGCTTGTGACTTCTCTTTTCATTTTCTTAACAGTGTCTTTTTAAAAAGCTAGACTGGAAGACACACCTCTTAATTTCAAGACCTACTGTAAAACTGTAGTAGTCTAAACAATAGGGAATTGGTGCAAGATGAAAAAATATATCAATGGAACAGAATAAAAAGCCAATTGATGTTCAACAAAAAAATAAGATAGTATTGATGAGAAGAGATAGTATTTCCAACACAGTCCTAGAATGAATGGCCAACCTTGTGAAACAAAACAGAACAAAACTTTTCATTCTTCCTGTGAACCATATGCAGAAAACAATTTGAAATAAATTATAGACTAAGGATAAAATCTAACACTGCAAAATTCTATAAATAAAACACAACAGAAAATCTTTTCAATTTCAGGTTAGGAAAAGATTCCATAGATAGAAAACAAAAATACTAACCATAAAAGAAAAACATGATAAATCAGACTTCATTAAAATTCTAATTATCTACTTAATGATTTTTAACCTTCAAAGCACAATATGAAATAGATAAGAGAGGTATTATTATATTCATTTTACAAATGAAGAAATTGAAACACAGAGAAGTTTGGATCACAAAGCTGAAAGTGCTAAAGCAAGCAATCAGATGTTGGTGTTGGCTTCCAAGTGCAGGCTTTAGCTTCTCCATAAACACAGAAGTTTAATACAATCTAAATGGAAACACAAATAACTTTTATTAGCTGTGCTACAACTCTGTCAAAGATCATTGAGAACTAGATGCACGCTTGTACAGACAGCATCCTTATCTCTTATGTAATGTGGACAAATAGCTGTGCAACTTTTCAGTCCCACAGGCATTTGGCATGACTGCTATGAGGTCAGCCCAATATGGACTTTTCCCAACTAATCTCCGAATTGATCTGATAGGAAACTGCAACCGTCAACTAATCTGTGGAGTATAAGACCTGACATTAGCAAGGGTTTGGCATTGCTGGTTTTGGCGACCACACTAAAAAGAACACAGCACTATAATTCATATCATGCGCTTTCCAATATCAATATGCAAGATTACCTATGTTCCATGGACCTACATTCCCTATGAGTTCCTCTCTTCCCTGCTGTCTATTGTTCTGCTTGATTTTGACAGCAGTATCTGACAAAATTCCACCAATAAAGATCACCATGGAGTGGACTAAAAACCAACTCCAACTCTAAAATACAACTCTATATCAAACTATATCATATTGTCCATTGTAAAGGGAACTGGGGTGGGGGTGGTGCATCTGAAACTAGTGTGGAAGCTCTCAGGGAGTTGAGAACAAGGGTAGAAATCTGCACTAGAAATCATACATCATTTGCAAAAAAGATTGGATCTCTTCCACACATTCTTTCCATTATTTTTAATTTTCTTTATTCACAAGACACACACACACACACACACACACACACACACACACACACAGAAAGAGGCAGAGACACAGGCAGAGGGAGAAGCAGGCTCCATGCAGGGAGCCTGACGTGGGACTGGATCCTGGGTCTCCAGGATCATGCCCTGGGCTGAAGGTGGTGCTAAACTGCTGAGCCACCTGGGCTGCCCATTTTAAAGATACCTTAACCATCATCTTCTTCTCTGCAAAGGCTTCCCTAGTGTTCTCTATCATACTTTCATCTAAGACAGAAACAAGCTCCTTTCCATTGGACATCAAGCTGCATTTGCTTACTTTTCTGGGGTGTCTCATTATGTGGTATTGTGATAGTTGGGACTGTGCTCTGTTCATCTCTGCTTTTACAACTTCTTGGAGATATCAGTAGGCAAAAGCAAAGTGCTTTTTGGAAGAATGGGTAATCAATTCAACCAACAAATCAATTAATTAATTTAGCCTTGGCACGAAGGTTAACCTGCTTCTTGTTATGACCTAGTCTTAGTACCCTAAGTAGTAATTTGCTTGGTGTTTGTTTCTAATTGATATTCTAAAGCTTTATAATAAAATGTACCTACATATTGAAAATATTTAATGAAGGATAAAAAATTAAATCAGAAATCTTTTGAAAGGAACATATCATTTTTAATACCCCAAACTTTTTTTAAAAGACTTTATTTACTTATTCATGAGGGACACAGAGAGAAAGAGAGCCAGAGACATAGGCAGAGAAAGAAGCAGGCTCCCTGCAAGGAGACCTATGTGGGACTCCATCCCAGATCCCAAGATCATGCCCTGAGCAAAAGGCAGATGCTCAACCACTGAGCCACCCAAGCAGGCTCAATACCCTCAATACCCAATACCCCAAATTTTTATGGAGCATTCTATATCCCTGGCACTATCTTAAGTATGTTACTTGTATTAAATCATTCTAAGGACCCCATGATTCAGGAGCTATTATTATCCCAACTTTACGTATAAGGAATCTGAGCTACAGAGTAATAACCTTCTAAGAACTGGTATAGTAAAGATTAGATGCACACAATATTGTTCCTGCGGCTGTGCCTGTAATCAAGAGGGTCGTCTGCCTCTGTTGGAGATATCAGGATCCTTAGGTAATATAGTTTATAGATGTAAGCATTGCATTTACCTCACATATCTTAGAATGCCTCGTGGAATAAAGTCAACCATAAAAAAAAAAAAAAGTCAACCATATAAAAGGAAAGATTAGGGCTGGATTCATGGGCAAGCAACCCATGCAGTTACATAAAACACTGAACTCAGGAGTTGTAATGCTCTGCTATTGTCATCTTGACTTAATAATATTTGAACGAGTACACTCACATTTTAATTTTGTACTAGATCCTGTAAATTATGTAAGTGTTCCTGGAGAAGATATAAAATTTCCAAGGAGGCATTTGTGAAATATATAGGTATTTATTTTATGAATTGTGAGTAGTGATGGCTATGCCTTTTTCCCCCAGAGAATGAAAAATAAATGAGCTTTTTCATTTATTTAATTATCTTAGATATCCAAATTGTAATACTGGGTAAGGTAATCAGGAAGACTCCTTTTCAAATGCAAGCATCCCATGGGGGATTTATTTGTTCTTTCTTTCTTCCTTTCTTTCCTTCTTTCTCTTTAAGAAAGAGAGAGAGAGAGAGAGAGAGAGAGAGAGAGCATGCACAGGGAAGGGCAGAGGGAGAAGGAGAGAAAAAACCTCAAGCAGACTCTGCTGAGTGCAGAGCCCAATGCCGGGATCTATCTCATGACCCTGAGATCATACCTGAACCAATATGAAGAGTTAGTTGACCAACCGAGTGAGCCACCCAGGTGCCCCAGGACTAGTTTCTTAAAAAGATTTTTTTTCAAAAGATGTCTAAAGGAGTAATCAGCATTTCCTTTTCTGGCCATGCTGGTGGAGGGGAGAGCAGACAGGTACACAATTGAGGGAATGGAGGATGTGCAGCATGGGGAAGAATGTGGGAAAGCATGAAAGATAAAGTTGAAAAAGAAAACTAGACAGGGCAGCAAGGGGAACTTGGAAATTGCATAAGGATTTTAGATTGTGTCTTGTACACACTTGAGAATGGTAGGCCTGAGGCTTTTTGTTGAGAGGAAGAACATGGTAAAAGTGTTGAGTCATAGAGATCAACCAAGAGATAGTATGAAGGGGACCTGCTAAAGAGCAGGGAGCCTGCATGTAGGGAGAAGACTTAGGTAGTTCAGTTGTTTAAGTGGCTGCTTGGGTCAAGATCTCAGGGTCTTGGGATTGAGCCCCACATGAGGCTCTCCCTTCCCTTGTATTCTCACCATCTCTCTCAAATAAATTTTAAAAAGAAAGAGAAAGAAGGAAGAAAGAAAGAAAGAAAGAAAGAAAAGAAAGAAAGAAAGAAAGAAGAAAGAAGAAAGAAAGAAAGAAAGAAGAAAGAAAAGAAGAAAGGAAGGAAGGAAGGAAGGAAGGAAGGAAGGAAGAAAGAAAGAAAGAAAGAAAGATGGATCTTGGGCCACAGCAACCTGCAAATGTAGTGGTACCTTGAAAAGGGATGGGGTCATTGTATTACAATCAGCTTCCCATGTCTTTCCTCACTTGTCAAATTGTGCGCCCCCTAAGGCAGGTTCTGTTTGCAACTCCCATGTGCTGAGCACAGTGCACCAAACAGAATATAACCATCCCGTGCCCTGTCCTAGTTCACAAAGTGAACTGGCCTTAACAATCATGGCCTCGTTAATCCGTCAGTGAGCAACTGTGATCAGATCAGTGGTGTGCAGAAGGCCAGAGAAACACAATATGTATAAGATAGTATGAATATGTATAGGATGGTATGGACTGTATAGATAAATCAAAACTGTGTTGGAGACTCTTCTATCTTGTGGAAATCCTGTCAATTTTATCGAACAATCATTTACCACTGAACGAGAAATATTTCACATGTGTAGCAGCTGACAGATATTTGAAAAGGCAAGACATGGGAAAAGACTAAACTTCTCCAAAGAATCATTCAGTCACTGCTCCTTCATTTCTTCTGGTGTTTTTTTTTTTTTTTTTGTCTTTGTTTTTTGTTTTTGTTTTGTTTTATTTTGTTTTGCTTTACAAATTCAGAGTAGATAGTAGATATTGTGCCCACAACTATAGATTTGTCATAGGTTAATGCTCCCTGTAGCAGTATTTTGGAACTTCAGAGGTACATAAATAAGTAAATGATACCAGCAGTTCATGGAGTCTGCCCACATGCTCTTCTATTCTCTGCTTTGTGATGCTGGGGCAAGGACTCTGGAACTCCATTTCTCTTTGGCCCGCCACTCTCTGCCAGTCTCCACCAACAGATAGAGCTAGAGGAAGACAACTCCCTCCTCTCCTCCCCCAACCCCAGGACAACCCAAGGCTAAAAGAGAAAAGATATTCTTTTTCTTATTTGCTTCCTTTCTTATCAGGGTCACTCTAGCCTCACTACAGCAATACATTCCAAATTAAGTTTTTAATGGGCACATTTGGAACACGGTACCCAATAATTATAGAATAAACATTCTTCTCAGAACACATGGTACACTTTTTTTTAAATTGATCCAGTATCAAGCTTTAAAAGAAGTCCCCACAAATTCCAAAGAATCTGTAACATGTAGAAAAAAAATTTCCTTCACCATTACCCAAAAAAACTAAAACATCTTCAGACATTTTGGAATAATAATATTAATAAAGAAACTATTCTAAAACAAAACCAAAACAAAAAATAAAATAAGAGAAAAACCATTTCATGGATTAAAGATGACATGGAAATTTTTTAAGTACTTAAAATTTAGTAAAACTGAAAATACAACATATCTGAACTTACAGTATTTAGCTAAAGCATTACATCAAAGGAGATATAAATATTTGTATTTACATTAGAAAGGAAAAAAGGCTTTACGTTATTGAGCTAAGTTAAAAGAAAAAGAAGTTAGCACAAAGTCAACAGAATAAACCCAAAGCTGGCAGAAGAAAGGATGTAATAAAGTAAGAGCAGACATTAATGACAGAGAAAGCAAATATTCAATGGAGACCATCAGTAAGGTCAAAGTCATTTTTCTGCAAGAAACTAATGAAACAAGCAAACCTCTGGTGAGATTGATTAATAAGACATAAAGTAAGAGAGAGTAAAAGGCACAAACGAAAACTGTTAAGAATAAAAAGTGGGACATTAGAGATTGAAAAGATAATATTACATATTACTTTATACTTTTTTTTTAAATTAAAAGTCTTACCTTGGCATTGATAAAGTTTCCCAATCACTCAATCTACTTTACTTAATATATAATTTTTTTGACACCTACTCTGTCCAAGGCACAGTTCTGTACTCTAGGGATTCAGTGGTAAATAAGCCAAAAAAGGTCCCTGTTCTTAGGAACTGTATATGTTAAGAATGTCAGGAGGCAGAGAAAGATGATTCTTTTGTAAAGTGATAGGACTATGAAGAAAATAAAACAAGGTGATGTCATTGTGGGTGGGGGGGTAGGCCTACTTTAAAATGAATATTCAGAAAAACCCCACACTGGAGATGTGTGTGCTAGTAGGTGATGGAAGGAAGCCAGCTGTGAAAATATCTAGGGAAGAATATTCTAGACCAATCCCAGTGGTAATAAAATATTCTATGCCTATGCTGTCCAAAATGGTAACCACTAACCATGTGTAGCTATTGAGTATTTGAAATATGGCTAGTGTGACTAAAGAACTGAATATTTAATTTAATTTTGATTTTCCTTAACTTTAACTGAAATAGTTACAGGCAGGTACCAAAAAATACAAAAGTCTTAATTAAAAAGAAAATTCATAGAGAAACATATTTATTAAGCTACTCACAAATAAAAGATAAGGGCTTAAATTACGTCTTTACTAAAAAAAATCTTCCCCTGAAGAAAACAAAAAAGCAAATTTCAATTCCAATCCTATACAAAACACTCAAGAAAAGTAAAGAGGAAACACTTCTCAAAATCCTTTGATAACAAAGGTGGAACAAGACCCACATAAGACGGAGAGATTTTACAGACCAATTTCCCTCATGAATGCAGAAACAAAAATTCTTAAATAAAATATTAGCAAACCTAACCTAATCCAGGAATAATTATCAGTGAGATGATGTCTGAGGTGCATTAATCCCTGGAAAACAAGTTCAACAAATTTTTAGTGAATGTCAATGAGAGCTAAGCACTCTTCTGGGTGCCAAAAAATGTAGCAGCAGTGAACAAAACAAACAAAATGGATATGGTAGCCCTCATGGAGCTAAGAGACTATGAACCAATAAATGTAATACATAGTCAGGTTCAACATGATGAAAGCTATGAAGAAAAATAAAGCAGAGAATCAGGGGAGGGTGGGAGAGAGTAAGGGAAGTGTTGAGCCAAGAAGGCCTCACTAAGAAAGTGACATTTCAGCAAATATCTTAAGGGTTTGAGGGAGAGAAGTGTGAGGAGAGCAGAGGAAAGTGTCTTCCAGGCAGAGGAATTGGGGCATAGATGGCAAGTTGTACCTATAGCAAAAGGCCACTGTGATTGGCACTAAGAGGACAGGTAGAGGAAGAGGTCTGGGAGCTGGCATGGGACCAGACCAGATGAGGCCTTGCAGACTACTGCAAAGAGTGTGCATATCAGATGGGAAGCCACTCAACAGTTGAAACTAAAAAGGACATCATGCAACAACAAAAAATGGCCTCTGCTGCTGTGTTGAGAATGATCTGAATGGAAGCAGAGAAAAAAATAAAAGATGGGTACAATAATCCAAGGGAGAGAAAGGGAGGTTTGGGAAGAGGGATGCAGTGGTACAAGAAGTGGGCCTGGTCCTGCCCTAGGTATGGGTGCAATAGGACTGGCAGGCGGTGCCCATGGATCCATGTGAATGTGAGGAGGACAGGTTAAGGAAAGTTCTGAGATTGATGGTTTGAACAACTAGAAAGATGGAGCTGACATTTCCAGAGACAAGGAGACTCCAGAGGAGCAAGAGTGAGAAATGCTTGTCACACATCAGGGGGCAGGGGAGGGGGGATGTTGAAAAGACAGCTAGACAGAAGGGTCTGGAGTAGGAAGCTGAAATGTGGGCTGGAGATAAACATTTGTAAGGGTCATTTTATAGATGGCATCTAAAATTAGAACATAAGGATACCTATACCCAAACCTGACCAAGACTGAGCAATAATAGAAAACCACATACCAATCTCATGTAGGAATAGTGAGGCAGAAATTGTAAATGAGTGAAAGCAAACAGCACATTTCACAAATCATTATAGCAAAGAGGGACATGATCTAGAAGTGTTAAGAGTTGCTCACTATTGGAAAAAACACTTACTTAATCCATTCATATCAATAAAACTAAGAAGAAAAAAATCAAACCTATAAATATCTCCAAGATGCAGAAAAGGCATCTGACAAAATATAACATCTATACCTATGAATGTGTGCATGTATTTCCCTATATTATAATTGGAAGAACAAAAAAATACTTAAAAGAAAACTGTGGGGGAAAGGAGTAGACAAAGTATAGGGGACAGAGTTAATCTACCCTCCTCCTAATATATCCACTTTTATTAATTTGACTTTGATGCCATCAGGCAAGTAGTTGGCATAACCATAAAACAAAATTATATTCAACAAAAAGTAAGAGTTTTAAAAATTGAGAGTAAAATAAAGCAAAAGTTATGTACTTAACTGTGGATTGAGTTGGTGGGCTAAGCATGCATAAAGAAACTACCTCAAATAATTTTAAAATAGTAATTTATTTGTTTTTAGTGGAATAAACTCTAAGGACAAAGAGACCTAAACAACAACCACAACAAACAAACAAACAAACAAACAAAAAGGAAACCAAAAAAATATTTTTTTTAAAAGAAAGAGAAGGTGGGGGATGGAGCAGAGAGAATCTTAAGCAGGCTCCACACCCAGCACGGAGCCTGTCACAGGGGCCTGATCACAGGACCTGGAGATTGTGACCTGAGTCGCAATCAAGAGTTGGATGCTAGGGATGCCTTGGTGGGTCAGCGGTTAAGCATCTGCCTTTGACTCAGGGCGTTATCTGGAGTCCCGGGATCCCCACATCAGGCTTCCTGCAGGGAGCCTGCTTCTGCTTCCTCTGCTTATGTCTTTGCCTCTGCCTTGGTGTCTCTCATGACTAAATAAATAAAATCTTAAAAAAAAAAAAAAAAAAGAGTTGGATGCTCAACCAACTGAGCCAATCAGGCACTCCAACTTGAACAAAACTCTTAAATAGCTTTTAGGAAACATATTGCTTGTGCCAGTGTCACTGCTTTTTTAAGAATGGTGTCCATATATGGTGAGATAAAACAAATGAATAATTACATCAGATCATTGACAACAAAGACTTCTGTCCTGAGAGGAGGGATATATTGATGTAAGATTGATAAAGTTCAATAAAATCCTGTAGTCTGCAATTTGAATGGGGATTTCCAGTTTGATACATGATGTATTTTATCTTAAAAATTTAAGAAACTTACTTCCTAATTATTTGCCCTGAAAAAGTCTAGAAATGATCGTTGAATTATAAAGAACACCACTAAAATCTAGATTATAAGTCTCTAAATATAATTTTCAATTAAATGGAACTAGGACTTCCTGGAGAAATTGTGTCCCTAAATCTAGAATAAGACTTGGACCATATGAATCTAGAGCATCATGAATTACCAGAAAGCAAAGAAGGTACCAAGAATTACCTGAGGCTGTGTCCAAAACCTCAGAGACTACCTTGAAGAGATTCTCACTGGCTGAAAATGCAACAGTTTAAGCATCTGTGAGAATCCTATTTGTGATTGATTGAAAAGCATAAATCTTTTTTTAAAAGATTCATCCATTCACTTTAGAGAGAGGAAGAGCAGAGGGAAGGGCCGAGGGAGAGGGAGAAAGAGGAAAGAATCCTCAAACAGATCCTTGCTGAGTGCAGAGCCAAAGCAGGGCTCAATCCCAGGACCCTGAGTTTATGACTTGAGATACATTACTTTTTGAGAATGCAATGGATCAATTCATTATTTTAAAAATGATAAAGGAAAAGAATCAAGCATATCTAGCTTTTCTCATATGAATTTTACTTGAGGAGAATGAAGTTGTTCATGGGGGAAAGCTTTCTTTATAGAAGATTTCCAGATAATAAACAAAGAAGAAATGATAGAATTAGATTATCTAGTTTGCCTTAATGAGATCATGGTTCTCAAAGAATGAAAAGCAGAAGTGGTATATCTCCTGATGCTACACGTATGAAGTATTTTTATAGAAAAGCATACCTGATTATGATCAATCCTTTAAACTTAATGACCAAGGAAACCCCTATATTTTAAAGGCATTGCTGGAATTAAATTAGTAACATCTAGATTATTCTAGAATATAGAAATATCTGTAGGAATGTGACTCAGTTTCTTCAACTAAAGAACTACAAGGAGAGAGAAAATATAGGTTAAAAGACATTAACCAATGTCAGTGTATGAACTGTATCTGAATCTTGAAGAAACAGACTACTAAGATAAAATAAAACAATTGAAGAAATTTGAGCACTGGATGATTATTTCATTGTATTAAAGAAGTACTGATAATTTCACATATGATAATAGTATTGTAGTTATTTTTTAAAAGATCCGTTGTCTTTTATAGAACATACTAAAACATGCTTTGGATTTCAGGATATAGATGTTTAAAATTGAGTTTAAAAAGTCTGGAGGCAAGGGAAGTGAATAAGGGTTAGGATGAAACAAGATAGGCCAGCTGATAATTATTGATGATGGATGTTCACAATTCTGTTTTGTGTATTTTTGAAAATCCCCACACTACAATGTTAAATAATCAAGAAACTCATTTCATGTAGGGAAGGCAAGGAAATGAATCACAAGCTTGGAGAATATATTTGCAGCACGTAAGTTAGAAAACTCTTGCATATATGCCCTAAGAATATTCAAGTGTCATTTACGCTATAAAATATTAGAAAACAAGCTAAATTTCCATCAAGAGAGAATTAATAAAGAATGATATTTTTATACAATGGAATACTGTATAGCAATGTTAAACAGTAATATACAGAAGATATAAAAATCTAAAAACCTAACAGAAAAAGACAAAATTTCCAATGCAAAAATGGATAAAACACAGACATTTTATAATAGAAGAAATACTAATAATAGAAACATATCCAATCCCAGTAATCAAATATATAGACATTCAATATGCAACACACTATTTTCTATATTCCTTATTGTCATAAGATAAAAACTAATGAAAATTGATATATATCACACAATGGCAGACAACCACTCTCGTAAGTGAACTACTGAGTGAAAAAACATGTTTTAGAAAAGCATGCAAGAAAACGCTTCATTTCCATAAAGTGAAAAACATGTAAAATTAAACAGTGTGCCACTTAGAGTTACATTATGTATTTATAAAGAAGGACAAAGGAATGGTAATTTTCAGAATTTTGCTTGCCTGTGTTGGGAGAAGTAGAATATGATTGAAGAAGGGACCTGCATACATGAATGCTCATTGCATTATTATTATTCTTTAAATTGCTCAATATGTGTCCCAATTCTTTTATATTTGTGAGGGTGTTCATAGGAACAATTAAATCAAATGAGATAATAGAAGTAGCTTATTACAAGGCTCCAGTTAATCATAGGAGAGTGAAGAGGTTTGAGTGCTGGGTGGGGCCAGGTGGGGAGCCCCGGGCTAGGCAGCAGTGTGGAGATAGGGCAGAAACACACTCACTCACAGGGACCTGATGTAGAGACGGCATGTGGAGCACAGGTCTACTCTATGACCTGGGGCAGGGAAGCCAGGCATTTAGGCTATAAAGATCTGCTTCATTAGGAGACAGGAAAGATGCGTTAAGCAGGTAAGACAAAAGATCTATGCCTAAACCAGAGGACTAATGAAAGTTTTAAGAGAGCCTGAGTCTATTTCACAGCAGATCCTTAATGAAAGAACTGAACCGAAGAAGCCAGTAAGCTCTTTCTATTCCTTCCCCTCTGCTGGGCACCAGTTAAGTTAGCTGGCCTTCATTTATGTCTGCTCCTCTCTTCCAAAGTCTTTGAATCTAAGCAATAGTGTTGTCGATTCAGTGAACATGCGTCAATTTCCTATCGTGTGCATGTCCTGGGAGGTGGGCAGGGAGGCATGAAGATGAATGAGGTCCAGGTCCATCCGCAAAGTAACTCAGTGGGGACTGGGAGTGTGAGGAAAAGCCAGGAGGGAAAGAGCAGTGCTGAGTTAGGTAATAATCACTCACGGATTCTTGGATTCACAGATTCTTTTTTTTTTTTTTTTTTAATTTTTATTATTCATGATAGTCACACAGAGAGAGAGAGAGAGGCAGAGACATAGGCAGAGGGAGAAGCAGGCTCCATGCACCGGGAGCCTGACGTGGGATTCGATCCGGGGTTTCCAGGATCGCGCCCTGGGCCAGAGGCAGGCGCTAAACCGCTGTGCCACCCAGGGATCCCGGATTCACAGATTCATTCAAAGACTTCCCACATGTCAATCTTACTTAAATACATAATAAATATGACATTGCCTTCAAAGACTCACAATCTAGTTAAGGAGATAGACACTTAACAGAAAGTCACAACACAACTGGAAAATCCAGTGATTAAAGTCTTCAAAAATGTTATGGAAATAGAGAACAGTATCTGATGGGGCTAATGGAAGAGCTGAGAATAGACTTCGGAGGAAGATCTTGAGTAAAACATCAAATTAAAAAAAAAAAACATTAAATAGTATTGGGGCACCTGGGACTCAGTGGGTGAGCCTCTGCCTTCGGCTCAGGCCGTCATCCTGGGATCTGGGATCAAGTCCCACATCGAGCTCCTTGTAGGGAGCCTGCTCCTCCCTCTGCCTATGTCTCTCCCTCTCTCTCTCTCTGTCTCTCATGAATAAATAAATAAAATCTAAAAAAAAAAAAAAAACCATTAAACAGTATTAATTAAACAGGTGACAAATACAGGAACTGGATCCCAGACAGCAGGGGCAGTGCGAACAAGCAGACAAAGAAAACACCACCATAGCGACTTCATGTGTTGGAAATTGGGGGTGGAGACAGGAAAGCAGAGCTTGGCTTTCTGGAAGGAAGTTGGATTTTCATTTTTCATTTTTAAATTTCTTTAAGTTGAAATAGAATTAACATACAGTATTATATTCATTTCAGGTGTGGGATATTTATTGTTGCACTGGGGAAACCATTGAAAGAGTTTGTGATGAAGAATGACATAATGTGATCTGAATTTTCCAATTAATACTCTGGAGATGAGTCCGGAGAATAGTTTTGAAGAGACCAGAATGAAATCAGAGGAGCTGATGGAAGGCAGATAAGAACAAGTTAGGGGTAAGATGGGATTCCATTCTGGATGCTTTGTATTTGAGGGACCTGAGACAAAAGCCAGAAGTCAGATGGGCAGGAAGTACTGAGTCAGGTCTGAGGATGGATACAGTCACATGGAGAGTCTAACCTGGTGGGAGGGGCCAGAAGGGAAGCACTGTCTTCCTGAGGTGGGCTATGTGGGACTCTTTCCTAGAACGCTGGACTGAGGGACCAAGGAGGCAGAAGAGACACAGTGGTTGGGGCAACACATGGTCAGTGTAGGTCTTATATGCCTTCCTCAAGCTGGGCATCTGGTGGAAGGCATTTCTAACATGTCATAGTTCCTATTTTCTTGCTCCCCCAAGAGAACATGGTTAGAAAAGAACACCACATGCCCCAACTGGGTGTAAATCAGATGGAAGGTGGTTCACAGGAGATTTCAGTTCAAATAATAGGTCAGATCTTTTCAGGCTCCATAAAAAAAGTCATAAAGATCAGTATCTACAAAAACCTGAATTCCATTTTCTACTAAAGGAAATTTGAAATCACCTGGGGCCCTTGTCAACCTCATTTTATTGGTGGACAAATGGGGAGAGAAGTGGATCGTATCTCATTCCTTCAGTAGATTATAGAATACAAGAGTCATAGAATCTCACAGCTAAGGGGTATTTTGAGGTCAATTTACCTGACCTCCTTTAAGAAACTTGTCATAAATCTTCACTAGGAACACTTCAAGAAAGAATTCCTTTGGTGGCCCTGGTAGGGATCAGGACAAGCTAATGTTCTGCAGCCACTTTGGGGATGTGGAGGAGATGCAATGAGCCCTCAGAGTAGCAACAAAAAATAATGCATTGCATGATGTCAATGAAAAAAAAAAACTTATCTTGGCAATAAGTCCCTTCCTTTTTGTTTGTTTGCTGGCTGCCCTCCTGGTAGGAGTGGTATGGCACCTCCCTGTGGTTTTGATTTGAATGACCAGTGGTGTTAATTATCTTTTCATGTGCTTATTGGCCATGTATATGTCTTCTTTGGAGAAATGTCTATTCAAGTCATTTGCCCATTTTTAAACTAGATTGTTTATTTGTTGTTGAATTATATGAATTCTTTTAGATATCCTGAATATTAACCCCTTATCAGCTTTGATTGCAAATAGTTTCCCCCATTCCATGGGTTGCCTTCTCACTCTGTTGGCAGTGTCCTTTTATGCGCAAAAGTTTTTAATTTTGATGAAGTACTATTTGTTTGTTTATTTATTTATCTTTGTTGCCTGTGCTTTTGGTGTTATGTCCAAGAGATCATTGCCAAACCCAATGTCCTGAAGCTTTTCTTCTACATTTTTTTTTCTAAAAGTGTTCTAATTTTAGCTCTTACATTTAGATCTTTGATCCATTTTGAATTCATTGTCTATATGTCATAAAGTAAAGATTTTTAACATACTCTGGCACTCAGAAGACTAAAATTATGTGCCAGGTAAGACATTTTCAAATACATTATATCTCTTCCAGAATAGTGATGTGAAGAAATTTGCAAATATGCTCCCCAGTGATATAATCACAGCTGTAAGAAATTATGTTAAAAACACCATTTAAAGTCTCTGGAAATTGTCATTTGAGCATATAGCAAATAAAGAAACATTTATTCAAGCAAACCTATTGAAACCACAGAACTGTGGGAGTCTATGATGGTTGAGCCACAACCCACTCTTCTTTCACTCTCCCCAGCTCAGTTCTCTAGGGACACCAGTGGCCAAGAAGATGGAACTCCCTCTCCCCCATCTCCCAGCCAAAATCTACAGTATTTCCCTGGTATCATCATTTCTCATCATTACTGCTACCACTCAGGGTTAGTGCCACACAGGATAAATTCCAGGTGACTGTGGCTGAGAGGTCAGAGCTTCACTTCCTCCACCAAGATGCCAATCTTCACCTATACAATGGGGGAGAGAGGTGGAAAAGTCTCGTCATACCAGCTGGTCTCTCTCTCTTCCATCCCTAATAGATTAATTACTTTCCTTGATGGAAACTTCCTTCCAACTCTAAATTCCACTTCTATCTACCTCTGCCAATTTCTTTCCAAAGAAAGCTTTAAATTCCCAAGTTCAAATATATAAGGATGAGGAAGTCTTAAGGTTTTTTTTGCTAATTCCTGAGGTACAAAAATAAGTTATATCCTAATTATCATCTGTCATTCTTCCCACATTTCTAATGACCAACCCTTCCTTCTAAGACAGTATCTGAGGGTATCTTTCTTTAACACACTTTTGCAGAGGGAGTTGGTGTTTTTCCACAGTCAACTGAGGACAGAACTCAGCCAAGCAATTGAGTCTATGACTCAGTCAGACAGAGGCACGGCTGACAATATAGGACTGCTTCACTGTCACCCAGTCACAGATGGCCAGACTGAAGGAAAGGAGCAGCTATGTTATGAGGTGAGCAGAGACAAGTAAGCATCCCAACACATCCATCCCATGGTGCATGTACACATCTGGCACTGATTCCCTACTTCCCTTTGAGGGAGGCGTGAGTGCATGTGTGCGCATGTGTGTGTGTGTGTGCACATGTGCATGCGTGTGTGAGTGTGCAAACAAGAGCAATCTAAGCATGTGAGAAGTTCCAGCAAGACATGAGACGTGTAGGACAACTGGAACATGGTGCAGTATAGTACAAGGTAAGAGGAGACTGCTAATAAAAGTGCTCTCCCAAGGCCATGGCTGGCAGAAGAGGGCACATCACACCTTTCCCCTTCACCTTTCATAAACAATAGATGTTTACTTTTCTAAAGAGTTTTGAGGAATGAACTTCTGACCCAAATTTGTGCAGTTAGGTGAATCTGCCTCCAATTAGAGCTCAATTGCCTCCTCCAAATGGTGGAAGTTTGCCTCTGCCTCGTGGTCCTTTTTAAGAACAGGTCCTTTTTGAGAACAAATACCTTTTGTAGTATTTCACCTCTGATTTTCTCTAGTGCAAGCCTCATTCCTCCCTCGCCTCACTGAGCTTCTTGCAGTCTCTCCACCCTCCCACCTGCCTCACTCTTATTTTCTTTTCCTTCACCCTTCATCCCTCCTCTCCTCTCAGGTCCCCAACTCTGCTGGCTGCATGCCCTGGTGCCCAAGGTCTCAGACAGATCTCCCCACACACATACACCCCATGCTCACCATTCTCATGGCTGTATCAGGGCTTAATGTTCCGTGGTTACCTGAAGAGGAGAAGGATGCTGTGCTACTGGTTCTGGTGCAGTTTTCCAGACAATCTGCTAATGGGCAGGGACCTGAGTGTGCTGTGGCCTCTAGAATTTCACAGGCAAGGATTGCTTGGCTTTGAGACAGAGCTTGAGCATTTCTTGGTTTCAGTTATAAGACCATCTAAATTCACCAAAACATCACAGGTTCCTAACAGGAATAACACCCGTTTGTGTGAGGTCACCCTTTATTGAGTGTGAAAGGAGGAAGCAAGGAAAGGCTGGTACTGTGTGATGGTCATGCTCTCCCAAGCCACCCTGTGCTTCTATTTCATCTTTCAACACCCGCCATGGCTTCTCTGCCACTGCTTTGAAGTTTCATACTCCTAGGATCATGGTCCTTACTAGAATATTAGCATAGCATGCATTATGATTATATGAATAATAAGCACTTATTCCTAATGTCAGAAGACACAGGACTGAGTGGTGAACCTAGACTTGCAGTATCCGTGTTCATCATGGACATGCCATGTCCAGGCTGTCAGCCTCATTTTCTACACCTGCAAAAATGTGAATATTTCGAAGGATCTTGGAGGTTCATGAATGTTGCTTAAATACTTCTCTTTCTATGAATCAGTTTAGGATGTAATCATGAGCATCTTGTTTCTCTTCTTTTTTCTTTTTTTTATCTTGTTTCTTTTGAACATCTTCCCAGAGTTTTATGGTGCTGACACAGGATATGCCTGCTCTTTTGTTAAAGAAATGACAATCTCTAAGCAAGTAACACATTTATAAATGTGCCTTGAAGACGCAATAAAAACAGTCCTGGGAAGAAGTAACCCATTGTTCTTGGGGTTTCCAGGGCCCAAAGGAAGAGCACACAACTGACTGATCTAGGGGCTTGGCTACACACGAGGCTTTATCTTCACCTCACCAACAAAGCCAGGAGATGCTGCATCAGATGCTACCCAGGCACATCCAGCCTCTTCTCTGGCTTTGAGTCTTAGGAAAGTCAGAAAAGAAGAAAATCTGTGAGAGGTAGGAAGCAAGAATATAACTTCATAAATACTGCTTGAATTTTTATGAAAATTTTCAATATGTTTCTTATATAACTAAATGTATGTGAATAGAATAAAGGAAGGTCATAGGCATCTCAGACCCTCCCTGTCTGTCTCCTTCTCTCCCTCCTTCTACCTTTCTCTCTCTGTCCACGGTAGCATTTCCTTTATTCTAGTAAGATCTGATTAGGTTTCTTTACCAGGATAGGGGCAAAGAGATGTTAAGATTGGGACAACAGTCCTTACCACCAAGGAAGTACGGCAGGACCCCTGGCTATCTGCTCTCACCTGTCACCCTCTAATGAAGTCCCTGCAAGATCTGACCCAGCCTCCATCCAGTCTTCTCTGTGAAGTGACCATGAAACAACTCTCCTAGCTGCCTTCTCATTTACCCTTCTGCCATACTTACAGTGGTTATAGCACACCACCACTTGGACAGTGTTTTACCCTTCACATTCAACAGGCCCAAACTGAATCTGCCTTCTTCCTAGTCTTGATGTGTGTGAGATCTGGCTCTATCATCTTCCCTTAGAAGTGTCTCCAATGTTTGCCAGGATCACATAATGGAGGAAGGATCTCAAGGCCATTTGGCTTCATTCCCTGCCACCACACCCCACAGGTGATCCGGCAGCCCCAAGTGCAGGGAAGGTAGGCTCCACTGCTAAAAGCTCAAGGTGAGCATGCTAGCTGGAGTCACTGCCTGCTTTCGTGGTTTTCACACCATGCATCTTCTGGGCCTCATTGAACAAATCAAATTCCTCCTCGGCAGAATAGCCTTGAAGAAATTTAAAGCACACTCTCTCATCTCTGAGTGGTCTGTTCCTTCCTAGCACCATTCAAGCCTGCATATCACATT
This sequence comes from Canis lupus familiaris, assembly GCF_011100685.1. NCBI lineage: Eukaryota > Metazoa > Chordata > Mammalia > Carnivora > Canidae > Canis > Canis lupus. The sequence continues at coordinate 2,908,538 of NC_049249.1, forward strand.
GTTTACTCCATTCCTAGGTCAACCCTCTCTGCAAATACTTTCCATGTGGAAATGGTGATTCAGGTGTGGCCTGTGGGCACAAGGCCTTGGGAGATGGTCCTCTCCCTGCACATTCCAGGGCCTCCTTTACAGAGGCCTGAGAGCTGCAGCTACAGAGCTGGTCTCCTCTGGGAAGCAGACACATGTGCAAAAAATGCCTTGGCTCTCAGAGGCATTCAGTAGCAACTTAGATTACTACTGATTGGGCCCAGGAATTTTTTCTCATTTTTGTAATTTTAAATCTTTCTGTGGAGGCCAGTAATTATCTGAGAATTACCTGAGAATTCCTTAATATAGCTGGAGTTTCTTCTTTAAGTAGAGTAAGAAAAATATTACTATATGATCCCATAGTTCCTGTGATGGTTAATGTTGTGTGCTAACTAGGTTAGGCCACAGTATCCTGGTATTTAGTCAAGCACCAGTCTGGATGTTGCTGTGAAGGCACTCTTTACATGAGAGTCACATGTAAGTCACAGAGTCACAGCAGACTTTGAGTAAAGCAGATTGCCTTTCATAGTGTGTGTGGGCCGCCTTTTAATCAGTGGAAGACCTTAAGATTTTAAAAATGGACTTTTCCCAGGAAGAGTGAATTCTGCCTCAAGACAGCCTTTAAAATGTAACTTCAACATCACCTTTTCCCTGGGTCTCCAGGCTTCCAGCCTGTCCTGAAGATTTTGAATTTGCCAACCTCCACAATTTCATGAACCAATTCCTTAAAATAAATCTCTATCTCTCTCTTTCTGTGTATCTTTTCATACATAGATACAGATATGCAAACAATTGCTTCTTTTTCTCTGGAGAATCCCAATATACTACTATGCTTTAGAAACCAGTTGAATTACACTTCAAAAGTATATGCTCATCTTTCCCTTTGTAAGTGGATGCATTATAAAATTACCTTCTCTTTTGGTTAATTGTATATTGTTTTCCACTCCTAACACTCTCTCTCCCTCATCCTTTTTGTTCTCTTCAACCTGTAAAAGAATTGAAGCTCAAATAGGAACACTAGTAGGGGCTTATTACACGTGCATAATGGCTCCACAGTCTTCTGCCTTCATACCTTGCTTTGCTCAGTTTTACCAGACCTTTGCAAGGTCAGTCCCTCACTTCCTTCAACTCTTAGCCTAAAGTTCATCACCTCAGGACTTCTCTGACCACTGTCTTTTTTTTTTTTTTTTAAAGATTTTTATTTATTTATTCATGAGAGACACAGAGAGGGAGAGAGAGAGAGAGAGGCAGAGGCACAGGCAAAGGGAGAAGCGGACTCCATGCAGGGAGCCTGACGTGGGACTTGATCCCAGGTCTCCAGGATCAGGCCCTGGGCTGAAGGCGGTGCTAAACCACTGAGCCACCAGGGCTGCCCATCTGACCACTGTCTTTAAAGGTAGCCATTACATCACCTCCCACGATTATAGTTCTCTGCTGAGATGGCTCATCATTTGATGCTTGTCTGATTGATAGTTTGATTGCAGTGGTTTCCACGCCCATTCTGTTTCTGCTTCCATATGCAGAACTTTCCTAGGGGCCTATAAGCAGCAGGAAACTACGGATGCATTTACCAAACAGATATTTATGGAACACTAAATGTGTTTCTGGTATCATTTTAGAGTTTGCAGAGATTGTGTGCCCAGATAAGCCAGTTCTCTGTTCAGAACCCCTGTGTTCCAAGAGGGCATCGATACAGAAAAGGTGTTTAATACAGTTCAACATCCATTCGTGACAAACAGTGCCAATAATCTCAAGTAGAAAGGAAGACTCCCATTCTGAGAGAGTAGCCACAAAACCCTACAGAAAACACCAACATCCAGGTAAATCATTGAAAGCTTTGTTTTCTGAGGTTGGGGATAAGACAAGAGTTGTGTCTGTCACCAATTCAATTGAGCCTTATGATAGAAGCTGGCATGTTGAGGACAAGATGTCAGCATGGTGAGCATGCTTGGAGGGGAGGGAGAGGTACCTAGAGAACAGATTCTTGCAGAATTCTGTAAAGCTGTTTCTTGATCTGATGGCGTTAAAGGCATGATCCTTTTGTGGAAATTCTTTGAAATATACACTTAGGATTTGTGCCTGTTTTCATGTGAACATTGTACCTTAATAAACTATTGACTTAAAAATAATGGAAGCAGTTTGGCTTGTTCATCACCTAGCAGGTGGATATGTGAAGATATATACATACTGCAACAGTTGACTCCACAGTTTAAAAAGAATAAGGGAGATCTGTAAGTACTGAGTTGAAAAAAAAATCCTCCAAAAGCTATCAGCAAATGAAGAAGGTGAACTGAAGAACAATATATATCACATGATCCCATTTCATGATACGTGCAAATATTAAAATAAGGAAAAAGATTTGGAAAGGAAGCAGGCTGTGGTAGGCGAAAGGAAATTTTTATTTTTTTACTCTATTCTTATATTATTCAGTTTGTTTATAAAAACTACATTCATGTCCCACTGATGTAAAATAAATGCCATTATTTTCTGAATGGATGCAGAAGTGAGCCTACGTCCATTTCATAGAATCGCACAGGGCAGTGTGCCTGGGGAGACAGAGCCCTCCTTTGCTGGAGGAGCACCGCAGTAGACGGCACAGGCCAGTGAGCCAGGAGTGTCAGGGCTCTGATTCCAGCACTACCTTCTAGTAGCCAGGTGACTCTGGCAGGTGGCTTAAACACTGATTTGGTGTCCTTGTCAGAAAGGAGGAAGTAAAAGGCAATGATATTAATGACCGGGTTTTGCAATGCAGAATCTGGCTTCATCTACCTTTTCACTGCCCTCTGCCCCTGGAGCTCCCCTCTGTATGGGACCTTGTGCAGATGTTTGTGGGAGAGTCAGACTGCTCAGCTCAACTTTGACGTTAGTCAATTTTTATGCTATCCTTGAGCCAAGAGAAGGCTATGATCTTGAGGAGCATGGCTTTAAGAGGTGTTGACTGCAAACTCTCGGTAGGATGGGGAGCTGGTCCCTGTACTCCATTCTGGGGGTAGGGTACCCCCAGTTCTTTATGTTTCTGGACAGTGTTTCAGCACACAGTTACTGCTTGTCCTTTGGTGCCTGAATGGAGAGACTAAATCTGACACCTTTAGTTTAACAGGGAGGAACTACAAATAAATAGCAAGGGATAAATCCAAGTTTAAAAATAAACAGTCTACATAGACAACTCTTCAGGGCTACCCCTTGGTGAGTTAGCTGAGTGACAGATTACCCAGCTGCCTGCAGCCAGCAGAACACCCATCTGTCAGGCTCACTAATTGCTCAGATGGAGATAGAACGAATCTCCCTCCAGAATCTGCTCAGACTAAATTCGAGCTTACTTTGTAATCTCGCTTATGTTTATCTAATCTTTCTCCTCCCCCCTCTCTCAGCAGACAGTTCCCAACCAGCCCTCCCTGCAAGTACCTAGGATCCTGTTAGCATCTCTTCCTGCTGCGACCCATTGCCAAGACTGCCTGCATGGCCTTAGCTACAGCTGAGATAAATGTTGTCTTGGGGAGCAGAAGCCCCTGCAGAAGTCAGCAGGGGCCATAAGGAGCAGATTCCTCCCCGCAAAGCCACACATCGCTGCATTCAGGCCAAGCCTCTGGTAAATTGTCAAAAGGGATCACTACCTCTCATTCAGACGGGTCCTCGTTAATCCTTTATTGGGGATTTAATTGGCACCACTTTGGGAGCGCCTTGTGTTTATAAAATGATATACAACTCCACACATTCATTAGCACTGTCAGTGCCTTTGGAATGATAAATAGTGGGAAGGCTCAGTCAAAATGCTCCTGGAGCTAATCCCAAATTAACTTTTCTATACCCTGCCAAAAAGAAAGATGAGAGCAATGAAGGTTTTATGATAGCTCATAATCTCACGATTAAACAATTGACTGGAAAAGAAAAAATGGGACAATGCACCATGTTTTAATTGTGATGTAGGAACCAAAATAAACACCCGAGTCTCAGAACCCTTTTGGTGACAGGGCCTAAAGCGCCTACAGGTTAATGCTACCTCCAGTGCCCCACACAATGTGCCGTGTCTTGTGTCCATTGCAGGAGCGTGCTCAGCCCTGTGGCACGCTCAGGGCCAGCATCCCTGCCTTTCTGTTTCGATCAGTCTCAATGGGCTGTCTCCAAGGTCGTCTTCACAGGTCCTCTTCACTCCAACAGTTACCCAAATTAAAGCATCAGAATTCTATGGGTCATTGAGTCACTGTTTAACCTTAACTCCCAGAAGGTTACTCCATTCTGTTAGGAGAGCACCCTCCAGGCTGGAGAAAATATGAAAGGGAAGGGAGGGCATTTTGCTGAAGCCCATGGAGGGGGGAAGGGAAGGTAGGAAAGGCTCTTGCTTACACTCAGGAGAGTTATGTAAACTAGAGCTTAACTTGTCCTCCAGACCACCCACTTTTATCTCCTCAGAAAAACATTAGCACATTTGAAATGCCTAAAGTAGCTGTGGAAACCACTCTGGAGCAAGCAGAGTGAGCGCAGTCTCCCATCTTCAGGTTCCATTAACAGAGGGAGGCACCAAAGCGATTGCCCCAAACAGTTCACATAAATATTTAAACATTGAATCCTCAGGGCAAATCACCCTTTTCCTTTTACTTCTTTTTAAAGTAAATTCAAGTAACCCATGTTGATAACCTGAGTCTGTAAGAACTTCAGAATCCGTTTCCCTGGCTGTGGAATATCTTTTGCCCTTTGCTTTCTTTTTCAATATTTGAGTTTTTAAAATTTTTTTTCTTTGAAAGAAAAGTCTAGGTGGTGGGCTTGCTTTTGACCACCAGGGCAGTGATCTGAGAAGGCCACAGTTGCCCTGTCAGTGGGACAGGGCCCTACGTGTGTAGTCACAGACACAGACGCTTCTCACCCGGGACCCTCAATGCTACCATCCTGTTGGCGACCCCTCTTGTCTCCATCGGGATGGCTGGGTCGGCTGCACAGCAGCTCCATTTCCCTGGAGACCTACAGACCCTGTGTCTGGAAAGACCTAAGCCTGCCTATATGCCTCTATGCCTTCCTGTGTCTGTGGTCTGAGCTTCTGGAGGATTTTCCATCCCAGATGATCGCTTAACCAGAGGAACTCACAGCAGTCCTTCCTCCTCTGGTCCCAAGACCGCTCTCTTTGTGGTATAGACTCCACACGTTCAGCGTCCTGACCCACTTCTGGGTGTCATTTCATATATTCAAACCCAGACCTCCACCACAGCGCTTGGTGTGTTTTTGTGAGAAGATGATAAACTCTATTCCCCGCCCCCTTCATCCTTATTTGTGCGCAAGGTCTTACCACAGGTGATGTTACCTGCGTATCTCTAGGCTGCCAGCCAACGCCGGGCGTCCTGAGAAGCAGAAGAGCAATTCTGAGCGGCGGTGCCAGAAAAACGTTCACCCCGGGATTACCAGACCTCACAGAGCAGACAGACGGCAAGGCTTCAGGGGCTCAGCCGCTCTGCAGTTAGAGCTTCCCAAGGCAACAAGCCCCAAGAGATGCCTGGACAGCGTCTGTGCCCCCGGCCTTGGCAGCAGCCCGCGCTGGAAGATCCATCTTTGTGGACGGCCCTTCCGCTGCGCGCTCCCTCTGCAGGTTGGGATGGGTCTCCACCCCCGTGCCTCATACCTGGAGCTCCTGTGCTAGGGGGGCCCAGGCAGCCCTGCCCCCCCCACCTGGCGGGAACACAGAGCAGTGGATGGTTTCAGTTCTGCATGCCTGTGCCTTAGGGTACAGGGCACAGGAACCATTTGAGCTGGCCTTCCAAGGCCTGAGTAAGGAATGGATGGATGGTGGAGCTTGGCAGTGAGGGAGTGAGGCGAGCAGCAGTGACCCTCCGTACCAGTTTATCCCCTCTCCTCACACACAGTGAAGACACAGTGAACCGTCACCCTAGAGCTAATTCTAGAATGCACTGGAAGAAGTAGAGATAGGGTATTGAGAGATAGGGAGGACAGGGGTCACTCCACTCCCCCTGCCTCACAATACCAGGAAGCTTGACCATGTATCTAAAGAGGCAAGGGATACCTCCTCACAGCTGTCTCCAGCCCATCCTGACAGTCCTGGGAAGGGGATCGGCCCATGCTAACAGTGCGGCTCGGTAGTCGCATAGTGATGGTCACCATGTCCCCTACTCCCCTGGAAATGACCCTGAAAATGACTCAGCCTCAGAGATTCTGATTCAGTAGGTCTGGATGAGCATCTGACAATGTCCATTTCCAACAAGTTCCTTGGAGATGCTGCTGCTGCTGGCTGGAGGACCACATTTTGAGAACTGGCCTTCCTGATGGGACAGATGACCTCTCCACTTCCACTTCATTTCCTAATCAAGCACTGCTTATGTGTGGAAAGGCTGTCATTCTAAAGAATAGTTTAATAAAAATTATATTCTCAGAGATTTTATAGTCTTGAGCTTAGCTTCATGACAACTTTGAATAATAAGCACTTGAGGGCTCTATTCCAAGATGACCTTCTTATTTATAATTCATATCTGATTTGATTGACTTGCAAGAAAATATAAAATCATAGTTTGATAAGTAACTCTCCTGTTCTCTTTCCTTATTTTTAAGAACAATATAATAATTCACTTGTAAAAATATAACGTTTACTAGAGTGAATGGCCAAAAAATTACTTCTTTCTTACCTTTCTAGGATTGTTTTTCTCTAGGACTTTTTTTTTTTAGAATGAAAAAAGTGTCAATTTTCATCATATTATTTTGGCATCCTTTTGACTTTACTTATGTTTGATTTTTTACATCTTGGTATTGACCTTTTGTTGTTGGTTTCATCCTGGTGAATGATAAATGTCATGTGTAACAGGATTCAAGTTATTTTATTTTTTTGTTAAGATTTTTTTTTTTTTTTTTAATTTACGATAGTCACACACAGAGAGAGAGAGAGAGAGAGGCAGAGACACAGGCAGAGGGAGAAGCAGGCTCCATGCACCGGGAGCCCGACGTGGGATTCGATCCCGGGTCTCCAGGATCGCGCCCTGGGCCAAAGGCAGGCGCCAAACCGCTGCGCCACCCAGGGATCCCTGTTAAGATTTTTTGCATCTACAGTAGACACTTGAAAATTACAAACTATGTCTGAGACTATAAAGTACAGCAAAAAGACACTTATGGACTTTTATCGTTTATTTCTCAATAATGTTAGTATGACTTCTTGACTTTCTTATGAATCATATATGAATTTTATAGCGTTTGTTTGTTAGGAGCACATTCTCATAATACAGACATGGTCACTGTCCTTGTTTAGAGCTCCTGAAAGCAGCCCTAATTTGAAGATTTGGCTATAGGTAAGGGATGGGATGGGGCATCTGAGTTGCTCAGTAAGTTAAACCATGGACTCTTGGTTTAAGCTCAGGGCATGATCCCATGGGCTGTGCGATCCCCTGAAGGAGGCTCCATGCTCAGTGGGGGATCTGCTTGAAAGATTGTCTCCTTCTGACCCTCCCCTTGTGCTCTCTCTCTCTCTCAATCTCTCAAATAAATAAATAAATCTGTAAAAAAAGAAAAAAAAGATCTGAGACATGATCCCATGTAGCAGGGGCAGGGAGATTGAGAAAACAGAAAAACCAGGAAAGGAGGAATTAGGCCTTAGGGTATTGGTATGGACAACCAGGGCTTAATCTGGCTGGGAACCCTCTCAGAAACATATAGAACATACCTGGGAAGGTCTTACAGAGAGATGGAGAAGCAGGTTGGGTGCTCACTGCTTGAGGCTGACTTAGGCACATGAGATCCAGTCTCTCTGTTCTGTCTCTGCTACCTACAAACAGGTAGCCCAAGACTGTGGCCCAAGACTGAGCACCCAAGACTGTGGCTCCAGAGGCTCTCCAGGGACAATCACGCCGTTATGTGAGAGCCACGTCATGAGTGGTAGCCACTGCCAGAGATGAGCCCAGGAGATGCATAGCAGCACCAAATCAAATAGTCTGCTACAACCAGCATTCCCAGGGTGGCTTTTTCAAAGTTTAATTCCCCATTTTATGAGAGATCTTTGCGTCAGCAAAAGTGCTCATTAAGCATTCCCCAACTAGCTTCTGCCAAATTATCTACAGACTTTACAGTGAAGTGGTTCAGATTAATGATGCAAAAGAAAAGGAAATTTAATGGAGAAAGTAACCAGGTCCTGGAGTGCTTTCACTCCTAACATCCTGAAGTTCTGCATGTGCCCACAGGTGTCTTTAAAATAGCTTCTGTTTCTCCCAGAGCCAGCCCTCCCTACATGCTGTGGTCCTCACACTGCCTATCTCAGACTCTCAAGCAGTGCAGAGGCCTGCCAAGCTTGGTGATACAGCTTCCCCCCTCCCCGGGGGATGGATCTGTATCCCCCATCTGTGGTGGGATACAGATACTCACCACAACCCATCACTGACCCTGCCCCATCCCTGAGCTTCACCTCCTGGTTAGGGTGAGGGATTGGACAATATCAGGAAAGAAAATGCAGCTTTGGTAACATACATTACTTGTTAATGAAGCTGGTTGCAAATTTAATAGTTGACACTTTGGTCCTGCTGAGATGTCTCCAAGCATCAGAGATACATTCTTCCTATCCCAGAAGCCCTTTGTAGCTCTGGAAACAGAAGTGCTGCTTAAACATCAATTCTGGGTATCAATCAGCCCTGCTGTGGGTGCCCAGTGTGGCACATGATCACATGATCCCAACCAGGGTCCTTTGTGTGTGAGGCACAGGCTCCAGATTATTCCTCTCTTGGTCCCATTTTTATAAAGCCATGTCCAACACAGAGAGCCCCTGGAATACCAGGAAATCAGCCTACCTGCATACTTGCATGGCTTGTTCCCTTACCACTGGAGTGCTCAATATCAACTTCTCAGGCATGGCTTCATGGACTCCTTTCCCTAATATAGCAAACCCTACTCCAGACACTCCCTTATCCCTTCCTCTGCTGGATTTCTTCAATAGCATTTATCACTGTAGCACGCTCTATGTATTTGGCTCACCTGTGGTAGGGCTGTCCTCTCTGGGATGTGAGCTTTACCTGGCTGGATATTTTTTTACTACTAGGGGTCATTATTGAAGCCCCAGTGCACGAGGCAGGGTTTGGAACATACAAACTCTGTGTTATTTTCATAGATTAAAGAAAAGTGTAAATTAATGTATTAGTAAAAACTTATTGTCATCTGTGCCCTAGACTGCAACCACATTTTTCTCAGCTGATGTTTGGAGACATAGATATTGAATATGCCAGAAAACCCTTGTGAGGTGAAGCAGCGAGTTGTATATAAGTTAGAATAGGGTTAGACACCAAATAAATAATTACAGAATGTTGAACTGTTCTCTTGACCCAAGACAAAGGCCAAAAAAGATGGAACAATGAACTCCCGCCCAAAGAAATGTAGCCCTGGCCACAGCGTCTAGAAACCTGGACCTCTGGTGCTCTGCTCCATGCTCGTCACAGGAGACCCCTACTTGAGAAGTCAAGGTGGGGGGGAGGCTTCCTCCCCCAGAACACAGCAAGGGGGGTGAGCTGACATGGTGTAGCTGAACCACAAGATTCAGCTCAAGAAGATTCCAGCAGGGCCGTCCAGGGTGTATGAGTGTTGGTGCAGATTTTTTGCCCGCTCCTTGTCTATGTAATCGAAGACACAGAGAAAGGCTTAGGTTTGCTCAGCCTTTCCCACAGCTGAACTCCCAGCAGCTGCCCTGTTGACTAGACTATCAGGGGAGGCTCGCGCTGACTCCATGGCTCCCCTCTTCTGCTAAGCCGGCTGAAGTCAGATGTGCTCAAGATGTCTGCATGGCGGCAGGCTCCCTCCAGTTAGCCCACAAACAAAAGCATGGGAACCTAAATCAAGTCAGCGAATTGATCATCATTGTCTGAATGAAATCTAAAAAATTGAATTTGCCGAACAGGGTAAGTACAGGCGTGATCCATATTCATGTTCGGAACTGCCAGGAGGCCTGAGATCTCCAGCAGGCACTCACAAATGAGTAGGCAGACATGCCCTCTCCACTTTTCTTTTCGTTATTCCTTCACTTAAAAATTCTGTTTCCATCTGTGTTAAAGTGAAATTTTAGAAAGAGAGTTCCAAAACTTAGGGTTGAAGCCAAACCTCACAATTTCATAGCAGTGTTGCCATTTCTCGCCAGGAACGATGAACATTTCCAGAGCCCTCCCTTGCCCAGGAAAACATCCTGCTGCACATCAGTTTTCTTCTCTCACAATCCTGGGAGGAACGAGGGCAGAGATTCATATTATTAGGTGAAAGAATTCCTTTTTACCAGGAAAGAAACCTAAATCTCAGAAGGATAAGTGACAGGCCTGGAGCCCCCCAGCACCAGCACAAACCCTGGTTCGAGCACCTGCGTGTGCCCCCAACTGTCCCTCCTCCAACTGTCCCTGGACCTCTTGTTTGTCCTTTGTATCCTCACAGCCACGTCATCTTGCACTTTTGTCTTCACTCATAGGTCTATGACTGACTCTGAAACTAGGCCAGGGCATACATGCAGACCAGAAAAGTGGGGGACCATGAGGCTATGGAAGGCACCTCCCTGTGCAGCCACCAAATGAGGGTGGGGACTCCAGATGCTGCTGCCTTCAGGGCTCCAGGGAAATCAACAATGCTTCAATTCATATTTTTTCTCTCTGAAAAACAAAAGGGCTTAACAATAAATGAGAATTCCTGACGTTCTCCAAATCATAGAAGGGCAGTTCAAGATTGCCTGGCCAGCTGCCTTCTGTCTGATAGCATAAGCATAGGTAGACACTCCACAGTGTCACCACCCTGAGAAGAGTAACAGAACCCTCCGGGTCCTTGCCAAGTTGAGGTGGACATTCTTCTCCTTCCAGAAAACAAGCCAGTCACTTGGTGTTTCTAGAAGTTTCCACGGTGACAATTAATCCTATCTATAGTTACCAAGGTTGGTGGGACCAGGTGGAAGAAGGCTGGACTTGATTCTGCAAGCAGCATGGGGTCAGGGAGCACTTGAGGAGGTTGAAGGTCCTGGGCCTGAGAGAGTGTCAGGGCACACATGCCTCTATGATGATGTTGAGGGCCATCTCTGGATAGGCAATGCCCACAGTGCTGGGTCTCTACCCAGAAATCTACAGGCAACACTCAGAACCTGCATAAATACTGCCAAGGCTTCCTTGGAAGTCTTGCTTGCACAAGCCACCTGCATGTATCTCCACTCAGGACTATGCTGGCTTCTCTCCTCACGGGCCTACCACCCACTCCCCATGTACTGTATCTCTCCTTGAGCATCCCTCCTCCTGCTGGCTTGAACCCTAGGCTCTCAGTCTTGCTCTGGATGAGCCCACCCCTAGCCCTCTTCCCTGCAGGAAACCTGAGCAGGACAGCTGCCAGTCAACAGGCCTGGGAGATGCTGTAGTCTAGTGAGAGGGGTTTGGGTCCCCTCGCTGGTTCTGATCTTGCTTCATTCTACTCCTCATGCTCTGGGCAGGCATCAGCGAAGAACTTGGCAGTGCACACACCTCTGTTGACAATAATGCAGAACTGGCATGGACATAGGCCTTCGGGCAGGGGGACAGGCCACTTCACATAAGAGCAGGCCCCAGGAGTCCTCAATTGTCTCGTGACTAGAGCACAAGATTTCTAGATTCCATGCTATCAGCCAATCCTGAACTTAACATAGTGGGGGCTGTAAAAACTGGACAAATCAGGGTGCCTGGGTTAAGTGATTAAGTGTCCCACTCTTGAATTCAGCTCAGGTCTCGATCTCAGTCAGGGTCATGAGTTCAAGCCCTATGTTGGGCTCCTCACTGGGTGTAGAGCTTACTTTAAAAGGTGGGGGGCACCTGGGTGGCTCAGTCAGTTAAGCGTCTGCCTTTGACTCAGATCATGATCTCAGGGTCCTGGGATTGAGCTCTGCATCACACTCCCTGCTCAGTGGAGAGACTGCTTCTCCCTCTCCTTCTCTCTCCCTCTAGGTGTGCTCTCTCTCTCTCTCTCTTTCTCTCTCTCCTCTCAAATAAATAAATATTAAAAAAATAAAACCGAACAAATCTCCATAGTCCCCGGTCATCATCCCCAAGTACAGGACTCCAGGACAGCCACTGATAGCATTCCTCCCCGCCCTGCCAGCCTGTCAGTGTCAGATACAGAGGCTGCAGGAACTGTTGCAGAGGGTCAGGCCCCAGTGTAGAAGGGCAATGCCTGCTCCCCTCTCTCTTTCCCTCCCCTCCAGCAATGCAACCTGGAGCGAGTTACCAAAACCCCATCTGAGTGTCAGTTTCCTAACCCACAGGAACCTCATGAGGCAGTTGTGGAAATTAAAGGAGCTATGTATATAAACAATGTGCTCACCCAGGGCCTGGCACACCACATGCAGACCCCTGAAGACAACTGTATACTGCCATTGTGGCTGCAATAGCTGGCACGATCCTCCTATAGAAGACTTAGATTTCCAGATGCCATGGACCAGGCCTCTTCTCCCTCCTTCCTCTGCTGTGTTGCCCAAGCCGAAACATCTTGGTGGGTGCCTCAGTGCCCTGCTGAGACACCCTTTTAGGCATGAGGTGCCCATTCCTCAGCTGCCTGGCTGCTGCTGGCCAGGGCTCACTGCTCTACGTGCCAAAAGCAACTGTTCCCAGGTTATGCACTTGCCTCCTCTGCCTGGTTGCAGGGTCAGAGGTACTGAGATCCAACACCTGTACCTCAAGGTGGGGCAACTTTCAAAGGCCATACTGATTTGAGTGTTCCCTGTGGGCTCAGCAAGTCTCCTGCTGCATCACGATTAAACCTCTACCCAATCTAGTTTTTCTCTTCCCAAGCTAGTCCCCAAAGCCTCTTGCACACACATCTTCCTGGGTCTGTGTGCAGACCCTGATGCCATGCTGCATGTTAGATCCCCAGAACTTATAACTGAAAGTTTGTACCCTTTGACCAATACCTCCTCATTTCCTGGTCTAGGAAAAACATCTTTTCATTAAAGTTTGTCTAGAACCACAAAAAAGAACAGATTTCTTGATCTAGAAGGAAGAGAACTAAGGTACAGGATGAAAAAGAAATCTTATCTTCTCTCCGTTCTCAAAATGTTGAGCATCATAGTCAAGAGCTCGCTGTCTCTTTTCCAGTTCTGGCCTTGGAGCAGACATCAGACTCCCTTGGGACCAGTCTCTCAAACTGGACAGTTCTATGTGCAGTCTCAGCACTGTCAACCAGAAAAACACCCTGGAAGTCTTCTTATTTTCCTCTCCCAACCACTAACATGACACCTCCAGATGGTTGAAGGAGAACCCCCCGATGCTGTGTGTGTACCCCTCTCAGGTACCTGAGAGAGCATTGATCCTGCTAGAAACCATCAGCCTAGAGTCAGAACAATACACTGGACTTGACTTTTCTGTTGAAAGACATACCTCTGTGGACTCAGGAGCTGCCTTGAAGAGCTCTGTCTTGCACAACCTAACGGCAACCTGAAAACAGCTTCTCTATGTGGTACAGCTCCCCAGGGCCTGTAGGCTTCTTTCCCTGGATATCTGTGGCAAGACAGCCGACAAAGCTGGTAACTAGAGAGGGTCAAAGAGCACGGCAGAGGGGAGCTTCAGAAAAGCATGTGGTCAGGGGTGCTGGATCCTCCAAGATGGAGAGCAGGCCCAGCAGTGGGAGCAGAGGCACCTGGAGACCAGGAGGTAAAGGCAATGCTAAAAGTCTGAACTCAGTTCTGTTTGCCAAGAACCAGAGACTTTTAAAAAGATCACATCTCCTGTTTGGAAAGACCATCTGGAGCACAGGTCTACAGAGTGATAAGCTGAGGGGGTGGGGGCAGAGAGGGAGACCAGAGGCACAGATCATGACTCTGGTACAACAGTTCAAGGGCCACTGATACCTCCTGATCATTTAGATACAGCTGCACATCCAATCCACCCTTCAGTAGGGTGCTACCTTGATGATATTGGTACCTCCTTTCCTTTTCACCTTGGAGGCTGCTCCGTGGAGATGTGGGTTATGTGAGAATACTATATTTGCTGAACATCTCAGAGGACAATACAGTGTGTCTCTTGGTGGAATGACCAGAGTCTCCACATAGAAACTAGTCCTGGAGGATATTCTTTTTCCAGGTGGCACGTGGTTTCTTGGAGACCAGAAAGCAATGCTACTTGAGAGACCACATTTCTGCCAACATTCCCAGCACAGAGACTTGCCACCATGATGTTTCTTCTGCATCTTGAATTGGAGCTGGTTCCTTTACTCAGGATTCTTTCACTTTCTGTCTTTTACAAAAGACAGAATCTCTCTCTCATTTTTTAAAGATTGTATTTGTTTATTTCTTTGTTTATTTGTTTGACAGAGAGAGACAGAGACAGAGAGCAAAAGCAGAGGGAGTGGCAGGCAGAGGGAGAAGCAGACTCCCCCCACCTGAGCAGGGAGCCTGACATGGGGCTCCAACCCAGGGTCTTGGGATCATGAGCTGAGCCAAAGACAAATACTTAACTGACTGAGCCACCCAGATGCCCCCAAGTTACAGGATCTTAAATCAAAATGGGTGCAGCCTGCTGGCTCAGCAGTTTAGCACCACATTCAGCCCAGGGTGTGATCCTGGAGACCCAGGATCGAGTTCCACGTTGGGCTCCCTGCACAGAGCCTGCTTCTCCTTCTGCCTGTGTCTCTGCCTCTCTTTCTCTCTCTCTCCCTCTCTCTCTCTCTCCATGTCTCTCATGAATAAATAAATAAAATCTTTTTAAAAAATGGCTTAATCACAAAAGGAATGTACTATCTCCTATAACATGAAAGATTTGACTATAGGCATAGCTGGATCCAGGCACTCCAACAATGTCATCATGAATCTACCTTTCAAGTCTCCTTTCACTCTCCCTGTGGTTCTAGAATCAAGGGTTTCAGACTTATATTGAACTGATTTAGCAACAATAGCCAATAAGATCTTCTATTCTAGGAATTCTTACAAAAATGCCATGAAGAATCTCATTCCATCAACATAACCATGACTCTATTCCTAAATAAGTCAGTGTGATCAGAGGGATGAACTACACTGGTTAGTTACTCCTGGAGCTGGGGGACAGGTAGGAGGGAAGGAGAGGGAGGCAAAAAGCCTACAAAAGATAGAGATTAGGAAAGAAAGTACTTCCTCAAAGGAAAATCAAGATGCTATTGCCAAAGGGGAAGATAATGAGCTCTAGGCAAATGAAACAAATGGTCACCATATGCATCCTGGGAAGTCCCATCCCTTCACAGACTGAGGGAGCTTTGAATCCCTTACTCCTTCAACACCCCGCTCTTTCCATTAAGCCAAAACTTAATCTCTTTCTTCCTTAACTCTTTGCTTTCAGCTCCTAATGGCATTCATAAACTTTGGGCTTATTTTAGGCAAATATAATACAGGGGATTATGCACTACTGTGGAGCTAGAATCATATCTTATTTGCTGCTCCATCCCCATTTCCTAGAATACTGTACCTTTCACACAGATATGTTGGATTAAATGTATTGGATTTATGTTTTTCCGGTACCAATATTCTTTGTTTTTCTAAGCAGAGGGGGAAAAAGGAGCATTGTTTCCGGCATCCAAACCCACTTCCCTGCCTCAATCCAGTTAGGTGCATAAGCAAAGAAGGCATGCTAGTAAACCAAACCCTTAAGAGACAGTTGGACCTTGACAGCCACTCACACTGGGAATGACAGACATATATGTAGAAGCTTCTGACACGATCCCACAAGTCACATCCATGGGCCCTGTGGTTTTTACTGTCTCTGCAAAGATTTATGTCTCACAGAGGACCCTCCTCCCTTTCCCTGTGATAGTGAGTCCAGAGCCCAGAGGAACTGGTGCATTGATGAACCCCCATCCAGGGCATTTACTATTTACATTTCTTGCTTATGTGGGACAGCATCTCCACACGTAAAACTTCAAATAACAAAACTATTATGTACCATGGAATTTTGGGGTCTCTTGGAAATAGTAAAACAGATGCTAAATTCACTCATGCCAGGATCTACAGAACCAAGAGCCCTCTAGTCAGGACTCAGCCTTAAAAGCAAGGACATCCTTAACCAGAATACCTTCTTTACTGAGAACCCAAGGAGCTGTGTGTGTATGTGCACACACACACGTGTGAGCTTCTTCCAGCAGGAATGCCAGACACAGATGCCCCAAGCCACAGAGTTAAGAAGAAGATTCCCAAATCTCACATATGGAGAGTTCTAGGGCTGGAGCCTAACTGGAAAGAACTGAAACCAACCAGCCTTTCTTCAGGAAACATTCACATGGCTACTAGGGGCACTTTTCAAAACCAAGGGCACACGAAGCAGTATGCAGTCTTGCCCCCCTGGCTGATAGTCACCAATGGAGAAACCACTTGTGCAGTGTCCAGAGTAGGGGACCGTGGGAGCACAGAAGAGGGACTTAATCCAATTGTGGTGAGAGAAGAGGGTTTAGGGTTGGGTCAGTGAGTAGAGAAGACAAGCATGTACACAGGGTGCCTATGGGAGCCTATGGAGGTGGCTTTACCACCCTGGGGGAGGGGGCAGCCTCGGGGGTAGGGTCCTCGACTAAGCCAGGAGACAACGCCAGCTTTCCCACTCCTCTCCTCTCCTCTCCCTAGTTCCCTCTCTCCTTGGCCTTCCCTTGTCCCACGGAAGCAAGACAGAAGATAAGCTGGGGCCCATGGTTTGCTTTAGGGCAGGCTCACACTCAGTTGTGGTGAGGCCCTTGGGCTGTCTAGAGGCCTGTGTAGATAAGGCCACTACCTTGAGAAGATAACCCTGGTGTTGGAGTCAGGAAAGCAGCCCTTGTTCTGGCCTGTTCTCGTGGCCTTGGACACATCCCTTTCCTTCCTCTAGCCTCATTTCCCCTCCTCTGCAGGGAAAGAGATGAGCATCCTTCCCTCCTTACTCTGTGGTTCCATGATCAACTCTTTCAGTACCAGAGGCCTAGCCTTTGTGCCAGATTAGATGTGCAACATCGCCTTTAGCCATAGATTCAGAAAACAGCAGCATCAAGCTTACGGGCTATCTCCCTACAACTTTCCTCCCCAGGCACAAATGAACATTTCTTATTCTGAGATCTTTTGCAACCAGAACACTTGTTCTGAGCTAAAGAATTTTCCTTCCCTTGCTCAAACCAGCCATAATTGTTCTAACCACAGAGCGAACCTCAGCCACTCTGGTTTCCGGGAAAACCCCTTATCTTTACAGATTATGCCAGATGATCTTTTGGTGCCTGGTCCCCATGGACAGCTTTGCTAGTGGTCTCTAGGAAGTAAGATACTCCTGGAGCTCAGGCTTAATGTTTTTCCCTGGAGAGCAGAGTTACTCTGTAAATCTGTAACCCTCTTGGCCACCTCATGTGCTAGAAGAGAAAGCCAGTGAAGCACCAAGGACATGAACGTTTATTGCTCTGTGTCAGGCGCTGTGCTGGACATGGTATCCTCAATTGTGCATGTGGTCCCCACACTGAGGAGGAAACTGAGGGACACTAAGTGATTTGTCCCAAGACCAACAGCTAAAAAGTGATTGAATAAGGATTTGAACTCAGATCTGACTCCAAAATCCATATTCTTCCTACTGCCCCAAAGATATATGTCTACCACAGCACTTGCATGCTTTGGAAAAGAAAATGTCACTGTATCCAAATCTTTGGGGACTTGCTGCTTTGGTAAAGTTACTTTGGTGCAAGATCCATGCCTGCTCTACCTCTCTATTCCCTTTTTCCTTTATTGATCTGAATTCAGATCAAGTCTCTCCAGCAAAGACTAATCCAAGTAGATATTCCTTCAACTGTCCGATTTCCAAATGCTTTCATTTACTTGTGCACATGTGTGCATGCATGCATGCACACACTCCCACACAGAAGGAGGGAGAGAGCCAACGTGCATGCGGAGGGCATAGCACCTTCTAGCTTACAAAGCATTTTCACATTTTCACATCTGTTATCACATCTAGCCCTCACATCAATTATCAAGTGGATACCATCACTTTTTAAAACACTTTTAAAAACTTTTAATTTGACCTAATTATAGAGTCACAGGAAGATTCGAGGATAGTATGGAGAGGTGCCCCATACCCTTCACCCAGTTTCCCCTCATGGTTACATCCTATTTAGCTACAGGACAATACCAAAATTAAGAAACTGACAACTGACATTAGCATAAAGTGTGTCTGTATAGTTCTGTGGCAATTTGTCACATGTGTAGAATCATGCAACCATGGCAAAAAAGGCCAATATCATAAGATCATATACTACCTGATTTCATTTACAGAGTATTCTCAACTTAAAGATGAAAAATTAATGTTCAGAGAGAGGAGGTGACTTGCTCAAGGTCACACAGATAATGAGTGGCATGTGAACCTGGGCCATGACTCTAATTAAGTGTACCAGATTGCTCTGAAATAACCTCTAGGGACAAGAAGTGACTCAGCAGAGAGATCTCAGAAGTACAATGGAAATTCTCAAAGAAGTGGATTTCTCTGAAAGCAATAGAACTGCCATTGGGGAAAAAAAAAAAAAAAAAGAACTGCCATTGGGAGCCCGTCCTGTCCTGTCTTCAGTCTTCATCTGGGAAAGGTCCGCCCCTAAGCCCGGCAACCCCACGGGTGGCTGTGCCCAACCTGAGAGGGGGGCACAGGTTGACCTTCACCAGCAAGTTCTCCTGTTGGGTCTGGGACAACTGTGCTCTAGTGGTGTGGCTACTTCTGCTGTTGTAGTTTCAAGAAGCCTTCCCCGAGGTCTCCGTTCTGGATTCCAGCTCAGCCACCCCCGCAGAGCTCCTAGAGAGGCTTGTCATAAAATAGTAAGCAATCAGGCATTTCCTGAGCATTTGTCCCAAGTGCTGTGCTTTTTACAAGAAAGGAATGTGTGCTCAGAGCTATTGATTGCCTAAGAATCCTGCAAATGTGATTTGACCAAACCAGTATTCTCGGCAAATGACATTTAAGGGAGGAAATTTCCTGCCATCGTTGGGATTCAGGCATTCATCATTTCTGCTTGGAAAATCAGAAATTTTCTGAGTAGTTTCTCTGTTCTAAATCTTATCTTGCTCCAGTCCTTCCTGCCTTCATCTTTCTGGAATCATGAGTGTATTAACAGTAATCAGTGTGTCAAGCACTGCAGTGAGCACTTTAGACCTGTGATCTCATTTATTCCCCACAAAGATCCTACAAAGTAGATAGTCCCATTCTCCCTATTTTGCACATAAGAAATGCTCTTAAAGAGGTTTCCAATAGCCTGGGTGACACTGAGTGAGCAGAAAGGCTGGTGTAGAATGCAGACCCAACTGACTCCAGACCACTGCCTCTCATTTCAAAAACCCAAATCTAACCTTGTTGTCACCCTGCTTCAAGGATAAGGTAGACTCATCTCTCTCTGCTTTCCCCTGCCAAATACAACTATAAGCCTTAGAAATCGACACAAAATGAAAAGATGTTTGACTTCAGTAGCCATTAGAAAAATACAAATAAAAACAAAAATGAGATGTGACTACATACCTATCATAATGGTAAAATAAAAGTAATGATGTTACCTAATCCTGTAGAGTGTAAAATGCACAGCCGCCCAGGAAAAGAGTATGAAAGTCTCTTATAAAACTAAACATGCACTACCAGATAATCCAGCAATTGCACTCTTGAGCATTTATCCCAGAAAAATGAAATGCTAAGTGCATGTGAAAACCTATACATGGATGTTCATAGCCAAAATGTTCATAATAGCCAAAAGCTGGAAACAGCCCAGATGGCCCCCTTCAGTGGGTGAATGGTCAGACAAACTGCAGTACACACATACTGTGTGTATCAGGCAGGGATTTCCAGAGAATAATAGTATACTGACAATAATTCACAATAATGCAATATAATATAATTTAGTATATATTTTATATATAGTATATATATTTTTTCTAATATATGTAGTAATATATGATGTATAATAACACATGTTGGGTAATATAATATTTATATGAAAAGAAAGAGAGAGAAATTACTATAAGGAATTGTCCCATGTGATTATGTAGGCTGGCAAGTCCCAAGATCTGTAGGGACTTTTGGCAAGCTAGAAACCCAGAAAAGCTGATGGTTGAGCTTCAAGTCTGAAGACCTCAAAATCAGGGGATCTGAGGTTGCAGCCCCAGTTCAAAAATCATCTGGCTCTAGACCCAGGGAGAGCTGATGTCTCTCAGTTTAAGTCCAAAGGCAGGAAAAAAAGCCATTGTCCCAGTTTGGAGGCTATCAGGTAGAAGGATTTCCCTCTTTCTTGGGGAAGTGTCAGCCTTATCATCCTATTCAGGTCTTCAATTAATTGGGTGGGACCCACCCACATCCTGGAGGGCAGTCTGCTTTACTCAGTCTACCAATTTTAATGTTAACTTCATCAAAAAACGCCCCCGAATATTTGGGCACCCCATGTACCAGTAAAGTTGACACAGAAAGGTAACCATTACACCATGGAAGACTGCTCAGCAAGGAAAAGGAAAGAACTATTAACACATAATAGCTTGGGTGAAGCTCGGGGGACTTATGCCAAGTAAAACAAAACATTACATACTGTATGATTCCATTCATTCAACATTCTTGAAGTGACAAAACTATACAGATGTAGAGCAGATGAGTGGTTGCCAGGAGTTAAGATCAATTGGTGCTGAGGACAAGACAGAATGGGTGTAGTTATAAAAGAGTAATTCAAAAGATGCCTGTCTCCAATAGGACTGTCATGGTGGATACAGGAACCTACATCTGTGATAAAATTGCATCGAACTAAATACTCCCTCCCCAGACACACATGGGTACAAGTGAAATATCAATCTGAGTGAAATTGATGTGCTATGTCAATGTTAAAAATCATAATTTTGGTATCACAGTATGATTTTGCCAGATGTGAATCACTGGAGAAAGTTGGGTGGAGAGTATACAGCATCTTCCTGTATTATTTCTTACTACTGCATGTGGATCTATAATTATCCAAAAATAAAATGTTAATTAAAAATACATCAGCAGCGAAAAGAATGAATCTGTAATAATTGGCTTTGAGTATTCAGGATTCAGCTCTGAGCTGGGATTCAATCTCTACCCATGAGAACATGGGCACAAAGAAACAAGAGCTCCAGAATCAAGAAAGAAAGGAGGGTAGGTATCGGGTGGGCAAAGGTATCTGCTGCAACTTTCTTGTATGTCTTCTTCCCAGGCAAACCCAGTTGTCACTTGGATATTCCTATCTGAATAGATAAACATTTCAAGTTTAAGATGTTAATGGAACTCTTCTTCCTCTCCCGATTTTCCTTTCCACCTGTTTTTCTCTAAGTTAACAGATGATATCACCTTGCCTTTGCCACCACGCTAGGAAATGTTTCCTTCTGTAGGCCTCCTCCTGTGCTCTAATCAACCATCACAGGGACATTCGTCCTTACACCTTTAAACCCGTCTCTCATTCCCCTACCATGTGTTTCATCTCCATAAGTCCTTCTCCCAGATCTCAGCCTAGCTGTCGTTTCTCCCTGCCATGCTTGAGTTGCATGTGTTACCGTGTGCTACAAGCTACCCTGTTCATCTTGGCAAAGGTGCTATCCCATTTCATTTAACTCATCTATTTCTTCTCTAGACTGCAGGTTCTAAAACCAAGAGTCTCAACCTTGGCTATATGTAGGAATTACCTGGAGAGCTTTAAAAAATAGTAATGTCTCGACCTGCCACCAGATTTTTTTCTGGTGTAAGTGGTCCCATGAGCAGCCTGAGCATTGGAATATTTAAAAGCTTCCCAGGTGATTCCTTTGTGTAGCCAATTTTGAGAAGCATTGTTCTAAAGTTTCCAAGTCTATCTGTCCGCCATGTATCCCCGCCTCCAAAGCAGAGCCTCACACAGAGTGAGTCTAGAGATCATTGTAAATTCACTTATCAACTGAATGGGGCAAGTGAAATTGATCACTGTCTTCCTGGAAATCCTTAGATCGCAGGGTCTTTGAACCTCTGGAGATACAGGATGACTCACCTCTGAAGAACAGCGGAGCTCACCACCTTGTGGATGTGGCCAGGCCCCTGTGGGAGTTAGGCCATGCTCCCCTGTACCCTGCACCTTGGCCTGAGTAACCTGCGTCTCTGGGCAGAGGCCCTGGAGTGCTGGGCTGGCTGGCATCCCTTTCTTTTATGCCCTGAAGTGCTGCAGACCAAGCTACCACAGCTTGGGATTGGCAAAGTTAAACTTTTTCCTTCAGGGCATGAGCCAGGATATCAGATTCAGTGATTTGCAAATGGAATCTACATTCTGCAGATGCCAGTGTATATGCTTATAGCGCAGCTCCTGTGTTGCTGCCAGCCATGTGTCCTAGGCCGCAGAACAAAGCCTTGTTGCTGAAGACAATTGAGTCACAAATAAATGGAAGAGCATGCACAGCTTCTTTTTGCTCTAGCCTTGCTTACTCTGTGCAGATGTTCTTATTGTCTCAAGTCATTCAGAAAAATCTTTCAAAGATGCAGGCAAGAAGGTCAAGTTATTTCCTCCCACAGAAATTAGCTGAAATGTACTTTCTGGATGGATAGAGTTGAGATCATTTGACATGGAGCCCAGAATAGCGGATTTTTAAGAGTCAGAAACATAACTTAGCCCAGTGACCTCATTCTACATCTAAGGATATTTAGGCATAAAAGGAGAGGAGTGAAATGTTCGAGGTTGAGGGTTAAATGCCTATTTCTTGGCAGAAGCAGGAATAGACACCATCATGATTGGAATAGCACTAAAGAAGCATACTCCTACACTTTTCAAGAAATAAATAACCGCCATTCACTTATCCGTGCATTCAAAAGCGTTCACTGAATACCTACAATAAACTAAATATAACACAAGGCACCAGTGATGCCTTGTGCAAAATGGAATCCTGCTTTTAAGGAGGAGGAGAAAAATAAACTGGAAATAAAACTGAGTAGTAATGGTGTGATAGTGGCAAGTGAATGGTGCTACTGGGGTGCGGTGCAGGCAAGCATGAAGGTTGGGCAGAGGGAGCCAGAAAACCTGACCCACATGACATGAGGAATGCACAGGAATTGAAGAAATGGTTAGAGTGTGAATGCTTAGCACTTAGGAGAGGTAAAGCCATCATACAAGTACTAAAAAAACGCCAAGTGAAATCACTTTGTAACTTTTAAATGTAGAAAACAGGGCAGCCCAGGTGGCTCAGTGGTTTAGCACCACCTTCAGCCCAGGGCGTGATCCTGGAAACCCGGAATCGAGTCCCACGTAGGGCTCCCCGCACGGAGCCTGCTTCTCCCTCTACCTGTCTCTGCCTCTCCCTCTCTCTCTCTCTCTCTCGCTCATTAATAAATAAATAAAATCTTTAAAAAAATAAAATAAATGGAGAAAACATCTCTAAGTATGATTCAAAATCCAGAAACAACAACAAGAAAGATTAGTAAATCTGATTAGGTTAATCTTTACAAAAATAAGAGACAACAACATAAGCAAGGTAAAAAGAAAAGATAAACGGGGGTGAATACAACTGGGGCTGCACAGGTAATATGCACTGGACCTGGTAAAATGCTCGAATTTATTCTTAATACATTGCAAAGCCATGGAAGGTCTGTAGGCACTGAAGTGACCACAGCCAAACCTAGGTTTTCTGACTCTTCTGCATTTTACAGGTGTCTCACCTGAGCAGCGCCAGCTACACATTAGAGTCACTTATAGAATTTCTAGGCAAATGTTTCTTATACCTGGGCCCTACTTACAGAAACTCTGGCCTCATTGGTCTGGAGTGGTCTCCACACTGCATGTTTTTGGTGGTTGTTTTTGTTGTTGCTGGCTGGGTGATTTTAACATGTCCCCAAGGTGAAAATCTCTCTCCCCAACTGAGCTTCCAGCAGCCTGCTAAGTGCTCTTTGTCTTCAAGGATTTTTCAGATCCTTTGATTGTCTTTGTTTTTTAATCTTCTTTATTGAATTCTAGCAAAGAGGGGATCCAGCACCCGGGGAGCCATGGTAACAGGAAGTCCCTGCTTTCTTAAGCATCTGAATCCAGTATTCTCAGGTAGGTCCCCTTGGTCTAGAGGCTCAGAAGGGTGGAGTTGGCAGGCAACAGAGAGGGGCTAACATTTCAACAGCAGAAATAATGAGGTCAGGGAGACTCCCCACAGACACTGGAGAGAGAGGAGTTAACTTCTTTTTGTCTTAAGAATTCCAAATTTCATCATGATGGATGATAGATAGGATTTTCTTGAATGATGTTTTTAAAACTTTTTCTTTGAAAGTAAAGAGTCTGCAGGTTCTACTCTGAAGGGAGGGAGAAATCAGAATGTAATGCAATGTATCTTCCAATCCTGTGACTGGAAGAGCTCTAGGACCAGTAAGCGATGGGAGAAGGAGCTCCCAGGCTCCTGAGCCACTCCTGTGGGCACCCTCCTGGCTCTTCACCCTGCCCCCAAGTCTGTAGTATGCCCCATCTTCTCAAGCTCCAGCCTGTGAGCATGATGAGCATGAAGGTACACTCAGGACTCAAGTGCTCAGCAGTCCTGCCTTCCCTATGCAAATCTGGTCCTTCCCTTTCAGGGATGGTCCCCACTGATGGCCCTACAGCGGAGAGTTTTAAGTTATCCTTGAGGTAGTTTAATGCATCCAGGTGGCTCTTAGCAAGTGGTCCACATTCATAGAGTTATATTTCCTTTCTTCCCCCTTCACCACTAACCACACTCAGTCATGACCAAATCCCGTATAATCTATCCGTGGTTCCCCAAACCATCCCACCCTCTCCATCTTCACTCCTACCCTCAGGTCTGGGGGTGGAAGTGGTCAGCATGGTGCAGGCTGTAAGACAGCCTGGTGAATTTAAAAACAAAGCTTAAAGTCACCAGGAATTCTAGATGTCAGTGATAAAACACTCCTCTCCCCTTCCAAAATCTTTTATTAGTTTATGTTCTAAATAATTGAGGCAGTCACTTCTGATTTTAACAATATATTTTGCAGGCTTCAAAATACCAATTTTTATTACATGTTTTCATAACCATCACATTTTCTATGGAGCATAATTTGGAAACTTCCAGTTATACAGTTGGTCTTTAACCAGCTAGACTAGGTTGGCCACATGGGTCCATTTCAAGAGAAGGCTTGTAACAATTTAAAACCATTTGAGCTGGCTTCCTATTTGTTTCTCAAACTGTTTCAATACATATTCCTGAATTTAAATGATAGGTTCAAAGCACATGACGATAGCCCAGTGATATTAGGCCAGAGGAAAAAGAACTTAGCTATTTCATTTCTGTCATTTGTATCCTTGATGTGGTCATTGGGAATATTTAGTTGTTCATAAAATTTAAAACAAAGAAGCAGGAGTATTAAGTATGAGATTTAACATTTTTGGTTTGATAAGGGCAAATTTTAGTTCATTCATAAGCTATTTTATTGAATCTGAAAAAAAATGTATTTAAAATGGACAGGTATTATTTTTAAGTCGTTAATTGAAAACGAAAGACAAGATTAAGAAAATAATGAGTATCACTAATTATCACATGATTATTGCTAAAAACAGTTTTTTCATATAGAGGAAGGGGGGTTGTTCAAATTTGCCCCATGCTGGGCATCAAACACTGGAGTCTACCCCAGAACTGACCCTTCCCGTGTTTCCTCTCCGCTAACAGCAGCCGCCTCCTCATTTCCTCTCATGCTTCCTGTCACTCCCCTTGATACTTCCTTCATAACACTCCCAGTATAATATTTCCAAAAATCTAATTTTATGTCCCACATGCAAATTCTATCCTCTTTAGTTTGAGGTCCCTCAAAATGTGGCCTGACATCCTTTAAAAAAGAGTAAAAACAACAAATGTGCCATAGGCTTGAGGAAGGCTGTCAGGGTACAGATGTAGAGAGAGGCATGCATTTGGGAACCACATAGGGGCTAGGATGTAGAGGGCCCAGTTATGGCTGGTGTGGTCAGTGACAGGCAGGGAGGCCCTAGGGGGGCCCTGTGGCTGACCAGCAGTGCATTTAAGGGGAAAGAAGGTGAGGGTTCAGGTGTGAGACTGCTTGAGGAGGCATCTTAGTTCCAAATTAACCAACAAGCAGAACTTGAGCCATTTCACACCTTCTCTTTATTTCATACCTGCTTTTAGGGAGTTTGCCATGATTAAATACTGAACATGTGTGGTGCTAGAGCACATACTCCTTATCAGTAGTTGTGAGGAATGACTGCTGCCCTGGGCAAAGATGTCATGTAAAGTTCCTAAGACCAGCATCCTTCCTTAAGGAGCCTGGATGTGAATGGGCCATGTCTTGGTAGCTTAAAAGGTGGGAAAGCACAGTAGAAGTGGCTGAGCTGGGTTAGACTTCTGGTTGTTCCACCTACTGGTCTGATGGTGGCAAGGGACTTATCCTCTCTGGACATCAGATTTCTCTCCTCTGTGGGAAAACAATCCAAACCAAATGTAACATCCATTTCTGGTAAACCAGATATAATCTCCAGAACCCCCAGCCACACACCCTATGTTCCAACCACACAGCGGTGTTCACCTTCTTCATCACACCAGACACTCAATCCTCCTGACTTTGCCATATGGAAGTCCTTCCCTCCTTGTGTTCTATTATTTTTTATAATTATTTGGGACATGTCAGGGTTCCCCCCTGGGATGAGTGAGTCCTTCAGAAAGGGGTTTTCATTATTTATTGGTGTACCAGCTGGTGTAGCCTAGAAACCCGTGGGTTGGAAGGTACATTTAGTAAATGGTGAAATCTACAGTACATTGCAATATAATATTCCAGAGTATTATGAGAGTAGCTTCACATGAAAGACACTTACTTCAGTCAATATTTAAGTTTATTGAGTCTGTGATAGGGTTCTCCTAAAATGACTGTCTTTGATATTTCAAAAGACTTTCATAAATTCAATTCCAGCACTGGCCTGATGCTATCCATCTGGGCCAGACCATCCAAGTGACTATAACATGGGCAGAGACCTTCAGGGTTGGCCTTCTTTCCCACCTGCCTCCTTCCAGTAAGAGGCTCTTCCACCTGGCGATGCTCCCTAACCTCGGTCCACTGGATTTTCCATAGTCCAGACTCAATGCAGGGAGCATTCAGTCACCTTGCTAGAGCTCACTGCCATCTTCAGAGCAGAAACTGAGGTAGGCTTATTAAGGCCAAACCCAAAAAGGTCCTAGATTCCCCCCACATCTCCCTCATGGAGGATGAGTTGCAAGAGCTTGGTGAACTCTCGCCAGCTGTGAGAGCTGGGAGACCTCACTCAACTCTAGCTGGCACCGTCCGCCGCACCGAGGCTCTGTACCTTGAGGCTGGCCCAGGTCAGGGCCTCCCCTGTAATGTCCTCACCTCCTGACTGCAGGTAGGATGCTCCTGCCCAGTACTGAGAAGTCGTACTGCCTAGACTACACTCATCATCCTCTTCCTCTCCATTCAGCCCACTGCCATCAGCTTTGGCCCACAAATCCCTAGAAGTTCTGTCCACCAAAATCACCAGTGACATCCTCATTACCAAATTCACAGCCTATTCTCTGTTTCTATACAAACCACGCCCTCACACCCAGTTGTTCTTTCTCTCTGAGTCTACACCTGCACTGTATTTCTGTGGCCATGAGATGGTTCTGGCTGAAGTGCAAGCATCACTTCCAGATTGGCCACAAAGACTCCCAAATGTGACCTCCCAAACTTCCTTCTGCTGACTTGCTACAAACTAAGGTGATGTCCTTGGATACCAGGTGTTGAATGGGGGCAGAGGGCAGGACAGGGGGCACAAGATTGAAGAAACCTGAGTCCTCAAATGGTCACCTGGGGGCGTGAGCCAAGTGCCCATGTTTTGGATTTCATATGAACAAGAAGCAAACTTTGTGTTCAGGTACTGAAATTTGGGGGTTTATCCACTATATCACATACTGTTAAGGTTTCATTCCCTGTGGGCTTCTATGCCTTCTGATACTCTCTATGCAAATCACTGTGCTTGGCTCCCTGAGCCTGAATTTTGCCATCTCAGCCATCAGTCACCCCTGGCCACAGTCCTTCCCCAACACTAAGCAGAATTGGTCCAGGCAGGTGGCTGGGGGCCCCGTAGGTGAGTAGCACAGCATCATGGCTAGCCTGGCTCCATGTGAGGCCCTTCTGAGTCTGCTGCCCATATCTATGGCAATGAGCTTGGCTGCCTCAGATATTTTAAATAAAAGGTAAACCTAAGGTTCTTGAGGAGAATCTGGAGGCATATTTACTTGGCTATTCTAATGTCATTTTCTAGGGCCAGAAAGTGACTGAGTGCTAAACCCCTCATAAATGGTAATTGAAGAGTTGGATATGGTTTACATAACTATCAGTGATTTCTCTTTGATGAGGCAATTGGGTTCTAATCGGAATAAATATTTATAGAGGAATAAGGACCACATCCTTTCTGAATTGTTACATCCTTGTTCTGAACATGTGCTTTGAAGAGGAGGGTTTGCTGGGATAGTAGAATCCTGAGCTATGGCTCAGATGTGGCTTCTTCCAGAATCCATGGAGAGGTCCCATTTGAATTTCATCTGTGGGGAGTTTGCAGCCCAGTCTCACATGGCCCAGAGGTGGTCTAGGAATGTCATGGTTCTGGGTGTCACCAGCTCTATAAGGAGGCTTGGCCAGACTCTTAGTTCTGGGCATCCTATAGCCAAGCTTTTACAAATATGGCACACCCATCAGCACCCACAGAGGCCTGGCAAGGCATGCTGTGACCAGTCTAAACACTCTGTGCTGAGGTAGCCCAGGCCCCCATGAAACACCAGCCATACAGGGCTAACCTGGACAGCAGAATTTGCCCTAGAATATGCTGGTGCAATTCGTCCAGGAGGTGGTAGGACACAGAAAGTTTCCATCAGGCACCAGCCTGGTAAACAGAGCACATGACACTCGAGATAAGCTTCGGAGTGCTCCAGCAGAGCCTCTGTGAGGGGCACCTCATCAGCCCCCGAGCACTGAGCCCACACTGTGTGCCACACGCCAGCCTGGATAGCAGCATTTAAACAAGACCACGTGTGTGCCCTTGGGGTGCAATCCGGATAAGACATGCTCTGCTCAACAATGACCACACTCAATCATGGGCAGGTTACCTGAGGGCCAGGCCCCCAGAGCTGGTCCTGACCCGTTGGCCCAGCTGTGTCATGTCACAAGTCAGGAAGCTAAGCAGAGAGGTCCTGCAAGATCAGGTGGAAGAGGTCTGTGGGGCCCCAAGCCTGCACACATCCCAGCGATGCCCCCGGGACAGCCGCACTGAGAGCAGCTGAGCTTACAGACCATGGATGAATATCAGAAGGGCTCCTACAAGCCTCTGCCAAGTTCTCTAGGCATCTGGAAAGAATTGCGGTCTGGGCTGGAAACCGTGTTCAGGACGACATTTTCCTGTAATATCCCCATTTCTAAATAGGCACATCATGGCGATGCCGAGTCTGATTTCAAGGTCTAAAATTTGTTTAAATTCACACCGACTTGGGAAGAAGGGAAAAAACCAGATCGTGGGAGGGAGCACACAGTGTGAGTCAGTACAGCCCATCCCCAGGCAGGGTCAGACAGCAGGCCCAGCACCAGCAGAGGCTCCAGCCACCCCCCCCCCCCCCAAGGCCACAGGACTTTGGCAGGGCTCCTGAAGGGGGCCCCGGCACCTGCCCAGCCCCTGCCAAACCCTGGGTGTTTATACACAAACACGGGGCTGAGTCTGCCCTCCTTCCTTTGCTGGAGGGCTTGCTCCTGTTGCCTTTCCCATTCCTCGCAGAAGCAGAGGGCCAACAGCTCTGGAATCGCAGAAGCTGGCATCCCCTGAGGAATGGACGTCACCAGAAAGAAAGCCCTACTGAGGAAAGACCATAGGGTCCAGGGAGGTTCGGAGATCAATGCAGGGTGAGTTCTCCCTTTGCCCAATAAATTGCTGTGGTTCTGCAGGGTCCCCAGGATGGGCAGCCGGGAATCACTTCTCTCTGGTCCCTCTCTGTGTTTATTCTCAGGTCCCACCCTCAATAAGAGAGAAAGCTCTCCGGGCTTTTGCTCTCCCCACAGCTCAGGGCAGGCTCATGCTTCTTCCCACAGAGCACCAGGTGAGGAGGAATTCAGAGAGCATCCTCCGCAGGAAGGACAGTGAGCCTCGTCTGTTCACTTGAGGCTCTCCCTGTGTATCTTGTGGACCTGGTTCAAAGCCCCTATTTCAGTCTCTGATCTCTGCATCGCCAGAGAACAGCCACAAGGAGGGGAGAAGCATACTCCGCCAGTGTGCTCCAGGGAAGCATTGTTTCCTCACGCCCAGCCTGGGGAAATGAGGGCCGCCTCAAGCCCCACAGTGCTCAAGCTTCTCCTCTAGGCCATGTCAGTGATCCACAGCAGGCTGTCTAGAGCCCTCTGATTCTCTTGTCCAGATGTTGACATTTTCACATGCACGCATACACCTCACATGCACACGGACACACAGTGCTGGTGTCACTGCTCCTTTCTCAGTTCTGCTGTCCTATGTTCATTTTGAATATATGTCTGGGTTCTAGACTCTGGCAGCTGAAAGCTGCAGAAGAAAATATAATTTATAATGATTTATGCCAGTGTGGTAGTGAGTATCACCTCCGGCTCCATGTGGCTGGATCCTGGCTTCCAAATGTCTTTATTTCTGCTCATTTTGCATCTCTAGGGATGGGAGTACAAATACCTCTGTGACCCAGTTGATGCATTTCTAGATTATCCAGGCACAGTTATTGACATTGGTGCTCCAGGGTGGGCTCCAGGGTCACCCTCTTTGCCAATTCTCTGATGGCTGAGCTATGCTCTTGTATGTTGTCCTCACAGTTCTGATTGTGGCCTCCAGCTGCAGCCAACACACTGTGGGGAAATCTGACGGGTGGTGATCGAACCTGATGTCCTTCCGAAGTCTAGAGCAATCCCCCTGTCAGGCCCCAGCGCTCGCCATTGTACCCTGATGTCGCGCTGGTAGGCGTGCATTGAAGGAGTAATCACAGGCATCCCGTGTCAGGTTTAATCCGATGCGTAGTGAAAGGGGACGGAGAGGCCAGGCTCGGGTTGGTCCAACAGGCTTTGGAGGGGCCGCGCCCTGGGCAGGTTCCGCCGCAGGGAGGTGGCGGCCGGAGGGCAAGCGGGCTGTTCAGGGGGTGTGTCTGCTGGGGTGACAGGTATCAGGCTTAGTACTGGTGAGATCGCCTGGGGCCATGACTGCCCGTGCCCTTATATGGGGTCTGGGGTCTGGGGTCTGGGTAAAGTACGGTTCAGGCTTCCTGCATAGGTCCAGGCTCCCCCGATGACGTGTCCGGCGTCCTCCGGGCGGGTGCTGGGGCCCGGAAGGTTCTGAGGTGGGGGCCACAAGGTGGGGGTCCGCCGCCGTCTTGCTGGTGCCCCCCATCCCCCGTCCCCTCGATCCCGCCGGCCCAACATCCCACACCCTACCACTATATATATTTATTCTTTCGGATTCTCTATAGTGGTGATGTTCTCCTCTTCTACTAAATTGACTGAAATGTGAAATGAAAACCAGGTGTCCTTAGGACCCTCCAGCCAACCAACAGCTGCTATGGAGGTCGGCTGAGAGCTTTTCCCACCTGCAATGCAGGAGTCTTGTCTCTCTTTCTCACCCATGACTCCATTCTCTCTCCACTGGTTTAGGTAAAGAGGTTCTTAATCACCTCACTAAACTGAGAAACTTTTTATTCTCATCCACTCTCAGGCTCAAGGTTAAAAACTTAGTGCAGGTTTTCTTAGTAAGTCTACTCTGCCAAAGACTTAAAGAAAAGTGAGCAGTGGGTCATGGCCTCCAGGCTCCCTGGCCATGCACCACCCAGGGGGGGGGGGTCCGTATGCCTTTTCCATCCTGCTCACAGCTCTGCCCCAGTCCTGTCAACCCTGCAGGTTTCTGTAACACATGGTTAAATTCTCTCTCCCCTGGCATGTGCTCTCAGCTTCCCTAACCAGATGTCAGCACCTGATCCAGTGCTTTCCATGAGCTGCCAGCCTTAGGACTTTATGGCCCTTCAGCTCCCTCTGCCATATTTCTTAAGGATTACCCTTCCTGCTACAACATCAGTCCAACTTGGTCTTTTCAAAGTCTTTATTAGAACACACTGTTGTTAGAGTCCCCTCACTCAATATCACCATCAAGAACAAGAAGTCTGTCATGTAAATTCTCACAGTCAAGTGTACCTCCATCTTTATGCCCAAAGCAGGCACTCTGACTACAAGTCCTCCCCAAGAAAGAGGTCAGACTCTTTTCCACCAGGTTTCCTCCCACTAAAAGTCACTACTCTTGCTGGAGCTATTCAGAATGGTAGAAAATCACTCAGTTCCATTATGCTCTAAGATACACTGAGAAATGGCCATTAGACAGCTCAGATAACAGCACCACAAATATCTCTGCTTCATGCCTCGAAGATCATTGGCAGCAGAGAGAAAACATCACTATTGGACAGTCACAAACACAGAGACCCCAAAAGATCATAAGCTATCTTCTTACCATCCAACCATAGAGAGCTCTTCGTGGGTAAGCATGAGCTGTTTTCTCTGTGGTCTCCATTCCTATTTTGCCTGTCACAAACCCCAGAATATGTGTACTTATCTGCCTCCCGCTAGGGTTGGGCAATTGACTTCTTCTAATTTTTTCCTTGGTGAAACTAGATTGGGAGAGTTTGGTCTTCCAGATTGTCTATAGAAAATACTCTACAGTGAAGAAGCCTTTATCTTGACAATATGGAAAAGTTCTTCCAACCTACTCTTCTTTGGTACTTCTATGTCTTTTATCCACTGATTTTCTCTCTCTCTGAAGGGCTGATGGAGAGAGGAAAAGCTCACCCTGCTCCTAAGTACAGATTTGGATTTGAGCACTATCATGTACTAGGTCAATGACTTTGGGAAAACAATCAACTCTCTGGTTGTCAATTCACCCATCTATAAAATGGAGTTGTTAATATTCACCTCATGGGGGTTTCTGGGAATTAGACAAAATAGGTGACAGGAATATCCAGGTTTTACCACCCCTCAGTGCAAATTAGGTCACATTGTGATTGATGCCACGAATTTTGAGAGCTCTGAGGTGCTGCCAGGTCTTATAGGATCAGTTCCCCTAAGGGTCTCACCTTGAGTGTGCTTGGACTGAGCCCAGGGCTGCTCATCTCTG
Source organism: Canis lupus familiaris (assembly GCF_011100685.1). Lineage (NCBI taxonomy): Eukaryota > Metazoa > Chordata > Mammalia > Carnivora > Canidae > Canis > Canis lupus. Next base: position 2,941,571 of record NC_049249.1, read on the forward strand.
TTCAGCAGACCTAACCTCCAGCCTCCTTGAAGTTGTGCACTCCTCACCTCCCTTGGCAGTCCCTCTACTTCTCCATTCCTGGGATTCTCTACAGCAACTTGGCAAATGTTTTTGGTGAATTTGACAAAATTGTGCTCAAAATTTATGAGTAGAAGAAAGCCAATGTAAAAGGAATGACTTTGACTCTGTATGTGTCCTTACCAGTACCCCTCCCCAGGCTCACTGTCCATAGGTCCTGTCCAGTTTCCACTGTCCACTCACCCTCCAGCTTGCCACCCCATACCTGGGATCATACGCGTCCCAAAGTCTCAGATTATTCCAAGTGCCACCTGCAGAGGCACTGTCAAAGTTCACATCTGCCCTCCTAGGCTGTTCCTTGTTTACCGTGTTCCTTCTGCATGAAGGGAACTTCAAGCCCTTTTTGCAGTCTCTTGAATCGAGTGTCCACATCTTGTCTACTCCCACAAAAACTGAAAAAATACTTCCAGGTTTAAAGTGGCAATCCCCCCCTCAATCCTATCTGTTTTATACTCATTAAAGGAAAACAAAATGAATAATACAAACCAAAGAAAGGTAAACAAAACAAAAGCCATAAACAATTCAGTTAAAGCATCCTGCTTCATATATATGGCAGTAAGCAATGTTAGGAAAACATGATTAATCCTTAATTGACTGTTCAGGGGGCTGATGGCCTGTTTAAAATAATAATAGACCATGTATTTATAGAAAAATGCAAATTTCCATCCATCTTAAGAAACTTTTGGAACTACACAAAAGGCACCATCTTCTGCTCCATCAATGTCGTGGAAACAAGGCAGAAAGCGGGAAAAGGAGGAAATATTAAACATTTATTAATAAAACATGGTGTTTCATCTCTATGAGTTAGAATTGCAGATCTCTGAACCCAGCCCAGACTGAGTGAGTCATCCCTTCAATGGGGAAGGTCTAGAGAGTATGAGAGGGGGAGCAGAGAGGCTGTAGTTAGAAAAGCAAAATCATTCATTTACTTACTTCACATTCTCTTCAACAATGACAACAAAATTTAGTCTTTTAGCAGAAAAAGAGTGGATGAGGAGGTGGGAAGTCACAAAATAAGGGTATGATGAGCCATTCCCTTACTCCCCAGACCATCTGCCTGCCTGTCATAGGATGAGAAGGACAGGTCATCCTGGATAGGCCAACCTCATGCTGCATAGGTTTCATTTTTCACATTTCAAAATAAAATGCTCAGCTGAACAACAGAAAACAATAGCAGATTGTTTTAGTTAAGTCTAACCTTTTGCCATCGTCAACTGCAACATTTTTTCTACAAAGGAAGTGTGCCCAGGGGAGAGCGCAACATAGACTGTGGGCTGAGCTCAGTAAAGGGCTGGAGGCCCCCAGCGGGGCCTCAGGGAGAAGGGGGTCAGTCAGGTGGGGGTCCCGGGGGAGCCGCGGCCCAGGAGCATCCAGGCCAGTGTGGACTGGGAGACTGCTGCAGTTACTGCGGGAGCTGACTCCAGGGCTGGAGAGCTGGCTGCCACCAGTGGTGTTGTTCTTCCTGGTGTCACTTTGTGTTTGGGATGGAGTGGAGCCACCAGGGAACAGGGGCCTCACAGGATAAACAGCTCCCACTGAGCTGTGCACCTGGGCGAGGGGCAGGGCAGCTCCCCCAGGTGCACACACCTGAGGATCAGCACAGCAGACCCTCCCCCAGAAGACCAGCTGGAAGGACAGGGGAAGAACAAGTTCTCGACCAAGCAGTGCTGGAAAGCTCCAGGGGAAGTCAAGGATTTACAGTATATAGAATCGGAGGTTACCCCTCCTTTCCTTTTTTTTTCCTTTTTCCAGTACAACTCATTTTTATGTCAGACTGAAAATTTCCAATATTTTTTCTCTTTTCCCACCTTAACTACAATATTGTACCAGTTCTTCATTTTTAAGTTTCTTCCTATTGACTTTCATATTTCTACAATTACATGTCTTAGATATATTTTCCACTTCTAAATTCCCTTCAACATACTCAATTTAATTTTGGGAGATATACAAGATATGTTTTTTTTGTTTTGTGTTTTTTGTTTCCCCTGCCTCATTCTGTTCTACAAGGTGAATATTAATACCTTTTTTAAAAAAAATACCTTTTAAAACATGACCAGCATGCACTCAGAACCAAGTGGGATACCGTGCTGGTTCATTCTGTGAGATTATATTCTCTTTTCATTCCCATTCTGCCCCCCCCTCTTTTATCTTGTTTATGTTTTGGTGGTCAGTAGTGGGGCTTTCTACAAGTCTTGCTGGTTTATATAAATTTGGGACTGAGCATCTTCTAACATACAGAACTTGATACACTCAGAACCAAGAGGATCATCCTCTAGGACCCTCAGGTAGACTACATTCTCCCTCCACTATGACTTTGTCACCACCACCATCTCCCAGTACCCCACCCCCGTTTTTCTTTCTTCTCTGTTTTTCCTCTTTACTTTTGCTATTTTCTCTTCTTTTTTTCTTTTTTTTTTCTTCTTTGGAATTCTTGCCCTTTTACTTTTTATTACTTTGTTTTAAAATCTGTTTTTCACTTTACTGGTCCATTTGTTTTATTTTGCTCTGATCTTTGTTTTCATTTTCTGGTCTCTGACATCGTCAGAATCATTTAGGGTAAAATTTACTTAAGTTGTGGTTAATATTCTTGGCTCAGCCCACTCATACAGCCACTCTACCCTGAGCAAAAAGACCAGAAGGAAGAACCCACCACAAAAGAAAGAATCAGAAACAGTACTGTCTGCCACAGAGTTACAAAATATGGATTACAATTCAATGTCAGAAAGCCAAATCAGAAACACAATTATAAAGCTACTGGTGGCTCTGGAACTAAGCATAAAGGATTCAAGAGACTTCATGACTGCAGAATTTAGATCTAATCAGGGCAAAATTAAAAATCAATTAAATGAGATACAATCCAAACTGGAGGTCCTAATGATGAGGGTTAATGAGGTGGAAGAAAGAGTGAGTGACATAGAAGACAAGTTGATGGCAAGGAAAGAAACTGAGGAAAAAAGAGAAAAACAATTAAAATACCATGAGGAAAGGTTAAGGGGAATAAATGACAGCCTCAGAAGGAAGAATCTATGTATAATTGGGGTTCCAGAAAGCACTGAGAGGGACAGAGGGACAGAAAGCATATTTGAACAAATCATAGCTGAGAACCTCCCTAATTTGGGGAGGGAAACAGGCATTCAGATTTAAGAGATAGAGAGGTCCGCCCCCAAAAAATCAATAAAAACCATTCAACACCTTGACATTTAATAGTGAAACTTGCAAATTCCAAAGATAAAGACAAAATCCTTAATGCAGCAAGACACAAGAGATCCCTAACTTATATAGGAAGAACTATTAGATTAATAGCAGACCTCTCCACAGTGACCTGGCAGGCCAGAAAGGGCCAGCGGGATGTATTCAGGGTCCTACATGAGAAGAACATTCAGCCAAGAATACTTTACCCAGCAAGGCTCTCATTTAGAATAGGAGAGAAAAAGAGCTTCCAAGATAGGCAGAAACTGAAAGAATATATGACCGCCAAACCAGCTCTGCAAGAAATATTAAGGGAGACCCTGTAAAAGAAAGAGGAAACCCAAAGAAATAATCCACAAAAACAGGGACTGAATAGGTATTATGATGACACTAAATTCATATCTTGCAATAGTTACTCTGACCGTGAAAGGGCTAAATGATCGGATCAAAAGACGCAGGGTTTCAGACTGGATAAAAAAGCAAGACCCATCTATTTGCTGTCTACAAGAGACTCATATGAGACCTCAGGACACCTCCAGCCTGAAAATTAAAGATTGGAGAACCATTACCATTCAAATGGTCCTCAAAAGAAAGCAGGGGTAGCAATCCTCATATCAGATAAATTAAAGTTTATCCCAAAGACTGTAGTAAGATATGAAGAGGGATGCTATATCATACTTAAAGGATCTATCCAACAATAAGACTTAACAATCAAGAATATTTATGCCCCTAATATGGGAGTTGCCATATTATCAAGTAATGATTGAAAATTCCAAAGATAAAGAGAAAATCCTTAAAGTAGTGAGAGACAAGAGATCCCTAACTTACATGGGGAGAAATACTAGATTAACAGCGGAATTCTCCACAGAGACCTGTGATAAGTGATTGATAAGTATATAAATCAATTAACATCCAAAATAAGGACATACTTAGATAGTAATACACTAATAGTAGGAGACTTCAACATGGCACTTTCTGCAAATGACAGATATTCTAAACACAACATCACCAAAGAAACAAGGGCTTTACATCATGCACTGGACCAGATGGATTTCACAGATATATATAGAACTTTCCATCCAAACACAACTGAATAAACATTCTTCTCAAGTGCACATGAAACTTTCTCCAGAATAGACCGCATACTGGGTCACAAGTCAGGTTTCAACTGATGCCAAAAGATTGGGATTGTCCCTGCATATTTTGAGACCACAATGCTTTGAAACTAAAATGCAATCATAAGAAGAAATTTGAAAGGAATTTGAACAAGTGGAGGTTAAAGAGCGTCCTGCTAAATGATGAATGGGTCAATCAGGAAATTAGAGAAAAATTAAAAAGATTCATGGAAACTAAATGAAAATGAAGATACAACCAATCAAAATCTTTAGGATACAGCAAAAGCAGTCCTAAGAGGAAAATACATTGCAATATAAGCATCCCTCGAAAAATTGGAAAAAATTCAAATACACACAAGCTAACCTCACACCTAAAGGAACTGGAGAAAAAACAGCAAATAAAACCTACACCAAACATAAGAAGAGAGATAATAAATATTTGAGCAGAAATCAATGAAATAGACACCAGAAGAACTGTAGAACAAATCAATAAAACCAGGAGTTGGTTCTTTGAAGAATTAATAAGATAGATAAACCATTAGCCAGCCTGATTAAAAAGAAAAGAAAAAAGACTCAAATTAATAAAATCATGAATGAAAGAGGAGAAATCACAACCAATACTAAGGAAATACAAATGATTTTAAAAAGGTATTATGAGCAGCTATACACCATAAATTAGGCAATCTAGAAGAAATTGATGCATTTCTGGAAAAACACAAATGACCAAAACTGGAACAGGAAGAAATAGAAAACCTGAACAGGCCAATAACCAGGGAGCAAATTGAAGCAGTCATCAAAAACCTCCTAAAACACAAAATTCCAGGGCCTGGTGGCTTTCCAGGGGAATACTATCAAACATTTAAAGAAGAAATATTAGCTATTCTACTAAAGCTATTCTGAGGGATAGAAAAGGACACAATACTTCCAAACTCGTTTTATGAGGCCAGCATCATCTTAATTCCAAAACCAAACAAAGACCCCACCAAAAAGGAGAATTATAGACCAATATCCCGCCGAACACAGATGCAAACATTCTCAAGAAGATACTAGCCAATAGGATCTGACAGTACATTAAGAAGATTATTCACCATGACCAAGAGGGATTTAGCCCCAGGGATGCAAGGTTGGTTCAATACTCATAAAACAATCAATGTGATAGATCATATCAATAAGAGAAAAAACAAGAACCACATGATCCTCTCAGTAGATGCAGAGAAAGCATTTGACAAAATATAGCATCCATTCTTGATCAAAACTCTTCAGAGTGTAGGGATAGAGGGAACATTCCTCAGCATCTTAAAAGCCCACAGCAAATATCGTTCTCAATAGGGAAAAACTGAGAGCCTTTCCCCTAAGCTCAGGAACATGACAGGATATCCACTCTCATCACTGTTATTCAACATAGTACTAGAAGTACTAGAAGTACTAGAAGTACTAGAAATCCTAGCCTCAGCAATCAGACAACAAAAAGAAATAAAAGGCATTCGAATTGGCAAAGAAGATGTCAAGCTCTCCCTCTTTGCAGATGACATGATACTGTGCATAGAAAACCCAAGAGTCCATCTCAAGATTGCTAGGACTCATACAGCAATTTGACAATGTTGCAGGATTCAAAATCAATGCCCTGAAATCAGTGGCATTTCTAAACACTAACAATGAGAGTGAAGAAAGAGAAATTAGGGAATCAACCCCATTTACCATTGTACCCAAAAGCATAAGATACCTAGAAATAAACCTAACCAAAGAGGTAAAGGATCTATACCCTAAAAACTACAGAACACTTCTAAAAGCAATTGAGGAAGACACAAAGAGATGGAAAAATATTCCATGCTATGGATTGGAAGAATTAATATTATGAAAATGTCTATGCTACCTAGGGCAATTTACACATTCAATGCAATCCCTATCAAAATACCATGGACTTTCTTCACAGAATTGGAACAAATAATCTTAATATTTGTGTGTAATCAGAAAAGACCCCAAATATCCAGGGGAATATTGAAAAAGAAAACCAAAGCCAGGGGCATCACAATGCTGGATTTCAAGTTGTACTACAAAGCTGTGATCATCAAGACAGTGTGGTACTGGCACAAAAACAGACACATAGATCAAATAGAATAGAGAATCCAGAAATGGGCCCTCAATTCTATGGGCAACTAATATTCGACAAAGCAGGAAAGACTATCCACTCGAAAAAGGGTAGTCTCTTCAATAAATAGTGTTGGGAAAATTGGACATCCACATGCAGAAGAATGAAACTAGACCATTATCTTACACAAAGATAAACTCAAAATGGATGAAAGATCTAAATGTGAGACAAGAATCCATCAAAACCCTAGAGGAAAACACAGGCAACACCCTTTTTGAACTTGGCCACAGCAACATCTTGCAAGATACATCTATGAAGGCAAGCGAAACAAAAGCAAAAATGAACTATTGGGACTTCATCAAGATAAGAAGCTTCTGCACAGCAAAAAAAACAGTCAACAAAACTAAAAGACAACCTACAGAATGGGAGAAGATATTTGCAAATGACCTATCAGAAAAAGAGCTAGTATCCAAGATATATAAAGAACTTCTTATACTCAACAGCAAAGAAACAAACAATCCAATCATGAAATGATCAGAGGTCATGAACAGATATTTCACCAAAGGAGACAGACATGGCCAATAAGCACATGAGAAAATGCTCCACATCACATGCCATCAGGGAAATACACATTTATTTTTTTTATTTTTATTTTTGGAAATACACATTTAAACCACAATGAGATTCCACCTCACACCAGTGAGAATGGTGAAAATTAACAAGACAGGAAACCACAAATGTTGGAGAGGATGTGGAGAAAGGAGAACCCTCTTGCACTGTTGGTGGGAATTTGAACTGGTACAGCCCCTCTGGAAAACTGTGTGGAGCTTCCTCAAAGAGTTAAAAATAGAGCTACCCTAAGACTCTGCAATTGCACTCTTGGGGATTTACCCTGAAGATACAGTTGCAGTGAAATGCCAGGACACCTGCACCCCAGTATTTATAGCAGCAATGTCCACAGTAGCCAAACTGGAAGGAGCCTCAGTGTTCATCAAAAGATGAATGGATAAAGAAGATGTGGTCTAAGTATACAATGGAATATTACTCAGCCATTAGAAATGATGAATACCCACCATTTGCTTTGATGTGGATGGAACTGGAGGGTATTATGCTGAGCGAAGTAAGTCAATTGGAGAAGGACAAACATTATATGGTTTCATTCATTCGGGGAATATAAAAAAATAGTGAAAGGGATCATAGGGAAAAGGAGAGAAAATGAGTGAGAAAAATCAGAGAGGGAGGCAGAACATGAGAGATCCTAACTCTGGGACATGAACAAGGGGAGTGAAAGGGGAGGTGGGTTGGGTGATGGGGTGACTGGGTGATGGGCACTGAGGGGGGCACTTGACAGGATGAGCACTGGGTGTTACACTATATTTTGGCAAATCGAACTTCAAAAAATATATAGAAAAAAAAATCCAAAACTTAGTGGGACACGCACACACACACACACACACACATATACACATGGCAGAAGGTAGCTATTATTACAATAGATTTGAGAAAATGGGAGTCTAGAAGGACAATTTAGCGTGGTCTAGAATATGCTGAAAATAAGTTGTTAGTGCAAACAATGTCTTTACTAAGGCTGAAGTCCAAAATCTTCTCAGTATATCAGTTTCAACTACCAAAAAAAAAAAATATTATGAAGGGGTAGCAAACTTACATATGCTTTGTTAATCCACCCCAAAAATCATAAAAACATGATATGTTATGGGTGTAGGTGCAGTTATTCATTGTGGGACTATTGGTCACAGTTGTGTAAAAAAGAATAGAGCTAACACCCGGGACTGTCAATATGGAACTGGTGGAATGAACTTTGGTTCAGTCACACAAAGGATTAATCTGAAGCAATAAAAAGAAATAAAGAATAGCTCTACATATTCCTTTGTGTGCTCTTCAGGATACAGTTTGAAGTGAACAAAGCAAGATGGGCAAGAATTATATTTTTCTACCATTTATTTATTTTTTTAAAGATTTATTTATTTATGATAGACAGAGAGAGAGAGAGAGAGAGAGAGAGAGAGAGAGAGAGAGGCAGAGACACAGGAGGAGGGAGAAGCAGGCTCCATGCCGGGGGCCTGACGTGGGACTCGATCCCGGGACTCCAAGATTGCGCCGTGGGCCAAAGGCAGGAGCTAAACAGCTGATCCATCCAGGGATCCCGCTACCATTTATTTATGAACAAAAGGATTCCACATGTATGTAGATATTTTCCACATTAAACAAGTATAAGAGACTTCCACTTTTGGAAAGATGGAGTGGATGTACTTTTTTAAAATTCTTTTTGCTAAGGACAACTAAGGTACTTGACAATACATATAAAACAAACATTAGATGGACTAGAAAGTAGAAAGAAATAGAAAAAGGAAGTAGAAAGAAGGAAGATCACCGAAGAACTTTGGGAACCAAGGACCACATTGTGGTTAGTTCTGTGGGTTTTCTTTTTCCTCATACTTTCCAAACATGGTGCTGAGGAAGACAGCTACCTAGAAATACCAATGGTCACAGTCAAAACAAAATAAAACAAAACACCAATAAACAAAGCCCTACTCTTTATGAATGAAACATCCCAGCAAGACAGAATAATGACTCTATTCCAATCAAACACCCCAGAGAAAAAAAGTGACCCCACCTACTTCCATGCCAGCAAAAGCTGAGTGAGGATCCTAGGCTGAACCACTCTGTCAGGAGGCACCCCAACACCCTTGTTAATGTAGTGTCAGAGAAAGCCCAGTAGGGAGCCAGGACTTTCATCTCTTCTAAATTATAGAGCCTCTCTCTATGTACAGTGTCATTGAGACCATATGTGGATTCCAAACTTCCATTTTTTGCCATGAATCAATGTGGCACCTTCCCTTCCCCACTGCAGTGGTGACAGAGTTGGTGATTGAGGAAAGTCTGGACTCTCATCATCACTCAGTAGTAATAAGGACCCCACATCATCTGTGATAACAGTGGATCCATGTGGAGAGAAGTAACAAGGTATATCTATCAGTCCCAGCTAAGGAGGCACTAGTGGAGGCTTAGTGGGGACGCATAACTTCTGTCCCTGTCCAGCAGTAATAAGAACCTCTCCCCAAGGTGGGTACCAATGGAGGCCAAGTGGGAAAACTGGATTTCTAAATCCATCTACCCATAATGACATACAAATCTTTCTTTCCTTGGTGGAGCACTGTCAGAAAAAGCCAGCTGAAACAGATGGTTTACATAAGATGCAAAACCTCAAAACATAATATGCAAACTAACAAGAATTCAATAAAAAAAATCACTCATCATACTGAAAACGAGGAAGATCTTAAACAGAATGAAAAAAGATAATCAATAGTTGACAAAACTTAGATGACAAAAAAATGTTAGAGTTATCTAAAAAAGATTTTTAAATCAGTAATCACAGAAGTGCTTCAATGAACCATTACAAATATGCTTAAAACAAATTTTTTAAAAAGAGATAAATTAGCAAAGAAACAAGATATAAAGAAAAACTAAACAAAATGGATATTTTCTGACTAAATAAAACAATACTCAAAATTAAAAGCAAATAAGCAAACAAACTCAATGGAGTGGACTCAACAGCAGAATGGAGAATCAGAGGCAAGAATCAGTGAACAGACAAAATAGAAATTACCCAATCTTTATAACAGAAATAGCATAAGCTGAAAAAGTTTAATAGAGCCTCAGGCCAATAACAACAAATCTAACATTTTTGTCACTGCAGTCCTGGAAGGAGAGGAGAAAAAGAATAGGGGTGCAAAAGTAATCAAAGAATAATGGCTGAAATTTCCCAAACTTGGGAGACAAGATATAAATCTATAGATTTGAGAAACAGAGCAAACCCCAAATAAAATAAGCCCTCAGAATGTACACAGAGACACATCATAGACAAACTTTTGTAAACTAAAGATGAAATATCATGAAAGAAGTATAAGTATACATTACCTATAGGGAAAAGCAATTCAGGTGACAATGGATTTCTCATCTCAAAAACCGTGGAGGTCAGAGGGAAGTAGCACACATCTTTTAAATGGTGAAAGAAAAGAATTGTCAACCCATAATCCTATATCCAGTGAAAATATCCTTCAGGAATGAAGGCAAAGCAAGATATTCTCAAACAAAATAAAATTAAGGGTTTATCACCAGCAAACCTAACCTAAAAGAATGGCTAAAGGAAGTTCTCAAAAGAAAAAGGGAGAGGGAATCTCAGAGCATCAGGAAGGAAAAATCAACACATAAGAGACACTACTGGTAAATTAAATAGTAATACTTTGTTAATACTATAGTACTGTAATACTCTGTAATACTCTTGGGTTTTCTAAATTATGATTGATGGGTTGAAAAAAACTATAAAACTACCTAATACTGGTTTTAAGTATATAAATGGGGGAGAGTAGAGTAACATAAAGGAATTATATTTCACTTGAATTGGTAAAATATGACACCTGTAGTCTGTGATTTATAATTATGTAGATTAACCATTAAAACAACTATATAAAGATATGTACTCACAAACATTATAGAAAAAACAAAATGGAATTCTAAAAGAAATTCATATAGCCCACAGGAATGTAGGAAGAAAGACACACACACACACACACACACACACACACACACAAAGACAAGAAACAAAATTTTAAAATATTGCAGGTTTAATCCCTAACATATCAATAACTATATTAAGTGGTCTAAATGCACCATTTAAAAGACAGAAATTGGTGAAGAAAATTGCTACAGATGGAAAGAGATATATAGTGATTAAAGGATCAATCCATTAAGAAGATATAACAATCATAAAATGTATAGAACAAACAATAAATCTGCAAGTTATGTGAAGCAAAACCTGATAGAACTGAAAGGGGAAATACACAATTATAGTTGGAATTTTCAACATCTCTAACTCACAACAATTACTAGAAAAGCTAGACAGAAAATCAGGGAAATATTGAAAAACTCAGTGACCATATTTACCAACAGGTCTACTGAACATGTATAAAACATTCCGCTCAAGAACAGCAGAATACATTTTTTTTTTCAAATACCCACAGAACATATGTCAAGGGAGGCCATAACCTGGGCAATAAAACAAAACTCAACAAGAACTTAAAGAACTGAAATCACAGTGATTGTTCTCTGACCCCAATGGAATCAAATTAAAAATCAACAAAAGAGGATTTTTAAAATTTTCAAGTAGCTGAAAAGTAAACAAAACAATTTAAAATAATGGATGGGTCAAAAATAAGTATCAAGAAAATTTTAAAAATTGTATTAAATTGAATGAAAAATAGAATGTAACATTATCAAAATTTGGGGGAGGGCACCACTGAAGCAGTACTGTGTTGGAAATGCATAACACTAAAATATACATTAGAAGAGAAGAAAAATCTCAAGTTAATAATCTAAGCTTCCACCTCAAGGATCTAGAAATACGAAACCAATATAAGCCTGAAAACAATTGGAAGGTGACAAATAATAATGATCAGAGAGAGTAGAAATCGTGGGAAGGGAAAACAGGAAAACAATAAATAAAATCAATAACTCAAAACGCTTGTTGTTTGAAAAGATCAGTAAAATCGACAAACTTCTAATAAGACCTGCAAAGTAAAAAGACACCTTTACAAATTACCAATATCAGGAATTAGTCAAGGAATATGACTTGAGACTCTGCATACAAAAAAAAAAAAAAAAGTAATGTGAAAATGCTAGGAATAACCCTATACATATGAACTTGAAAACATAGACGAACTACACCAACTCCTTGGAAAGGACAAACTGCTACAATTCATCAAATGTGAAATCAATCATTTTAATAGCTTTTAAACAATTAAGGAAGTGAAACTCATAATTAATACCCCCAAAAAAGAAATCTTCAGACTTAGATGGTTTCTCTGGAGGATTTTATCAAATTTCCAAAGAATTGACAGCAATTCTATACAATTTGTTCCAAAAAATACTGGATGAAGTACACTTCCCAATTTATTTATGAAGCTGACATTATCTGGATATGCAAATCAGACAAATACAATACAAAAAATAAAATTGCAGACAGATGTCTCTCATTAAAATAGATGCGAAAAAAACATTGACAAAAGATTAGCAAATAAAATCCAGCAATATACAAAGAAAAATTTTACACCACAGCCAAACAACGTTGTTTCAAAGATGCCTGGTTGGTTCAGTATTTAAAAAGTCAGTCAATGCAATCCATCCTATCATTAGGCTGAAGTAGAAAAATCACATCATTATGTTAATTAATGTAGAAAAATTATTTGAAAATATCTAGCATTTGTTCATCTAAAAGTTCTCAGGAAACTAGGAATACAGAGAACTTCTTCAACGTGATGAAGAGTGTCTACAAAAACCCCACTGCTAATTTCATATTAATGATGAAAGACTAAATATTATCCCTATCAGTGTGGAGATGAGGCGAGGATGTTACATCTTACCACTCTTATTCAATATTGTACTAGAAATTCTGGCTAGTAGAATGGGGCAAGGGAAGAAAGTAAAAAGAATAAAGATTTTAATGGAATAAATAAAATATACAGAGCATGATTATCTACATGAAATTAAAAAAAATTCCTAGAATTAATAAATGAGTTCAGTAAGTTCACAGGATATGAGATAAACATACAAAAAGCAATTACATTTCTTTTTTTAATAATAAATTTATTTTTTATTGGTGTTCAATTTGCCAACATACAGAATAACACCCAGTGCTCATCCCGTCAAGTGCCCCCCTCAGTGCCCATCACCCATTCACCCCACCCCCCACCCTCCTCCCCTTCCACCACCCCTAGTTCATTTCCCAGAGTTAGGAGTCTTCATGTTCTGTCTCCCTTTCTGGTATTTCCTACCCATTTCTTCTCCCTTCCCTTCTATTCCCTTTCACTATTATTTATATTCCCAAATGAATGAGACCATACAATGTTTGTCCTTCTCCGATTGACTTATTTCATTCAGCATAATACCCTCCAGTTCCATCCACGTTGAAGCAAATGGTGGGTATTTGTCATTTCTAATGGCTGAGGAATATTCCATTGTATACATAGACCACATCTTCTTTATCCATTCATCTTTTGATGGACACCAAGGCTCCTTCCACAGTTTGGCTATTGTGGACATTGCTGCTAGAAACATCGGGGTGCAGGTGTCCCGGCGTTTCATTGCATCTGAATCTTTGGGGTAAATCCCCAGCAGTGCAATTGCTGAGTCGTAGGGCAGGTCTATTTTTAACTCTTTGAGGAACCTCCACACAGTTTTCCAGAGTGGCTGCACCAGTTCACATTCCCACCAACAGTGCAAGAGGGTTCCCCTTTCTCCGCATCTTCTCCAACATTTGTTGTTTCCTGCCTTGTTAATTTTCCCCATTCTCACTGGTGTGAGGTGGGATCTCATTGTGGTTTTGATTTGTATTTCCCTAATGGCAAGTGATGCAGAGCATTTTCTCATGTGCGTGTTGGCCATGTCTATGTCTTCCTCTGTGAGATTTCTGTTCATGTCTTATGCCCATTTCATGACTGGATTGTTTGTTTCTTTGGTGTTGAGTTTAATAAGTTCTTTACAGATCATGGAAACTAGCCCTTTATCTGATACATCATTTGCAAATATCTTCTCCCATTCTGTAGGTTGTCTTTTAGCTTTGCTGTGCAAAAGCTTCTTATCTTGATGAAGTCCCAATAGTTCATTTTTGCTTTTGTTTCTTTTGCCTTTGTGGATGTATCTTGCAAGAAGTTACTGTGGCCGAGTTCAAAAAGGGTGTTGCCTGTGTTCTCCTCTAGGATTTTGATGGAATCTTGTCTCACATTTAGATCTTTCATCCATTTTGAGTTTATCTTTGTGTCTGGTGCAAGAGAGTGGTCTAGTTTCATTCTTCTGCAGGTGGATGTCCAATTTTCCCAGCACCATTTATTTAAGAGACTGTCTTTCTTCCAGTGGATAGTCTTTCCTGCTTTGTTGAATATTAGTTGACCATAAAGTTGAGGGTCCACTTCTGGGTTCTCTATTCTGTTCCATTGATCTATGTGTCTGTTTTTGTGCCAGTACCACACTGTCTTGATGACCACAGCTTTGTAGTACAACCTGAAATCTGGCATTGTGATGCCCCCAGATATGGTTTTCTTTTTTAAAATTCCACTGGCTATTTGGGGTCTTTTCTGATTCCACACAAATCTTAAAATAATTTGTTCTAACTCTCTGAGGAAAGTTCATGGTAAAAGCAATTACATTTCTATATCCTATCAGTTAACATATGAAAATCAAAATTAAAAATATAATACTACTTAAAATTGCTCAAATAATACATAGGAATATCAATGAAATATGTGAGGAGCTTACATGCTGAAAACCACAAAAGTCTGGTGAAAGAAATTCAAGTTCTGAGTAAATGGAAAGCCATATAATGTTCCTGGATTAAAAGATTTTGCATAGTAAAAACATTAGTCCCTCCCAAATTGATTATCATTTTAACACCATTCTTATCAAAATCACAAGAATTTTAGATAATATGAAAACATCGTAGAATTTATTTGGAAAGGCAAGGAAATTAAAACCTCACACCTTATCTAAAAATTAACTCAACATGGATCATGAACTTAAATTTAAAATGTACAACTATAAAATTTTCCCCCCAAATTGAAAAGATTAAAAATCTAGTACTAGGCAAAGACTTGATCAAAAGCACAATTCATAAAAGAAATAATTAATAAATTGGACCTCACAAAAATTTAAAAAATGTTTGTTCTGTGAAAGACCCTGTTTAGAATATTAAAAAGACAAAGTATAGAATAGAATAACATATTTAAAAATCACATATCTGACAAAGGGCTAATATCTGGACTCTCAAAACTTAACATTAAAAAAAGATCGAGGGGATCCCTGGGTGGCTTAGAGGTTGGGCATCTGCCTTCAGCCCGGGGCGTGATCCTGGAGTCCCGGGATTGAGTCTCGCATCCGGCTCCCTGCATGGAACCTGCTTCTCCCTCTGCCTATGTCTCTCTGCCTTTCTCTCTCTGTGTGTCTCTCATGAATAAATAAATAAAATCTTTTAAAAAATTTTAAAAAGATCTAGAAGATGAGCAAAAAACATGAACATTTTACTAAAGAGAATAAACAGATGGAAAATAAGCACATGAAAATATATTCAACATCATTAGCCATTAAAATATGCAAACTGAAATCTCAATGAAATATCACCACACTCCTATCAGATTAGCTGAAATAAAAAATAATGACAACACCATATGTCAGTGAGAATGCAGAGAAATTGGACTATTCATACATTGCTTATGAAATAAAAAATTATATAATTCTTTTGAAAAACATGTTACTAGTTTCTTATAAAATTAAACATGCAATGCCATACAACACAGAAATTGTTCCCTTGGGCATTTATCTCAGAAATAGAAATGTATGTGCATTCAAAACTTATATGTAGATTTTCATTGCAGTATAATAGGGAAAAAAGAAAAAATGCAGTATAACAGTGCATTTCAGTGCACTGGAAATGCACTCCAGTAAGTGAATGGTTAAGCAAATAGTGGTACATGCATGCCCTGGAGTACTACTCAGCAATAAAAAAATAAAAAATAAAACCAGAAAACTACCATGATACATGCAACACTTTAGATGAATCTCAGGGTTGTTATGCTGAACTAAAGAAGTCAATTCCAAGGTTATAATGCAATTTAATTCCATTTATATAATGTTCTTGAAATGACAAAATTATACGGATGGAAAGGAGATAGGAGATCCCTGTATTAGGAATGTAGGAGAGGTAGGGCCAAGAGAGTATCTTGACTCAATCACTGTCAGTATCTAGGTCGTGATATTGTCAAATACTCTACTGCATTTTACATGATATACTGTATTTTACATTATGGTACAACATTGTGTGTATCCGATTGTATTGGATTCTGCTTGTGATTTATAAGATGTTACCTTTGGAAAGACCTTAAGAAAGAGTACATAGGATTTCTTATAACTACCTGGGAATCTACAACTATCTTGAATGGAAAGTTTAATATTAACAACAGCAAAAGAATGAAACAATCCAAATGTCCATTGGTGGGTAAATGGATAAACAAAATGTGGTATACTATTCAGCATGAAAAAGGAAATCCTTACGCCTAGAGCCTGAAGACATTACAAGTAAAATAAGCCACACACAAAAAGGCAAATACCACATGATTTCATCTACCTACATAAGGGCAAAGAGTAGTTAAATTCACAGAGACCAAAAGAAGAACAATGGCTAGCAGATGTTGAGGAGGGGGCAATGTGGAATTTATGCTTAAAATTTAGTTTCAGTACAGTATGATGAAGTTGTCCTGGAGATGGATTGTGGTGATGGTTGCAAAACAGTGTTTATGTAATTTGTGTCAATGAACTATGTGTTTAAAAATGGTTAAAATAATTTTATGTTGTATATGTTTTACTAATAAAAGGGAAGAACCTCAAACAGAGCAAAACAGCAACGACAACAAAGTTACATTTGGGCGAGGAAGAGAACATGATGGAAGGAACAGGGATAAAGTTGGACTCTTGCAGTATGCTTTCTTTTGGTGGGTTTAACTTTTTCAATTTTTTATATAATTATAATACAATTAAATTTAAAATATGAGATCTGTACAAAACAAAAGCCAGTTGAAAGAAATAATATACCTAACTCTATTGACTTGTGGAGTAAACACACATAAAAATTGGGAAAATATAAATATTTTCAGTGATTATATTGTTGGAGATAGTTTTGGTATTGTTATTGAGATTGTTCTCTGTCTTTAATTGTAAGATAAAGCACAGAAGTCATTTTGTTAGAGTTGTAAGGAACAGAGGATTTTAGCATGACAGAAAGAAGATACAAATGTTCAGATTGATGAACTTAAGGGGAACTTGAGTGGCTGAATTGGTTAAGCATCTGACTCTTGATTTCAGCTCAGGTCACCATCTCAGGATCCTGGGATCATACTGTGTCAGGGGGTCCCCTCAGCAGGGAGTATGCTTGAGATCCTCTCCCTTTCTCTCTCCCTCTCCTGCTGCCCCTCCCCCTGCTCGCATGCACTCTCTCTCTCTTTCAAATAAATTAATTAGTTTTTTAAAAAAAAGATAGGGGCACCTGCGTGGCTCAGTGGTTGAACATCTGCCTTCGGCTCAGGTCGTAATCCTGGGGTCCTGGGATCAAATCCCACATCAGACTCCCCACAGAGAACCTGTTTCTCCCTCTGCCTATGTCTCTGCCTCTCTTTCTGTGTCTCTCATGAATAAATGAACAAAATCTTTAAAAAATAAAAGTAAGTAAAAAAATAAAATGATTAATGAAGTTACAGGTGGATTGACACCACCTCCATGCTGTCCACAGTAGCAGCACAGGCATACACTGGATGTAAATCCCCTCCTTGTCTGCCACTAGGCTGCTCTTTCTGCTGGAAATGGTGTTAGGTGAAGGCAGGATGGGGAGAATCATCTCCTACTCACCCATCCACTAGAGGCATAAGCAGAAACAGAGCAGGGAGCCCCCTCTTCAGTCTCCTGTGCAGTGAGAGCAGGAGGGCCTGCTCCACCCAACTAGCTGCACCAGCAAACCTAGCATCTCCTATCTAGCAATAGAATGTGATCCAGACTCATTCATGGCAGTCCTTGTATGTCTTGGTCCTTCACCCATTGGCAAAGGGTGACCTAAACTCAAGGGTCTTCTAACTCCCTGCTGCAATGGCAGAAAGCAGCACAAATTCTTTCCTCCCCTTCTGCTGGTGGCACCAGCAGAAGTCATCATCAGGAGAACCAGAGAGCAGGCCGAAGGAAGCTGTGTCTCTTCTGCAAGCCTGGCACTGACAGCCCCTACCTAGAAGCACTGGGAAGCCCAGAGCATACCATCTATTCCTGTCAGCAACACTATTAGGAGCTGAGCGGAATTCCCACCAGCATTGAGCAGCTAGGCACAAAATGTCGCATATCGTATAATTCCATTGATATGACATAATCAGAGTTGGTAACTCCAGAAACGGAACACAGGTGGTTAGCAGGGGCTGGGAGATAGGGAGAAAATGGAGAGGAGCTATTTAAAGGATAAAAGTTTTGGTTTTGGTTGATAAACATTATTGGGGACTACATACAGCTGATGGGTGCACAGAAATGTGGATGTACTAAATACCACTGAATTGTTTTTATATTATGTGAATTTCATCTCAATAAAATGCCTAACATTTAAAACACACACACACACAAAAAAACCCTCAAACAATCCAGTTTAAAAGGGGGCAAAACATGGGTATTTTAACAAAGAGGTTAAATAGATGGCAAATAAACACATGAAGAGATGCTCAACATTATTAGCCATAAGGGAGATTCAAATTACAACCAAAGTGATATATCACTACATACTCATCAGAATGGCTAAAATGGAAATAGGGATGATACACAATGCTGATGGCAATGAGCCTCATGCATCCCTGTGGGAATGTGAAAGAGTACAGCCACTCTGGAAAAGAGTCCAGCAGTTTCTTATAAAACTACACATATACTTTCATAAAACCTAGTAATGGCACTCCTGGGCATCTGTCCCAGAGAGATGAGAACTTGTCCACACAAAAACCTATGTGCAATTGTTTATAGCAGCTTTACTCATGGTAGCCATTTGAGAGGAGCTGCCTAGGAGAGCTGCCCTGGCATACATCAGTCTGCAAAGACAAATATTTATTTGTACTTCAAGGCTGCGCCTCCCCACACTATCATCTCCCTCGTTGCTCTCTTCCCAATAAATGAATCCACAACCTCTCCTTTGCTCATGTCTCGCTCTGTGTCTTGTTTGCTCTTTTTTGGCAAAGAGAGAAGACTGAAACTGTCCCACGCCTGCCTGTCAAAACCCTGCTTGTCTTGGAATAAGGTCCTCTTTATGCTTATCTCTATTTTCATATATTTCCTGGTATTCATATACCTTACTATATTTTTAATGCCTATATGACAAATACTTATGATATAAATACCCAAGGTGGAAGAGAAAATAAAAACAGAATAAAAGGAAAATACTTTCTTTCAAATGTCAGTTTACAGCCTTCTCTTTGTGCTCAACTATTACTTCAATAAGGGCAAAGAGGGATGCCTGGGTGGCTTAGTGGTTGAGCATCTGCCTTTGGCTCAGGTCATGATCCCAGGATCCTGGGATCGAGTCCCACATCAGGCTCCTAGCGGGGGGAGGCTGCTTCTCCCTCTGCCTATGTCTCTACCTCGCTCTGTGTCTCTCATGAATAAATAAAATCTTAATAATAGTAATAATAATAATAATAATAATAATAATAATAATGGCAAAGAGCCATCAGGTGAAGTTCCCCTCTGCATTATCGCATGACTGGGCCTGTGGCTGCTTTGACCAATAAGATGTTGCAAAAGTGATTTTGTGTCCAGTTCTGAAGATGGCAGTTATTTGATCTGGTATCTTCTGCTCCCTTTTCTTGGAATCCAGCCACTGTGCCATGAGGCAGCCCAAGTGGCTATGTGGAGAACTGAGGAGCCAAGGTACTCAGCTATGGCCCTAGATGAGCTCCTGGTCAAGCTGGCCCAGTGCCCCAGCCAATGCTACCCAGAAGAGAAAAGCCACCAAGTCAACCCATTCAATAGTAAGAGATCATCGAATAGTCTTTTAACCCACTAGGTTGATTTATTTTCACATAATTGAAAACTGAAACACTCTTACATAAAGCCTTCCCTGATCTCTACAACTAGCAGAAATCCTGTCCTCCTGTGACTCACCACTGCACTTTACTGTAACCACTGGTGCATCCCTCATGTATTCCTGCGTTCCAGTCCTCTGTTTATGTGTCTTACTTTAGTCACAAAACAGGAGCTGGATAAGATCCTGGAAGACTACAGAACAGTGGGTTAGAGTACAAGCTTTCAGGACGAGCTGGGTCAGACTTGGCTTCTACCATTTCCCAGCTATGTAACCTTGGCCTTGGGCAAGTCTTTTCACTCCTCTGTACAGAAGTTTCTTCACTTCTAAAATAGTTATTGCACGAATGAAATGAGTTGATATACATAAAGCACTTAGAACACTCAGTCTATATTAGTGTTATCATAATTGTCCCTGTCATCCAGTTCAGCATCTGGTATATTGTAAGGACTCAATAGACCCTGAATGAATAAATAAATAGTTGGTGGGAAGGTGGGTACAGCAGGTTCAGGATCCCTGCAAGTTCCCTGACATTCCTCCCTTGGAGGAGGAGCCTTCTTTCCCCTCCCCTTGCATCTGGGCTAGCCTGTGACTGCCTTGACCAATAGACTATGGTGTAAGTGGCACAACCAGCTCTGGGACCCCCTGATCCACCATATGAGAGATCCATCTACACTGTTGAAGAGGGAGTGGGTCCCAGCTGGACTCACCGTTCCCTCTGTCCCCACCAAGGCACCAGGAACATGAGTAAAGACATTGGGGGCCCTTCAGACAATCTAGCCATCAGTCGATGACCACCAAGAAAATCCCATCCACACCATGCAAAGTAAAATTGTCAGTTAAGCTCTGATCAGATTCTGACTTACAACATCATGACATATAACATGGTTGTTATCTTAAGCCCAAGTTTTGGGGAAGCTTGTTATGGAACAGTTGGTCTTCTTGGCCTTATTGCTTCCTTTGTCAGTACCCTCAAGAAGCCTGCTACGTAGGAGGAAGCCCCAGCAGGGCAAGGAGCCAAGTGAACGCTGGTATGCTCATATCTTCCTCCAGGGGGCACCTCGGCCATTTGATGATAACAAGCTCAACTTTCTGCAGCTCTGGGGGAGTACTGCTAAAAAACTAGTCCTCCAGGCACTTGACGGGATGAGCACTGGGTGTTATTCTATATGTTGACAAATTGAACACCAATAAAAAATAAATTCATAAAAAAATTAAAAATAAATAAATAAATAAACAAACAAACTAGTCCTCCAGTGACAGTAGAGCTTGTGACCAGTCCATTCTCTGGGCAATACAGAAACCCTTCACCCCTAGTCTCCAGGCCACTTTTCCTCCAGTCTTGCCTGCAGGGCATCCCCATCACAGCCATTATGACCTGTAGGACAGGAAGCCAACTGTCCTCAAGCCTGGCCATGTCTGTAGCCCCTGACCTGCTCTCTCTACCTTCACGGGAGCTGGTCACCCCACAAACTGTACTGCCTGTGCCATGGACTCTGAATATCCCTCCTCCTAGAGGTCATCTGTGCTCCTACTCCTACTCCATCACTATGCTTCCTCAAGGACTGGATTTGGGGAGAGGGGACAGAAAGGATGAGAATACTGACTAACAGAGATTGTCCAGGGCACTTAAGTCAATCACAGTTCCTTGTGAGCTGTCTCTGATGGCTGATTCTCTTGCTTCACTCAGACAGGTTTTCGGATCTTATTTTATAGAATTCTGTAGTCTGAAATACTCAATAAATCTCCACAAGCCTTTCAGAGTCCTGCTCTGTGTTTCATTCACATGTCCTGACAGTTCCTGTTCAAGGGAGGAGCTCTGTGCAGAGGCTGGCCACAGCCTGGCCAGCCCCCTGAGCTCTGAGGGATAAATCTGTCAGTAGCCTGGCAGCACATAGTGCCCCTTCCTCGAGTTTTGCGATGTGTGCACAGGGCTAGGGCCTGGGAGGTTCGAAAGGCTGGGAATGTTTAATGACACCAATGCTTTCCAAAAGCATGAGAAGAGGAGTGTGTTCCAAGCTCTTCCCTTACATCTTTAAGATAAACACTGGTTGTAGGGATGATGGTAAAGCCAATCTGCATTTTCTTGGCTCTCGTGCAAAGTCTGGTCTTAATATGAGCAGGCTCAAGACAAGACCTATTTTGAGACATTGTTAGACTGGCCCTGGGAGCTAGCTAGCATCAAGCTGAGGCCCAGGATGCAAGTGTAGGGGGAGAGAAGGAGAAGCCACCACCAACTGAGCTTTTACTATATGCTGTTCTCCCTGGAGACACTGGTTTGTCCTACCTTGCCAGGTACACCCTGCAGAAGTCCCTGAGATACAGCAGGTATCTGTTTTTTCCTGTGGACACAGGGTCAGAAGACAAGTGGATGCCATACCCCTGCACCTGTATGTGTAGGATTTGGGAGGACAGGTCCAGCGAAAGAGAGCTAGATGAAAACAAACAGGCTAGAGGTGGGAAGTACTTACTCCCCGCTGGGCTCTCTAGTATCCTAGAGCATCTGGAAGTTGTCCTGAGACAGACAGTGCATTTATCTCCTGATTGTCTCTCCTGATGACCAGGGCAAGCTGCACAGAACCCCTGGTGAGCTTTAAACAAGCTCGCTCTGACTTTCTCTCTGTGTTTCCTCCCAACTTCTGCCCTCAGCTAGAAATCATAAACAGAGTGATATTAAGGCCTAATCTGTGCCAGCATCAAAATAACTAATACTCTTTCTTAAGTGATCTTAAATAATGTAAAATGATATTCATAGATTCAGTCAACTTTTATCAAATAAATCTATCTCTAAAGGCGAAACGTCAGACACTGTAGCAGGCCATATGAAGCTATGCCGAAACTCCAAATCATTTGAACAGGCAGCTTTCTATTTGAAGTATAAACTGGCCCTGTTCTCCCTCCCTTACACCACCTCACACATATTCTCTATGTCTTTATTTTCTTGGGAACCAGGTTCCTTCAGTTAGACTCTATTGTGGATTCTCCAATGGAGGTATCTACCTTACATCTGGTCCTGACCATGCCCTTTCAGTGTCTGCTCTCTTCTCAGTTACAGCACAGCACCATAGCAGTCAGCCTGGGTTCCAGTTCCCAGATGTGTGATCTAAGGCACCCTGGACCCAACCTCTCTATTCCTCAGGTTCCCCATTTGTAAAACAAGTCTGATAGTGGCTTGCCTCCTAGGTTTCTTATAAAAGTAAAATGAGATCACATTGGTAAATCATGTCAAATAGTGCCTGTGACATGGCAAGCATGCAACTAATGTTCGCTGTTGCTGACCTGAGGTCCAATGTACGGGTTGGATTATCTTGAAGACATGTTTTCACTGGGGATCACAGTCATGGACTTAGAAAGAGCCAGATGATCATCCAGTGGTGTTTCCATGTGCTGGAGTAGTGTCCCCCAAACTGCATCCTGTGGAGCATCCCTCCACCCTGGCACATTCGTCCTCTGGCATGTTGTATAACAGGAAGGCATTCATGCACTGAAAGGTGCTATGTTATCAAGTCAATGTATGAGACAGTGCATTCTATCTTCTTCCTGAGAAAGTGTGCAGTCAAGACATATGTTTTACTTGGTTTAAGCTATTTTTTCTAATCTTTAATTTTCCATAGAACATTCTGAGAGGCAACTAGTACTATATACTATACTATAGTACTATATACTATATACTATATACGATACCAGTTTTGTTAAAAGCAGAGATTGAGCAATATGATGTTATGACCTTTCTTTCACACAACTGTCCAACTTACACCTAAATACTTTCAGGACCATGGGACCCCCATTGTACAAGGCTGATGACATCATCCATAGAAGGACTGTTCTTCATGTTGAGCAGCCAGCCTCTTCTTAGCCTCCTTTTCTTGGTGATCCTAAGTCTTCACAAAGATCCCCATAGAAGATGCTCCTTCTCCCTTCCACTTTTGTGTGACTTTTAAGGCCCCTCACATCCTGACAAAATTAGAATTATAAATAGATCCTCATCATCTTGTCTGTGGATGTCCATTTGGAGGAATAGTGGTGTTAGTTGGTTGGCACAGCTTGTTGGTCTGTCACTCAGAACTAATTTTACATGATTTTTAATCTCCTTTACTACTCTGCTTGCTCTCCTCCCAATGCATCTCAAATTATCTATGTGCTCTTCAAGTGTGACATTTGGACTATTACCTTCTCTCTCCTGAACATCATAATTTTAATCTAATGTTAAGGCCATTGCTACATTCATAACAACAGCTGCTATATTGTATATTATGGTCCAACTGAGCTCTCTTCAGCAATGTAAAACCCCAAGTCACAGGGAAAGTGCCAGGCTGGCTCTTCCCCCATTCTGCTTTTTTGTGGATGGGCATACTACAAGCCCATGGCTTTGGGTTAATTTCCACTTTCTTCTCCAATGTACAGTATAACTGACCAAATGAAAAATAAATACAAGGAAGAATTGCATAAACATGCTTTATTTATGGAAAAAATAGAGATGTAAATATACACACATATGCATATGCACTTATACTTTTGCATTTGCAGGTACATAGAAATTGCTGCCTCGGGTGAGTACAATTAGAGATATTATTATTATTTTTTAAAGATTTTATTTATTTATTCGTGACAGACACACACACACACAGAGGCAGAGACACAGGCAGAGGGAGAGGGAGAAGCAGGCTCCATGCAGGGAGCCTGACATGGGACTCAATCCCAGGTCTCCAGGATCATGCCCCAGGCTGAAGGCGGTGCCAAACCGCTAGACCATCAGGGCTGCCCACGAATAAAGATATTAAATGTCTTTAATATTGTTTGAATATTACCATGTATGTGTATTTTTTCTTTGATAAAAAGATGACTACATAGAAATAATCCATTTCATTGGAGTCAATGGATTAATCTTACCTATAAACTGTTTCCTTCCTGTAAACAATCTTGAGTTGCTTGGCTTCTCAACCTTCATCCAACGTCCTTTTCATGTTTAAAATGAAGGAAAAAAGAGAGATCAGGGACATACTCCCTTAGGCCCTCCCTCAACAGCACTGTCCTACAGGACTTACATTAGAATATCTGTCTAGGTTGGTTTCTCCTGAAAGCTCTTTCATACAGATGACTTTTCTATGTCTTTCTCTTGATAAAGACTCCTCCTCTCTTCAAGAACAAAAGGTGCAGGGGCTTCTGCGTTGCTCAGTAGTTGAAGTGTTTGCCTTCCTTACAGGTTATGATCCTGGGGTCCTGGAATCCAGCCTCAAAGGTCAAGGTCAGGCTCCCTGCTTAACAGGGGGTCGGGGCCGGGAGCTCTTCCTCTCTCTCTGTCCCTCCTCCTGCTTGTGTTTTTTTTTTTTTTTTTTAATTTCTCTCTCTCTCTCCCCCTCTCTCAAATAAATAAAATATTTAAAAAATAGTTTAAAGAACAAAAGTTGCAGCAAGAATTCAAGGTGGAAGTGAGAGTGAATGTGTACATGCAGATGGCTGGGGAGGTCTCAAGCATGCACTGCAGAGAAACATGCTTTCTCCATATGTTCTGTGCTGACTTTACACATAACCTCATGGAGACTGTGATCCACTGAGCAGACTACTTTATTTTCTGACTTACATTTCACTCAGGATCTGTTCAGTCCAGGAAACCTTAAAGAATGACTCCAACAAGAGGTCCATTGGGTTAGTAAATGTCCTCTTTTACTTGTCCAAACAGAGCAGACAGACGCTATGGTCACAAGGGAGGAGCATTCGAGAAGAGGTCCTCGCAAAGTTTCCCACAGACCCTGCTGTGGGGATGCTTGGGTATAACTCTCAGGAGCATAAGATGGCTAAGAAAGGCCAAGGCAGAGTAAAGCTGACAATTTCAAGCTTTCCCCTCCAGACTTGTCACGTGCCTTAGATCTCCCACACTGCCCAAGTTCTGTAATCTGTTCCTCTTCCTATTCTCAGTGAGTGGCATTAAGCCCAGTGGTCACATGTCCATGAGCACTGCAGGAATCAGTTGTGATCTCTCCTGTGGATCACTCTATATTCTTTCTGCCTTGGAGATGATCCAGAATTGGCTCCCAAATCCAGCCCCATTAGGTTCATTCATTCCACAGCTTCGATGTAATAATCTCCAAGGGAACTCCCCAGAGACAGGCTTGCTATGCATTCACTCCTAATTACCCTCAGCATCACAGGACATTTTATCCAGGGTAACATGAAATCCTGCACTGGAAACACTCATCACTTGGACAAAATTTATACAAAATATTGCTCTAACTGTGGTGTTATTTGAAAGTGGAGGGCCACTTGCTAGAATTTAGTGAGAGGAAAGCTATATATAACTTGTTTGGATGGAGTTAACCTCTGTATGGACTTCCTTGGGGATCTGCTGCGTTTATCACACACCGAAACTATTAATGCCATGGCAGATTGCTGTAATATAACACACACGTGCTGTCATCATCTTGCAATAACGCAAAACCAAGACATTCACTTGGGCCCTTCATTTTGACAGTTCCAGCTCAGTGCCCACTGAACTTGCCGTGCAAATCCACATATTATTTCTTGACTTTGATTCACATTTGCAGCTACATGAGGCCAAATATCCATGAGAAAACCGAAAAGCTCCATTAAAAATCTTGCTTTTTAAAAGCCAGATGTTATAACTTTGCCTAGCAAAAACATTTAGAATTTTTCCTGCTCTGTTTCTCAGTGTTTAACCTGTGTTTGGAACTCGGTGGACCTTTTTAAGACATCTGGCCACTCAAAACTCAGGCCTTAGGCTCAAATTTGAAAATGACAGATAAACAACTCCAAGGCATGTGGAGCTGCTCATTTCTTTCCCAGGCCACTCAGAGCAGTCGTCATGAGCCCAGCGACGAATGGGACACAGCTGTCTGGACAGTTGGAGCGAAGTAGTCCCTGGACATGAGGGTCAGGCTCATGGTGAGATCCCAGCAACACGGGTCTGATGAGTATCGAATGTCTTGTGGCAAAGTCTGTGTGTCTGATGATTTTTAAGGTTAATCTTGTGTCTTACAAAGAGAAGGACATGCCAAAAAATCACAGGAGGTCAGAGCTGGCCAGCTGGTCAGTCTAACACCAACAATAGAAGAGGACGTGCTGCTTTCAAATTCTGTTTCTGTGATGTGAACTCCCTACCCAGGAGTCCTCAGGGAATCCCTTTCCTAAGAGATGTTCCCCTCTATCTATTTCACATTCCAGACCCACTGTCTCTCAGGGACCTGCCATCTCCTTACCACCATCCACATGATGCTCTCATCTACTGGATGTCTATGCCACCTTCCCTGAAATATTCTTTCTCCACTCTGAGCCTTAGTTTCTCCATTGGTAAAATGGAGAGACATCTTCCTAGGACTTTTTCAGGTGTCAAAAGGACCACTTATGTAAGGGGCTCAGTCTTTCACATGGTAAGCTCTCAATAAATACACCATCAGCATCCTTTATAGGCCCATACAGAACAAAGGTTTGAAAGTTGGACTAGGTCTCTAGCTTGAGCAAATTAGGAGCTCATTATAGGACAGTTGGATCAAATGAGTTAGTCATGTAAAGAACTTTGAGTAATGCTTGGCACCTAGGAAATCTTTGATAAATGTTAGCCATTTGTATTCTTGTCCTCTCCAAGGAAGACCTGTTCTCTCTCCTTTGTCATGGCCCCTCAAGAAAGAAGCTAGTCTCACATACTGAGCACTTCAGGGATGACATCATTTGGTTGTTTTGTTTCTTGGATGTGTGTGTGTGTGTGTGTGTGTGTGTGTGTGTGTTTTCACTTAGGGAAAATTCAACCTTTGTCTTTCCAGTAGGTGCCCAAATATATCTGAAGGACTGTTTGAAGGATGATGGACCATTACTCAGCACCATGTATACTTTCAGACCTCTACACGCCCTCAGGGCTGAAGTAGACCCATTTTGAGTGACCAGCCCTGTAGGCTAGGATTTCCTGTGGCTGCTGGGGGAGGCCAGGGGCCTCAGAGCAGCTGCAGGAGGGTAAAGGGAAAGGCCAGGCTCAGGGCAGGTTCTGGGTTCTATGCCAGCTCTCTACCCACTGGCCTGATGTCCGACCTCAGTTTGCTATCTTTGGACGGACTGTTCTGGGGATCTGTTCTCACTACCTAGAAGAGCCGATGGATAAGAAGATGGCCTCAGAAGTGCCTGTAAACTGTGAACCCACTTGATCTGTCCTCAGGTCATTTTATTTCTGTCTTTCCATTTTGGGAGTAATAAATGATTTATCTGTTAGTAAGTAATAAGTTTAATAATAGGTTTAGTAATAAGTAATAATAATTAGTTATAAGTAATAAGTGATTTATTTATTTAAGATAGAAACCATTCCCTGAGTTACCAGGGAACTCATTTATTTCCATTAATTGAGATATAATTACACATTCACATGACATCAGGTCCACCCTTGTCGTGTTCTGTGACCTGTCAGGACCCAGGGAACTGAGGCTCATGAGGAGCAGACCACCTGCCAGTTCACAGGAGTCCATACACCCACAGGAGCAGAAGACACTGGTAAATTATTGAGGCTGTGCCCCGTTTTACCCTACCAATTCCTCCATCTCTGCGCGGAGAGGGGGAAGAGAATCTCATGCTTCTGCTCCCACTGTGAGGACCTCTTCTCACCTTGCCTGAGGGAGGCCCAGATGGCTCCTGGGACATCTGCACATTTGAGGAACCACCTCAGCCAGACTCTGAGCTTCCTGGGTCAATACTAGATGTCCATCACTTTCCAGTCACTGGCTTTCTCCTGCTTAATCCCCATCCAGTTGTCTTTTACATTGAAAAGAAGAAACTCTAGAAGTCTTAAAGTTCTTATTTTGGGGGAGCTCCAATGGGCAGCTAAGAAAGCAAGGAGTCCTTAGGGCGTCGACATGTGGCCCCGATGGCGGCTGAGGCAGAGAGTCCAGCCATCGACCATGCACTCCACCCCTTGCTCTCTTTCCCCCTCTCCCCCCTAATCCCAGCTCCGCATCAGTCTCTAACCATCCCCACCCCCCACTCCCACTTGCCAGGGGCAGCATTTCTCTCTCACTTCCAGCACCTACCCCCAGACCAGACTTCATCACCTCCTCTCCATCTGTGACAAAAGCCTTTGATTACATCTCAGGGTGTTGAGAAGGGTCTTCCCTAATTAAAGTCAAATACCCAAGGTGACAGAGTCCCCAATTCCTGCTGGGTGATGGTGTCTTTGTCCACCCCCACAGGCAGCCTCAGCACCTGCTAACCTGGCTTCCTACATCATGCTGTCTGCATTTCCACAGCACAACTCACAGAATCCCCTCTGCCCTCCAGGGCTGCCCACATGCCACCTCCTCCATGAAGCCTACCCTATCTCCCCAGAGAGTGTGTGTCCTCCATCCGTTAGCCTATCAAGCTCACTTTGTGGCTCACAGATCCCATTCTAATCTGTGTGGGGATGATTTGGGTCATCTATCTCCTCTGCCACACAGCATGCTTTCTGAGGCTGATGACTGAGGCTTTTACAGGTTGGCACCTGTGGGTAGAAAATGTAACATCAGTTCTCCCATGAGATTTGCAATACTAAGTAGCCATCACAGTAGAAGAAGCCACAGCTGGTAGCACTGCCAGGTGTCAGGCCCAGGTTGGGCACCTGGCCTGGGATTCCGTACTGGCATCTCAGTGGACACACGTGTACACAATCACCAACTGACTCAAGTAGACCCAAAAGCAACCCAGTCCCTGGGAGAGACCCATGCCACCTGGAGGAATGGCTGCCACTGGAGCTGTAGAACCAGATCAACAGACTATTGGTGGGCTTCGGCCAGCAGACTCTTCTGGTGTCTGCCAACAATCCCAGGCCTGCCTCAACTGGGCCCTGTGCTCCACTGTCTGGGGGCTCTGAGGGCCATGTGGCCTTAGCCTAGGCCACTATCTGGCCACTGTCAGTTGGTTATGTGCCTTTACTGGGGAGCCATGGCCTATTTATTATAAAACTGTTTGGGGCTATATAGGGGCAAAAAAAAGAAAAGAAAAAAGAAAAGAAAAGAAAAGAAAAAAGAAAAGAGGAAAAAACAGAAGAAAACCAAAAAGAGCTATATTTCCATAGGATAGCACTTCTCATCAAGTAGTTTATCCCAAAAGTCCTGCCCAAATCCTTGCTCACAGGAGAGCCTCCAGCTAATCAGAGTTGCAGAGGCCCTGAGCTTCCTCTTGGTCTCAGACAGCAGTGAGGGATTGTAAGCATTTCGTCCAGCTATGGTTTCCCCTACACCCAAGCAAGGATGTCACAATTTTTGGCTAAATGAGCCTAGAGCTGGTGAGTTACCAGGCGTCTTATGACAGGTAATTCTGGTAAAGACAAATCCTTTGCCCAGGCTTCTGTGATCCTTATGCTGATCCTGTCTTTCTTCCTGACAGACAATATGCTCTGTTCCTTTCTTACTTCCATCCAGATCGGACAGATCAATGTCCAGCCGTGATTCTGTACTCCTGGTCTGGTCAGCACTGACCTCACAGGAAGCTTGTATGGGGAGGGTTCTGACCCTCCCCGAGGAGAGGAAGCAGAGGGTGCCAGAGAGGGAAGCCAGAGGGCAGGCCTGATGGATGAGCCTGGGAGGAGAGGCCAGGGGAGGTGAAGGAACACTGCAATGCCTGAGGAGGAGGGGAACCCAACAGATCTCCAGAAAATAACTAGAAATCAAGTCTGGGGGCACCTGAGTGGCTCAGTCATGATCCTGGGATCCTGGGATGGAGCCCTACATTGGGTTCTCTGCTCACTGGGGAGTCTGCTTCTCTCTCTGCCCTTTCTACCACTTGTGCTCTCTCTCTCTCAAATAAATTTTTAAAAATCTTTTTTTGTTTTTATTTGTATTGAAGTTTGATTTGCCAACATATAGTGTAACAAAATCTTAAAAAGAAAAGAAAAGAAACCAAGTCTGTGGCCTCTCATCCTCCTTCTCTTTACTCCCTTCTTATTTTTTCTGGAAAGAGCATTTGGCTGTCAGTTTCCTCTGGCCCTCCTTACTGCCTTCTCTGACTTCTTAAAGATCAGCCCCAGGCTCACCTCCTCCAGGCAGCCTTCTCTGAATTTGCCTTGTCTGTACTGGGGCTTCTCTGCCATGGAGTGTCAGTGATGCTGTTCAGTGGTTATGAGCATCCAGCTCCTTTGCTCTCCAATGCCATTCATCTCTGCGTCCTCAGTGCCCAGTGCTCTGCCTGGCTCAAGTGAGCCTCTGCAGAAGGCGAGCCCTCACACGGTCTGTGTCTGTCTCCAGCTCTGTTTCACTCCTCCACTGGTGCTGTCCTAGTTCACACTCACACCATCTCCTGTCCAGGCAGCTCCCATGGTCCTCCACTCCCCCAGCCCTTTTCCCTGTCTCCACCCAGCCAGTGTGTGCTTACCTGTCACCAAAGGGACATCTCAAAGGAAGCAGAAAGACCTGGGTTCAAATCCCAGCCCTACCACAGTCTCTAGCTATGTGACTGTCATTAAGTATTCTTTTCTTTTTTAAAAAAGATTTTATTTATTTATTCCGAGAGACACAGAGAGAGGTGGAGACATAGGCAGAGGGAGAAGCAGGCTCCACGCAGGGAGCCCAATGTGGAACTCGATTCTAGGACCCTGGAATCATACCCTGATTCAAAGGCAGATGCTCGAATACTGAGCCACCCAGGCATTTTCTGGACAACCACAAACAGATACAGTATGGAACATTCCTTATTCCTTTAGCCCAGGCAGCTTTGTCGAGCCTAGTGTCAATGGACAGATCTGGAGTCTCCATCTCCTTCATGGCAAATCTCCAGATCTCTTTGAGTGCCTGAGCGGGGCAAGTTCCTTGAAACTCACTCCGTGGATGAGCCTGTGAATGTTGACGGTGTAATCTCTGGTCACTACCTCGTTGATGGCAGAATGGCCCTTCTTCGTCTCGCCGCACTTCTTTGCAGGAGCCATTCTGTCAGGCCCTGGATGGAAAGGAAGCTGTCGTTGTTTTTAATATAAACTTATACTGAGGTAACTATACATTCACATGTGGTTGTAAGAAATAATACAGAGATCCCATGTACTGTTTATACAATTTCCCCCTAAAAGGAGCATTTTGCAAAACTATACTGTAGTATCATAAACATGACATTGATATTGCTACAATCCCCAAATCTTCTTCAGATTTCACTAGTTTTTACTTTTACCCATTTGTGTGTGTATTCAGAGTCATAAAATTTTATCACGTGTATAGGTTTGTTTATTCATGACCAGAGTCAAAATACAGAACAGTTCTATCTTTATGACCACATCCACCTCCCTTCTTCATCCCATCTCTAGCTCTAGCTGACCACCAATCTGTTCTCCATCCCTGTAATTTTATCATTTTAAGCATGTTATATAAATGGAATCATACAGTATGTAATTTTTGGAGATCTGCTTTTTTTCATTCAGCATAATTCTCTTGAGACCCATCCAAGTTTTTGCATGTGTCAATAGTTGTTTCCTTCTTATTGCTGAGTAATATATTCATGGTATGGATAAACCACAGTTTGTTTAATCATTCATCCATCGAAGGGTATCTGGGCTCTTTCCAATTTTTGACTATTATGAATAAAGCTGCTTTGTACACTTGGATACGGGTTTTTACATGCACATAAGTTTCTACTTCTCTGAATAAATGCTCAAGAATGCAATTGCTGGGTTGTACGTTAGTTGTATGGTTAATTTTATATAAAACTAACAAACTGTTTTTCAGAGGGCCTACAACATTTTACATTTCTACGAGTAATGTAAGAGTGATACAGTTTCTCCACAGCCTCACCAGCGTATGGTGTTTTTACCATCACTGTTTTTAATTTTCACCATTCTGATAGATATGTAGTGATTATCTTATTATGGGTTTTAATTTGTATTTCCCTAATAACTAATGATGTTGAACATATTTTCATGTGATTATTTGTCATCTGTATATGCTCTTCAGTGTGACGTCTGTTCATATCCTTTGCCCATTTTCTAATTAAATTGTGGATTGTTGCTGGTAGGTTTTAAGAGCTTTCTGTGTTCTAGATATTAGTTCTTTATAAGATATGTGGTTTGCAAACATTTTTCCCCAGTATGTATCTTATCTTCTCATTCACATACAGCAAAAGATTTTGTTTTGAATATGGTTCAGTGTGTAGATTTCTACTTTTGTGAGTCATTCA
The DNA here is from genome assembly GCF_011100685.1 of Canis lupus familiaris. Lineage (NCBI taxonomy): Eukaryota > Metazoa > Chordata > Mammalia > Carnivora > Canidae > Canis > Canis lupus. The sequence continues at coordinate 2,974,824 of NC_049249.1, forward strand.
TTTGGTGTCAAATCTAAGAACTATTCCTCTATTCTTATATCCTGAGGATTTTTTTTTCCTGAGTATTTTTCTCTATGTTTTATTTCAAAAAGTTTTATAGTTTTACATTTAACTCAGATTAATTTTGAGTAAATTTTTGTATAAAATGTAAGGTTTAGCTCAAGCTTCATCTTGTAATTTTGTTCATTTGCATTTCTCTATTTCTCTTTTCAGTTTTATCAATTTTGCTTTATGTATTTTGGGGCTCTGTTGTTTGGTATATACAAATTTAGTTATATTATATATTTCTGGTAGATTGTTATCTTTATCACTATACAACATTCATCTTATCTCTTACTTTTATTTGTGCTGAAGGCTACTTTGTCAGAAATTAATATAGTCATTCTTTTTTATTAATATTTGCGTGGCATATTTTTCTATCGTTTAACTTTCAACCTGCCTATGTCATTGCAATTTAAATTCATTTCTTAGAAACATCATTTACTTGAGTTATTATTTTATTCACTCTGCCAGTCTCTCTTTTGGTTGGTGGGTTTATACCATTTATAGTCAAGGTAAGTATTGATAAATTAACACTTAAATCTTCTATCATTTTATTATTTATTTTCTCTTTGTTTCTTATGGTCTTGATGTTTCTGTTAGGTATTTTAGGATAAGATTTACATATAAATTGGTGGACTTTGAATAAGACAATTGCCCTCCATAATGTGGGTTGACCTCATCCAGTTAGTTGAAGGCCTTAATAGAACAAAAACCTGACCTCCCTAAGAAAGAGGGAATTCTGCAGCGGGCCTTCAGACTTGAACTACAACATTGGCTCATCCTGTGTCTCGGCCTGCCAGCCTACCCTGCAGGTTTTGAACTTGAATAGACATACTACCTGTTTATCATTCATTACTTGATGGTTGTTTAAGCTGTTCAAACTTGTTTTCTCAAATTTCTCATGTTATTCCTTTTTTGACCTATTGACTGTTTAGGGATATGTTGGTTAATTTAGACAAACTTGGGGATTTCCAAAATTTTTTTCTAATTCCATTCCTTTGAAATCGAGAAAATAAATATGATTGCAAGCCTTTTAAGTTTATGAAGACTTATTTTGTGGGCTGCATATGGAGAATAATTCATATGCATTTATATGATTTATATTGCCTTTTCAAGGTGCATTTATTTGGTTTATAGAGTTATTCACATGTTCTATTTTGTTGTTGAACAGTTGTTCTATTCTTTATTGATATTGGGGTATTGAAGTCTTTTAACTATTGTTGAATTGTCCAGTTTTCAATTCTGTCAGTTTTTGCTTCACATATTTTGAGTCTCTGTTGTTACATGCATATATATTTACAATCATTATATTTTCTGGATGGATTAACCCTGATATTATTATAAGGTCTTTCATTGTATCTAGTAATGATTTTGTCTTAAATGTCCTAAAGTTCTCTTTTGCATGCTCTTTGCATGGTATATCTTTTTCTATTCTTTATTTGTGTCTCTGAATATAAAATGTGTCTCTTTTAGACAGTACATAGTTGGATAATTTTTAATACATTCTTCCAATCTCTGTCTTTTGATTAGGGTATTTAATCCATTTATAAGTAATATAATTACTTATGAGGTGGGATTCAAGTTTGAAATTTTTTTATCTATATCCTATATCTTCTGTTGTTGTTTCACTCTCGCTTGATTTCTCACTCTCCGTGGTGTTAAACAGGCAGTTCCTAGTGTAGCAGTTTAATTCCTTTGCTATTTCTTTCCTGGACTTTTGTAAGTTATCTTCTTAGTCATTGCCCTGGAGATTGCAAGTATCATTTTGAAGTGCATAAAACTTTGTTCTACTATTTCTTCATTCCCTCCCTCATCCTTGCTATTATTTTCATAAAAATTATATTTTATATGTTTATGTAAGTTTGTATTTATGTATGTTTTGTATGTTTAAATATAAAGTTACATTTTATATGTATAAAATACAGTTTTATAGTCATTTTAATGCAATATTTTAAGATAGACAAAAAAAGATTTATAGACAGAAACATATTTATATTGTCTTTCATATTGCATGGTTGTTTTTACTGCTGCTTTTTGCCTTTGTGTGGATTCTGTCTAGTGTCCTTTCATTTTAGCCTAAGAAAATCTGTTTAGTTTTTTGGGGGGCTTTTTTGGTTTTTTTGAAGGTCTGCTAGCAACTAAATCTCGTTTTTATTTATCTGGAAATGCTTTAATTTCTCTTTCATTCTTGAAGGAGAGTTTAACTAGATAAAGAATTTTTGCTTAATAGGCTTTTTTTTTTTTTTTTCAAAATTTTGAAGATGTCATCCCATTGTTTTCTGACCTCTGGTTTCTGATGAGAAGCCAGCTATTAATATTATTGAGTATTCCTTGTACTTAATAAGCTGCTTCTCTTTTATTGTTTTTAATACTTTGTCTTTGAATTTCCTTAATTTGACTATGATATGTCTATGGTGGATCTTTTGGATTTTGTTCTATTTGGATGTGTAGATTAATAGTTTTTTTTACCAAATTTGAGAAACTTTCAGATATTTTATTAATTTTTTTACTGTCTCTTTCCTTTCTCATCTCTGTCTGGGCCTCCTATTATGCATATGTTGGTACATTTACTGGTGTCCTACAGACCTCTGAGGTTCAATTCATTTTTCTTCATTATTTGTTCTTTCAAGAAACTTCTCAGCCTGGATTATCTTTATTGAACAATCTTTAAGTTTATTGATTCTTTCTTTTCCCAGCTCGAATATGTTCTTGAGTTCCTCTTGTGACTTTTAACTTAAACTCCAAAATTTATATATAAATATATATATGTATAGCTATTGATATAGAATATATATATAGTGAATAGAATAGAATATATATATATAGTGTATATATGTGTGTGTGTATATATATATGTAATTTCTCTGTTTATTGACATTCTGTATTTGGTGAGACATCGTTGTAATACTTTTATTCTTTGTACATGCTTTTAGTTATTTGAACATTTGTGTAATAACTTATTTAAATTCTTTGCATAGTAAATACAAAATCTGTGCCCTCTGGAGGACATTTTCTGTTGCCAACTTTTTTTTTTCTGTGTATGTGGCATATTTTCTTGCTTCTTTGCATATCTCATAATTTTTTTGTTATAAACTGGACCAGTGACTCCTTTTTTTAAAAAGGTTTTCTTTATTTATTCATGAGAGACACAGAGAGAGAAGCAGAGACATAGGCAGAAGAAGAAGCAGGCTCCTTGCAGGAAGCCCAGTGCAGAGATTTCTCAGTCCCAGGACTACGGGATCACAACCTGAGCTGAAAGCAGATGCCAAACCACTGAGCCACCCACGCATCCCAGACTAGTGACTACTTGCCTCAGCCTTTCCTGTACATGTGTTCTGGCTTTTAGATCTCCAGGAATATATCAGAGTTTTTCAAAATTCCCTATGGTAGTCTATTTGCCAGAATTTCTTTTTAAATTCCCAGTCAGGGTCTAGTTTTCCTAGAATGAAATCACAGCCTTAGGTAGCTGAGATCTTGCCAGCAGTTTGGTATTGGTTCAATACTGTATTGGGAGTAGATTTCCTTTTTGTCTTCACAATTTCTCACCCCCAACTGAGCTAAAATGAGCTCTGAGTCAAATCAAATAGCCACCACATTTTTTTTTTTTTTTTTTTTTTGCCACCACATTCTGTAAATAGAAATTTGCCAGGGAGCTAAAAGTTCTGAGAAAATACTGACTGTTTTCTGGCAGACTACTCCTCTCTGCCTCCCTTGAGGACTTTCCCTCCCCTATCCTTCTGCTAGTAGTAAGTGTGCCTTTGGCCCTGTCCTAAACTAACTTTTTATCTCACTGGACCTAGTCTCTCTGAATCCACTCGTCCATTCATGGATCATGTATACTCCAATGACTTTGAAATATAAATTTCTTTCCCAGTACTCTGAGGATTTAAGCTCTCAATTGGAAAGTTTCTCTTAAACATTCCTCTGGGAACAAAAAATATTTTAAGAACTGAACTTACTCTCTTCCAAGCCCTGATTCCTGAAATGGCCCATCTTCCTTTTTCTTATATTCTTTTTCTTATATTAAAGACAGGAATCTTTACAAAGAAGTTGAAGTGAGTCTCCTTGTGCTTTTTCTTCCCACATCTCTGTTACTCCACATCCACATAGTTAAGGTCCAAGCAGTTCTTCCCGTACACTCTGTCACTCTGTCCCAGGTTTCCTTTCCCTACTATCCACACTCTCATTGCCCAGCTTAGGCCACTGGCCTCAATTTTCCAGGGTGGAATAGAGATATCCCTAGCACATACACCTGTGGTGCTCTGTAGTTAATCTATTCAGAGCTCTTACCACTCTGAATTCTAGTTGTCCTTTGCTGATCTACCTTCCACCCCATACCATAATCTTCAGGAAAAGATCGGGTCTCATTTGTCTTCATTCCCTTGACTATGGTGCTTGGTAGACACTCAAAAATATATGTTGAGTAGGTAGCAGTGACTAAAACTAATGACAGTCAGATTGTAAATTTGGGTTATCTGGCAGGGGTCGGGGGAGGGGAGAGTGAGTGACAGTTAATAAAGACAATGAGTGACAATGAAAATGTCTCTGATTCTGATCAGAAATGTAATCTGATCTGATTAATTAGATGTGCATTCCTGAGGTGTTTTACTAAACATTTATGAAAGACAGGGCTATGAAAACACCATGAAAAACTTGGCAATCATTCTCCACTCTGCAGCGTAACTTTGTGGTTCAGATATAATTTAAAGAAAGATATGACTAGACAGCTCAGGATCACCATCTTTTTGGATTCCTAATTCTTGTTCCTTGGCTAGAAAACCCACAGAGATTTTTTCAGTTTTCTTGAGAGTAGAAATGTGTTTCTTCCAGTTAATGGCAGGTCAAAGTATTTCTTTTTGAGATTTGAGAAAACTCTGTCTTAAAAGTACCCAGAAAAACAGATAACCTTGACCACTGGGAACTTTAAATTTGAATTTGAAATGAAGTCATTGGAAAATAAAACATTCAAAATGCAAGCACCTTTAAAAGGCATCTATCTGCACAATCTGCAATTTGCAGACAGACTCTCCCACAGCTTGCATCCAAATCTTGGTTTCCAGGGAGGCCTGAGAGTAATGTATTTATTTATCCTGACCATACTGAGTCAGATAGTGTCCTAAAATTCACATTGAGCTTAATAAATAGAATATCACCCTTACTTTTGAAGATCCCAAGTGTCCCTCCTCTACAACCAGAAAAACAATTTTAAAGGAAGAAATCTCTGCAGAAATTCTAGCTATGAGCAAGGTCTCTCCTCCCTGCCACTCCTTAAGGCATCCAAAAACCAGCTATTCCTACATTCTATCACTTAGAGTTAAAGTAGATGGCCTGGATTTGGCTAACCTGTTACTTTCATTTCATACACTGAATCTTGAGAGAGTGACACAAACACTCAGGGACACTTGAGAAAATATTCAGGATAGCCAAAGGCCCAGGGGTGTCATCTGAAAAAGGGCTTTCATGGCTGATATATTTCCTGTTATTTAGCTTCCCTTGGTTCCAGTCAGTTCTCCAAATCTGCTCACCAGCTTTCCATGAATTCTGGGAGTGTCTCTATATATATCCAACAAATTCTTCTGTTGCTTATGCTACTCAGAATCAGTATTTGTTACTTGTAACTAAACCTCTGCTCCTGTGCTCTCTCATAGTGGAAAATCCATTGCAACATGGCAGCTCCTGTCTGACATATCTCTGAGTTCCAGCACCTAGCCTAGCCCTGAACCAACCCCAGAGTCAGCACCAGGAAATAGCTGTTGGCCAAATGATGCCTTAGCATTAAAAGAAAAAAATCTTGGGACGTAGACTGAAGGAATTTGTAGAAAACTTCCCAGCTCCAGGAACTCTGCCTGTCATGAGACGCCATTATGTCTATTGACTTGGATTCTCTGGCTTGGGACGAGGAACACACGTCACTTGTCTTTCTCCCTAGTAATACCAAACAGCTGCTCTGAAGTGAACACCATATGAAGTGCTTATAACCCCATTCTCTACATAAATGGAATAAAGATGACTTTCCCTTTCATAAAACATGGTTAGGAAAAGAGCCAAAAGATCATTGTCTTCTCTCTGCTCTAGCAAGTCTCTGGGATCCTACACAGTAAAGCAAGGGCACATATTCCCTGGGTAGCACCAGCCCCATTCCAGGCAGCTGCCATTTCTCTACCTCTAGAGCTGCAAGGTCAGGTGCCATCAGGTTTGAAGCCCTCTGCCCCTCTGCAGAGGTAGGCCAGTCCCATCCTGCCAATTAATCTTTCCAAGAAGTGTTTACTGAGGGCTGAGGTCGAGCTGGGGATCTGTAGTCTAATGAGTGCAACAGACATAAGAACACATTTGCCCAACAGATGGACAAGGCTTTTGTTTGATGTTTGCTTACACTAAGTGAATAAAGAGGAGTACAACGGAGGTGCTAGAAGGAGTCATAGAAGATCCACTGCAGAGGTGTTCCTGAAACTAGGTCTTGAGGTCAGATTAGGACCAATGGGCAATGCAGGATGGATGTTTCAGATTGAAATACAACTTGAGCAAAGACACAATGGCCTGAAGGTACAAACAGGAGTCAGGATGGGAGGACAGAATTGCAAGTTGTCTGCAATTACAGCAAGGCTTCTCTGCGTGGGCCAGGAGTGGGGCCTCCTTTATGGGAGACCTGGGGGACCTAGGCTGAGTCACTCTCCATTTGGAAACACTGGAGTAGAAGGACCTCTTGCCCTGGAGAGTATCTTCAACATGAGGGCCGTGACTCTAGCTGGTCCTTGAGGATTTCCCACAAGCTTGGATACAGGCCCTTTCTTCCTTTACAGGGCAGGGGCTGGGACAAGTGAAATGCCCAATGAAGAATCATCAGGCACTGTGGCCCTCAGCCTGGCCACAGAGCTCCATCAATTTATTCAACCAACATTTATTGGTTATCTATGGTATACTGTGCCAAGGGTAGGTGGTCTAAAAGTAACAGATACACCTTGTTTACAGCAATGTCACTAAACACATGCAACCTCTAGAAATGATACAGAAAGAGTATTTAATGATTTAGAGAAGGAATATATTCTATAGGAAAAGGAAAGTTACAAATATGTTATTCACAGAATAATGGTATTTTCTTTTTTTAAGATTTTATTTATTTATTTGAGAGAGAGAGTTGTGGGTGCACACATGTGAGTGGGAGGGGGACAGAGGGAGAGAGAGAGAGAGAGAGAGAATCTCAAGCAGATTCTGCACTGAGTGCAGATTCGGCACAGAGCCCAACATGAAGCTCGATCTCAAAACCCTGAGATCATGACTTTAGCCAAAATCAAGAGTCAGGCACTTAAGGGACTAAGGTACCCAGGCACCTTGAATAATGGTATATTCTATAAGAGAAAAACTTCCTTTCAGCAGAGAGATTGGAAGGATGTGTTCATAATATCAATACAAACAATTGAATATCAATTCAAAATACAATACATGCATTTTCTCTGAGTGGTAGGATTACAGTTAATTTATAATTTCTTCATTATTACTATTTTCCAGATTCTCTATAATGCACATGTATAATTTTGAATCTGGGAAAAAAGGAAAGAAAAATTTTATGTACAATGAAAAGCACAGCTCTTGTGTTCCCAGAGATGCTCACAGGCAGCACAAGACTCAATCATGCCCACATAGAAGTGGGTTGATGGTGGATGTTAGGAGACTCTGGGTCCTATTTCAACTTATTATTTTAGCAGGCAGTTATCTTGTTTAGCTTTAGCACGCAGCTACTGGCCTATTTTGTGGGCTGTGATTCCGGTGACAGTTTAATTGTGAGGGCTCTTGCTGTTTCATTATGGTCTGCTTATTTATCTGGTGCTTCTGGGGTTCCCCTGAGCCCTGCTGGTGCCACCTGAGGAGATAGGTGTGGTTCCAGATGGGGCACCAGTGTGGCAGGTAGGGGGATTCATGTCAAAGGGGACAAGAGTTTTCTCTGGTTGGGTGTTTATTGTGACAAGATTCCCTTATTGTGATGGTGATGGTGACCCACCCCCCAACCCTAGGGTCTCTAGTGGGAGAATAGGATCTCAGCCCTGTGGGGACAAAGAAGCTGACTATGGGGTGGGGAGGGAGTCCCTCTTGCCTGAGCCACCAGGTCCAGGAAGCCTCTCAGTGGAGGAACTACATCTCAAGCCTGGGTACAGAGCTTTGCCCTTGGCTCTTTATGGGGAATGGGGTTCTCCAATTGATCCCCCTAGCATGTAGTGTTCTAGGAACTCTCATCCATACAGGGAGGGAAGAGCCTACAAGTGTCTCCTACGGTAGGTGGGCATGGGAAACACGGGTTCTGGGTCTCCTTCTTCTCCTGGCAGGGGTGGGGAGCAAAGAGATGGCGTCACTGTGTCCTTCCTGCATCTGGGGCCAGATGCAGGAGACCAGTTCTCCTTCCTACCACCTGTCAGAGTTCTGGGTGACTGCCTGCCCCGTGGGTTCTGGCCGGAAGCCAGCTGGAGCAGACAGGAGCAGGGAGAGCGGGACCTTTGTCATCTCTGCAACACAAGGCCCTTGTCGGTCTCCTTCACTTCCTCTCTCTCCTCCATCCTTTACACTCTCTGTTGAGGTATAATTCACGTACTCTAGAAGTCACCATCTCACGTGTCCAGTTTGGTGATCTTAGCACAGGCACCAGCTATGCAGCCAGCATGACTAGGAGCTCCAGGCACCGGGATGGCCCAGAAGGAACTCCACCCTCCCCTGCCCCTCCTGCCAGCCCCTGACAACCGCTCATCTACCTTCTGTCTACAGGAATTTGTCTTTGCTGGACACTTCACAGAAATGGAATCGTACAGTAAATGGTGCTTTATGACCGGCTTCTTTTGCTTTGCGAGTCATCAAGATTCACCCATGTCGTATGTAGTATTTTATTCTTTTTATTTGCAAATAAGATTCCATTAAATAGATTCTGTTTAGTGTACCCTTTAAACACTTGAATACAGACGTTGTTTCCACTTTGGGCTCTGATGAATAATGCTGCCATGGACATTCACGCACAAGTTTTTGTGTGAACGTGTATTTTTATTGTTCTTGGCTTTGTGCCTAGGTGTGGAGTTTTTGGCACATATGGATGCGGTTCTGACATATGCTACAACAGGGGTCAACCTCGGAAGCATGATACTAATTGCAAGAAGCCAGCCACAAAGGACCACATGTTGCATGATTCCATCTAAATGAATGTCCACAACAGGAAAATCCATTGGAGCCCGAATGCTAGATTCGTGGATGCCTAACGATGGTGTCTTGGCTGGGGAAGAGGGGTGACGTCTAATGTGTTTCAGGTTTGAGAGGACATGAGGAAAACATTCTAAAGTTGACTGTAAGAATGGTCGCACATTTCTGAGAATACACTAAAAACCCTTGACTTGTACACTTTAGATAGGTGACTTGTATGGAATGTGAATTATTATCACAGTTAAGGCTGTTCTTTAAAAACAGAGAGGGAAGGAAGGAGGAAGAGAGTAGGGGGATAGGGCTGGGGCCCCTACCTCTGTTTCCCCCAGGGCGAGAGGTCAGTGTTTCCGGGAGCCACAAAGCTCCAGCCCTAATGTGTCATCTGAAGCAAGGGCCGCTGTAAATCACCGGCCCACTGAGGAATGGCTCTGTAAACATGCGCCAGCAGCCTGGCTACATAGTGATTACCTCTTTATTGACCTTCGGATACCTTCTGGGGATTGAGTTGCTTAGAACTTCTATGTGCCTTCTGAGTCCCCCTGTGCAAGTCGGAGCCCCTGTTTCCCAGCCAGGGAATCCCAGCGACCCCAACCTCTGTGCTGTAAGTGTCAGAGATGATAAAGAGGGGCCAGATCGCATAGGAAATGGTGGGAACCTTACCTCCAAAACGGAGGCAACAGGACTGGGCAGTGTTCTGGGGAATTCCTCAGAGCTGCTCTCCCGCAAGTACCCATGGGTTGGGTAACAGAAGAGGGGGCAACCAGAGATTAGACTGGGGAGCTCTGGCTTTTCCAAAACCCTTCTGTCCTGGTGGCTTGCACCAGGTTTGATCAGTTTTATTAGATTGAAGTTTCAAGATACATACAAAGTAAGGAAGGGACGTGCACTTCTTTATAGAGGGAATGTTGGTGGCATTGAGCTAATGCAGTAGCTTACACCAGGTGAAGGCCAGAGCGGGCCTCAGGGCCCCCCAAGAGCAGCAGAAAGTCACACAGCCTGTGGGTTTGGGAGCCTGCCCTGGCCACAGTAACCTCTTCAGGTACAGTATACCAGCCACGCACTCTGCATTCATTAGCTTAAACAAAGCAATTACAAATAGACATATATAGTGATGGTTCTCAGTTCAAAGAGAAATGATTTAGAACCACCTGGTCCTTTGAATTCAGGAGATTGCTCCTGCTTGTCAATTTTAGAAGGGCGGGAAGAGACAAAAAGGAGAGAATATCCTGGGAAATATTTTGGAAACTGCAAAGCACTAGGCAAACACCATCTTACCTTTATGCTCAGGTTTCTTACTCAGGGACCCATCTGAGGACATAGCAGGAGAGGCCCAAGAGCCCTTGCTGTGCCTGTCCTCCAGAGAGCAGCAGAGCAACCATACCAGCTCCCCACTCTTACAGCCCTGACTTCACACAGGCCCCATGTTCACACCCCGCTGTGCCAGGAATTGCCCTTGTTAGGGAGAATTTAGCAGTTTTCAGAATCCCGTGTGCCTACTCTTTCCTCTGGTGGGACAACAGATTGGTGGGGCTGGAAGGGCAGGGATAAGCATCTCCAGGTACAAAGGGAAGAAACGAGGGCTCAGAGGGATCAGGATTCTAAATGTTTCATCCTCACAATCTGGTGTCATGGGGAGGGTCAAAGGTGGTAGCTTGTCAGAGAGGCCCAGCTTCCCTCAAATGCTGATGTCATTACCCAAACCCCCCTGTGGTTCTTAGCCTCTTAGCTCTCATAACTGTGCAAATCTGACTATAGTGGAACCAGGCCTACGGGGATCCAGAAGCTCCCCATGCCCAGATCCTAACTGCCCCCCTGAGGGAGCCTTGGCATCCCATCACACAGGAACCGGAGTGCACACAAGCAGTGCTGCAGGGGCCCTCAGTGTCCTGAAGCTTTTGGCCAAAACATCCATTAAGACATGTAGAGGTACTTCTTTCCACAAAGAGGAGACCCAAATATTTTTTCTAAGCTTGTGCCTCAGCTTCCCTGGTGGTCTAGTGGTTAGGATTCGGCGCTCTCGAAGCTTGTGCCTCTTTCAATTTCCCACTTTTGAAAGAAACATGGATCCAGAGAAATACTCCTCTATTATAAGGGAAAAAAGAGATAATGCAAGTATAATGATAGGCAAGCAGTGACCCTCTGCTCCTCACCTGTGGATGTGAAGGGGAACCATGGGGCAAATAGGATTGAAGTGGGGGCTGCTTCTCACCTCCATGCCATTGTCCCCAGTGGAAAGTGTGTCTGGTTTCACAAGATGTTCTGAGTTCCCAGGAAACGTGGAAATGTGCGCTTTTATATGCCACCTCCCCTTTCTCATATGGAATACAAATCTCGTCTTCCTCTAAAGCTCCATGACGACGAGCTATGCAAAATGCAATGGGGGCCTTTTTTTTTTTTTTTAAATATGGAACACTTGATGAACTTGCATGCCATCCTTAGGTGGGGGCTGTGCTAACCTTCTCTGTGTTGTTTCAATTTTAGTATATGTGCTACTGAAACAAGCACCTTGGTATCCAAATCTGACCTCCAAGTTTGGACGTCTTGCTCACATTTTATACAGGAAGTTGACTCACCCTCTGCATATGTGCCCGCAAAGACCTGAGAGGGAGCACAAAGAGGTTCCCAAGTGCTGTCCTACCTGAGAGCAGTCAGGGGACACCCCACTCTCTCCAACTCTGAGGATCAACCACACAAGCATATACTGAGCCTGATTGGTTTTATTCTTAGGAAATAAAGGTGGATTAATTGACCACATGGTTCTACATTTTTGGTTTTATGATAAGGTGGAAAATCAGCTCCTCATTCCAAAAGAGTAGAGAATGATTTAGTGAATTTTGTTCAAAAGCCTTGCCCTATTAAGTTGAGGATATGGCTTCAACCATCAATATTGGTTAGCAAAAGTGTAGATGTGGCCCCTGAGAATCCCAAGTTCAAGGGCTTATAGCTTAATATAAACAGGCTGTGAACTTTTGACTAAAACAGGTAAAATAATGACAAACAAACCATGATGAAATGAAAACTAATCAGAGGAGAATAATTGTCTCAATTTTTTCGAGAAGCCCCACTAATCCTAAAGGATATGATCTCAACTTCTAGCCACGCAGCTGCCGTCCTCACAGGGCAGCTGTGGACAGGCTGACATCCTGGGCTGTGTGTGCACCTTTGCTCCCTGCCCCAGCCACCTGCGGGGAAAGCTTGGCCAGTGTCTTCCTCCCTCACAGCCTCTCTCACGGTCCTCTCCTTTTCTCTCCTGACCAACGAGCCCCATGCTTCAAGCTCTCTTTGGTATGCTCATGCACACCTGTATTTTTCCTCCTTGTTCACACCATCACAGAATTTAAAAGAAAGCATTTGAGGAAATTACAACAACTGACAAAAATGAAGTTGAACAAATTCACTGCCACCTTCCTTCAGTATATTCCCCACACAGCAGCCAGTGATCCATTAAAATTCAAAGATTCTACCAAACCTTTGCTCCAGGCCTGCAGTGGCTCTCTATTTCTCCAGTGAATGCCATGGTCCTTCAAATGACTTCCAAGTGTTGCTATGATTTGCTCCCTACCTTCCCTCAACTCACATCTATGGTCTCCCTTCCTCCTGCTCTCTCCCTCCGCCAGTCATTCAGTCAGCCACACTGACTCCTCAAGCACACCAGGTCCATCCCCTACCCCAGGGAATTTTGCACTTGCTGCTCCTTCTGCCTGGAATCACTTCCCCTGATAGCCACATCCCTAAGCTACATGACTTACTCCCTCACTTCCTTCAGATCTTTATTCAAACGACATCTCATTGTGGTTCTGATTTGCATTTGTCTGATGATTATTGATGCTGAGCACCTTATTAGATACTTCTGGGACATTTGTATGTCTTCTTCAGAAAAAAATGTCCATTCAGGTCCTTTGCCCACTTTTAATAATATTATTTGTTTTTTTTGCTATTGAGTTTTCATAGAAACAGAGAAGAGAGTGGTGGTTGCCAGGGGCAGAGGGTAGGGGAAATAGAGAGAGGCAGATCAAAGAATAGAAATTTCTAGGAAGACGAAGAAGAAGAAGGAGAAGAAGAAGAAGAAGAAGAAGAAGAAGAAGAAGAAGAAGAAGAAGAAGAAGAAGAAGAAGAAGAAGAAGAAAAGAAACTTCTAGTTACAAAAGAAATAAATTCTGAAGATCTAATGTACAACATGGTGACTATAGCTTATAATGTGGATTGTACACTTTAAAGTTGCTGAAAGTAGACCTTAAGAGTTCTCACCAGAAAAAGAAAAAGAAAGAAAGAAAGAAAGAAAGAAAGAAAGAAAGAAAGAAAGAAAGAAAGAAAGAAAGAAGAAAGAAGGAGAAAGAAAAAAGGAGTTAGCGATGTAAGATGATGGGTATGCCAATTATGTGGATCTCTGTAATCACTCCACAATGTATATGTATATCATACCATCACATCATACACTTTAAATATATGCAAGTATATCTGTCAATTATTCCTCAAAAGTTGAGGGAAAAATGTCACCTCCCTGAGACCGTCCCTGGCCGCAGTATCTAGCACTTGGAGTTACCGTCCCCAGCTCCACCACCCCTCCCTGGGCTCCCTCTGGCTCTGCTAGCCCTCAGGCATCACTCCTTTTCTGAGGTGCAGTCTGTTTTACATATTACCTTGCCTGTTAACCACTTCCCTCCCAGACTATAACTTCCCTGACAGCAAGGATTTTGTTCTCTTTACTTGACCCATGCTTGACTCCCAATAAATGTTGAAAACCTTATTCCTTTAAGAAAAAATCACAGAATAAAAATAATATCTACTCCCTGGAAGAGGACACAGAGAAAGCTCTGCTCCCATACTCTGTGCTGTGTGGGGACCTGGGCAGGTCCTTTGTCGCTGAGTCTTGGTCCCCTCTATAAAATGGGCACAATTATACCTGCCTGTCTTAACTCACAGGACGTTTGTGAGATACCCAGGAAAGAACAGTGCCAAAAGTCCTCCAAACACTGCCCAGTGTCCCTGGGGCACGGGCAAAGTTGCCCCATTGAGAACCGCTGCTCTATATGGATCTGTTAGTTGTTGTAAAAACAATAATATCCACTCCTTAAATTCTTTAACTGGGGTGCTTCCTGACAAAATTAAAAACTTGCTTTCCTCTCTGGTCGATTAAATTGTGTTCTTGTGAGAATGCACTAGAAACTTGCCATGCCCCAGGCAGCCCTTAGACTACTCCAGCCTTGCCTGTCTCTAGGATGCTCTTTCCTCCAGCTGGAGGGCAGTAAAATGTTTTCAGAGTTTATGTCTCAATGCAGAGCCTGAATGAGATCCCCAAAGTACTGGGGAGTCCATGCAATGTTTCAAAGAAGGATCTGGTAGTAAGTCTTTGGGCGGGAAGCACTTCCCTTCTGCATCAGCGACCATAACCATGCCCTTTGGGAAAAGCTCCAGGTGTGGGGAGGATGCAGTTATGAACAGGCTGACAGCTGCTCGAATGTATCTAATGCAGTCCAAGTGGCCCCTTTGGGAGGCCTGGCTTTGAGGGGTACCTCTCAGAGGGAAAGGAAGTCCTCTCAAGGATAACAACCACCCCAAATTTAACACAATGCACTCCAATGTGCAAAGAAAATGTTGCTTTTTTGTTTAAATTATCCTATACCTGTTTTTATCTTCTACCTGGATCCCCGCCCACAGTGAGTGGAGCAAAGACACCTTTCCAGGAAACAGCATCTCGATGCATTTCTGATTTAAACAGTCTCTTTCTAATAGTTCCAAGAGCAGCTGTCCACTTGGGTAGTCACTCACTCACTCTTTCTCCAAATGGTGATCCGAGTGTGAGCGAAAGGCCTGGGATGAGGGAAGCAGCAGCCCATGGAGGGCCAAGGAGCTGCTGGCTCTGCTGGTCACCACCACGGGATTCCACTCTGTGAGGTCTGCCTTGGTCTGTGGCAAGTGTGCTGAGGCCCATGGCTGCTCCCACAGCAGAGAAGGCACCATCTGCTGCTGCTGCCACTGGCCCAGCCTAGGCCTCTGGCCTGTGTCATCCTCAGTGCCTCTCTCCTCCCAATACTAGATTGTTGTTAGTCCACACTGAACTTCACATGCTTTTATGGGGCAAGCGGGAACTCCTGGACCCCATGCATGCCTGGCCTAGTTTGCAGGGAGTCAGGAAGAAAGCTCAGGCCCAACCTTCTAGATAGCGGCCACTCTTCCCCAGCCTGAATTGTATCTGCTATCAAGCCAAGGTGGGGCTTCTCTCAAGAGCCTAGAATCTCATTCATTCATTTATTCATTCAACAAGTATCTATCCACTGATCACTTCTAGGCCAGGCACTGTTGTGGGTGTGGAGATGGAGCAGCAAACAAAACAAAGTCTCCAGTCCAGAGGGGAAAAAAGACAGCGAGCAATCAAATGAAATACACAGTGCTCCAGAGGGTGCTACACGCTGTTGAGAGATGTAGATCCAGAAAGGTTGACAAAGGACCACTGGGAGAAGAGGGAGCTATCTTAAATGCCGTGAGAAGCCTTCTCTGATAAGGTGCTATGTGGAAAGATTTGAATGGAGACCTAGAATCAGAAAGGGGTGAGTCAGGAGACTATTTGCTGTTGGAATCTTTCAGGCAAAGAGAATAGCAAGTACAAAAGTCCTGAAGCAAGAGTGTGCTTGGTGGATTCGCAAAACAACATGAAGTCTGGTGTGACCAGTCAGAAAAGGCTTTAGAAACACCCAGGTAGGGGCACCTGGGTGGCTCAGTGGTTGAGCATCTGCTTTCCACTCAGGGTGTGATCCCGGGGTCCTGGAATCGAGTCCCCCATATTGGGATTCCCCCACGGAGCCTGCTTCTCCCTCTGCCTATGTCTCTGCCTCTGTGTGTCTCTCATGAATAAATAAATAAAACCTCAAAAAAAGAGAAACACCTAGGTAGATGTGGGAGTGCCTCAAAACATTAAACAGCTCACTCCCTATTGTAATAGGCTCTAATTGGTCTCTTTGTCCTGACTCTTCTCTGACTCAAGAGCCATCCTTGCTGTGATGATGGGCGGAGGAGCATCAGGCATCAGGTCTGGTTTCCTGGTTCTCCCTCTGTCTTGTTCCTTCCTACCAACAACCTCTGGCCCAGAAGCCTGGGGGGAGGGGGAGAGGAAGGGGGTTCTTTCAGTCATGTTGGAGAACTCCCCCACTGGATATCTTGAGTTTTCTCTTTTCAGTATGACTTACAATAAAATTCTATGATCAGAGTCATGGCAAGTCTAACTCCTTATGTCTAAAATGAGAAGCTTGGGACTTTTGAAATCCCTACTTCCTTTTCCCAAAAAACCTGGCTTTGTCTCTGTGGGTCCACAGGGTCCCTGTGTGAGAATTCGAAAATGTAGCCAGCCCTCAGAGGATGCAGCCAGGCACCACTGTGTGCAGCTTGCCAAGCCAAGCCCAGGCTGCATTCTTGCCCCTTCCTCATAGCCCTCAGTTAGCAATCTTCTAGTCGACACCTGGTGTCAAGCCTGTTAACCCCTGAAGATTTGACAAAGTCATCTTTGAGACTCAACATTGATCAATGACTTAGATACCCTAGAAATATCAATTCTGAATTCCCCTGGGAGGGGCACCTGGGTGGCTCAGTCTGTGGAGCATCTGACTCTTGGTTTTTCGGCTGGGGTCATGATCTCAGGGTCATGAGATAGAGCCCTGAGTGGGGCTCCATGCTCAGCAGGGAGTCTGCTTAAGACCCTCTTCCTCTGCACTTCCTCTCATGCTCATACACTCTCTCTCTCAAAATAAATAAAACCTTTAAAAAAATAAATTTCTTTTGGGTAACATGCATCACGGTGCAGCCTTGGAGGTAGAAGATGGCCAAAGAATGAGATTTATGGGGGGGAGGGGGGGAAGAAAACATTATTCCTATGACCAACATTTCCAAAAGAGCTTGCAGGATCCATTTGTGATCCTGAGAATAACTTTCCCTTTCCTTCTCTCTCCTTTCATGACCAAGCCTAATGTGTACATTTGTAGGCTGGTTCCGGAAGTTAGCATTCAATGGAATAATGGATGTGGATGGGGAACAAGGTGTGTGGGTGGACCAAGTGAAGCCAGGCTTGGGCAGAGAGGGGGAGACTGAGGAGAGGAACAAGACTTAACGGGTTGCTATTCAATGAAGGCATTGGGCATCAAGAACTCAGGGGTTGAGATTCTCCTCTGCTTACAAAATAACATGTTAGCCTGCCAGTTTCAAGGATGATGGCAAAAGACATGACATTCCTGAGTCAGAGACAGAGAACCTTATCACTCACAACACAGCACATCAGCTTAGCTACATCAGGTCCCCTGGCGCCCAAATCCCGTAACAATGATGCAGAAGCATCCACATGGATATTGCACATACAGTGAGTTTGCTTTACAGCTGAGAAATCATGCGCTCAAGGGATCTGAATCTTTTATAAGGTGCAGTTAGCCCCTCTGTCTGAACTCTGCCCCAGAAGGAGTCATTATCTTTGCTACACCAGACAATTAAGCAAGCCTGCCCTTTGATTTGGCGGAGATGCTACCTCTGTCTTTCCAGACTGTTCTCTACATAATCACTCTTGAAGAGATTCTAGGACAAAGGCAGCCAGTGTGTCTGCTCACAAAAAAATGGGAAAGACACTTGGACAGTTGTCTCCCAGCATGGCAGGCCAGAGCTCAGTCTGTAGTGTTGAGGGAGGATCAAGAATTGGCTACTGTCACCCCAGAGCTTCTGCTTTTGGTGAGAAAGGATGAAAAATATAAAGCTGAAGACCGTACTCATGTCACTCAAAGATAAGCTTGGCCTTTTTGTCTCTGGTACTGTGTCAAAAGTAAACACAAATGGGCTCACACACAAAACATAGGCCAGGCTGAAGAGTTTGGCAACTTGAACATTCCTTCCCACCAGACCCATCCCCTGTCGGAAGCATTGGCCCCTGGCTGGCTGGGCCAACAAATACCTCAATCCATCACTGACAGGCAGCTCTGGCTGCAGCCAGCTCGTCCAGTCACTGGAGCCATGTCTCCAGTCAGAGACCAACAATTAAGTGTTTAGATCAAATCAACATGTCTAAAGGCCTTGAGGATATTTTCAGTATTCCAGAGACCAAGTAAGCTGCTATCAGTACCATCATGAGAAGTAAAATTGCACAGAAGAAAGTTTTATAAACTCTTCCCCATATGGAATTATTTTGACAAGAAATTTAGTTTGCTTTTCTTAGGGCTTCTCTCCTTGTATAAGAGTATTAATCATTCAATAATCCACTTAATTTGATTAAATGTCTTAAATTTTTCAAAGAAAATCGTTGAACATTTACTATGAGTTGGTCTTGACTGCGAGATACACAGAAAATCAGGTAAGTGGCTATCTCCTCCAGAAGCTCACAGTCCTCTCAGCGGATGTGCATGGTCCTCTGAGAGGCAGAAGGTGCCAGAGGTACAGGCAAAGCCAGTGTCTGACTCATAGATACAGAGCTCTGACCTCTCTTCATCCTATCAGATCAGCATGGGAACAATCCCCTTCATCTCTGCTCCTCATCCCTTACCATCTCCTCCTTCTCAGTTCCTTACCTGCTGCGTCCTGCAAATGCCTCTTGGGTTGCAGAAAACTTGTAGGGTTAACTGGCCAAAAAGTAAAAATCCAGGATTACTTGGCTTACTCAGAGGACTCAGCAGAGGTTGGGCAACTTTATGACAGGTAAAGGAATTGAGAGAATGAATGAATGATGTAAAAGCATGAATTCTCGTAAAAAGTAAAAAATAGAATTTACACCCATAAAGATGGCTGTAATTTAAAAAAAGAAAAAGAAAAAAATGAAGGAAAGTAGTGTTAGTGAGGGTGTGGAAAAATTGGAGCATCGTAGTAGAAATGTAAAATGGCACAACTGCTGTTGCAGACAGTTCCTCAAAAAAATAAATGTAATTTTTGTGAATCAAAAATTCCACTTCTTTTGGGTATACTACCCAAAAGAAGTGAAAGCAAAGACTTAAACAGACACTTGTGCACCAATGTTCAAAGCAACACTGTTCACAATAGCCGAAACATGGCCAAACGACGATATATATATTTATGTATATATGTACATATATGAACATATACAGACTATGGAATATTATTCAGCCTCCAAAAGAAAGGAACTTGTGATATAGGCTATGACATGGATGAATCTTCAGGACATTACACTAAGTGAAATAAGCCAGACACAAAAAGGCAAATATTGTATGATTGCACTTGCATGAAGTAACTGAAGCAGTGAAATCAACAGAGACAGAAAGTAAGAAGGAAGGGGCACCTGGATGGCTCCGAGGTTGAGCATCTGCCTTCAGCTCAGGTGGTCCTGGGATCGAGTCCCGCATAGGACTCCCCGGGGGAAAGCCCGCTTCTCCCTCTGCCTGTGTCTCTGCCTCTCTCTATGTGTGTCTCTCATGAATAAATAAATAAAATCAAGAAAGAAAGAGAGAGAGAGAGAGAGAGAGAAAGAAGTGGTCAGGAGCTTAAAGAGAGGGAGGAATGGGGAGTTATTGTGTAATGGATACCAAGTTTCAGTTTGAAAAAGTCCTGGAGCAGGATAGTGGTTGAGGGTTGCACAACAATGAGAATGTACTCCCTGCCACTGAAATATACACTTAAACATGGTTAAATGGTAAATTGCATGTTACACATATTTTACCACAGTAAAAAAAAAGGGGGGAGGTAGACTATTCAGTGAGTTATCAGTTGAGAAATTGATGGAAGTTTTCACTTTTAAGCCAGATGTTTTGGCGTCACATAGACACAGCCAAAATGAAATGATGAAGGATTTGGGAATTGAAGCCAGGATTCTGGAGTCTCAAGTGACTGTGATAATTACTGCATTTCATTTCCTGTATATAAGGTGGATTGAGTTCAAGACCAAAAGCAATATTCCAATGGGCTGTGATTAATTGCCCCTCCTGTGTTTAAATGGACCTCTTCATGGCTTTTGCCATTGTTCTGCACAAATAATGAGGGCAGTTTCCACTGCCGAGTTCATGATTGTGCATGTCCTCATAGAAAACAATAACAAAAAAGAGGCAATTTCTGTTCAGTGTTTAATGAGATTTCAGACTTGGAATATGTTAATCCATAGTTAGGTCGTGGACACTGAGGTCTGGCGGGGAAAGGAACACAGTAGCCTGTGGGTTCATTTACACCATCTTGCTTAATTTTTTTAGGATGCTATGATGTATAGATTATCTCTTCTTTATTTATAAATGAATTTCAAGGAGGTTAAATAACATTCCCAGAGCCATATAGATAGTAAATGGAAGAGTAGAAAGTTGTATTTTGCTCTGATACCAATCCTTTCATGCTCTTCTGAACTCTGCATATTGCCAGGCAATAGAAAGCCTGACTTTCCCTAGATAATTATTATGTTATTCATTTGGTTATTTATTCACTCAGCCAACAAATAATCATTCTTCACGTCCTATATTCCAGTGGTAGGCTGTGAGGATAGAGACAAGATACTCTGTTTCTATTTCCAGGAAACGTGAATGCTAGTGACAGGGAGACTCAGGTGCTATTGCAGAGGTATGCACAGGTAGGACACAGCACAGAGAAAGTAGCATAGCTCAGGCCAGTTTGCAGCTGAGCTAAGGATGAGGAGTCAACAGACAGAAAAATGAGAAGTAGGCATTTCAATCACAGAGGAAGAGCACCAAATGCAATGCCCTGTAGTACACTTGGAGCATATATTAGAAATGAGAATGAGAGGTAAGGAGTTTGGATTTTATACTGAGGTGAACAATGAATCAAGAGCCACTAACATTTTTAAATGAGAAAATGACAATAGCAACAAATCCACAATTTAGAAAGATCACTCTGATATCTACATGGAAGATGGGGAGAGATTGTGGCAGGCCAACACAGAGGCAAGACAATACTAATTTCCTAAGCCTGTCGTAACTCATTACTACAAACAGAGGGTGCTTCAAACAATAAAAATTTATTATCTCAAAGCGATGGAGGCTAGAAGTCCAACATCTAGGTGCTGGTAGGGCCTAACTCCCTGCGATGGCTCTAGGGAAACATCCTTGCCCTGCCTTTTCCCCAGCTTCTGGTGTTGCAGCAGTGGCAATGGGCAGTGTCCCCTGGCTCACAGGCACATCACCCGTCACACCCTCCCACACTCTGAGTGTTCTCTTCCTGCAAGGACACTGGTCATCTTGCTTAAGGGTCCGTCTGGTTCCCACATGACTGCATCTTAACTGATTATATCTGCAAAGAATATTTCCAAATGAGTTCAACTTTGCAGGTATCAGGGGTTAGGACTTGAATAGATAGACAATATAGACATAGACATAGACATAGAGACTTATGTGTATGCTTTTTTAAAAGAAGGCACAATACAACTGACACCAAAGACCAGTTAGAGGACACTTGTAATCGTTCAGTTGAGAAATGATGAGGTACTGAGCAGCAACAGAGACCCAGAGGAAAGATGTTTATCAAGAAGGAGAGCTAAATGGATAAAGAAGATGTGGTCTATATATACAACGGAATATTACTCAGCCATTAGAAACGACGAATACCCACCACTTGCTTCGATGTGGATGGAACTGGAGGGTATTATGCTGAGTGAAGTAAGTCAATCGGAGAAGGACAAACATTATATGGTTTCACTCATACAGGGAATATAAAAAATAGTGAAAGGGAATAAAGGGGAAAGGAGAGAAAATGAGTGAGAAAAATCAGAGAGGGTGACAAAGCATGAGAGACTCCTAACTCTGGGAAATGAACAAGGGGTAGTGGAAGAGGAGGTGGGGGGGGGGGGATGAGGTGACTGGATGACAGGCAGTGAGGGGGGCACTTGACGGGATGAGCACTGGGCGTTATACTATATTTTGGCAAACAGAACTCCAATAAAAAAATAAATATACAAAAGAAGAAGAAGAAGGAGAAGGAGAAGGAGAAGGAGAAGGAGAAGGAGAAGGAGAAGGAGAAGGAGACCTGGTCAAGCCTTAGCGCAGTGCCATCTTAGGGCCACTGGGAGGCAAAGGAAGAGGACTCCTGGGAAGATGATAAGGGGAGGGGTGGTGGACACAATGACTTTAAGGGTCA
The DNA here is from genome assembly GCF_011100685.1 of Canis lupus familiaris. Lineage (NCBI taxonomy): Eukaryota > Metazoa > Chordata > Mammalia > Carnivora > Canidae > Canis > Canis lupus. The sequence goes on from NC_049249.1 coordinate 2,997,084, forward strand.
GGCAGACTTGAGCCTCTGCCTTCGGCCCAAGGCGAGATCCTAGGGTCCTGTGATCGAGTCCCACATCAGGCTGCCTGCTGGGAGCCGCTTCTCCCTCTGCCTGTGTCTCTGTCTCTCTGTTTGTGTCTCTCATGAATAAATAATTAAAATCTTCAAAAAAAATAAAAGATAATTGGCAGTGATGCTGTTGGTTTTCCACTTTTTTGTTTTGTTTTGTTTTCCACTTTTTAAAACAACAGAACTCTCCATTGTCTATGAGATAAAATGCCAGCATTTGATTTGGGCAACATCTGAACAGCCCAAGTCTGGCTCACACCTCTCTCCATCACTCCTTTCCCCCAATATACATATATATATATGCACACGTAGACACATTCACACACACAGACACCAAATGATCACCCTCTCCCTTTGTTCACCTTGCTTCTAAAACGTAGGGCCAGGGCCTGTGCTCCTTGATGGTAGACAGTGTCTTGTGCCTGGATCTGCCCGCCTGGTGTGCAGTGAGGGAAAGCATGGTGTCACCTTTGCCCAGGGTACCCCACTACCTGTGGAACTCCCATCCTCTGCCCATCTATCAACCTTGGGGAAAGAATTAACCCTGCCTGTTCCTCACCTTCTGAGGTATGTTGAATCTAATCTATACCAAGTATGTTGAATGTTACGCTTATTCATGGTCACTGTGTGTGTGTGTCTGATCCACCCCCCAGAGTAACCCCAGATGACAAGGTCAATGTTTTACTCCTCTTTGTATCTCCAAGGCCCCACAGGACCCATCCAGAGTAGGAGCTCAAGAAATATCTCCAGGAAAGAGCAAACTGCACTGGCTCTTCAAAGAAAGTTGCCAGAGTCTACTAAAGAGATAGAGGCGTGGGCTTTGACGTCAGACAGACCTGCCTTCGAATCCTGGCTCTGATACTCAGCAGCTCTGTTGACTTAAGGGCATTTTTAAGACTTCCTAAGCTTCATTTCCTGGCTTGAGAATGGGGATCCTGACAGTGAGGCTGCTATGAAAAGTCAGATCACATGTGTAAACCATCTAGAACACTACCTGACACCCGGACTCAAACAAGGCTGGTCCTCATGGTTAGTGTTCTGAAGCCATCTGGCCCTTCCAATATCTGGCCCCACCAAATAGACTTGGTGGGATCTGTGCATCTGTGCAGCTCTATCCACCTACCACTATTCTCTTGTTCCAAGCTACCCATAAAATTATGATGTAATTGAGAGCTATAAGCATGTTCTTCCTCAGTCCTTATGGTTTGGGTATTGAGCAATCACAAGACATTGGAAGGTCATCAAGAACAGCCATTTGAGGGGAAGTTCCAGGAAGAGCACAGAACCAGAAATGTGCCAAGAGAGCATGTGTGGGGAAGTTGAGCGATGTTCCTTACAATTTACAGATAAGATGGGAGCTTGAAGCAACGGAAGAGCCTGAGCTGGCTTCTCCCTATCCAGTCCTGGCTACAACTCTTATAAGCTCTCCTACTTACATTGTCTCAGTCTTTTCATGGGGCTACTGTGAGAACTGGAAATAATGTGTACAAACTGACCAATCCAGTGAACAACTGTAACTATTCAATAAAAGGTGCTTCCCTTTTCTGTCATTACTTGATGGTGGGGGTGGAGAAAGGAATCAGCGGCTCACAGTAGGGAGTACTCATGGTACATCAACTCCGGGGGAACCTCAGCAACCCTCTCCCTGATGCCAGGAGTTGGACCCTACAGTCCAAGGGAACATGTGTGGACTGTCTGGAAAGCAGGGTACCCTGAGAGATCACAGGTGACTGTCCAGGACTACAACAGAACCCCACTCCTTTTTCCTGACTGATTTGTCAGGCAGGTGTCCAGGCTCCCTCTAGGACAGGACAAGCTCCACAGGGGCAGTCATCCTGGAAGAAGTGAAGGAGAGGGAGGGCAGCTGGAACTGAGCTCACAAAGGACCCAGGAAGCCACGCCATGGACGAGATGGGGGAGCCTGAGTGTTTGAAGCAAAGTAGGGCTTGAAAAAGGAAGAGAGAGCAAGTCACCCCAAGCAACTACATGCTGACTCTGAAGCTCTTATTTGGGCATCTTTGGAAATGTCCACAGGAGGCTGACAAAGCACAAGAAACTATCCAGTATCTTCGAGAATTAAAAGGTCCTTATTTTAATTTCAATAGGAAATTGGAATTAAACTGTGGGCCTAGGGAGGTCTTTAAGCATCAGTGTCAACCAGAGGCCGGGAACTTGCCTCCAGTCCTCGTCCTGGCACTCTGTATTTGAGTGACCTGAGTCAGACCCTCCACCTTGGTGAGCCCAGTTCCCTTGCCTAAGAAGGTTGGAAAATTTGATCTCTCAACTTCCTTGTGATATTTTGTAACATTCAGTTTCAGATTCCCAGCATTCAGTTTCTAATTGTTTTCAGTTGGAAACTATAACTTAGAAAAGAACATTTTTGGGCTCACTCTCTGTATCATTTCTTAGACACCATGATCCTCATCACAAAATGGCCCAAAAAGCCTATTTAAAATCTCCTCTTGGAGGGGACGAGGGAACATCTGTCAATTTAACAAGCTCTGTAGGTGATTTTTTATGATCACACTACATTAGCCTACAATGTCTGAAAATACAACCTCATAAAGCAGCTGCTGAAAATTAAACATGATTCAGTCCTTAAAAGGCACATCATTAAGCTGTAATAAACACCAAGGTCTGGCAAAATGAAGTCAAAACTTGCGAGAAGTATGATGACAAATACCAGCCTTAGCAGTGGGAGCTGAGGATGCCTGTGATCCACCAAGGCGGTGCAGTGTGTCTGGGCCACAAGGTTCCACGTGGATGCAATTTGTCAAAATGGCCTCAGGACTTGGACAAATTCCCCTCTCATTGTGTTCCTGATGTGCTCATTCATGCTATAGGCCACATGGCCTTTGGTTTAGGCTCAACACACAAGGCATGTATGTTGAGTTGCTTTAGAAGAGCAGGAAAGAATTTGTGCAGCCCCCTGCATCTCATAGCCCTCGTGGGAAGGCAGATGGTGGTGGGAGCTGGGTGCCCTCTGTGGCCATGTGCAGCCAGAGGCTCCCCATAGATCAGACCTTCAACTGTGGCTGCCCAAGAATAAGCTCTGCTGTGGCTGGTTCCCAGGAGGTCACAGGCTAGCCAGAGGGCAGAAGCTCAGACCTTGGTGGCCTCCTTTGAGGAAGTGGGTGACCCATTAAAAACGCATGCCTGCTTGCGTTTCTTTAGTTGAGAAATTTTCCATTGAAAGAAAAGGCAACTGAATAGGATTGACATTTTATTTTCATTTTTTTAACATTTTATTTATTTATTCATGAGAAACACAGGGAGAGAGAAAGGCAGAGAAGCAGGCTCCATGCAGGGAGCCTGATGCGGGACTCGATTCCAGGACTCAAGGATCACGCCCTGGGCTGAAGGCAGGCACTAAACCACTGAGCCGCCCAGGGATCCCAGATTAACATTTTAAAGAGCAGTGGTATTAAATAGTGTACAGTTCCTTTTGCCTTCAGTCTTACAATCCACATTGATTTCCAAAGTTGCTGAAGTCAGCATCTCTTTTCCCTGTTCTGTTCAGCAAATTTATCTAGTACATTTGCAATATAGTTACATGAGTTACATTTTTCTTTTCCATAAGCTATGATCCATCTTGATATCCACTGCCCTTCTAGTTGAGTTCTTAAACTTTCCATACATTAAAGCACTTTTTATTCTGTAAATTCTATGGATTTTGACAAATGCATGGTATTGTATACCCATCAGTCATTCTGGTATCATAAAGAATAGTTTCATTACCCTAAAAACTCCCCAATGTTTCACCTGTTCAATCCTCCCACCTCATCAAACTCTGGCACTACTGACCTTTTTGTCCACTCTTTCATTTTCTTTGTTTCAGAGTGTCCTAATAATGGGATAAAACATTTCAAACAACAATAGAGAGAAATTGTAGCCAAACATGGATTGCACCCAGAACCTTCCCCATGCCTGAGTTAGATAAGAAGATTTTGGAGTTTTGATTTGATGAGACTTTAATTTTGTAGTTGAGGGCTGTAATGGATCAAGACTGAGGGGACCTTGGAATGCAGCATAAGTATTTTGCATGTGGGATGGAGATGCTTTGGAGCAAGAAGGTAGATTGTGATAGGCAAAATCATATCTCTCAAAGATCCTGGAATCTGTGAACATGTTACCTGATGTGGAATTAGGGACTTTGTAGATGTGGTTAGATTAAAGACCTTGCAATGGAGAAATTATTATGGATTATCAGGCTCTCAGGGTGGGCCCACTGTAATCACAACGGTTCTTATAAGTGAAAAAAGGAAGCAGGAGGGTCAGACCAGAATGATGTGATAGGAGACTAACCATTGCTGGCTTTGAAGAGAGAAGAGGGCCATGAGCCAAGGAATTTGGGCAGCTATAAAGCTGGAAATGGAAAGAATAAAATTCTCCCCTAGAGCCTCTAGAAAAGAATGAAGCCCTGCCAACACCTTGGTTTTATCCCAATAAGTCTCCTTTTGGATTTCTAACATCCAAAACCAAAACCGTAAGATAATAAATTTGTGTGTGTTAAGCCACTGAGTTTGTGGTAATTTGTTACAGCAGCAATAAAAAGTAATACAAGATCTATGATCCATCTGAGTTTTCTTTTTTTTTTTAAGATTTTATTTATTTATTCATGAGAGACACAGAGAGAGGCAGAGATACAGGCAGAGGGAGAAACAGGCTCCCTGCTGGGGGCCGCATGTGGGACTGGATTGGGCACTCCAGGATCATGCCCTGGGCCAAAGGCAGATGCTCAACTGCTGAGCCACCCAGGCATCCCACATCTGAGTTCTTTCTTACGCAAAGCATAAGGTGCGTGTCTAGGATCATTCTTTAAATACAAATATTTGATTTTTCTAGCATCAGTTGTTGAAAAAGGCTATCCCTTTTCCGCTGAACTGCCTTTGTCAAAGATCGTTTGACTATTTGTTGGATCTGTTTCTGGGCTCTTTATCATGTTCCTCTATGTGTATATTATTTTGCCAATACTCAATTGCCTTTGTTGCTGTAGCTTTATAGTAAGGCTTGAGATAAGGAAGCACAAACAAATAAGTTTGTTCTTTAACATTGCATTGGCTAGGGGAGCCTGGGTTGCTCAGTAGGTTAAGCTCTAGGTTTCAGCTGGGTCATGATTTCATGAGTGATAGGATTTAGCCGCCTGTGGGCTCCTTGGTCAGCACAGAGCCTGCTTAAATATTCTCTCCCTCTGCCCCTCCATTCACTTGCATGTGCTCTCTCTGTAAAATAAATAAATCCTTAAAGAAATATATTGTATTAGCTATCCTGAATCCTCTGTCTTCCTATGTGAATTTTAGCATTTGTTTGTTAATATCTACAAAATATATTACTAGAATTTGTGTTCAGATTATGTTGAATCTAAAGATCAAGTAAGGAAGAATTGATATCTTAACAATATTGAGTCTCCCAATTATGAACATGGATTATTCCTCATTTATTTAGATCTCCTTTTGTTTCCCTCATAAAAGTTTTGTAGTTTTCCACATAGTTTCTTACATATTTGCTACATTTCTAACTAAATATTTCATTTTTATGTTATTGTAAATATTTTAGTTTTATTTCAGATTCCAATTGTTCACTGCTGGCATATGGGAAGGAATTGACTTTTGTATATTTACCTCGTATTCTGCTTCCTTCTTCCACTTACTTATTCATTACAAAGTCTTTTTCATTTTGTTTTTAGAGATTCTTCAATGATTTCTCCTAGATTATCTCACTATGTATGAATAAAGACAGTTTTATTACTACTTTTCAAATCTGTGTACAATGTGCTTATTTTCCTTGTCTTATTGCAGTAGCTGGAATGTCAAGGATGATATTGAATAGGAATGTTGAGATATTTTGTCTTGTTTCCAACCTTAGGAGGAAAACATCAGGTTCTCAATATTAAGTATGGTACTAGATGTAGGTTTTTCATATATAACCTCTAAGTTTCTTCTATTCCTAGTTTTCTGAGAGTATTTTTTTTTATCATGAATGGGTACTGAATTTTGTCACATGCTTTTCTTCACTGGTTGATATGCTTACATGGCTTTCTTATTCAGTCTAATATAATAAATTCCATTGGTTGATTGATGAACATTAAATAAGCTTTGCATTGTTAAAATAAATGCCACTGTGATTATTTTTTCAATGTGTAGGTTGCTTAATCAATTTTCTAGTATATTTTTAAGAATTTTTATAGCTATGGCACTTAGAAATATTTGTCTGTAGTTTACTTATAATATTTGTCTCTGGTTTTGGTATTAGGGTAATCCTGGCCTCAAAAATTGGTTAAGAAGTGTTCCCTCAGCTTCTAATTTCTAAAAGAGATTGGAGGAAATTGATATTATTTCTTCCTTAATGTTGAATAGAATTCACCAGTGAACCCATCTGGGTCTGCTACTTTCTTTCTTTTCTCTTTTTGGAAGGTTTTAATTATCAATTCGATTTATTTAAAAAATTATCTACTCAGGTTAGTTATTTCTCTTTGAGTGAGTTTTGGTAGCTTGTGCCTCTCAGGTAATCATCCATTTCATCAAAGTTATCAAGGTTGGAGGCAAGTATTATTTATGGTATTCTTACTCTTTATTTTATGTCTATGGAAGTAGTAGTGATTGTCTCTTTTTAATTTTTAATATTGGCAATTTGTACTTTCTCTATTTCTTGGTTAGCTTGGCTAGAGGCTTACCAATTTTCTTGATATTTTCAGTGAACCAGATTTGACTTTGTTGATCTTGTTTACTGTTTTCCTCCTTTCAATTTTATTGATAGTTATTCTAATTTGTAACATTCTCCTTTTTTTTTTTTTTGCTTGCTGTAGCCATACTTTCATCTTTTTCTCCAGTTTACCAGAGTTGTAGCTTAGGTTATTGATTTTTTTATCTCTTTGTTTCAAGTATATCCATTTTTAAAGCTACAAATTTGCCTCTAAGAACCACTTTACCTGCATCCTCAAATTTTTAAATTTTTGTTTAGCTCAAAATATATTTTTAATTCTTGAGACTTCCTAGTTCACTAATGAGTTGTTTAGAAGTATGCTGTTTAATTTCTAACACTTGGGAATTTTCAAGCTATCTCTGTTACTGATTTCTAGTTTAATACACTGTGGTATGAGAGTATACTTTGTATAACTTTTATTCTTGAAATTTTTTTTAAGATGTGTGCTATGGCTAGCATTTGTCTGTGTTAATGAATATTACACATAAGCTTGGGAAGAATATATATTCTGCTGCTGTTGGATAGAATATTCTGAAACTGTCAATTACATCGTTGGTTCATAGTTCAGGTCATCTTATTTATTTTACCCTTCCTGATTTTCTGCCTACTTAATCTGTCAAGTAATGACAGAATGGTATTGAGGCTCAAACTGCAATAGCGAGTTTGCCTATTTTTCCTTTTAGTTCTATCTAAAGGATATGCCTTATGTGTTTTTATGCTCTTAGGTCATGAACTTACAGGATTTTTTTTGTCTTCTTAGAGAATTGACCCCTTTATCATTATTTAAATTCCCTCTTTAGTCCTATAATCTTCCTTGTTTTGAATTTGGTTCTGTCTGAAATTGATGTAGCTACTCCTTCTTTCTTCTGGTTAATATTATCATGGTATATTTTTTCTCTGTCCCTTTGCTTTCATCTGGTCTGAATCTTTGTATTTTAACTGGGTTTTCTGTAGACAACCATTTGGTCTTATTTTTTTAAGCCATCCTAATAATCTTTGTATTTTAATCAGTGTGTTTATATCACTCATATTTAAAGTGATTGTTTATAATTGGCTTCTTACCTACCTAATTTCTGATTTTTTTATTCCTTACATTTGTGTTTTGCTTCTTTTTCCCCCTAGATTTCTGCTGTTTTTATTTTTTTATTTTTATTTTTTAAAGATTTTATTTATTTATTCATGAGAGACACAGAGAGAGAGAGAGAGAGAATGGCAGAGACACAGGCAGAGGGAGAAGCAGGCTCCATGCAGAGAGCCCGATGTGGGACTTGATCCCTGGTCTCCAGGATCACGCCCTGGGCTGAAGGCGGTGCTAAACCGCTGAACCACCCAGGCTGCCCTCTGCTCCATTTTTAATTGTAAGTTTCATATGATTCTATTTCAAATCTTTTCTTAGCATATCATTAGTACTACTTTGTAAAATCTCTTTTTATGACTACCCCAGAAGTCACAATACTCATCTTCAAACAATCTAAATCCACATCCCTACAACACTATACTACTTTGTGTGTAGTGCACCTAATGTATAATGGGATATTCCCAATTCCTCTCTTCTGCCCCTTGAGGGCTAGCTGAGCCAGGCACCATGGAAAGTGTGTTGCATATGTAATATTATTTGAATTCTCTCCGCCGCTTTGACAAAGGCAATCATCACATCTCTTTCACAGAAGATGAAACTGAAGCTTAGAGAAGTCTAATTCCCTCCCTGGGCCATATAACTGAGAAGGCCCAAGATTGTCAGAACTCCAGGGCATTGGAGGAACAGAGACAGCCCATATCATGCTCAGTACAGAGCCCAGCCCCTTGCAAATGCTCAGGAAGTAAGACAACCCATACCTCCAGGATGGTAAATGTCTCAGTGATGGGCCTGGGACACATCGTTGCAAAAGGAAAAATATGGGCTGGCTGAGGTTTGGTAAGCAAAACAGGGACTATTTGTTGTTCTTGTTTGTTTGTTTTATAGTTTGTTAAACTCATATTTGCAAATATGTCTGTTCTACTTTCTGTGCCTCTGATGTCCACGGTAACCCATCCATTAGATCTGACTTACGGAGGATCAGTTTTTGTCTGGCAGTGTGCTCAGGTGAGACTTCAGACTCTCCCTATGACTTATGCTCTATCCCCACGTGATTGAGGAGACTGAGGCTCAGGGAGGTCTTGCCAAGGCCATAGATTTTTGGAAAAGATGAGACCTAAAGCCAGCCTGCCTACCTCCAAAATTTGCTGCCATGGCTCTCTTCATGCAGCAGGCTTGAAATAATGGCTATCACATCCCTCCCTATCAGGGGAGGAGCAGAAAGCCCCAGCTACAGCTTCCTGTCAGGCATGGATCTTTCTAAGCTCTCTGCATCTGGGCCACCTGGGTGTGGGGGGGGAGGGGGGGCCCCAGGTTTTCAGCAACAAGCTCATGATCCAAGTAATAACCCACATTTGGGTCCCATTCTTAGGACTAATGATATCCAGAGGTCTCAAGAACTCCTCTGTCACAAACGTCAGACGTAAGTAGGTGCAGTTGGCTCAAGTAGCAGCCAGGGGACAATTTATCACAATTTATTAGACCACCCATGAGGCAGGAATACAAGCCCTGCATGAAAAGTCCATCCCAGGGCTGCACCTAGCACCATGAACCAGCCTGGGGCACAGCCTAGTGATACGTGAGAGTCACCCAGCAGTCTGCACCTCTTGGAAGCTGGATGAGTGTGTTGGGGTGGAGGGGACCCTCAAAAACCCACAGACTGGATTACAGGACAGTCTCAGATGCCAGGCAGGTTGCAGCCCAGCGGTCAAAAGCCCCAGCATGCCACCATGCACCCCTTAAGTCAATGATGATTCCATAAAGAATGAAGGACTGTGGGGGGGTCGGGCACCGTGGACACTTGGGTAATGGAGCAGACTCCTGACCTTCTTAAGCTCAGAGCTTGCAGGACATCAGGGTATATAAGAGTGACAGGCTCTCATGGGAGTGCTGCCCCATAGCCACTGCTGCCTTCCCTGCATGCTGCTCCTGCCCTGGTTTCCCACTCACAACTCTGATCAAGCACTCACCAAAGGGTCTTATAAATGTTATTTAGATCTAAAACTAGTGCACACACCAGTGGTTTAAAAAAGCATGCTAGGAAAACATAAGGCTGTATAAAAAAACCTGAAGTTTAGAGATACTCTGTTACTGTCTCTGTGCATGTCATTTTTACTAGAACCATATTACCTGCAAATACAACCTGGTTAGAATAGTCCCAAGTTCTAGATACAGTCAATTGTGGTCCATGCCGTGAAGCAGGAAAGTACCTGGAGGCCCAGGTGTTCAGCTCCCTCACTCAGTGATGAAAACCAGCAAGTACCTATTAATGCCCAAGCTTGAGGGTTAGATGATGAGTAAGGCAGATGAGGCCCATGACCAGGAAGCTTACATTTCTAGAAGGAGAGACAGAAAACAAACAAGCAAATAAATTAAGTTGTTTCAGATCCTGAAAAGTGATATGAATAAAATGAAGCTTGCTGTGATCAGGGAATATGTGTGGGCAGTGCAGGGAGGGTGTCAAATCTGGAGGTTGAGCTGAGGCTTCTCTGAGGGAACATGCTTGAATGATGTGAGAGATGCAGTCTGAGAAGACCTGAAGGAAGGCCATCCAGGAAGGGGTGGAATCAGTCCAAAAGTCCTGGAGCAGGAAACAAGCTTCATATTGCAGGAATCTCAAGGTCACTGTAGCTGAAATAAAGTTAATATGGGCAGAGCAGGAGGTAGTAAGGGCCATATGGGCCATAGCTTGGGTCTAGGTTTTATTCTCGAAGAAATGGGAAGCTACTGGTGTTTTTTAGCAGGAGCACAATGTGGAAACCATCACCACTGACACTGTGTGGGAAATAGGCCCGGCAACTGTATTAACTCCTCAATGTGGGGCCCAAATAACAGGATAAATGGAATGCCCATGGTGAGATGGCAACCCTGTCTGAGGAGGAACAGGTTTGTGGGGATACAATGAAGCAAGAATCAAGAGTTGAATATTATCCACACCACTTCTGAAAATATTCCTTTAAAGAAGAGCAGAGAAGTAGAGTGGTAGTTGAGGAGGGATGCGGGGTTAAGATGCACCCTTAGAAGACCTGTAGAAAGACAATCCAGGAAGGAATAAAGCCAGTGCAAAGGCCCTGAGATAGTAAATAAACTTCATATACGTGTTTTTAAAGACCAAGCTTTCACCCCAGGTTGATGTGCTGTCAGAATGATCGAGAGGCAAGGGAAAACCTGTTGATTCAGGAAACAGAAGTGATTATTATGGGAGCAACCAGAGAGAGACTCTGTTCCTTGTTTCTTTATTTTTCCCACACATAAAAGTAAGGACAGGGGCACCTAGTTGGCTCCATCAGTTAAGCATCTGACTCTTGATTTTAGCTCAGGTCATGATGTCAGGCTTTTGAGATTGAGCCCCATGCCAGGCTCCATGCTGGGCGTGGAGTCTGCTTAAGATTTTTTTCTCTCCCTCTCTGCCCTTCTCACCCCTTAAAATAAATAAATAAAAATAAAGACAAAGTGTTGAGGAAGCAAGAGCCAGTGCATCAGACCCAGACAGAGAACTGTGAGGGCTTCTCGGAAGAGGCAGCACAACCTCCTGCTGAGAAGTGAAGAACCAGCAGCAGCCTGGAAGACCAGGGCCCAATAAGAGATTAAGTAGTCTGGAAGGGAGGCCATGAGGCCTAGATTGGGGGCGGGGGGGCAGAGGGCAGAGAGGCAGGAAGGAGCTGTCCCAGCACAAGGGGCGTGATGATGATGTGGCTAACAAGTGGGGCAAGGGAATGAGGAAAGAGCCAAAACTGACATTTGGGTTCCGGCCACTGTGTGTGTGTGTGTGTGTGTGTGTGTGTGTGTGTGTAAGGGGGAGGTAATACCACTGAACGGAGTCCCAAACCCCCCTGTGGCTCCCCAGAGCTAGTGTGCAAAGTCCATGAATAGACACGTTGTGGACAGAAGCTGGTAAGACTAGCTCAGTCCCTGGCTGGGAGGGTCATGGGCTATCAGCCACTTAACCCATGGGGATTCTTACTCCGGGGACCTTGGTGCTTTGGGGACGCTGGGCAGTCACTCGAGTGGAAAGGCAGTACCCAGGGCTGATCTGAGGTGCGGTGGCCTTTATCCATGAGGCGGAGCCCATGTTAGCTCAGGTCTTCCCCACTCCCCACCTGAGGATGTACACGATCCTGCTTGAGTCCCCAAAGCCCTCCTCAGTGTCACTGGTCCCAATGTCCCCTCACAGTCATGTAACCCACTTTCAAACCTTCATCCCAACCTGAGATGTGGGTGACCAGGTAGAAGACACGAATGGGACCAGTGGGATCTAGGGGGTTCCTCAGCCTACAGCCCCAGACAGCCCTCTCTGGGCCTGGAGGTCTGCTTTGGCCCATTTCCGAGTGGGTGGTAGGAGGAAGACAAGGGTGAGAGGGGAGGAGCCTAACATCTTCCAAGATCAGAAACCCACATCTGATCAAGGCCGGTGACCCAAGTCCCCTTTGGGAGAGGACTGAAGGTAGAAGGGTCTGCAAAAGAAACTCCTGGACTCCAATCCCACAAGCCAGCAAGAAGGCATCCCCATCTTTGGGTCCTGAAGTCCAATTAGCCCCAGTGGGCCTCAAAGCTGCTGACACTCACTTCTGACAAACTGCCTTTCCTCTGCCTGCTGGAACTTCTGTAGCTCACTGAGACCCTTAACCAGGTAGCATAATGGAGCTAATCCTTCCCTCCTCTGAGCATCATGGAAGGTCCTGCAAAAGGCAGACGTGCTGTCCCACAGGGACATTTAGACTCACTGCAAAAATCTGCATAGGCAGAAACAGGGCAGCATGAGCTCTCCCTGGGGTCCCAACAGAAAGATAGAAATGAAGTGAGAAGATGTAGGCCCAGATCCTGAGCACCAAACACCCCAGATCTGTTCACTCGCTGGAGGCCAGGGACCGATGGCCTACACATGGGCTCTGGGAGAGTCCCCATCATCAGGCGCATCACACTCCCAGCAGGACCGGCCACACCCACAGGACAACTCTGACACTGGGCTGCCCCCTAGGGCCCCTCTGACTGCCTTCAATTCTTGTTCCCACTCCCCCAGGCTGGGAGGCAGCCAGGTCTCCTGACAGGGAGCAGGGCCAGCCTGGAGGTGGGGGCTCCCAGGGGAGGTCCACACAGCCCAGGGAGACACACAGATCAGACATCCAAGAGGATGCATGGCATGAGCACGCGAACAGGAGCTGGCTAGAAATGAATACCAGGAAGGGAGGCTTGCATTTCTCCACGCCTCCTTTGTGCCAGAGACTGGATGAGCAGCATGGTCACCCCTCTGCCCACTGCAGGGTGGGCGCCACCCACACACACTCATGCAGGAGCTCCAGGGCCTTGCTCAAGAACGTGCATCTGATAAGAAGCCAAGCTGTGGCTCACACCCCGGGGCCCGTGGGCACAAAGCCACAATCTTCCCCTCCCCCCTGACACCCCCAGTGCAGGGCCCCGGGGCAGAGGACTGGAGCTGAGTAGAGTTGTCCTGTTTTTGCTTCCCTGGGAAACCCAGGCCAACCCTGTCTGTGCGGGGACCCATTTGGTCTGTGAGCAACCCCCTCGGGACACCATGTCAGGAACCCACATAAGCCATGAAGGGACTCTCGCAGATCCTCTTGGGATGTCCTTTCGAGCCCCCTGAAAGGAGAGCTCAGGTCTGAAACCAGGTTCTATTGTGCCCACAATGTCCTCTTCTATCAAGTTACAGCATCTGGGGTGAAGAATAACAGACTTGGGACTGTGGCCTGTTCTTGGACAAAAGCCATATTTGTCGCTGGGCTTTTGGCCAAAGTAATAATCTTTTTTTTTTTTTTTTTTTTTTTTTTCAAAAACTGACCTGATGGAGGGGAGCCACCAAGGGCCACCAAGGCAGCGGTGGGCGGGCTGAGGAATTCCCCCTCAGCAGATCCGTCAGCACCAGAGCCTGCTGGATACTCCGTTCCTGACATGGACACCCAGGGCCTGTGCACCGTTGACCCCCAGTCTTGTTTTCTTAATAAGCAGTAAGGTCACAGTAATGGGTCCCGGGTAAACATTAGGGTCAGAGGTTAGAGGGGTCTTTATTGTCAAAATATGAAAAGAAAATTGTCTAGGGAGCACGACTGACCTACAGAACTCTCCATGAGCCCCGTGGAAGCTGCACTTTTAGAAAAAAAATCAGAAAATTTCTGATCAGAAATCAGGCTTTCAAGAGAAGAGAATTTTGAAGACTAGATGAGTTCCCAAAACCAAGATTCTTCCTCTTTCTGACTTTTGATAGGGTTATCGATGCCCTGGTCATCATGGGGCACAGGCAGGGGACAGCTGGCTGGGTCACGGTGGAAATAGGACAGTCGGAGACTTGGGAAGTCCACCTTTCACCCTAGCTCATGGGAGGGGACAGGAACCAAAGGTGACATTTCTAAGTCAGCAGTAAAAAAACACCTGAGGATAAAATGAAACTCCAGGAGCCAGGAAGAGGAGGCAAAGTGCAAGGAAGCAAGAAGGTGTCATCGGGAGTGAAGGCAGCTGTGATGAGGGGCAGGGCTGTCAGGGGCATCTGGGATGGCAGGCCACCTTCCCCCACAGGGACTTCCGGCAAGGTGGTGGCATGGGAGCAGGGGCACCTGCTTGATGCTCCCTGAAACCGGCAGCGAGGACAGTGAGGGGGCCCTTCCTCTGGTTTCCCACCAGGTAAGAAGCAAGCCCCCGTCCCCCACCACGGCACTCCGCAGCACCTGCACTGCTTCCAGCCCAGGCCTCTGTTCACGCTGCCCCTCCACTCCCAATGCCCTGACCCCACTCTCTCTGTTAGGTGAACTCAGGCATCTCAGTCTGGAGGCCTCAGAACCAGCTCCCAGCCCCCTCCTCATGCACCCCGAGACCATGCTTCCAGGCTGTGCCCTGGGCACCTTTATCTCCCACCTTGTGGTTGTCTATCCAGTGGGCTTCTGTCCACCCCATGGGAGCACCTTGTGGGCAGGCATTGATTCACATTAATCCATATATGCCTAGTGCCTAGTAATCAAGCTCTCAGTGACACTGAATGGACAAGAAAGGAGCAGTGGCTGGAGAGCTGGCCCCAGCAGCTCAGAGGGAAAGAGGACATGGGCTGTGACTTACGGAATGCCCCTGCCTTATCTCCTAAGTCTGAATAAAAAGAAAACATAGACTTCCAGGCCCCATGTAAACTCTGTCCCAAACTGGCTTAATACATGCATCAGAGTGAAGACAGGCTCAGTGTCTCCCACGGAAAGCATAGAGCAGACACGCCACAGTAAGCACGAGCGTGCCCCTGCATGCGGTTGACATGCCGGCGGGTGGAACACGGGCCTGTCCTCATCCCGCCTCACTGTCTGCATCGTCCACTAACACAAATCCTGCGGCAGCCTTACTGTGCTCGGAGTTCACCAGGGGAGGATACAGGAGTGGTTGGAGGACTGACTACACCCTTTATTTAAGCTTGATAATGACTCAGACTGTGAAACTCAGATGAGAACTACTGTACTTTAGCAGGTAAAATTTCAACTGACTGGAGGCCTGTGATGGGCTTTGCTGTGGACAAGAAACACGCAGAGAGACTCGATGGCCTGAACCTGAGGTTTCCTTACCTCTGGGGGCTCCCCTGCCCCCTACATGGCAGCCTTTTCAGACCCGAGGCAGGAAGGCCCCAAGGGCCCAGACTCTTGAAAGCTGAGCACATCTCACTTCTCACGTACTAGGGAAGCACCCGAATATTGTCTCTCAAATGGGTAAGCCTCTCACTGCCTCCTCCACTCTCCTGTGTGTTTGCTGGACTCATGATTTTGTTCACTGGGTTCTACCTTTCTTCATCGGATGTTCTCTTCCTTGGAAAGGCCTCAAGGCCCGGGCGACTTGTATAAATGCATATCTTTGTGAGTGTGTATTCCAACAAGGAGCAGAGAGAGGGGCAGAATCAGATTCCCAAAATGTCTGGAAGAAGGCCTGTGGGGAGGAGGAGCATGTTTGGCCTCTATGCCATGTGGAGAATTCTCCATCAGCACAATTCTCTCAGCAAACAAGACCGAGGGACCTGGAACACCTGGGGTTTGGCTGACGGGCATCTAGAAGGGAAGGGCTGATTTGAACATGAGTGCCTTGATCTCTATGGCAAGTCTTTAAGCAGACGATCCCAGGGAGATGTCAAGGTTACTGTCAAAGGTGGGCACTTATGGGACTCCATGTTTTCAGGGGCAAAAGCTGTGTCATGTGGCCTCAAGGTAGAATGTCATGAGAGAAACTCAGAGGAACAAAGGAAATACAAAGACAGACAGCCCTGCCTGAAGCACAGGAGTGGCTGTGGTCAGAGAGCTGAGGCTGGCCTCTGCACGGGGGTCCTGAGGTGTGGACCTTGAGACCAGTCTATTGCCCCACTCTTTGTGTCCTGGGCTTGCTGTAGGGCCGGTAGGGGTGGGGCAAAGCTCAGACTCCAGCTTTGTTCAAGAAATCCAACAATACCTGATTTTTTTTTTTAAGATTTTATTTATTCATGAGAGACACATGAGAGAGACAGAGACACAGACAGAGGGAGAAGCAGGTTCCTTACAGGGAGCCCAATGCAAGACCCGATCCCAGGACCTGGGATCACAGCCTGAGCTAAAGGCAGATACTCAGGTGAACCACCCAGGTGCCCTGAAAATGCCTGATTTTTTAACTGAACACAAGTTGGCCAAGGCAGAAAGTTTCTTTTCCTGACCGTCCTGCATGATCAGCTGTCCCAAAGACCAGAAAATCAGGGGACTCTTGTTGGCAATCACCACACATCTATTTTTCTTTATCTGTCATATCAAACCAAATCTAACCACATAGATAAGATGCATACACATGAAATCTATTAATACATTTTTAAAAGATAGCTATCCTACAGATAACGATGGTCCCACCAGGGCAACCAATCAGATAATCTAATCTGTAGAATGTCAATGCAGAGTTTATATGCCTCCCACCCTGGGATGACCAGGGACTGAGGCACATAAAACATATCTGTGTCTCCTAAGAGAGGGAGGCTCTCTAAGGGTGACTGTGAAGCAGGACAGGGAAGTGATTCCATTCTCAGCTCCTCCTGTGTCCTCCAACCCCTGCCTTCCTGCAGCTGGGGTAATGGTATTTCCAACTGCTGAGCCTCAGACCTGAGCCCAGACCATAACAGTCCAGAAACCAACTAAGACGGCCCAGAAGGGACCTCTGGGTGGCTCAGTCAGTTGGGTGTCTGCCTCTTGATTTTGGCTCAGGTTATGATCTCAGGGTCGTGAGATCAAGCCATGCCTTGGGCTCCACGCTGGGCTTGTAGTCAGCTTGGGATATTTGTCTCCCTCTCCTCCTGCCCCTACTCCAACCCTTCCCTTTCTCTCTCCTTCAATAAATAAATAAATAAATAATAAATAAATAAATAAATAAATAAATAAATATTTTTTAAATAAAATAAAATAAAAAAGCACAGGAAAACTGCCTCTCTGACAGTGGCCTTGAGCTCTGAGTTTCTCTTCCAGTCTTGTGACTGCACAATTAGTGGCCCACATTTAGCTTGACATATAAAAACAGTCATATTTGACTTAATGTTTTTGACTTGGCAACCTAAATGTAATAAACATGCAGAGGGAATTGGATGGATCTGGCTAAAGTGGCTTGAGTGACCAGTCATATGATTCTAAGAAGGTGCTGATGTTTTTTTTTTGTGAATGGAGGTAGGTGGCAGGCAGGGTCTCACGGGTGTGGAGACCTTGGATTAGAACAGCAGAAGAACAATGCACCATCTATAATATGGGAGCTTCAAAGACTCCGGTATCCCAATATGTACATCCTCACTGCATGTGGAAGCACAAATGGAACACTTAATTATGCGCTTAGGTAATCAGATCCCTGAATCCCAGCTTGGCAGAGGGCCAGGCACAGCTGTCATCGGTTTTGTATCAAGGTAGTCCTCTGCACTCTCAAGCCCTCCCTTGGAGTCTGTGATTAATAATCTCTCTCTCTTTAAAGTTGAGGAGGCAAAGGCACTTCTCAGAGTGCACTCCCAGCAGCCCTGGGCGACAGCCCTGTGTAGTGCCCAGCTAGAGCTCTGTGGTTTTTCTGGGCTGGTGGCACAGCAGATCCAGCCGGGGTATGAGGCCTGCCTCTGCCATTCACTTAGTAGCTCTGTGATGTCATGCAACTCACTTAGCCACTCTGAGCCTCAGTTTCCTCATCTATAAAATGGGGATGATCATAGTGCCTATATTAAAGGATCACTCTGAGAATTAAGATGATGCAAATAAACCCCTTAGCACAGCATCTACGAAATGACAATTTTCATGAAATGGTAGTTGTGCTGACACGCTGACCACATGGCTCATGTTGACAGGAAGCAACTGGTTTGATAAGTCTGAAAAGACCTTCTGGAGAAAACAGGCTTCCAGAAAAGCACCAGAGAATAAGAGGCATGGGATCTGGTCACACTGCAGTAGAGAAGTGTGTACCTTGGACCCACCTTTCACATACCAATGCACGCTGGGCAACATAGCAGTGAAGGTCATTTTCATTAAATCCCACCATGATGTCTATTTCATATAGTATCACAAGGTGGAACGTGCTCACTGTCACCAGCACTCCCAGGTAGTTCCCATCTGCTCCAAGTAGTTCGCAGACCGCGGGAGGACAGAGTACCTCCACCTCCTGCACAGTCGCAGGGAGCGTTGACCAGGTAGAAACTGGTCCATCACACAAACAGGAAACATTAATTGTTGGGGCTTCAGAGTAACTTACCCTCAGGCTGCAGTTTGTCCACCTTCTCCTGAAATCATTCATACTTTTCCTCAACAGGAAGAGGGTTTGTCCAAGCATGCACGAGCTTTTCTGTGTTACTCCTGACTGAACTGCAGCCCCGGCTCAGCCCCCCAGCCCTATCCTACCCCATTGCTCAGGAGTTTCTGATCAGCTGTCACAGTGAAACCTAATCCTGCTGCTTCTTTAGATACATAGGCTGTGGCTTCCTCTCTGCCAGCCTTCCAGAAGCTTCCAACCAAGCCCCATTCTTATTTCCCTTCCACACAAGCCAAGGAGGCTGGGAGTGGCAGGGACTCTCCCCATGTCAGGCCCTCCCCCAAACCCCTCTGCTTCGCTTTTCTTGAGCAGAAAGTCATGGACCTTCCTACATCACCTCTCTTGCCCCACCTGCCCAGACTTCCTCTCTCCATCCACAGAGGAGGCACTTCCCTGGCCTGCTGCATGATCCAACTGCCAGTGTCTGGAGCCCGACAGCAAATTTGCCTAGATGCACTTGTTCTAGCTAAGCAAAGCCAGCCTCCTCCATACCCATGGGAAATTCCTCCCACAACAAACCAACTGTATGAGGCCAGATCGAGCACAGAGTTGTACATAGATGACCCTTCACCACTGTCCACACGAGACCTCAGTACAGGTCACAGAGGCCTATAATTGCTCCCAGAGGCACAGAGTGTGACATTTTTCAGCAAGTCAGGATGGGAGGGCCAGGGTCACAGCCAGTGCTCATGACCCACACCTCATGGGCTCATCTCTGGATAGCCAGTCTGTGCCAGCATCAAAGAGCAAGGAAGGGGACAGAAGAACATCTCCTGACCCGAGGAGGGCCACAGGAGAGGAAAGTTGGCTGTTGCACTAGAAGAGAACAAACATTTCTTGCTCATTTTCTGTGTGCCAGGCCCTTCCCCTGGGGCCAAGACTGAGACTTGCCCACAGTGCTACCAGGAGCAGCTCTGCATGCACTGCGAGTAATAGCTCAGTGGGCCTCTGAGTGATCTTCCACCCCAGTGCTCCTGAAGGCACTCTGTTCACTGCAGGATGATGTTCAAATGAGGTGAAAGGAGGAGGGAAAGGTCAAGTGTGGCCTACCCCCATGAAACCACATTATTACCTCAGTTAATATTCCAGAAGCCGGCAAGGATGCAATGGCATCATGGCAAAACAAACAAACAAACAAACAAACAACAACAACAACAACAACAACAAAAAACCTGGGCTGTCAGCATTTCATGAACTTGCCAGCAAGTAACTGAATTGGATTCTAACCCAGAACAGGCTGGCTCCAGAGCCAGGACTTCCCATGCTGCTCTCATCAGGCCATAGCACAGCATGCTTCTCTGAGCTCCTACCAGCTCCTGGCTGTGGGAAAAAGGAACACAGAGAATTGGCTTGCTGCATCCATCTTATCAAAGGAAGCAGTCCAAATCAGGTCTTCCTGTGGAAGAAGAAAGATCTTCAAGGACATGGATTCATTCTCCAGTGTTAGGCCTCTGGACATTGTGGGAAACCACAATAAGGTCTACTCTTTAAAGTAAAATCAAGAAAAGGGGCTCAGGACAAAAGAGATTCATGAAAGGATGCAAGGTGACTGATCGTAGGTAATGAGAATGAGCTAATCCCTAGACTTATCACCACACTTAGATGTATTACCACAACAATCCAATGGGTAGCCAAGAGTATGCTTCCCATCGTGGAGATGAGCGTTCAGTAATCTGCCAAGGTCATGTAGTTAGAACCTACTGACCCTGGGATTCAGGCCACCAGGCTAACTCTGCTCCTCTGCTTTGCCCTGCCCCTGTATCTCACCTTGGTTCACTGGAGGTGTTAGGGGTACTGGCTAGGAGAAGACAAGACCCCCCCCCACACACACACACACTCACATACCTATCATAGATGGTCACTGAGCCAACCTAACCCTGTAATATGACCACAATATTGATTAGCAAATATTCATTATTCCATCCCTCCCTGCCTCCCAGTTTCCTCTCCCTCCTTCCATCTGTCCCTCCCTCCCTCCTGCCAACCTTCCTTCACTTCTTCCTTCTTCTCCTCAAATACTGACCCAGCCCTTACCGTGTGAAGGAATCCAAGCAAGATCCTCTGCACTGCAGAGCCCAGCCCTGAGGATGCCTCCCTCTCGGGAGGATAAGCCTCACACATACCTCCACCACATGGCAGGATGTAAAAAGGGCAAGGAGTGGGGAACTAAGTTCTCCAGCAGGGAAACAGAGTCCGTACAACAAAAAAGTGGAATTCAGGCTTGGCTAAGGGATCTCTAAATTAGAGGTAATATCTTGAGAGAGATGGAAAAAGAAGATTCTAAATAACCATTACCTTGCACTAGAAGTAGAGATATGGTCCAACCATGGGATTGGAAGGCTAGAAGGGACCTCATGGGCCACTTATCCATGCATGCCCCCCAACCATCAGAATGGCCTTTTACAAAGTAAATAATGTCAAGTAACCATCAAGTTCAAATATTTCCACTGGCTTCCTGTGCACCTATCATGACACCCATGTTCTTTCCCTTGGCTCCTGTGGCTCTGCATGATCTGAACCCTGGCTACCTCTCCAATCTCATGTCAGTTGGTCTCTCCTCTTCCACTACAATGAGGTTGTCTTTCTTTCTTTCTTCTTCTCAAACACACCAAATATGTTCCCACCTTAAGGCCTTTGCACAAGATGTTCTCACTCTCTACAACATTTTACTGCCGTGTTGTTTTGTGGCCTTCTTATCATGATTAGGCCTCAGCTTAAACTTCACTTCCCACCAAGTTCTTCTTGGCCACTGTGGTTGAAGGAGCTCTTCCCCAACACACACACACCCAGGCAGTTTTTAGATCCAGAGCATTACTCTCATTTTTGTTTTTCAAAATGCCCATCTCTCCCTGGAACTGCTTTCATTTTCTCAACAATTGTCTCTGTCTCCTCACTAAAATGTGGACTCCAGAGAACAGGCATCAAGTTAGATTTAATCATGAAGCTAGCTAGCCCCAGACAGTACCACACAGTTGGCCCTCAAGGCTTGTCTGTTGCCAAATGCTCTTCCCCACTCCACTCCCCCTCTTAACTCTCAGCACCCACTCTCTTAAATGAGGAGGGGTATGGGTTGAACCGTGCTTTTTTGAAAATTCATAAGTTGATGTCCTAATTCCCAATACCTCAGTTTGTGAATTTATTTGGAAATAAGGACTTTGTGGATGTAATTAGTTAAGTCAACATGAGAAGTAGGATGGGCTCTAATCCAGGATGGCTAGTGTCCTTATAAAAAGGGGAAGTTTGAACACAGAGACAACTATGCATAAAGGGAAGATAATGTGAGAACACAGGGAGAAGATAGCCATCTTGAAGCCAAAGAGAGATGCCTAGAACAGAACCTTCCCTCACAGCTCTGAGAAGGATGACATCTCCATTTCAAACCTCTAGCCTCCAGAACTATGAGGCAATAAGTTCCTGCTGTTTAAACCACCCAGACTGTGGTACTTTGTTACTGCAGCCTTAGCAAACTAATATAAGGTTGTATAAGATGACAGCCAAATTGCTCTCCTAGGATCCCCCAACCCTTCCTGTTCCCCACAATCCTATGGGAAGGGCACTTTCCATCACAGCCTTGGGGAAAGTAGGTGGCAAACAGTCTCAGGTGCCTTCCTGAGCTGTCTTATCTAAATTTCTTTAGCAACTGAACATTTTCACTTTACTCAGGTGAGACTATATTCCTTGGCTGGACAGCATCCTAATATCCCCATGCTGTTCCTTAAATAATATTTGTTCTACACTTCCTACAAACAACTTTGCTGAGGGGGTTTATGACATGACTTAAAAGAGGAAGCTTTTACTTCCTCTCTCAAACCACTATTACAAGACCTTCTCCAGGAAGCTGCAAACCTTTGCTCCAGCACCTGGGCACTAGCAAGCTCCTCCAGGGCTTACTGTGACAGTCCCAAAAGTCTAGCTCAGGTTCTGTCCCAAGCACATCCCATCCATAACAATTCTTCCAGCAGGCCCCTCTCACATCAGGATACATAAGCCTTGGTTAAAGCACAACTCAATCTCCATTCTGATTTTCCAAAGCCTTTTCCAAAATGGGAAAACTATAGTACTCAGGAGACTAGCTGAACAACTTGAGGTTTCTGGCAAATACAAATACGCACAGATGTGTTTTTCAAAACAAGAGCAGGGCTTCACACACCAGTTCACATGGGTCTCCTCTCCAGGAAAATGAGGGAATCAGTAGTTCTGGCGCACATATCTGAGAGAGTGTTGCTTTCTACATGTTTAAATCTGAGGAAAGGGCCTCCAGTTCCAGCTCAAGAGACATAGAGAGCTAAAAAAATATCATCCTTATAACAAGAAAAAAGCTAGACAAATTTCAAATTAATGGCATTTTTTTGAACTCATAAATTTCAAATTAATGATATTTCTTGAACTCATACCATTAAAGAATGGAGATTACAGGTCAACCAACTAGCCCAACATCTGGGGAGAAACAGATGCATGCAAGAAGAAACAAGATTTGAGTGTTTACTTATCTGACAGACACCAGCAGGTGCCATGTCAGCTGCCAAGAAGATTCAACTAAAACTTTTGGGTGGATTGATAAATGCCATGTGTGGGCTAGCAGGACAAGGTGAAACCCTAGGGTAAAGGAAGTGAGTGGTGATATAAGGGTGTTGGTAGCCTCTTTTGCAGGTTTTTTCTCCATCAACCCCACAAGGCACTCAAGGGGAAAGTTAGGAGAGTTGAGATAGTCACACTCATTGTGCTGAAGAGGGAAAGGTAACAACAGACAATATTCAGAGCAAGAACAACAAACACTGCTGCCTGGGAGCACTGGTAGGAACCCACTACAGCTGGGAAAAGGGAAGGCAAAAGTGAACCTCTCTTCTTGGAGAAGGCCAGGAAAATGTGCTAGAACCAGCATGATCACTGAGGGAATTAAAGGAGCACTTATTAATGCCATCCCCTAACACCACTTTCACTGTGCCTGCCTCAGACTGAGCCTTTCCTGTTTCCCCAGGCCCATGCTGATAAACATCAAGTGAAAGTAATAGTGGACTGTAGCTGAGAGAGTTACAACAAATGGGTTCTCTCTGGAGAACAGTATAAAGCAAAGACCTCACATCACGTGGCTAGATCCCATGCCAAGCAGAGTGCAGAAAGTGGAGAAAAAAAAATCCTTGGGGAAATTAGCCCACACCCTAAACACAAGGCATTACCAGGGGAACCTGATGCCTCTGGTATACTGAGGTAACCAGGGTGACAACAAACTTCAACAAAACCCAACTCTTGACTGTGTGTGTGTGATGTGACATATCAACACAAACTCCCCACACTACTGACTTAGCAGAAGGAAAGTGTGCTCAGATTCAAGGACAAAATAACATTTTTGCAATGTCTACTATCCTACATAACACATCCAACTTTTAATAACAATGACAAAAATAGAAGGCATATGAAAATGCAAGAAAAACACACTGTAGGAGATAAAGGAAGCATCAGAATTAGAGTCAGATACAACAGGGAAGCTGGAACTGTCCAACAAGCAATGTAAAATAACTATGATTAATATTTTAAAGGTTCTTATGGGAAAAGCACAATGTGTAAGTACAGATGGGTACTTTCAGCAGAGAGATCGAAATTTAAAAAAAAAAGATTCCAGTAGAAATGAAATGAAAAATGCAGTAACATAGGTGAAGAATGCCTTCAACATGGGTATGTGGTCAATGGGTATGACACAGATGAAGAAAGAATCAAAGGGTCTGAAGATGGGTTGGTAGAAGCTAGCTAAAGTGAAATGCAAAGGTTAATAGTGGTGAGCATATTGTAAGGTATAGAATTGTCAAATCATTCTGTTGTACTAACATAACATTGTCAACTCTACTTCAATTTTTAAAAATTAGAGCTAAAAAATAAAATATATGAGGAAAGTTCAACTGAAAAGAACAACTCCAAGAGCTGTGAGACAATATCAAATATTGTAAGGCTCACAGAGTTGGGATTCCAGGACAGTAGAGAGAGACAGACAATGGAGTAGAAGAAATATTTGAAGAACCAGCATACAAGAACAAGAATTCTCCCAAATTAATGACAGACACTAAACTACAGGTCCAAGAAGCTCACAGAATGCTAAGCAGGATGGATAGCATGCACATGCACACATACACACCCGAAACAAAAAATACACACATATATATTTAAATCACTGAAAAACAGAATAAAGATAAAATCTTTAAGACAGAGCAAAAAGGCACATTATCTGCATAAGAACACGGATAAGAATTATAAGACTTCACATCAGAAATTTTGACAACAGAGGGATATTTTCTAAATACTGAAAGAAAAATAAAATTGTTGGTGAAAAATTGTATGGCCAGTGAAAATAATCCTTCAAAAATGAAGAAGAAATAAAGATTTTCTTAGACAAAAACTGAGATAAATTAACCTTATCAGACCTCCTCCATAAGAAACATTAGAAGAATTTCTTCAGGAAAAAGGAATATGAGATAGGTTAGAAAAATAGATCTACACAAAGAAATGAAGAGTGGTGGAAATGAAATAAATTAAAGTAAAACAAAACTTATTATTTCTTATTTTTAATTACTCTAGAAGACAATGGAATATTTAATATAATAATAGAAACAATGTATTGTGTATTTGTAGTTTATGTAAAAGCAAAATACATGACAATTATATCACAAAAGATAAAAAAGTTGGAAATAAAGATCCTTATCCAACATGTGAGGTGGCACAATATTATTTTCAGGTGAACTTGGATTATATTAAAACATGTATTGTAAACTCTAATGAAACCAATAAAATTTGTTTAAAGATTTTATTCATTTATTTGACAGAGAAAGAGAGTACACACAAACAGGGGGAGCAGGAGAAGAGGCAGGCTCCCCCCACTGAGCAAGGAGCCTGATATGGGGCTGGATCCGGATCATGACCTGAGTAGAGGGAAGATGCTTAACTAAATGAGCCACTTAGGCACCCCCAGTAAAATATTCTTAAAACACACACACACACACACACACACACACACATTTCAATAGAAGCAATAAAATAGAAAAGTAGACTAGGTGAAGTTTTCTTTCAACTCAGTCTAAGCAGACATGGAGGGAATAGGAGTTGGAAGGAGGGGGAACCACTAGGTTAAATGCAAATGTGTTGCTTCAGATCGGTGTCCACAACTATCTTTTTTTCCTTAACATACACAAAAATCAGTACTTCTTTGGTTACTAGAGAAGTTGTCCACTCATGGAGTAATTTTTCTGAACAATTTCCTTATCTGGCCCTTTAAGTCAATAATGACCAAAGGGATAGTAACAAAAATGCCAGATGTACTTGATAAAATTTTGTTGACCAAAATAAAACTTATATGATGTGGGAGGTTTATTAGTAATAAGCCACATTATTCCTAATTTTATATATTAGATTGGTGGCATTTATCTTTTAGCCCATCTTCTGCTTCTTAACAATGAAAAATGATAAAATGGAAATAGGTGTGTACAAAATTGTCTTCTTATTTATGCAACATTAAATCCTCTAAGTTCATGAATCCATTTGATTATTCATGACTATAGAAAGAGAGAAGAGAAAAAGAAAAAAAGTTATTTCTATAGCAGCATTTATTAGGATTATTGAAATAGAATCAACATCTTCCAAATTGAGAAGAGTAATTTATTTTATAAAAAATGGCTATTCATCTTCAGGAGACTAAATACCATCAAAAGGAGAGACCATTTACTTACAGCCAAGACACTGATTCTCTTAAAATGAGAATTTGGAACTCTGGTTGCCATGCAAGCCATAGTGAAATTTAAATAACTTCACCAAAAGAAGGAAAGTTCTCATGAGAAACCAAACTGGAAACGCAAAAATATAACCACACAACTGTAAATTTTCACATGGAAACCACTTCTCCAGATGGTTGAGACTCTTGAGGACAGCATTATTGCTCCAGAGGCTAATTTACTGTCGATATGAACTTAAAAATGGTTCTTCTTCAGTGAAAGTTAAACTTTCCGTTCTGAACATTGGCCATTAATTACTTCTCCCAAGGAAATTCTGGACTTTTTTCAGAATAAAATCAAGATCACAAGAAAATATATCCTAAGTGTTTTTTAATGCTTGATTTAAAGAAGAAAATCTTTCCCCTTTTTAAATAAAGCCTTCTATAGTGAGGTATTTCTAATTCTTTATTATTTTAAAATGAAAATCATATATACTTAAGGTGTACAACATGATGTTTTGATATACATAATGAAATGGAATAGTCACGATAATTTACACACCCAACTCCCTCAACAGTTACCATTTTTTGGACGTGTGTACTGAGAGTTCTACTCTCCTAGTAAATTTCAGGTATACAAAAATTTCAGGTATTGTAAACTCTAATGAAACCACTAAAATTTGTTTAAAGATTTTATTCATTTATTTGACAGAGAAAGAGAGTACACACAAACAGGGGGAGCAGGAGAAGAGGCAGGCTCCCCCCACTGAGCAAGGAGCCTGATATGGGGCTGGATCCGGATCATGACCTGATCCGGATGTATACAATGTATACAATACTACATTATGGACTATAGTCACCATGCTGTACATTATATCCCTAGAAGTATTCATCTCACATAATTTGAACTCTGTAGTCTTTGACCTATAGCTTCCCATTGCCCTCACTTCCCCAGCAACTGGTACCCACCATTCTACTCTTTACTTCTATGAGCTCAACTTTTTAAAAAGATTCCACATATAAGTGAGATCATGCCTTTGTCTTTCTGGATCTGTCTTATTTCGCTTAACATAATGTCCTCTAGGTTCTTTTCTCAAAACAGTACTATTAGCCACAATAAAGATAAAAGTTTAAACAAAGGATCACACTGCCCAAGCCAGGTATTTACAATAAAGAAAGTGCATATGGTAGGTAACAGGTAGCAGCTGTGAAAGGGATTCAGAATCTGGCCATCAATTGTCTGTGCTGCAGACCAGAGGCTTCCATTCATGAGTCCATCCCACACACCGCTGAGGTTTGCACTCCACAGACACTCCTTGAGCCCTTCCTGCCTGCCTGGCACTGTGCTAGGTGCTAGAATCCCAAACATGAAAAAGACACTCCTCCTGCTTCCGAGAGTCCCATCCCAGAGAAGAAGACAAATTCAGAGGTAATTAAATAAGGCATTTCAAGTAAATGTTGCCAAGCCTCCTGTCCAGTAATTTTTCAAATGAACCAATGAACTCAATCTAGAAAAAAAGAGGAAATAATCATCTATACAGAACTGAAGAAGTCTCAGCTCATTCCACAATCTTTGGAAACCAGCCCTCAGATACACCATGGCTGGGACTGAGCCCAGGGACAGAGGTCATCACAAAACAAGCCACCCCAGGATAGCACTGTCTGACTGAGAGAAAGGCATTCTGAACGTCCCTAGTGCCCTCCAGCATGGATGGAAAGGACCCCCGGCCAGTGTTCCTTTGAGACTGGAGGGTAAACCCCATTTTAGCTTCTCCTAAATTCCAATCAGTATAGGCAGAGGGATTAAAGACAAACTTGTTACCAACTAGAGTTTTTCTTTTCTGTCATCAGATCTCACAGACAGGAGGGGTGAGGTCAGGAGATATCTATTTTTATAACTATAGATCACAGGTAACTCTCCAGAGAAAAACAATTTGCTGAAGTCAAATCACAGAAAGTTCTTGAGCCACAAGGCATTTTTCTAATCTGCCTTCACATCATTTTGAATCTTATAACAAGGTAATATATCTACTTTATTATTTTAAGTTATAAAGTAAGACTAAACATCAACTATATCCCTTTCCTATTCCTGGCATTAGTTTTGAGGTGACCATAGTTCAAAAGATAGAGAAAAATTAAAAACACCCAGGAAGCATTAAAATAGAACATCAAGACTATGTCTTTTTATGAGTTCACTATAAACCTAACTCATAAAGAGGAAAGCTATCAGTCAGGGCCAAAACAAAATAATTCACAACCCAAACGCATGCATTCTCCAAAAACATACAATCAAGAGAAAAGAATCTAGGAAGATTGAAAGTAAAAAGAAGAGCAAAAATACTCCAGATCAGTGTACATAAATAGAAATCTGAGTGTTTATACCACACCTGGTTAATTTGAGGGCCAAAAATGAAGATTATGTCACAAAAAATATTGAATTGTATTCAATATAAAATACTGTGCTGAACATAAGCATTCAACATAAAAATACAAAATGTTTTATAATACTTTGTTGTTCATTCTATTTCCAGTAAAGATAGAGCTGTCAAGAACTTATATGTATTAAATAGTGTAGCATTAATAAATAAAGAAAAAGGCAGAGAAATAAAAAAATAAATCTGGCAAAACACAAAATCATTAGAAGACCTTACTGTAGCTTTTACTTAATGTTGTATGTTAAGAAATTAAGGATAAAAAAAGAAATTAAGGATGAATAAAATACAGAGAATCCAAATAATATAATTAATTGATTACATATAACACACATATTTTTTTAATTTATTGATTTATTCATGAGAGACACAGAGAGAGGCAGAGATACAGGCAGAGGGAGAAGCAGGCTCCTCGCAGGGAGCCCGATGTGGAACTCAATCCCGGATCCCGGGATCACACCCTGAGCCGAAGGCAGACACTCAACCGCTCAACCGCTAAGCCACCCAGGCATCCCAACACACATATATTTACATAAACACATGTACTTAATTTATATATGAATATGTCTCCAGGCCTTGTAAACAGAAAGTTTATGTCTTTTTCTATGGTCCACTCTTCTTATTGTATTTCACAAAGAAAATCTCAAATAAAAAATGAACAAAACCAGAAACCACCTGCCATAACATCGATAGAGTCCAACTAGACGCACCTAACAGAAGTTTAGTCATTGCCAATAGCAAGGAACAGTCTCAAAATTTTAAAAGCTCTTTCCTAAACAAAGTTTTGGTCAAAATAAAATTTAAGATAAATCAAGGAACTTCTTCAAACCAATACTCCTTGTTGAAATCTTTGGGATACTGACATAGCTGTGATTGTAGAAGAATCTGTAGCCATGAATAATTTTAGTAACAAATATGATTTTAAAAAAACAGGTGAATTAAGAATCCTATTCAATAAATTTCAAAAATTGAAGTCATAGAAAGAATATCATACATGGAATCATAAGCAGAGTAAGAACTTAAAACAGAGGAGCAGCATACAATTGATCCTGGCATAAAAGGTGGATCTTTGGGAGAGAATAGAATAGAAAGAATAGAATAGAATAATAGAATATTAACTAGCTCTGTTAAAGAAAAACAAAAATAAACTATAAAAGAAAAGAAAAAGAAGGGCGTCTAAGTGGCTCAGTTAGTTAAGCATTTGCCTTCAGTTCCCAGGGTCCCAGGATTGAGCTCCATGTGGCTCCCTCTCTCTCTCTTTCTCATTTATTTTTTATAAATAAATAAATACATACAAACATACATACATCTTTTTAAAAAAGCATAAAGAAAAGAAAAAGGAATAAGAAGGCAAGGAAGGAAAGGGGAAAGAAATTGACACAAGGCACAAATAATCCAAACTTGAGTATAAAAAAGGAGGGACAGAATTATACACACATATTCATGACTCTGAACACCTAAATAAAATGTCCTCTTTTCTGAAAAAACACAAATGATCAAAATAGACTCAAGGAGAGATAAAAAAAAAAAAAAGCCAAAAGAGCAAACCAGAACAACTGTCAAAGAACTACACCCTGTAAAGCACCTGGTCCCAACAATTTTCTGGATTCCCTGAATTTATACTGATCCAGAGACTAGATACGGGGTGCGGGGGGGGGGGGGGGGGGGGGAGGCGCGGAGGCGGGGGGGGGGGGGGGGGGGGGGAGGAATAAAAGTCTCTCAATTACTTTTTGGAAAGCTAACATAATTCTAACATCAAAACCTAAAAGAGACAGCAGGGAAAAAGAAAAGTACAGAAAATCCCTGCAGATTTTATGGAGTTATGAATGCATAACTCCTAAACTAAATGTTAGTTTAAGCAAGAATGTGTAAATGGGAAATGGGGCAGAGCACTTAATGCCAGCCGATTTTGTGAGTATCCTGCCGGGTCAAACTCTGTTTCTGACCCTGAGAGCAGGATCTTCTCTGAAGGCCCTGGAAGGTCCGTCCCACTCAACATCACAGGCAAGACTGAGTACTCAAGAGAAGGACCGAGGGCCTTCGGAGACAAGATAAGCAAGTGTGGCCAAGCTTGGCATGCCTGCAGAGGATGGGCTGGGAGGTGGATGCAGGGGCCCAGCACGGTCTCCAGGCTGCTGTGGGTCTGAGAGGCCGGAAACCCCTCTGGGAATTGTTCTGGGACACTGCAGTAAACCGGAGGTAAGGGGTACAGTGGGGAATGAAGGACAGGCACAGGACAGTGGGGGCATCACAGTGGCCTCGGGTAAACAGCTCTCCTCCAAGCAGGAACGGGGATCATCGGGCAAGGCAGGAGCCTGGAGCTGAGAGCCAGGGGGCTGGCTCACAGTTCCTGAGCACCAGGAGATTTATCCTAGACAGCTGGAAGGCACTTGGGAGGGAAAGAAAAATGTGAAAAGTGAAAACATCAAAGTAGCATCAAAGGACAAAAAGAAT
Source organism: Canis lupus familiaris (assembly GCF_011100685.1). Lineage (NCBI taxonomy): Eukaryota > Metazoa > Chordata > Mammalia > Carnivora > Canidae > Canis > Canis lupus. The sequence goes on from NC_049249.1 coordinate 3,028,258, forward strand.
TGTGCCACGTTTCACAACTAACCAAGTCTCTTTGCAACTTTTGGTCTGTTTCTTATCATGGTTTGGATAGTGACCACCCCCTGGGGGCCAGCCTCAGGCAAGCTGGGAAGCTAAGGAGCACACGCCTCCCCTTCTGTGCTTCCTCCACCTCCCCGTGCCCCCCACACTGTGAAGGGTCACAAAACAAGCCACATGCCAGACCCTAGCCTCCCGTCCAGGCCAGGCTGTCCTCGCTCTTGGGGCTTTCCACCTGAGGTCCGTCCAGCCCAGTTTGAGCGCATCCAGCTCGGGAACACCTCTGAGGCCAGGAAGCTGTGATATGGCCCCTCCTCCTTGTCTCTCTGCCTTTTTGCCACATTTAACTCCAAGGATTCCACATCCTCCTCAGGGTCCCAGAGAAAGTGATTTGTATGAACGACAAGGTAAACCAAGAAGGTTATATGGCAGAGCATGATTGATTCCCTGGAGCTTTATTGTAATAACTTTAATCTTCTGGAACTCATCTGGTATGAATTTAGGAACTGTGCGGCATTTCGCTGAAATTCCCCCTTAATGCAGCCCTCGCTCAGCTGGCCTTGGTGGTTACAGAGTTTGCCATGTTTATGATTTGGCCTCAGGCCCCTTATTAATGGGCCTTGAAAAGAGGGTGTGGAATGTGTGGGCGTCTTTAGTTTGCTTTTCTTGGGGAGGAAACAAACAGAAATATCTACCTTGAAGGGCTTCTTGGCTCTGTCTCCCTTGAAAGAGGAGTAAATCAACTTGTGTCTCCCAGGCCTCATTGGGGTAGAGAAGCATCTGGCCCCTGAAAAGTCTCTGAGCTCCTGGTGTTGGCAGAGAAGAGGGGGCAGGATTTCTCAGGTCTTTATGACAAGAAACGCAGATCCTTCCACTGCTGAACCCACCAGGGTTGATTTAAAAAAAAAAAAAAAAAGCCATAGGTTTTGAGGACCTGCTTCCTCTACTTTATAGCCTGGTCAAATCTGACTGCACCAGATATCAGGTGATGTCCCCCAGCAAACTTGTCACCTAATCTCCCCCTCCACATCTACCCCCGGTCCATTCAGCCAGTCCTTCTTGGAGTGGCCTTACAGAGAGGTCCTCCTTGCTGTGTATCCCCTGGGCATTGAGGTATCCAGATCAGGAAAGCAAAAGCTGGACCCCAGGATTGAAGGGTCGAAGAATACTTTCTGAGATTCATGTTCAGAGCCTCCTCTACAAAACCTCTGCCTGATGACGAAAACAGGCTCCGCATTAGCGGGATGAGGAGTCAGTGGCTCACATTATCCTCTCCAGCCAGAGGGCACTGGGAAATAATAGAAAAGCCAAGGAGACTGGCCCTTGTCACCCGGATACAGCTGTGTAGTGACTAGTTGACTTGGGGAGAACCAGGACAGCCCACAGTGCAAGGAGTCCACCGCTTCGCAGTTTCCAGAGCACTTTCACATCTACCTGTTCCTTGCAGCAAAATCGGCTTTGGTTAGCTCTGTGGGGGGGGGGGGGGGGATGTTGGTGCAAGACTCAGGGCTGCAAAGTGACTTTCCCTGGAACCCGGAAGGAGCTGCTGCCTCATAGACACAGGCAGTGTGGCCCCCGCAGGCTTTAATCAGACAGCCCAGATTTGAATCCTGGCCACTCACCAGCTCTAGGGCTGAGCAAGTCACTAATGTTTCCTAAGCCCGTTTCTTTCTCAAGCTAACAACTTGCAGTGCAATTGCCTGCTTTGTGGAGCATGTGTCAGTTAAAGTAGACGATGGCCATCTACTTCCCAGGAGGGTCCCACATGCAGTGGACTCTCAATAGACCTACATTCAGCTGCCCACTCTTTCCACCACTGTTTCCGCCACTGAAGGTGTCCCACCCATAGGAAAGGACAGCGGTAACCAGAAGAGCATGGCTAATCCGTACCCTTGCTGTCATGTGTGTATGAGTGCTAGCAACACACAGCCCTGGCTCTCAGGGCACCTGAAGGCTGTTGTCATCCATGCCTTCCTTGTCTGGCACTGCCTTCTGTGTGCTCAGGATTAAGTGGCCCTTTGGGACCTGGAGTTTCCCAATTTCACAAAGCAGATATGCGAACCGACACCACTCTTTACCCACCCTGACCTGGCCCAGAGGAAGGGCATTATTGTCTCTGACCACACATGCTGAGTATCCTACTAGGTTTTGAAGAAATCCAGCAGTAAGGAATGGGGAGGGGAAAAAACCAGCGGCAAAAGCCTAAGTCAGGTGGTGAACCTGGCCAGGTCCCTGCTGCAGTTTTGGCTAGATCCCCCTCTGGCCTGGGTGGCATCTGCGTCCCAGCAGCTGGGGCAGGAAAGGAGTGGGAGGGGAGCTAGCATGCAAGGGCCCTCCGGCAGCATCAGCACAGCAACCGCACAACCCAGATCTTCAGCACCACTGGCTGAACTGCTGTCACCAAGATCCATGGGTCCTGGACCCCTCCCTGGGCAGCTGGGGCTGGGCTCAGTGCCTCTCTAGGGGCAGTGGGACCCAGGGAGCACTTCCTGCCATTCCCCATGCTGCCACTCCCCTCTCCCTGCTCCCTGAAACCAGACCCAGGGGCAAAATACAGGAGGGGGGTCTAAGTCCTCTTCTGTGGAGCAACTATTCTTCCCCCACCCTCAAATATGTGGAAGGGAAGACAAGGGGAAGGAGGGACATCTAGTCTTCCCTAAAGTAAGTCTGTCTTCCCTTCCTGGGTCTATTTACAAGAACCAGTAAATTTCCCCACCTTGGCCCAAGTTAATTCAGTTGGGTTTTAGTCATTTGCGACTGTAAAAGACAACTCATACCAAAACCCCTGCAAAAGGCTTGTAGACACTCTGCTCTAACAAGCTGGTGGAATTTCTACATCCCTGCTGTTTTCATTATTAAAGTTTCTCAAACTTACATTTCATGTTAAACCAGTGCAAACTGATTGCCTGAAAGGCTTTGCAAGGGGCCTGTCCCCTTAGTTCATCCTACTTGGCTGCCCACACCCAGGAGCCTCCTGTGTACACGGAATCCTCTCCCAGTCCCTACCCAGGGACTTAACTGGCCAAGTTCTTCTTCCAACACAAAACTCTTCCCAGCCATGGCTTGGCAAGTCAACGGAGGGGACTGCAGTAAGTGCTGCAATGGGCCAGCAGGCTCCCCCTTTGGGCCTGAAGGACTCCTTTCTCCCCAGCCCTGGGAGTGCCATTGGCTGATGGCCACCCATGGGTCACCCCATCAGAAGCCACCCTCTGCTGGAGAAAGCAGCCTCACCCACAGTTAGAGGCCCTGCAGGTAGGAGTGTGAGCGCCCTGCTCCCTCAGGCACGGGGTTCCCATGAGGTTGGCTACAACCTTCCTCAGGCTACATCACAGGCTAACTCCCTCTGGCCAATCCTGCTTCCTCCCCTTCATTTCCACAGGCGTCAACCCTGGGAATAAACCCGAATAAATGTTGTGCATGTTAATAAAACACTTGGATAAAAGATTTAGGCTCTGATTCCAACAGTCCTGAACTCAAATGTTGTCAGCAGCTCCCTTTTGCCCCTAGAACTCAGCAGTGATCCAAAGGGGCTAACCGTGGGGGGTTCAGGTCATCCTGGGCATGGTCCTGCCAGAGTCCATCAGCCAGGAGAGCACCTGGAGAGAAGAGCAAAGTGACATTGAGCTGCAGGTAGAGGGACAGGAGGAGAGCAGGAGGCATTTGGATTCCTGGACAGGCCCCTCTAGTGAGTCTGAGACAGCTGGAAGGGCTACTGCAAGCAGATGGGAGCTCTGCAAAGCATGTCCTCCTGGTGGCAGTGTGGCACAGGTGAGAAAGATGGGCCCTGCTCACACTGCACAAAGGAGAGCCCACCTCTGCCTTGGCAGCTAGAGACGGGCAGCTTGCCAGCTATGGGCCTCAGCATCAGGGGCCACGGCATCAGGGGCCACTTTCAGGTTGGTCCAGCAGCGGGACCAGTGTCAGCATGTCCTCCAACAACTCTCGAGGCTGGACATGAAAGAACAAGTGAGTGGAACTGGAAGCCCCCAGGGGTGCTCCTAAGAAGACCACCCCTCCTCCCCCCGCCCCCAGCAGGGGCAGGGGATTTGTGGGGCCCAGAGGGGGAGAGGTACTGTTTCTCCCAGATGCAAATCCTCCCACAGGCTGGGAGGGTAGGGACACTGAAGACTGAGATGAATTCCTTCTCCTTGGTGGGACACTTAAGGACTCTGGGACCTGGTCACAACCTGCCTTCCCCATTCAGCCCATGACTGCCCCTCATGCATCTGCTACTCCACCAAATTCTCCTCCTTGCTGACTCCAATGTGCTCCCGTTGGCCACACACTTTCGTTTGCTCCCCTCACCCTCCTCTACACCCACCTCAGCTCTTTTTTAGATCTTATCAATCTTCAGCATCTAGCTGGGATTCGTGCTCCTCCATCCAACCTTTGAAATTGCCTCTGAGATTTGCCTGTGTCCTCTGCCTTCACCCTCCACCCACTCCCCTCCTGACTCCTGGTATTCTTGTTGTAACTCAAGACCCCATCTATCCATCCCATTGAGATGCCTCCTTCACCTACCCTGGAGGGGTTTGTGTGGCAAGAAGGGAAGGAAGAGCCCAGGACTGGTGGTTCAGTGTGAGTTCAAGTCCCATCTTTTCCATTTACTGATGACAAACTCCCCGAGCCTCAGTCTCCTCGTGTGACAGAGAAATGTGCAACAACATGCAGGCCCTAGATGCCATGGCAGGTGCCTTCTCCTGCCTCCATTGTTGCTAGGGCTCTAGGGACTTCTCCTCCCTGAAGTGGAAGAGCTGTTTGGAGTCTAGGTTGTCTGCCCTGATTTCTACATGAAAGTTGCACCCTTGGAGTCCCCCACTGGGACTTTTAGTCACCCCCTGAAAGGGAATGAGGAAGAGCCCAGGTAGCCACTGAGAAGAGAGTGTGCTCCCACCACAACAGAGTGGACGCAAGGAACCTTTGGGAATGGTGCCAGGTGCCGGGAGGGGCAGTCTCCATGCTCAGATGTGGCCACTGGGACTGGAGACGTGCCATCATGACTGGCTTTGTGAAGTCACTTGTGGAAAACAAATACTAGGCTACAGAGAGAGGGGGCAGGGAGGCTGCTCAGTGCCCAAGGATAGTAGAGATGAATCTCTAGATCCTTCCCCCAAATAGAGAGGCAGGGGGACTTCTGGCTAAAAGCCCAGAGCCTTCTGTGGCTGCTGGCTGGGCTTGCCCACCATTACTCCACCCTTCCTGGGCCAACCTTCCAGGGGGCGAAAAGTGTGGGGCTCACACCCTTCATGCTATGCTCCAAAGCATCCCAAATCTGCAGCTGCCTCAGCCAAGTGGGTTCTGTCCAAAGTGCCAAGTGCTGGGCGGAGACTGGCTGGCTAAAATGCTGAGTGCATCTCATCCCTCCTTGGCCGTCATCGGAGCTGAACGTAGCATCTGTTAAGCAGTTCACTTGGTCCTTGGTCATTGAAGTCCCAGACAAGGCTGGAGAGGTGTAGGGGATCTGCAGGGGAGGGGAAGTTAAGGCTCTTTTCTGGGCATACTGGGTGTTGCTACCCTCTGGGGCCCTTCCCTGATAGGTGTGCACCATGTCCTTCTGAGCCCAAAGTGGGGAGTGGGCACTGTGAGGCTTCACTGGTGGACTGCCATCCCCTCCAGCTCCTTCTTTTTTCTTGTCTACAAACTAAATACATCTGCCACCTGTCAACCTGGAGGGATGGAGATCAGAGTTTGCACACATGATACATTTCAGCCTGAATAAACAAGTTCCGTTTTTTTTTTTTTTTTTGTCCTCTTTCATTCCCAGAATCCATCCAGCTGTTCACATCCCTGGCTACCTCCTGACCCCAGATGTACTCTGAAATGAGAAAAGTAGCACACATGGGCTGTGTGAGTTCACAGTGGGGAATTCACTTCTTCCCCAAGTGGGGAAGGGAGGAGGAGAGTCTCCCTTCTATGGTCTGGAAGGAAGCACCTGCCCTTGTTCCGGGTTGGAGGGCAGAGCAGATGGCAGCCCCCCGCCCCCGTCCAGCCCAGTGCCCTGACTGTTCTCCCTGGGGATCCTGGGTGTAGGGGCCGGTCCCAGTGAGACTGACTGATGGGCTATACACAGGCAACTCGCCTCCTCCTACCGTGATGAGGCGTCTAGAAAATGCCCTGTCTCCCTGGATCTCAGTGGGCTCCAGCCCCTGCAATTTCTTTCTGTCTCCTCTGCCTTCTCCTCCCCCTGCCCCAACCCCAACAGACGGCCAACCCCTGAGCAGAGACCAGCATATCTTCACCTCTCTGTCCCATCACTTCCTAGGCCTGCAGACAGGCTGGTTCTCACCAAAACCATGATTGTCCCAGTCCCAGAAAATAAGCTCCCATTTAAAAGTCGGTTAAGGGGCCAAGCTGAGAACAGCAAGGGAAGGAAGTGAGCAGGGTGGGCTCAAAACCCATTTTCCTTGACATCGGATCTGACTCGGGGACCGGGTATATACAGACACACCTGCCCCTGTGTTAAGAGCGAGGCGGCAGGCAAAGACTATTGGGAGCGAACTGGTTTTTGAATGTCTTGGTAAGGACAAAGCACTCTGGGTGGACGTACCTCCACCCCAGAATGAGCTGCTTCTTCCAGGCAGCACTCTCGGCCATCTCAGGGTCTGCTTCACTAGCCTTTGGAGGTCATGCAGCCAAGGGTATGACCACCCCCGGGACCTTGCATCCTCACCCACCACCTGAGCATGGTCTTTCAACTCTTTGAGTCCTGGATACCTCCTGGGCAGAATGAGGAGGAAAAACCCTGCCTCAGTGCAGTCCAGAGGGAGAAAGAAATGCATCTGAGGGCTGCTCCATAAACCAACAAGAGCTATAAATTGGAAAGGAGTAAAATAACAATAATAAAAAATGCTGGTGTTCTCACCCCTACCCAGAGCACAGAGTGTCACCCTCAGAGTTTCTGGCTCCGCCAAAAGGGCAAAGCCTTTGTGGCCCCTCTTCCAGCTCCATTAACCAGCTACATGCCTTTAAATTGTTCCGTTCTAAAAGCCTGGCATTTAGGTATGATCTTAGTCATGAGGATTCCAGGTCTGCTAGGGTCTGCACAGTCAAGGCAGCCCCTCTTCAGGAGCCCAGACAGCCATGTCTAGAACCCCCAGGAAGGCACTGGTAAGCATGGAAGAGTGGAAGCCAGTTCCATGGCCCTCCAGGTCGCTTGGCCTATGGTCCTCACCATATGCTCCCAGCCAGCCTGAGCCTCTGAGGCTCCGCAGACCCCATGGCAGGCTGTGGACACAGCCAAAGGGATCCAGGCCTCATTCTGGTCTTTGCAGTCAGATCTTCTATAGGTCTATTAAACTGCCTCCTGTTGACTTTCTAGAGAGCCTAACAGTGATGTTACAGACCCTTACTGCACATCAGCAGATGCACCCTGCAGCAGCCTACAGGAGGGAGCATGCACTTCTGCATCCAAAGAAATCAAAGGTCAAGCACTTCCACACCTAGATCAGGGGCATGAAGGGGAACATGCAGGCCCTCATGAGCCCTTGCCAGAGTCTAGACAGCACTGCCAACTCACATTGTGTTGGGACGGCCCTTCACTCTCTAAGCCTGGGTATCTACACCTGAAGAAAAGGATACGCACACTACTACCCTATAATACTGCTGGGGGACTCAGTGAGCTGGCCGTGAGACCTGTCAAACATAATTGTCTCACATCTGTCTGAAATTCAGCCATACTGTGATTGTCACCACACACACAGGACCTACCAGCTAACTCTGGCCATTGCAAGACGTGTTGTGGTGCTTGGCCCCTCAAAAGGGATACGGTCCTCATAAGTTGAGGCTTTACATTCTCTTCAGACTTCAAGATCTCTGCTAGGTCTAGTGGACTCTGTCTACCGAGGTTGCATGAGACAGTCATCCAGTGAAGACTATCATCACTACATGGTGGTATACCAGAAAGGTTGGATATTCTGGAAGCACTGGGACAAAATACAGCTGACAACTGCACAAACCAGTGGCACTGTTGGGCAAGGTACAAACAGGGGCCATTGGTCTCTGTTGACAATGGCTTGGGTGTGCAGAGACCCTCACTCCATCCGGCCAAGACAGTACAATGTGCTTTTTTTGGCACGCTCCGGGCAAGGGTGCCTGACTCCTCTTGAGTTATGAGCGCTCAGGGTTTGGGCTTCCTGCTCAAAACCTCAATTCTAGTCAACTGGTAGACAAAATTATACCCACACTGACCTGCTGAAGAAGCCGCAGAAGTAAATATTGCCTCGGGTCAGAGCCACTCCTGGAATCTCAGTGCTTTGTTGAAAGCTGTGGAGGCAGGGGCAATACATCACCACAACCCGCCTCTGTTTACAACCGGGTAATGCCTTTTATGACCGCCTCTCTCTATCCCTGAATATTTGTTTTATTGCCCCTGTAGGGAGATTTTTCCATTTGGCAAAAATCTTCAGATGGTTTTACTCATGTTAACAACTGGTCATTAAATACAGAGGAGTAAACAGAGAAATAAAGGTTCGTTTCTTTGCTATTTTTTCTTGCTTTTTCTCTCTCTTTTTTAAAATAACTTATGGAATAAAATTATGAAATGAATAATGGGGCGAGAAGGGGTGTTCGTATGTTGCTCTCAGCTTCTTCCTGGGTGGGCATTCCCCAGGAAACCCTCCCTGCCTTTCAGAAAGGTCATTCCTTCAGTGAGGGAAAAGCAAAGGTTTCAATCCGTTTCAAGGTGAGGGCTTGCTCTGTGATCTCTGGATTTGAGGCGCTTGATGCTTGATTATTCTTCCCCTGTGGCCCAGGAAGCAGGAGGCACATCTGCTTCTGGCAGAAAAGGCATCTCAGGGCTAGAGCACCTGGAGAGGATTGGTGGGGAGTGATTGAAGGGGAGAGCCAGGTGGATGGATGGTGGGTGGGATGTTTGGCTGGTTGGCTAGATGGATGGATGGATGGATTGGTGAGTAGATGGGTGCATAGATGTGTGGGTGGATGTTGGATAGAGGATGGATAGATGGGTAGGTGGTGGAAGGGCAGATGGATGGATGGAATGTGGGATTACAGATGTATGAAGGAAATATAGCACCTCTGGGTGGCACAGCCTAGGGCTCTGAGGCAAAACTTGTGTACCCTACAGGGAAAAAGGAAGCATTAATGAGCAATCAACCTCGCTGCAAACATAGAAACTTCATTCTGGGAATCTAAGAAGAGAAAGATTGCTTAGAAGCTGGAAGCCAGTGAGACTTGATGGATGAAGCCCAAACTCCCAATAGACATCCTGGGTCTGCATTGTTAAAAACAAAAACAAAAACACCTAATTTACAAAAATTTTGTTTGATAAATTATCCCCAAAGAAAACCTTTCAATATCCCCAGTCTGCTTCTGAGAAGTGGGGTGGTCCAATGAGTACCTTTAGAGGTGTCCCAGCTGAGTCCATCCCCGACTTACATCCCCTGAGCAAGGCAGCCAGTGGGGCCTGCCTTTACACTTGGCCTGGAAAGCCTCTCTGGGCAGCCTCCATGTGCGGTCTTATCCAGCGCATCTGTGCTACAAGACTGTAGACTCCCAGCCACGGGGAGGTAAAGTAGAGAAAAAAAGTACAAGTCCCTCCTTTGAAAAAGGAGGGCCAGTGAGACAGGAATCCTGGCTTCTCTGACCAGGGGACCAGCTGTGCAGGCAGCAGGCCCAGAGCCTCCTCCATGACCCACAGCAGCGCATAACCTCTTCACCTGCAGGTCCCTCCAGAGCAGGATACTGCTCATGTGAGGCTCACTCCTGGCTGAGGGCTCCTCTTCTTCCCCCATCCTCAGCCCCTGCCATCTGAAGCAGAAGGAGGGGTACCAAGAGTGGGCTTCAGGTACCTCTGCCTGGGCCAGAGGAAGAGGAGGGCTGGTGATACTGGGGAGAAAGCTTATCTCTGGTCACCTCAGGCATGACCAGACTGTTGGAAAATCAGAGTTGGAGTCAGGGTAGTATTAAAATGTTCATGGCAGAAAGGAGAGAGAAAGGGGAAAAAAGATCATTCCCATACTGCTTTAATGCACCGTTTCATACCATAATAAAACTCTGTAGTAATAAAACTCAACAAATCCCCTCACCAAGAAAGCGGGGATTCCAGAACTTGCCTTCCCAATACCCTTCACTCCCTCTGCCCACATGTCCTGAAGACCCAGGGAGAAAGCCCCAGAAAGAGGGCTTTCTGGGTTGTGAAGAGTGTAGACTCTGGTGCAGGGTTACCAGGCTCCGCAAATAAAAATCCTGAACATCTAGTTAAACTTAAATTCCAGATGAACAACGAACGATTCTTTTTGGTATAAGCATGTTCTGGGCAATATTTGGAACATATATACAAAAAAGGGGAAAGATTCATTACTTATCTGAAATTTAAATTTAACTGGGTTTTCTGCATTTTGCATGGCAAACCTACTCTTCTGTCCTTCACCAGATACAGTCCTACTCCAGAGCCAGGCTAAGACGATTTAAATCCTGACTCTGAAGAGTGGCCGTGTGATCTTAGCTCCCACAATTGGGGACTGAAACCATCTCAAAGGTAGGTGTGAGGATAAAAGAAGTCAAAGGTGTACAACACTAAGTAACTCATGTGTAAATGTTATTTATCCTTAAAGGGCTCACACTTCCCAACACCTAGGGGTTTACCATAGAAGCTGGTGCACACTCCCAATTCTAGAAACTGATGGAGCTCCAGATGCTGAGACCAATCTACCCACAGGCAAGGGTAACAGGAGAGAGGGGAGGGGTTAGGGACAGCAGAATCAATCTGGACCTGACTCCACTGATTCTGGGGATGGGGTGCAAGCAGAATTGAGTGGGCATGAGAGAGCTAGCATGGCTGCTGAGAGCACAGACCTGACCTGAACCCTCAGAGCCCCTGGGTCTGACTTTCCCTAGAACATTAGTTCTGCTCATCCAATCTTCCTGGAGGATGTTCCAGAAAATACCACCCCTATTTAGGAGTATCCACGAGGGACTCTTTGGACAGAAGATCTGGCTTGCTGGATGTGCACACTTACCTAGGGTAAGCCTTGCCTGCATCTGTGCCCCACAGCAAGCCAGGACCCTGCAATAGAGCCCTGCATTGGTGAGCCCTGATTCAGCCTCCCTAGGGTCCTTCCTTCCAGGAGGAAATCAGGCTCTTGGAACTGACCCCTGAGGCCAATCTGGGATCCAGTTGAGGAAAACATAGCCAGCCTAAGTATAGCCCCAGCCCTGGGTACAGGCTTCCAAGAGGCTCTAGATTTCTGCCATGAAAGTGTCTTACATCCCTATGCACACTCCCATGGTGTTCCAGAATCCAGAGATGGTAGTCCAGAGAGTTGTGCCTTTGCCCCTGGCCAGATTTACCATGTTGGTCAAGGCCTTCCACCACTCTGAGCTTTGGGCTTCTTGTCTTCAAAGCTGAGATATTAGGGCTTATTTTATGAGTTCTGTCTTTGGGAGAACAAAATGTAACAAATTCAGAGAAAGTAAGCTGTAGTCCTATCTTCCTGAGGGCCTTCTCTGAGCCAAGCAGATGCAAACTTAATAAATCCCAACACCAACCTTGAGAGTTAGTATACCTATTCCACAGATGACAGCAACTAGCTCTGAGGATTTGTCTTTTTCCCAGAGCCTCCTAGTGCCCAGGGTAGGATACCTACTTTTGAATCCTAATGTGAGGTGTCAAAAGTTAGGAAAGCAGAGGTATGTAGGTGGGGTACAGCACAGACAGTCGTCTTCTGGTATCCTTCTCAGCAGAGAGTCTGCTTCTTTCTCTCCCTCTGCCCTGTTTGTGCTCTCTCTGTCTGTGTCTCTCTCTCTCTCTCTCTAATAAATAAATAAATAAAATCTATTTTAAAAAAATTAAATTATATTAAATATTTTTTAAAAATGAGATCAATCCTGACTAATATATGAAATGTCTGCTTTAATGTGATAGTTATACTTTTTTTCTTATTATTTTTAAAAACAAATATATAAATCTGTATGTTTTAGAAACAATGCTTTCAGAATACGACCTAAAGTCATCCTGTGGGTTACAAGCTGGATAACAATGATTTGGTGCAAACCTTTAACCTTTACTAAGGTCCTTCCCTGAAAGGCCATCGAATTGTGAAGGAATGAACAACCGAGGCCGAGGGGCAGGGGGCCACAGGCAGGCACCTCAACTGGGCACTCGAGGTCTAGAACTCATAAAGCGAAATCAATTCTTGGAGATGCACCTCCACAGCCAGACCCCTGCCTGCCTCTTACCTTAAACTCCACATGACTGTGGTGTTTCTTTTATATATATATATATATATATATATATATATATATATATACATTTTTTTGAATTTTTATTTATTTATGATAGTCACACAAAGAGAGAGAGAGACAGAGACACAGGCAGAGGGAGAAGCAGGCTCCATGCACTGGGAGCCCGACGTGGGATTCGATCCTGGGTCTCCAGGATCGCACCCTGGGCCAAAGGCAGGCGCCAAACCGCTGTGCCACCCAGGGATCCCGACTGTGGTGTTTCTGAAGAGCAGAGACTCTGCATGATAAGCCAGGAGACACATGGAAGATCTCACACAGAGGGGCACCTTGCTTTGGGTGTTGACGAGGAACTGAGTTTCCCAGCACAGAAAGAAAGGTGGAGCCTTGTCAGTAGAGGTAGTGGCAAAAGCAGAGGACAGGGGAGAAAGGGTGGTGGGGTCTGTTGTCCTGAATTTGGAAGGCCCCCCCATGGCTGAACACAGAGCTCAGGACAAAAGGCACAGTCTAGTCTAACAGCCTCTGGCCCCTAGAGAGTTGGTCAGTACAGTTTTAAATTCAAATAGCTTGGGGAGCCTGGGTGGCTCACTGGTGAGTCTGCCTTTGGCTCAGGTCATGATCCTAGGGTCCTGGGATAGAGTCCAGCATGGGGCTCTCCACAAGGGGCCTGCTTCTCCCTCTACCTATGTCTCTGCCTCTCTCTGCGTGTCTCTCATGAATAAATAAATAAAGTCTTTAAAACAATAAAAATATATTTTTTAAAAATTCAAATAGCTTGCCAACTGAAAACCTGTGGAGATTTTACCTAAAATGCAGATTGCTGGTATCCCTATTCAAAATCCTAATTCCCTCCCCTTCCCTCTTCTCCCTTTACCTGTAGCACCTAAGAACCTTCTATAGATTGTGTTTAATTACTTATGTTTTGTGCCATATCCTCCTCTCCTCCCCCTAGATGTAAACTCTGGGACAGGAGGCTTGGGGTTTTCTTTTTCTTTTTCTTCCTTTACTAAAGTACTTCACTTAGCCAGTGTCTGTCACTTAGTGGGTGCTCAATAAGTATTTTAATAAATTAATAGAGGAAGCAGGGGACTCTGATGTGTCCCACACTAATGTCTATCCTGGGGTGGCAGGATACAGCCAGGCAGGAGGCCTCGGTTCTCATTTGCCCCAGCCCACGCGGGCACCTCCAGGGACTCCCTCAGCTGCGTGAACAGAACCCGATTTGAGGCAAAGCAGCAAGCAAGAGACTGGCGTTTGCTTTAGCGGGATTTGCAGGCAGGTTCCCGCAAGAGTGTAGGTTCCCGGCTCCAAGTCATGCCAACTGCTTCTCGATTCACCGCGGAGCACCGCGGCTTCCCTGGGCTGCGCACGGGTTTCAGCCAGGGCCTGAGCCTGGGCGCACCCAGCCCCCGGGCGCGGCGGGAAAGCGGGGAAGGACGCCCAGGGCGCGGGAGACTCGGCCAGCAGAGGGCGCGCGCGCCCAGCCGGCCCCCGCGTTCCCGGCGGCGGCGGGCTCGGGCCAGTCGCTAGTTTCGGGATCGGCCTCGCTCTCCTGAGAAGAGGGGGGCTGAGGAGCGCCTGAGGACTGTCTCCCCTCCCCCCCATGGCTACTCCGTTCAAGGAAGGGACCAAGCCCGTGCGTTTCCCGGCTCCACGCCCAGTGCCCAGAAGTCCGCCTGGCCTGGAGGGAATGAATGAATAAATGTGAGTGCACAGTGCATCTGATTGAGCGTGAAAGCAGTTTTGGAAAAAAGGCACAAAGGACACCCGTCGTCACGACCTGAGTCCCGGAGTTCCAGCAGCTTCCTGCTGACTGCCCCCTCCTGGGGCCCTGACTGCAGCTGCTGAGCCCAGGCCCCGCGGGCCCCACCCATTCCCCCTGTGCCGGGACTTCCCAGGTACCGGCCTGTCCCCGCCGCGCGCTCCTTGCATGGGGCGGGGGATGGAATCTAGTCCACGGTCCCGCTATGCCATTAAGGGCAGGAGGAGGTGGCAAGGGAATCCTGTGGTCACTGGTGAGGTCCCCAAGCGTGCTCCCCCCGGGCCGCCTGCCTGCGTCCCTCTCCACTGGGCCGGGGCTGTCTCGGGGTGTCCAGGTTCAGGCACGTCCTGCCAAGAGTTCAGACTCGCTTCCTGGACCAGAAAGGCTGACGCTGGGGGTACTGTCCTGGGCTAAGACGGAGAGGGGACGGGGGGGGGTCTCTCAACACCTTGGGTGGCACAGGGCCTTCGCTGGGAGAGGGAGCACGTGCGGAAATGCGGACGGTATTCTAGCTTCCATTTGCCGAGTACAGAGCCACCCTGTGCCAGACCCAGGGGCGAGCCCTCGGCGGAGGAGAGTCTCGACCATTCCCCGCAGGTGCGCCTGGGCGGGATGGCAGCTCGCTCGGCCCATTCCCGGGTGAGGGGGCGGAGGGACCGCGAGCCAAGTGCAGGCGCGTTTCCCTAGGATCCGCGACACGTTTACGGAGCAGCGAGCGGACTGAGCTTGCTGCCTCTCGGCCCATTAAGGGCGCGCGGTTCTCGGTCAGCTGCCGGGGTCGCCGCTGGGAAACTGAGGCCTGGCTACTGAGCCAGAGCGTTGGCTTGGGGCGGGAGTGGTTCTGCCGACACTGGTCGCCCTCCCTTAGGCAGAGCCCGCGGGGAGCTCACACGGCGAGCCCGAGCCGGCGGGCGCCCCCAGGCCCTGGACTCCCCGAACGGGGCGCGCGTGGCTACCTCGGGCCTCGCCGGCGCACATCGACTTGTCTCCTTAGGGTCGTCGGCATTCAGTTCCCGCCTCTGGGACTCCGTCTCTCCACCTGCTAAGTGGGCACAACGGCCGGCCCTTGTCGCAGCCTCAGGGCGCGTCGGGGGTCCTCGCTGCGGCTGGAGCCTGGCGGAGGGGGCCCCGCGGCGCTGGGGAAGGTCGGAGGCCGGAGCGCCCCGCAGCCGGAGCGCCCACGGGAGGAGCGGCCGGGGCCGGGGGGACGGGGGGCCGGACCCCTGCAGCCGGGGGGTGCCGGGGCGGGGGAGCCGGGCCCCTGCAGCCGGCGGGCTGCGCCTCCAGCCCCGCCCCTCGCCGCGCGCCCCGCCCCGGCCCGGCCCGCCCCGGCCCGCCCCGCCCCGCTCTCGCCTCTAAAGCGCCCGCCGCCCGCCGCCCGCCGCACTTTCGCTCGCCGCCGCCGCCCGCCCCGCGCCCGCCCGCCCCGCGCCCGCCGGTGCCATGAACGCCAAGGTCGCCGCCGCGCTGGTCCTCGTGCTGACTGCGCTGTGCCTCAGCCACGGTGAGTGCCACCGCCGGCCCCGCGCGGTCCCGAGCGGACCCAGTTCGCCGCTTAGCGCAGGGGAGGTCGAGGCAGTCCCCGTCGCGGGGCGCGCGCCCTCGGGCCGTGGCGCCGAAGCCCGAAGCTTAGCGGCCAGCACCGGCGCCGAGGCCTCGCGCTCCGCAGCTCCCTGCCGCGGGGCTGGGCTCCGGGACGGTGCGCGGCCGCGGGACTGCGGGGGTCGGGCGGGGTCCCGGGCCGGGCGCGCGCCCGGGGCTCGGGGGAGCGGAGCGCGGTGGGGACCCGCTGGCCCGGGCCCGGCCGCCCCCCCCGTGCGCTCCCGCGGGGCCCGGGCCCGGAGCTGCGCGTGCGAGAGGGCGCTGGGCGAACCTGCCTGGCGTGGCCTGCCCGGCGCCGCGACGCTCTGCTGGCGGTGCGGCCGGGACCTGCTTCGCGGCGCCCCCCTAACCAGGCCGCCCCGTCTCGCACGCACCCCGGCGAGGCGTCGCGGGCGAGCCCAGCAGCTGCTGTCGGCTTTGCGCCCCCCGCCCGGCCGCGCTCCTGCTCGGCTCCGCGGCCCGCAGCAGCGCAGCGGCCCCGGGCGTGCGTCCAGCCTGCTCCCCGGCCTCTTCCCGGGGTCCTCGAAGAGAGGCCCAGGGGCGCCGGGGTCGCTCCTGCCGGCTCCCCTGCCCCCCGGACACACCTGCGGGCGGGCGCTTTGTCACCGGCCAAGCCGCAGCTCCTACCTCGGAGGGAGCTGCCGCGGAGTTCAATCGCCAAGGCCTTAGGCCACGGGGAAAGGTGGTGTCCTGTTTCACTGGGAGAGGGAGAGCCCGTTTGTTTTGTTTTGTTTTTTTTCTTTTGAAGCTTAAGAGAAATTTCGCTGTCCTGTCACAGGACACCACTGCTGCAAACCAAAATAAACTGTTGTCTCTAAATACATAAAACAAGCCATGTTAGTCAGGCCGCGCTGTCCTTAGCTGCAAAGTTGCCAACAAACCCTGCAAAGGGTTGAAGGACACTGGGAGTGCTCTTGGGGCAGCCACGGTCCATGCACAGCCTGAGCCCCCACAGTGCTAGGCTGGGTTCCAGCTGCTGACCCTCTGCATCCTCACAGGCAGTGGACTGGGGGCAGTGTGGGTAAGGTGAACATGCCTGTGTCCGGGTCAGGGAGCACTGCGGGGACTGCCAGGGGCTCACAGCCGGCTGCCTGGAGAGTTCTCTTTAAAAGTGTAGCAGGTCAGTGGGTGCCTGGATGGCTGGGTTGGTTGAATGTCAGACTCTTGATCTCAGCTCAGGTCTTTATCTCCAGGTTGTGATTGTGAGTTGGGGGCAGGGGGTGTAGTAAGTTGCTGGGCAGAGGTGCAGAGGGACTGGATGGAAGGCAATTTAGTCCACCGCCTAGCCTAGAGGTATGCTAGGCTGAGTCTCCATACTGACCCCCTAGGTCCTGGGGGACACTCTGGTTTGAGCATTAACAACTGAGTGGTGGGAGTGGAGCTGTCATCCTGCACTTTGCTAGGGAAATGGTGCCGCTCTGGTTCCCTGGGGAGCTGCAGAAAGGAGGGGAATGCAGGGACCCACCCTGGTCCTTGAGCCCTAGGCATAGCTGACCTGGAAGGAGCACAGAGGGAGTGGGGGGTGGGGTCTCATTAACAGACTCATCCTGACCCTGAAAAGGGTTGGTTGCTTGCCTCTCTGAGTTGCTCTTTTGGTAGCCACATGGCCAGGACAGGGTCCTGG
This sequence comes from Canis lupus familiaris, assembly GCF_011100685.1. Classification (NCBI taxonomy): domain Eukaryota; kingdom Metazoa; phylum Chordata; class Mammalia; order Carnivora; family Canidae; genus Canis; species Canis lupus. The sequence goes on from NC_049249.1 coordinate 3,045,459, forward strand.
GCTCAAGGCTGGTCTGCGTCTCCTTGCATTCGTAGGCCGGAATATACTTCTTTGCCCTTCTTGAGCATGGGTGCCCATACTGAGTTCCAAAGCTACACCTGGAGACCCCCCCCTTGGTCAGGGGCTGGTGCAGGCACAGGCTTCTGTCCTTCCACTGGCTGACCTCAGACAAGCAGCTGGGCCCCTGTGTGCCCTGGGTATTCAGGGGTGGTGAAATCCAGGCTGGGCTTTGTTCTGAGGCCTGGTTGGAGAGGCAGGCCAGGACTCCCTTTTCTGCATTAGAGTGGAAGGTTCTCTCAGAACTGCTCTTGAACAAAGGCAGGTTCATCAGGTCCCAACCCCTGGTAAACATCCAGACCAACCAGGTACCTTGCCTATACAGAGTCACATCCAAACCAGTTGGAAAAGTTAGTAATATTGACAAAATAAGCTGGAGGAGAGGACACCAGGTAGACATAGCACTGTATTCCCTAGGTAAGAGCCCTGGGTGCTCTGTCACTTTAAAAGAACCTGTGGAAATTCCCCCACTTGACAGTCAGGCAACTAACTAACTGGGTCCTGGGAGCAGGAATAAGAATTGCCTTTGAAGGAAATGGATAATTCCCAAGGGGTGGGGTGGGGAAGAAGAGAAGAGAAAAAAAACCTGTATTTTGAGCTCAGAATCAGCTCTGATTTCTGGCCTGATCTCCACCAGTGGAGCCAGAACAGCTTCCCTGACAGAGGAGAGCAGCCTCCCCAACCGGCCAAAGCATTTCACACTGTGTTCCTTTCATGTGCTGCTGCACTGGGGTTGGGACCCTTTATGTCACCACCCAACAACCCCAGTTCTCCAGTCCCTGCTCAGCTCAGGAGGATCCAGGAGAATTCCAGGGAGACCAGAGGCAGGACACTCAGAGGGGAGGCTTTACCCAGACCCCCTCGCCCCCAGCCCTGGGGTCACTTTCCCAGGCGATCTGGTTACAGGGCAGTATGGGCAGTACAGTAGGAACCGCCGCAGCGGGGGAACTGGGTGCCATTGCTGAAGGCCAGGCCCTAGCAGAGACTTTCTGGAGTTAGTTCAGGTATACAAGTGAAGGCTGCTGTAGCTGCTCTGCAGTATCCTGGGTGTGAGCACCCTGAAGCCAGGCTTTTCTCCTTACTGGTTTTTAGGGAATCAAGTTTGATCCCAGGGGGCTGGGCAGCCTGCTTTTTCCCTGACTTAGTGGCTAAATAGGCTGGTCTTTACAGGCCCTGCCATCTCTCAACTCAGTGCAGCCTGTAGAAAAATTAAGAAATCCCTCACTCACAAGGTTTCATGTAGCTTCCCTAGCTCTCTTGCCCCAAAGTGCAGGACTTCAGGACCAGCAGGAGGCTCTTGGGAGCTGTGTAAACAGGCAAACTTTTTTTTTTTAAGTCTCTGGACTAAATATTCTCAAATATAGATTTAATCCCTGATGAAAGGATCCACAAATTCAAATAATTTGGGGTATTAAGTAGGGCTTGGATAAAATCTGCAGAAAAGAAAAAAAAAAAAAAAAAAACACGAATATCCCAGCCCCCCAAGGCTTGCAATTCTAGACTTAAATGGTGAGTGGTGGTCCGCAGGAGCCCTTTGCTTATTTAAACTAATGAGTGTCAATTATGGCATTTTGCAAATTGGTGGATTGGCAAACAAAGAGGTAATATAACCCAGGAGGCTGCAGCATCTCTGCACAATGAAAGCCACATTTGACCCCAGCCCTGATAATCTCCCTGCCTTCAGGGGAGTGCTGTGGAGAATGTGGGCCCTTGCCCTGTCCTCTGGGGACTCCCAGGTAGGAAACCTGCCAGTGGGATTCTTTTGTGGTTGCCCCGGTTTAAGGTGAGTGTGAGGAGAAGGTGGGGAGGGCAGCACTCCCAAGGGAACTGTGGTAGCTCCTGGGACCAGAGAGAGCCTGGAGGCTCCTGCTTCCCCTTCCTCCTTCCCTGAGGAGAGGAGAGCTTTCCTCGTTGGCTCTGGAGGAGTTTATTTTGCAGAGAGTAACTGGGAACCCCAGTACCTTGGACTGAAACACTTCTGTCCTGGGATTAATATATGTTACCCTAAGACACCTGAGCAGGGGCTGCTTGACCCATACATACACATATCCCCAAGGTTTGGCAGGATCATAACAAACTGCACTGCTGTCACTACCTCTTCTAGGCAAACCAGTCAGCCTGAGCTACAGATGTCCCTGCCGATTCTTCGAGAGCCACATTGCCAGAGCCAACGTCAAGCATCTCAAAATCCTCAACACTCCGAACTGTGCCCTTCAGATCGTGTAAGTCTGAACATCATCCTCCAGGAGGGTTGCATCCCGTGGGTGTAGTAGCACCTAACTCAAAACTTGTAAAAGCTGGAGAACCCACACATGCCGAGCAGCTAGCCTGGAACTTGGCATAATTAGCTGCATCTCTGATTACCAGAAGGCCTTTGAGGATTCCACCAGGCAGGAGTTTCAGTAGCCAAGCTTACTACACTTGGCACCCTGCTGTGGTCCTCCTGGTTCTTGCCTCTTTTTTTCCAAATTTCCTCCTTTAGCACAGGAGACGGCAGTACAGTGGGATGCCACCAGACCAGAGAAACCAGGAGTTTCTTTTGCTGAAATCCAGTAAATGAGGTCGCCCTCTGCTAGTCACGGTGGTCTGTCCTGCCAGTTTCTAGGCTTTGGTGTTCTAAATTCATCCTTTATCACATAGCAAAATCTCACAAGACCCCAATTCAGTTTAATTTGTCTTCAACCTTTGGGTAAAACTCAAAATTTTCAGCTCACTTAACTGTTTTCTCAAACACAACACACGTTTTTTCTGATATTGATGGGAACTGCTGATATTTGATGTCACTCATATGGGAAACGAGACACACGAGAATTACACCTATATAACACATAAAAACCTCTCTCTGGGCTTGTCGGAGGCTGGACGAGGTTCAGGAAGAGAGACCTTCATGTGGCTGTTCATTGCTTGGCCCTTGTGTGCTAGAGTGCACCCCTGCTCACATACAGTGAGTGTGCTCACGTGTCCAGATGCAGGGGTGCAGAGTCTCAGGTCTCTTCTGAGGGAGCTCACCTCCTGTAAAGTCCCAGTGCTGAGAATGGGGTGGAGACCCAGAAGTTGAAATGAAAGCCGCCCTCCCGAAGCCTTTGCCACCTAATACCAACTGTTTTTAAGTTTGATTTTGTCTTTTTTTTGGCTAGCCTTTGCTGCCTTGAATGTGTTTGTCATTTACAGTATGTTTTAGGCCACTGGAAGGTGAATGTGTTTTCACTGGCTTTGCTTACAATAAACTGCTCTCTCCTTTGAGAGGTGTTGTATCAAATACTGAATTTAGTTCCATAGACCTGCTTTGCAGTTCACATTGCACTAGTCCACTTGCTAGGAATGCCCCCTGAAGTTCAAGAAACCAGATAGAACGTGGGGGTGTGGGCAGACGCAGAACCGATAAGCAGTGACAGCCAGATTGAAACCCATTGCTCCGAACCACACTCTTCCTCTGCACCTGTCAGTCATTTACCAGGGAGGCTGCATGATGCCCCTGGGTGTCCCCGGGCCACAATGCTGGCCTTCGTTGTCCTTACAGACCTGTGAATGGCTGGGCAGGCTGCTGCTTGAGGTCTTTATGGAGAGGGGCCCAGAGAGAGAAGTCTGGTCTACCCCCAGGAGTTGTTAGGTGGGGTAGTGTGAGTGTAGCGGAGAAGTGGGAGGAAGGTGCCAAATGAATTTTTAAGAAACAAATGCAACTGTGGAGCATTCAGTGAACTTGTAAAATCTCTCTGAGAACCATTCTCTGGCAAATTACCTACACCAGCCCTCCCTTCACCTGCATTGTCCCTCCCTCACTGCCCTGTCACCCCCCACTGCACTGTCCCTCCCGCACTGACCCATTACCCCTGTTCCCCAGACTGTTGTAATACCTCTTTACAGATCACCTATTTCAGGTTTACTCTTCATTCTCTCTCCCTTGTATTTCAAGATGATTCATCCAAAGAACAAATCTGCCTTTGTCACTCTCCAGCATAAATCCCCATAATCTTGCTGGTGAAGTCCCTCAATCCAGCTCCTACATCTGGCCACCTGCTCCTTGGGCATCCCGTCTTCCTCCACCTCCTTGGTGCTGTTACCCCTCTAATGCCTTTGCTCTTGCGTTTCCCTCCCCCTCTATCTCACTCACCCCACTCCTTTGCACCCTTCAGAAGCCAACTCAGAGGTTCTTTGTGGTGCATGCACTCTCCCTGGGCTCCCCCTGCAAACACACCTTTCCCCTTCCTGTATCTGTACAGTGGGACTTGCCCACTGCTAGGGATTTGTCTCCCCAGCTCGCCCCAAGTTCCTCCTAAACCCCAGCCTGCCAAGCTAGGCACTTGGTGCGGGAGAGGGTCCTGACATGAGTGTGAGATGAGCCAGTGCCCAGATCATGCCCCTGCCTCCTGCCATTCGGCTGCACACCCATAGCCTCTTCTGTTTTGGCAGGGCAAGACTGAAGAACAACAGCAGACAGGTGTGCATTGACCCGAAATTGAAGTGGATCCAGGAATACCTGGAGAAAGCTCTAAACAAGTAAGCACAACAGCCGAAAAAGACTTTCCGCTAGATCCACTTGAGGAAAGCTAACAGCGTATGGCAGATATGGCAGATGGAAAGGCGAGGTGCTGGGGAGGTGGGCCTGGATGGGGAGGGCCAGGTACACCTGGGGGGGTAGCACGCTGACCTGGGATCTCAGCCTTGAGGTTTGCCCAGAACATAGACACCTGCATTTATAGTGTCTGGTACGATCCTGCAGCTTATATTCACCGGTGCCCCAGACCCTTGCACATTGGCTGTTTTAGAACTGGGGTTTTTCTAAGAAATTACATTGTCCCAACAGCATTACCCACTGTCTGCTCTCTCCTGATCATCACAATCCCCATCATTCCCATTATCTTTTTTAAAATCTGTGATTACTTCAAGATCTGTATTTGGTTTGTTTTGGAGCTTTTCTTCCTTGCTCCCGGGGTATCTGGGCACAGTCAGGTGATGGCCAAACATGGAGCTCAGAAAAGTGTCCTTCCTCCAGACTCTCAGGCTTGGAGGAAGGCCATGGACAGCTTCTGTGGGGGGTGTCCCTCCTAAAATGACAACCCCAGTGACTCAGATACTGGCCAGGGTTAGGCAGCGGCCACCGCCTCCACCTCCTCTTTCCAGTTGGGTGATTGGTTCTGTAGGCTCCATGTACTACTGTCACTAGGGACTGTGCTCAGAGACCCTTTGCCGGCCATTCCCAGGCCTCTCCCTGCCTCCAATAGCATGCTTTCATCGTGCTTCTGCTTCTCATTTCTGTACATGCTCAGTGGGGAGGAGGGTGATTGCTGGGGCTCTGCCCTGTAGCCTCCTCCTCCCTTTGCCCTCCCCTCCTGTTCAGGCCCTCTGTGAGAATCTTCTCCGGCCTCCTCCAGAATGGGGCTGGCCCTGTCCTGGAGGGTGGGAGATCATGTCTCCACCTTCTGTCGAAAGGCTGGTCTTCGCAGAATCAAATGAAATTTTCAATCTGAGAACTTGTTTGGAGGAATTTGGTTTCTGTGATTGCCTCTGAGGCTTATAGAGGCCACGAGGCTCTACAAACTCTGAGGTCTCTGAAATCAGAAATGAAAAAAAAAAAAAATGAATAAATGAGCATCTTGCCACTAACCCTTCCTCCTGAAACCACAGCAGGGTTTCAGGTTCCAATCAGAAACATTGGCAAAGTGACATTGCCATGCATAAATGTGATCCACAGATGGGCCTGGTGGTATTTGTAACTTTTTGCAAGGCATTTTTTTATATATTTTTGTGCACATTTTTTTATGTTTCTTTAGAAAAAAAATGTATTTCAGAATATATTTATAGTCGAACAATTCATATATTTGAAGTGGAGCCATATGAATGTCAGTAGGTTACATTTCTCTATTATCTTGAACTACTGGCAATTTGTAGAGAAATATATATGATCTATAAATGTGATTACAGCTTTTTAATGTTAGCCACAGTGTATTTTTTCACTTGTACTAAAATTGTATCAAATGTGACATTATATGCACTAGCAATAAAATGCTAATTGTTTCATGGTATCAAGCTCCTACTGTATGTGGGAATTTATTTACCTGTAGAAAAATTCATCAGCTATTAGACATGGGGCTCAGATACATTTGTGGAGTCGATGAAGGTAAGGTGGCCTGCAGGTCAGGTGCCTTAGAACCCTCCTGCTGACTTCACATGTGAGCATGGGCCTTGATCAGGAGCCGAATAGAGCTGCCACTCAAGTTTTTATGCCTTTTTCTTTTTTTTAACTCAATGGAAACAGCAGTGCTAGTTTTCTGAAGAATAATATTTGACTCACTAATTCCTCTTCCTCTTCCTCCTCTTCCTTGGTTCTCCTAACATCCCCATGTAATCTCCAGAGACTCAACTCTCATAATATCCAGCTTTTACATTTTCCCCATGTAAAAATCCCATAATTCCAGGCCATGGTTAATAGCAAGCTTTCATGGGAACAGGTGGCCTTACCCCATAAATCATTAAATACCATTCAGCTTGAATCATTAAAATGTGACAGTCATGAGCCAGTTGCTGTAATCAAATTCTGCTAACCAGCTCTCTCCCCTGCTCTCCAGAACAATCCCAGTCATTCCCAAGGGTTGTCCCCCGGCATCCAGAAAGGAGAAGGTGGGATGAGGCCCGCTGCCTTTCTCCTCTCCTTGGATGGCCGCCTGAATCTTGAGTCTTTAATCTCCGGAGCACGATTTGATTTGAAATGCAGGTATTTTTTTTAGCTAAAGCAGAGTTCAGCTCCGCACTGAGAAGGAAGGAAGCCAGAGGAGATGGGATTGAGGTGAGTTAGAAGGCCAAGTCCAGCCTGGTCCTGGGTGTGCCTTCACACCCTTTCAGATGTGAATGCCGTTCCCGGGCCAGGTTGGCAAAGTGGCCGCAGCTATAACCAGTTCACAGATATTCTGGAAGGCCAGCTAACATTTTTCTTTGAATTGGGGAAAATGTTGGATCTATTTTAATGAAGTACTGGTGGACAGTGCTTTGCCCAGGGGCCTCCAGGACTAAGACTGAAGACAGGGTTAAACGGATAGCCAGTCCAGCATTCAATGTTGTGCAGACTGAAACAGACCCCTGTTTATTTCAACATCATTAATGGTTCTACTAATTTTATCTAAGGGGGCGCAGAGAAGAAAAAATGGGGAAAAGAGAAAAGATAGGAAAAAAGAAGCGACAGAAGAAAAGAAAGGCTGCTCAGAGAAGGAAAAACTAGTTATCTGCCGCTTCGAGACGGACCGCAGTGCCCGCTGCTCTTGTATCTCCCGGCGCTTTGTAAATTTGCTCTAAGCCTCCTCCCCAGCAGAGCCCCTGCCTTGTGCGCAGGGGCTCAGACCTCCGTGGAGGAGCAGCGCTCCTGTGGCCACACGGGCTCCTGTCTTTATGTGCATTTTAAGGCCCTTCCTGGTCTGCTAAGTTATGAAGAAAGTAGGTGTGCGGAGACTGGGGTGCGGTCTGGGACGAGGAGACTATTCTCAGGACTCTAGTGTGGCCCGGGGTCGCCAGCACTGCCCCAGGCTGCCGAGCTCCCCGCTGCCCTCCACTGCCTCTCCCAGAGGGCCCGGGACGCCCCAGCTCTCACAGCTCCACACACTCAGTCTGCCTTCCTGCTGAGGCCAGGGCCGGCTGCCCGGCCTGCTCCGCGCCATCGCTAGCCCGTGGCGGGAGCCTAGGCCCAAAAGGCCTGTGCCTCCTGCCCTTCCCCTGACACTGCCAGTGCCACACATCACCACCTCTGTGGGGCAGAGCTGGCGATGGACGGGCCTTTTGCAGGTGATACCCGACTCTTCTTTCCCAAGTGCCTGCTGCCTGGCTCTTCACCCGCCACGCACGTGGGGCGGGACCTCTCCATACCGCCTCCCTAGGCCTGGGACTGGGCCAGCAGCTTTACCCCTGAGCAAGGGTGGTGTCTGCACACCGAGTGGGGAAGCGGGGGGGGATGTGCTCCACATTCCCGGGAAGCAGCTGTGGAAAATACTTCTCAGGGAGCCTGTTGGCCAGGCAATTCACTTTATAGATTCTTGAAACGGGTCCCTGACATGGAAGAACTGTGAAGGGCCCGTCCCCACCCATCTGCTGGGAGAGGCTCTGTGACCCTGTGCGATTAGGTCCCGGGACTCAGCTGTGTCAGTCCTCTCTCATGAGCAATGTCTGCTTAAAGTGAACATGGTGTTCTAGAAAGGTCTAGAACTTTCCTCATACCCTCTACAGATTTAGGTCTAAGATTTCTTGCCAAGTCTCTCTAATTTGGACCAGAAGAAGGGGGATCACCTAGGAGAGCAAGGCCCTGATTTCAGTAGTACTTTGAGAAAAGACACCTTGACTCCGGACTGTTCTCCCCATCCTCCCATCTCTCATAAACACTCACCCTGCACCCCAAGCCCCTGGTCATAATTCAGTATGTGGATCCAGAAAGATGAAGTGGTTGGAGGACAGAACAGATGGAATCAGAAGAAAATCCAAGGTCCCTGCCGCTGGTCAGCCTCACCTGGAACACTGTGTTCCCTCATGCTTTCAAGCCCTCCCCTGTGATAGCACAGAGCCCTGTGGCCATTGTTTTTCTCCGTTAGAGGAGTGTCCTGCTAGGGCGCTACAGCCAAAGACCTTTCATTCCCCCTTGCCGTCCCTTTTATCTGGCTGACCCTCAGCCTGCACCCCTCTTGCTGGCACCCTCCCTGCCCCAGAGGTCACTAGCATGTTTGCGGGTCTGCCCAGGGCTGCAGTCTTCCTTGGAAGCCAGCAGGAGTCCTGGACTGGGAACCGTGGCGGGGTGGTCCCCCTTTTACAAAGGCACCCAGGAACTGGTCAGAGCTGTACCCCCATGCTCTCCATCCTTCATACAGCAGGATCGTGCATCTCTGCACCTAGAGAGTGGTGGCAGTCCATCCTGGACACCGTGGAGGGCTACTTGCCATCTAGCACTGGTGGGTCAAGCTCTTGCTGCCCTGAGGTGACAAACTGCTGTCTGCGGGGTTCAGGGAGACAGTGCTCCCACTCCTGCTGGGGGAGTGGGGCTGCAGGGATTCAGACAGTTGGCCCCACCTTCAGAAAAGCAAACCAGCTCCAGTCTTGTCCTTCTATGACTCGACTGGCCACAGGCCCTCACTGTGTCTGATAAAGCCAGCGTGGTGCCAAGCCTCCCTGAAGACAGGGTGGCCGTGGAAGAGAGAAGAGCCGGACTCCATTGAGGTGGTTGAAACTAGGCCCTGCGCAGTTCCTGGCACTGACCAGGGCCACCCCTGCCATGCTGGCCAAGAGATCCCGGGGCCAGTCGGGGGTAGATGGAGGTGGCTGGTGAGGCCAAGGCCTCGGATGAGTGAGCCACACTCAGGCGGGGGGGCCACCAGCCCTCCGTCTGTGCTGGGCTGAGACAATGCGACCCGCCTGCCATGTCATGTGACCGCTGTCCCATGCTGTCCGTCAGTGTGCCCTTGTTTGTCTGCTGTGCCCCCTGCTGGCTGTGCCCGTCCATCTTCTCCACTTCCCACCTTCCATCCCTCCACTCAGCCCTGGCTGCCTCTCTTTCCATCCTCCCCCTTCCCAGGGCCTCGGAAGGGAGGTGCACGGCGGCGGCGATTTGGAATTCAGGAGTGGGGGGCCCTGCTGCAGCAGGGCTTGGCGTCTCAGGTGAGCGGCCTGGCCGCTGTGGGAACCCGCCTTAATGGTGTCTCCCTCTGTTCTTGTTAACAGGAGGTTCAAGATGTGAGAGGCGCAGGTGGGGTCAGACGCCTGAGGAAACCTTACAGTAGGAGCCCGGGTCTGAAAGCAGTGTTAGAAAGAGCCCAAGGCAGCTCCCCTGCACCCAGGCAGGGCCCAGTGCATTTCCAAGGGCTTCGTTTTGCACAGTTTGCCTTACTTTCACCATTTGATTATGTAGCAAAATATATGGTGTTTATTCTTCATTTAGTTTGATTATCCTGTGTCACTGCTGACAGATAGGAATTTAGACTAAGGCCGTTATTTTACTTGCTTTCTTATCAAATCTTTCCCATGGAGCCCCTCGCCTGGCCAGAGGTTCCTGAGCGTCATATCTCCCTGAGCTATGTGCAGGCTGGGACCCCAGATCATCCTGTCCTAGGATGAAGAGCCACGAGGAGGCATTAGAGCCAGTGGGCAGCGGCAAACCCTAGTGAAGACTGCCCTGGGCAAGGGGCGGAGGAGGGTTAGGTTTAGAGGGCCAGGCAGGAGCCTTGCCCTTCCCCAGAGTGCCAGCTGGGGTCTTTCCCTTCAGTGAGCATCACAGAGCCCCCCAAGTTGAGGCAGGCAGGAGTATGAGGCCAGGGGTGAGGGAGATGCATCCCTCATCCTGAGCTCTTCTCTACATCCCATCACGTTCTTGTCATCATTCTCTCTCTCATCCATCATCATGCATATCCACGACTGTCTCCATCACCCCGGAAAAAAGAGTCTCTCAAGACCAAAGCTTTAATTTTAACTGGGCAGCCAGAAGCCAATCAAAATGTCTTGTGTGAGTTCAGAAAACACTGTGTACATCTGTGTCTTGTTCAGAATATGGTCTGTTGTCCAATCCTGTGTTCTTGTTCAAAGCCAGTGTCCTCGGTGCGTGCGCTGTCAGCTTCTCGTATGCAAAGGCTCAGAGTCAGGAGATGTCTTTTGACCAGGTTTCTGATCAGGCCTATAGTCCTCTCGTGGGGGACAAGCTAGGTTTCTCCACTGATCACAAACCCAAGATGGATCCACAGAGCCCAAGGGAATTCGGTTTGCAGCAATGTTGACCTATGAGGACACCAGCCCTTCATGCTTCCACAGGTGTCCATATCAAAACTATGGAGAGTTTTGTCTCCGTTGCACCGAGTATGTGATTGTTTTGGGAATCACAGGAAAAGAATCCTCAACGCTTTTTTGGTTTTTGAAAACCTGATCCACAAAATGATGAGTTCTGGATGTGAAGATTCCTTCTCAATTAAAATCTAACTTCATTTTTTTGGCCTACTTGGCGATCCCATCACCTGCTACCTTCTATTCTATGGCCTCCAGACTTGGCCACTGTTGTTATCTTATGCTTCCAGAATGTCCAGCAGGGCATTCCTCTTAAAAAAAAAAGGGGGGGGGGATATTTGGAAAGGTAGATGAAAACCCCACATGTAGAGTGTTTTCCTTTACTGAGACCAGTTTGTAGAGTTGCATTAAACAGTTTAAAAATATCTCTTTTTGAACAGGTAGGCACTTAAGGGGTTTTTTGCTTATTGTGCTTTGTTTTACATTTTATCTCTTTATACTTTGTCCCTTTGGTTAAATATCCCAGGAAGAAATTTTAAATTACAAAAGTAGAAAAAAGGGGCATAAATAGGAAATGTATTAATTAACAGGACACTGTAAATAACATGCAGAAAGTATATTATGGTAAAATAATGGTGAATTGTAGGTGTTCTTAGATGTAATAATCTTTGGGTTATCAGTAACATGCTTAAAGCATTCGTAAATATTCCTTTATAGGATCTTCATGGTAGAAAGCCAATCTGTCAGGCAAACAAAAATTTTTATCTTCAAATCAGCTATATTGAATAAAATAGAGTACAGAAATCTTCGTTAGTTTTTAAAGGATACTGAACTGGTTTCAGACCCTCTTTTGAAATTAACCTGTCACTACAGGTCTCCTGAATTATATGTGAAAGGATAGAATTTTCTGTGGCATGGGCATTTCCTGAGCAATCCAAGATATTAAAAACTCTCATGGAAAATGTGGCACCATATTCCCCTGGAACCCATGAACCAGAACATTAAATCTGTTACTCCAAGAAAATAAACGTGGCCCAAAATCTTGGTCACAGTTAAATAAAGAAGCCTTTGCTTCTCTGCAATAGGGGAAAAAGAGATTAAGAGTAGACACTGCTGGGAAAGTTATCTGCGTAACAATTGCTCTCCTTGCAATCTGCTCTGAAATAGAGACTGCCCAGCTAAAGCAAATGTGCATTTAAATAGTCTATTTGCAAAGGAAAAGGCTCTCCCTATCCGCTTTTGCTTTAAAAATACAAATCAAGTGCATCCCAGATTAGGGGTCATCCAGCTGTTCCTAGCTGTGCTGTGCTGCTCCACCTGACCTTCCCTTGGGCTCCATGTCACCCCCAGGGCAGTCCTTCTCTGCCAGCCTTTGCATCAGGACCCAGGCAGCTGCGGGCTGGGGTGGGGACCTGGACCCACCAAAGTGCTATGTGTTTATATCCCAATCTGTACCATGTGGTGTTTGTACTGGTCTCTGTCAAGCCCCAGCCAGGTGCTGAGACCCCAGCGAGGAGGCTCAGGAAGGGGACCCTCTGCATGTGGGCCTGTCCTCCAGAGAGGAGGTTCAGCTTTGAGCAGAGGACCTGAATAGCCAAAGGTTGCAGTCTCCCCCACCCCTGTGAAGTCCAGAGAACTTCTCAGCGTTTTCATTGGATCCGATTTGACCTTCCTTTTCTGACTGCCACCTGCTGTTATGGCCATAGGCTGCTCATCACCTCCCTGCAGGCAGTGCACCCTTCTGCAGCTGGGTGAGAATTGTGGGGGTCCCTGTACACATCCTCCCTGACCCATTCCAAGGGAGCCCCATCCCTAGGAAATGCTTCCATAAAATTTCAAGTCCCTTAAGCAGACCCCTGACATTGCCAAGTTGAAAAAAATCCTCCCAGGCAACTTTGTGAGTCAGTAACCTCGCTGGCTTCTCAGTCTCCGGGCAGTGATGGGTTCAGTGTTAAATGTGATGAATACTGTATTTTGTGTTGTTTAAATACATCTCCCAGATAATGTGAAAAGGGTCCAGGAGAAGGCAGCTTCCTGTACGCAGTGTGCTTTTTTTTTTAATTTTTTATTTTTAACAAATAACAAGTCCTTTTGAGAAACCACCATTTCTACTCTGAAGTCATATCAATGAAAAGATGTATATGCACTTACAATTTTCCTAATAAAGACATGTATTCAAATGTAGCAGCCAACAGTTTGAAATTAATGTTGCCATTCAGAATTTTCCAGACTTGCTTTTTCTTCCTCCAACCCAACACGGAGGGATCAAGTAATCCTAGCGGCCACACTGGTTGGTGGAAAACAGGCCCTTGCAATCATGCTAATCATAAGGAAGAACTCTAGGGGCATGTCTCCTAGTCACCTGATTCCTAGCACGGGGAAAGCTCTCTCTTTTCTCTGAAAGTTGGTTTTGCTGGAATCCTTTCCTAAGGCAAGCCAGTCCTCTGCTCCAGAAGGGATTGGTTTGTGCAAGGGCCCACATATTTGCCTGTCAGCTGTGGGGAAGGAAGCCTCCATTCTCTGCTTCCACGGCCTATCCCTGAAGGCAGTGTCAAGACCCAGCCGCCTGTGTATTTTCTGCCCTGAGTTGGGGCCCTCCAGGAAGCTTACTGAACCTCTCAACAGCTGCCTGCTAGCACTGTCCCGGATACTGGGACCAGGGGATGAGTCCGATAGGGTTCTGTCCTCACAGAGGTCAGTCTGGCATACTTTTCTCCTATATCCTTCTGCTCCACAATCAACCACTTTGGAAAGGAGGGGCCAGGACACGAGCCCCAAAGTCCGTGCAGATTGCTCTGTCCTCCAGACCCTCTTGCCCGATGACCCAGACACGACCATGTTAGTCCCATGCTCAGAACCTCCCGGTTATTTGTAGGGTGGCCTCGATGTGGTCGCTCAGTTGCAGATGCTTTGGAGGAAGAGAAGTATTCCAGGAGGCCCTGGCAAGGGACAGCATGGTGTCCTGGGATGAGCACGGTGTGCACATTAGCAGAGCAGGGCTCCAGTCCTGTTCTCTCTGCTCACTCTGACCCGAGACGCACCACTTACCCTGAGTCCCAGCCTCCACAGCTGGAAGCCAGAAGCTTAGTACCCCCAGTAATTGGGCGAACTAGACTCAGGAAGCGTATGTTCTGCTCCTCTCTCCACCTGCTGTTGCCTGGGGTCCACCTGCTTCTCCTCAGGCCTCAGCAACGCTCAGATACCCAGAGCTAGAAATGATATTGAAGGATTAGCTTCACCCTCTTAGCTGACAGGTGGGGAAAAGCCTCTTGCTTGGATCTTGCAGGTTCCCTGAGCCCCTGTGAGTGCTGGTTCCAGCACGCTCCACCACTGTTCTAGCACCAGAAAACAAAACCCTCTGGGTTAAGTATCAGGTCCTCAGAATGACATTGACTCTTCAGAATGATGTAGCATAAAACAGAAAAAGTCCATGGCCTACCGTGCTTCACAGGGCTGCTGGCCCCCTGTCCAGTCGGGCCACAGCAGCTGCACCAGGCCCTGTGGTAGGCAGTGTGGATGCTGTGGGGATCAGGACAGCTCACCCCGTGATTTCACAGAGCCCACAGTCTGAGGGACTGACTCGCAATTACATGAGTCTTGGCAAAGCACGGAAAGTGGGGGACTGCGCACATCCTGTGCTCAGAGCACTGTCAGAGGCTCTGAAAAGCTCTGGTGAAGGCAGGACCCCAAATTAGATTCTTTTGGAGTGACCTGACCCCCAAGGCCTGGCATTCAGAGCCCGTGTGATGAAATGGGCGCTTATTCTCCCAAGGGTGCTGCTCCCCTGGGAAGCCCAGCAGGGGGGCAGGGGGAGCTAGATTTTAGGCCCCTCGTTCTGCTTGGCGGCACCCTCGCCTTAGGGCACAAGCCACAGGATGCAGCTGCGAAGAGCTGGGCCCCCCATGGGGAGAGGATCCCAGCAGCTGGAAGCGTCATGAGCAGGGACCTCAGTACAGCCGATGAGTGAGCAATCCCGTGTTCTGTCCCAGGAGTGCTGAGCTGTGGCTCAGCTCGCCGGGTTCCCTGTGCCTGCAGCTGAGAGCCTTGCACTTGGCAGTGGGGGTGTGGTTAGCCAGGATACAGAGAAGCAGAGGGGAGCTACAGGGGCATGAAACAGACTCAGAGAAAGAAGCCCGGGTGGGAGGCCAGGTGGCCCTACACAGACATGAGCTGTGGCCACCTGCAGAGGGGCCAGAAGCAGCTGGGAAGGTCCCTCTTGAGGTCCATGTGGTCCAAGTAAATCCCCCTCGAGAGCAAGAAAGGATTTCTGCGCTACACCCAAATAACCATCCCTAGAGGCAGTTAGGTTGGCAAAGTGGGCCCAGCAGGCTGGGAGCAGGCAGGGTCAGGACATGGGCTGCTGCTCACACAGGATTTATGTTGGAGAGACTTCACCAGCCTCCCTGGCCTCCCCAGGGGTCTTTTCCAAGCCCTTTCCCTGGCTTCAGCTAGCACTCCAAGGAAGGACCATTTAAGCCTGTTCTTACTGCCTGCCATGTTGGGATTGATCAAGGACCCTGAGGCATCCCCTACGCACCCCACACACACAAAAGGTGCACAGATTCTGTTTAGGGCCTAAGTGCTCTTCTACCCTTGAAGGCACCCACCAGCACCAACCCAACTTGCCCTACATCACTTGTCATGAGGTAATGTGGAGAGCTTCCCTGAGAACAAACTGGGAAAATGGAATTCTGAGATGGGGTCCATCCCTATGGTATCCACAAGAGGCTGTACGGAGTCCTCCTGGGGATGCGGGGAGCCATGTTCCCAGTGCCTCTAAGAGGGCTTGTCAGAGTGGGTGTTTCACAGACTTTTGATGTGTGAGCAGGTTGTGAGGCATCAACAGGGTCTAGGCCGGCAGCTTCCCCAGACAAGCCACAACCAACCCCCTGCGTTCCTACCTGGGCCTGGAGCTACTCTCAAATTTCAAGGAGGTTGTTCCGCTAAGCTTTCAGGAGTCAGCACTCATTTTAGAGCAAATGAGTTGCAGCTACCTCTTGACCCATGAAACCAAACAGAAACAAAGCCCTAGCTGAAGCCCCTGACTCTCCCTGTGCCTTCTGTCCTTCCCGGTAAGTGCAGGGGGCCCAGGGGAGCACCTGACTGGGAGAAGCCCTGGACTCACAGGGAATGTGGCTCTTGGCTGCCCGTTGCTGGTGACCCATCCCTAGGAAAATCAACCCAGTCCGCGCACCATTCCCACCACTGTCGGGTCTCTCTGAATTCATGACACTAACTAGAAGTGGATCCCCAGTGCTGCCGGGACCCTACCTCATTTTCCTGTCCCATCTGCCCCTCCTCCTCCCAGGTGCTCACTGCATACTTCCAGCTCTCCCTTTAACTCTTCATCCTCCACCCTCCACCCTCAGCTGATGGTCTGGCTTCTAAGTCAGAAGGAAAGACAACAAGAAAGGGAATTCATGAACTCCACCTCTGTTTCATGCCACCACCGTCACCTGGCAGAAAGCACTCTGCCCCCCTGCTGTCCTACACCCAGCCCTGGAGCCCAGCTTCTCACCTGCCCAAGGACACCTCTCCTGACACCCCGTCTTACCTGCACCATAAATCTTTCACCCTATGTCAACACACCAACAAGCTATAATATTTCCCATCAGAAACAAAATGAAGCAAAAATAAAGCCAAACCTGACATGGTATCTTCCAGCCCTTTGTCCCCTACCATGTCTGCAGTATTCCTCTGCTTCTTGTCACACCGAAGTCCTCAGAAGAGTGGTCTGTATTTCCCGTGTCCACTTTCTCTCCTTCCCTCTCTCTTATCTTTCTTGAAAAACCCATTCCCAACGAGAATTTTGACCCTACCATTCACTCCACTAGAACTACTCTTTGTCAAGATTATCACTGAGCCATCGGGAAATGCAATGGTCAGTTGTCAATGTTCAGCTTCCTTGGTCTATCAGCAAACCTGGCAGCATTGGTCACCCTCCTTTAAACACACTTTCTGGTCTCCTCCTCATCCTCCAGACATTTAAATACAAGGACACCCCTCGGTCAGTCCTCAGATAGTCCTCAGATGCTCTGTGTTCAAAGCAGGTGACCTCATTCACTCTCCTGGCCTGGAACACCATGCAGAGGCTAAGGAACCCAGGCTGACCTCTCTCCTGGGCTCCAGGCTTGGACACCTGCTCCTTCTCTGAAAGTGATCAATTTGCAAAATGAAACTCCTGTTTGCCACCTTCCTCCCAACCTGTTCATCCCCCCACCCCCATTTCTATGAATGACAACTCCTTGCCTTCCAGTTGCTCAGGCCAAAACTGTATAGCCATCTCTGATTTATTTTATTCCCTTACAACCCTGAACTAAACCATTAACAAACCCAATTAGTTAACCTTCAAAATACACCCACAATCCAATCACTTCTCACTGCTGCCATCTTGATCCCAGCCCCCCTGCAGTGTCCTCTCGAAGCAGCAAGAGCAGCCTGCCATGCTGCCTGGCCATGCCACCCCTATTCAGACCCTCTAGTTTTTAACCGACAGAGGTCGATGCCCACTGGCGCCTGTCACCTCTCTGACCTCACCCGTCTCTCTGCTCCAACCACAGTGGCTTCCTCTCCCTGGAACAGGCCAGGACTGCCCCTGGCAGGGGACATTCGTACTGGGTAGCCTCTGCCCAGATATCACATGGCTTACCCCTTCCTTCATTCAGTCTCTGTTCGCCATCACCTTATCAGAAGAGACTTTGCAGACTCCCCAGCTTGCACAGCAGCCCTCCCCCGATGCATGTGGCCCCTTTACCGTGCTGGGCTTCCTTCCCAGCCACAGAACCTTCCGCCATGGTTGCCTGTGAACTGCCTGCTTCTCCCCATGAGAAGGTTAATACCACGTGGGAAGAGAGGGGCTTCATCTGCTTTGCTCACTTTGTGGCTGGCACAGAGAAGATGCTAAAGAAATATTTTTGGAATGACTGCCAAGTAAATCAACAGGTTGTTAACACATGGGAGCATCTCTGAAATGAAAATAGCAGTACCCACCTTACAAGGCTGCGTCTTCGTTTCCACACTCAGGGGCACATTGTGAAGTCATTATTTGGAACCAAATCCACCTCCACTCTGCACCTATCAGTGGTCACACACACACACACACACACACACACACACACACACACACACAGCCTCTTATCTAGAATCCCCTGTGCCTGACCCTGCCCCCAGAGTCTTCAGAGCATGAAAAACCAATCTGTGTCCCAGATTGAAGAATCATCCCTGTCCCCAGGGGACCTCCTTCTGAGTGTTCCTCACTCCAGTGGGGACCTGCACACATCTCCTATGCAGACTATAGGGGTGTCAGTGACTCTACTGCTGTTTCATCCCAGGCCTGACCTGGGGCAATGGATGGCTGGTTAGTCCTCAGGGGAGGAGGTCAGGGAAGGAGCCGAGACCTCAGGGAAGGCTGATGGCAGCAGGGCAGTGTTCCATTCTCCTGGGCAGCAGCCCGGCTCTGCAACACAGCGGGGAAGTTGCTCGGGAGGAGTGACTGGTCTTGGTCAGTTGGAAGGTGCTTAGATGCAGCCACAGGCTCACCTTGTCCTGCCTGTTCTAGGCATTTCCCTGAACATCAGCCCAGGTCACATGGGCTTGGAGGCCGTGAGGAAACAATCATTTGGGGCATTCCTGAGCTCCGGGGGAGGCGAGCCTCCTTCCGGCCACTCTGGGAACCCTCGAGAGCCATATCCAAACCTTGATACCTGGGAATGATGCCTGCCAGGGACCAGCTCTTTCCAGTTCTCTGTGGGAACTGGAGGCTAATGCATTCACTGTACTTCTCCTTATGTAGGCAGGACAGAGTTCCCAGTGGGGACAAACAAACACCTAGATCAGGTGCTTTCCATCCCGATGGCATTTCCGGAGCAGCCCCTGCCTGCCAGCCCACAGAGCTGTTTTTCAGATACTTTCTTCTTTGGGGTTCCCTACCATCCCACAAGATTACAGCCCTGTCCCATGTGACAGACACAGAGACAAAGTCCTAAGTGACCACGGAGTCTCCATATCTCAAAGCTGGGATCTGGGGGCCCAGACTGATGCTAGGCTATTTGGCTCCGGTGCACCTGGCAAGCCCTTCCTGCAGTTTGCAGAGCTCCCCAGGCAGAAATGGTGGGCAGGGGCTGCTGGGCTCAGGCGGGGTCTGACCTGTAAGGTCCACGGGTATGTCTGGGGCTTACGTGAGAGTCCATCTAGAGGAGGTGCTCAGTAGGCTCAGGCTATGAAATCACTGGAGACTGTCAGAAGCAGGCATTAAAAAAAAAAAAAAAAAAAAAAGTGAAATAGCACCAAAAAAGAATAGTATAGAAAACATTGGCATATGTCATACCTACTAGAAAAGTTAGCACACACACACATGTGTGTGTGCACGTGTGTGTTTTACAATGTCAAATCCAATTTTTATTGTAGACTATCCTCACAAAATGTACCACCCTTGTGCACATAAAATCCGACAATGAATGTGGCTTGCCTCCCTGAGTAAAAGGAAAGAAGTTATAAGAAGACACCAGATTTCTTTGACTTAATGAATTAAAAAAAAAAAAACACAAATGTTGCATACATTAAACAGGACACATCTGATGGCATTTTTTTTTCCTTTCCTAAACAGCTGTAGGCTTTACAAGTAAATGATGATATTTCAGAACCAAAGCAGCATGGCTGTAATCGCTACCCTGGATTGAGCTCTGTGCTTCTATATTGACACTGAAGGCTGTCCTTCACGGGGTGCCTTGGCTCCTAGCACAGACGAAGCCAGGGAGGCCCAGAAAGGTGCTGGGGAGCACCCGGAGCCTAGGTGCATGTGCTGGGCTGCAGCACTGGAATCCATGCACAGGTATCTCTGACCAGAGGCTCTTTCCTTGCACTCTGGAAATGGCTGGATATGAGCTGTCCCAGGAAAGGCACAGTGCTTACTCTGTGCTTTTCTAGAACAACTGAAGCTGCCAAGGCCTGTGTTCTCAAGTGGCCTTGTGAGACAGCCTAGTTCCAATGTGGCAGGGCTCATCAGGCCCCTGCTCATCTGCTCAAACCTGCTCACTGGATCTGGGCTGCAAGAAGCAAGGGCCTGGCACCCAGGGTCCTAGAAAGGGAGGACTTGAACCTGAAAATTCTTAGAGAGGAACCTGGGGGGGGTCATTTCTTGGGCAATCAAGGGTGCCAGGGATACTGTTCAGATGCCCTTTCCAAGTCCTTAAAGAATGCAGTGTCCAGTAATCTATATGCACCTAGACAGTCCCAGTGGCTGCCTGTTGTCCTAGCAACGTGACTAACAGTGCCCTTTCTCTCTCAGAATGTCCTATTTCAAATGATAGATCCTATGGCCACCTCATCAAATAATGAATAAGTGTGTGGAATCTGCTAGGCTCGTGCCAGAATGGCAAAGGGTCCTGCTTCACCCAGCCCTCTTCCTCCTCTGTCTCCTGCTCTCCTTCTAGCAAAGCCTGGACAAGTCTTGGCTCCATGTCCTGCTTCCTCCCCTGGCCTTCCTCTCTTCACGCAAACCTGGAGCTGCTTCCCAGCCCGGCCTCGGGCTCCTCATCCTCTCTGGAGGCCAGACATGAGACAGGGAGGCCAGCTGAGGAGTGGAAGGAGCACAGGGCCTGTGGTCAGTGCCCACCCCATCACTGACCACACATGAGACCTGGGGAAGTGTCCAAGCCTTCCGGAGCCCGGGGCTCCTTATCTGCAGTTCCTCCTCTGTAGCTCACTGCACAGGGAGAAGGGACAGCTCTGGACCGCTCTGGGGGTAGCTGGGCTGCTACCTGAGTGCAGGGAAGGATACCAGCCTCACATCCATTGCAACCCTTCACGTGCCAGGCTTATGACACACTGGTGCTCCATGCTTCCTGAAGGGGAGCTGGAATTCCTGATTTGCAAATGAGAAAAGTTGAGTTAAGCACTTTCCTAAGTCATGTATATAGAAGTAGCAGAATTTTTTTTTAATTGAGCTATCCATATCACAGTTATCTTTCCTTCTCGTGGGTCTCAGACTTACCCTTGAGGGGTAGACGGGAGGTGCCAGGCGATGGAGGGGTGATGGTGACTGGAGGGAGTCTCTCCACCATCTGCTGGACTGGGGGCTGCCCTGGAGTGCAGGGGTGACAGGAGTCACCCTCGAGTCTGGCACACAAAGTATACACAAGTGTCTCCTGGGTGTGACATATTGGCTGACAGGCTCTCATCATGAGCAGCCATGGGTGCAGGAGGGTGGATGTAAGAAAAACATTCTTGAGCTAGAAAAGGGAGTTAGATTCTGCCCTGACCAGTCAAGAAAGGTGCTGGAGGCTGATACAGAGTAACAAGAATGATAAGCATAAGATGATGCCAGGTAACATTCCCTAAATGCTGATTATGTTCCAGACTCAGCTGGCTGCTCTAGGTCCATGAGCCCATTCAACCTGACATGCTCAGGGGAACCTGAGTGACGTCTCAGGGCCCCCCTGGGATCAATAGCAGACATGGGCTCAGCACCCCTCCTCTCCGTCTCCACATGGCTTTGGTTTGAAGGCTAACATTTGGGATTTTGTGGCAAGGTAAGTTGGGTGCCAGGGAGAGCAGTGCTAAGTCAGGGTTCCCCTTCCTGGCTTTGCCATCAAACCCTGCCAGAATACGGATGTTTCCCTCCTTTCTCGGGGCTGCCTCCCATTTATAATCTCAGCAAAGTGCCAGAGCCGGATGCTCCTGGCCATGCTTGTCCCTTCTGCTGTGTGGAGGATGTTCCTTTGCTGGAGGCCATGCTGGAATAAAGGATTTCAGTCCTCTCCTTTCAGCTCCCCCCCCCCCATCTCCCATTGTGCTCCTGTTGGGGTACTTGAAATGCTCCAGGGCAAGACATTGTCAATGAAGTCGGGGTTTAGGAATTTTTCCAAATTCCTGTGCTTAGGGGGTCTGGGCTTGGCTGTAGGGCATTCAGCCCCACAATCCACCCACCTTGGGCTCAGCCTGCCACGTCCCTTCCCTTTGCCACCTTCAAGGTCCCCCAGCTCTGAGCTCAGCCCTCCCACCAGATGCTCCACTTCTCCGGGGCTTCGGGCCCTACTCCCCTTGGCCCTGGGTCCATCAGCAAGAGTCACCGCTCTGCCCAATTTCCTGGAAATATCTAACTCCTAAGTCTCCATCCTTGGGTCACAACTAACTCAACACAAGGAATTCTAAGTACTTGTTGACCAGAATACTGAAACAAATGCCAGAGGTTATACAATTGCCATGTGCTACAGCTCCCAGACCCACAGCTTCAGAGTGGTTGGGCCAGCCACGTCTCTGGGCTGGGCCAGGGGATCCTGAGAGCCGCCCATCCCTGCGAAGTTTTGGCACACGGGGCACCTCTGATTATAAGTCTGCTGCTGAGGACATGGTTTGAAAATCATTTATGCTCCTTTACCTGTGAACTGAAAATTTTGCAGGATTTTACTGTTTCTTAATTTTGCTGATGGTTCACAAACCCCAGATCTCCACAGTTTTGAACATATGTGTTCTTGGGATTTGAGCTTCCAATCATCCTTCCTTCCCAATTGTTCTAGCTTCAGCAAATTCATTCCCCCAGCTGTCCTGCCAGGGGGCCCCAGCACCAGCAGTGCCAGTGGGGCAAAGGCAGATCCCTCCATGGAGCAGACAGATGGCCACCTGGCCAAAAAGAAACTCATAAATACATAAGGTTTCCAAGTAAAATAGGACAGGTGGTGCCCTCCTCTAGGGTCCCTGCATACTCACTCCTTAGCCTGGTCCCCACTCAGAGGTTGTTTTGAAGGATATAACAGAAATGTTCGATGCAGCTTGGAAATAATTTCCATTTCCTCTCTTCTCCCCCACACACCAGGAGCTATTTTACAGAGATCAGATCAAAGTAGAACAAATTTGTGACATCCCCAGCATAAAAATGCTCCTTCTCCACAGTTTTTGTTCACACGTTCATACCCTCCAGCATCAAAGTGAAACAAAACAAGACAGAAAAAGGCATCCTCAGTGGGTTTGGGCTTGGAATTGTGGCAAGAACTAAAGACATTTATGAGAAATCTCACCTTAGAGACTTAGCCAAACCCAAACACTCAATCAGCCAAGGGGGCTACGTCAGCCTTTGGGAGCAGCTCCAGCCTCTATCTGTGACTCCTCGGGTATGTCCTCTCATGCCTGGTGCAATGAAGGGTAGGTTCATGGACCTTGCATTTCCCAGAACCCAAAATGGAAGTAGTCTGACTCTCTGGACATGGCCAGTGGAGGCCATCCATGGTAGGAAAAAACATGCAGAGATTTAATGAGAGTCTGGAAGAAAAAAAACAAACTGAAAAAATAAATGGAAAACAGAATTTATAAAATAATATCAAACATTTTATTTTAAACATGTGAGGGATGCCTGGGTGGCTCAGTGGTTGAGTGTCTGCCTTCAGCACTGGGCGTGTTCCTGGGGTCCTAAGATCGAGTCCCACATCCGGCTCCTTGCAGGAAGCCTGCGTCTCCCTCTGCCTGTGTCTCTGCCTCTCTCTCTCTCTGCATCTCTCATGAATAAATAAATGCAATATTTAAAGTAAATAAACAAACAGACAAACAATGTGAGAAGGGCTTATGATGCCCTTCAACTATTTAAGATTTTGGAATCAACTGACTGAAAAGGATCCCAATAGGAGCAACGTATTAGATTCTGGAGCAAAAACGTCAGCCTCCTCTTGCTTTGGGTTCTTCATTGTGCCCAGTTAAGAGTGAGGTTTTTATAGGCACTAAATAAAAATGTTCTGCTTGGATCTCACCACTCCTTTATTTGAAACCCTCCAAGAACTTCCGAGGGCATCCCCTCCACGCACCTTTCCCTTCCCCATCCTCAATCACATGGGCTCCCTCCTGCCTCCACCAGGGTCCTCAAGTGCACCTTTCCTTTGTCCAAGTCCTCTTCCCAGACCTTCCACCTGCCCCCCCATGCCACCTATCCCTCAGCTGGATCCTCCCCTCCCCGGGATGCCTCCCTGATAACCATGTACCCGGTTTCCTTCACACCCCACAGGCCTCTGCATCATCTCTGAGGCAGACACTTCCCTCCAGCGCACCCAGCTGTCCCTGCTAGGACATCCTCTGAGGGCAGCTGGCCTTTCTCAGGGTCCCCTCCCTGAAAGTCCTCTCCCATCTTCCAGCAAGATCTAAGTCTGTTCATCTTCTCTCTGGGGAAAGCCTAACTCACTACTACGGGGAGGAAGGCAACAAAGCTGTCACATTTTAACTATTTACAAAGCAGCGCCCTGTTTTTGTTACTGTTACCCATATGCCCTGAGGATATTTCATTGATGGAATTATCATTTGAATAATGTGGCAAACTCATGTTTTTCTAAACAAGTAGTTGCATTTGCAATATATGTTAATATATTGAACATAAAGCATAGTATTCATTTTATTAAAAAAGAAAACGATTTCGTTTAGCAAGCTTAATACAGAATACTGTAACTCCCCACGATTATAGACCGAAAGCATTTAGGAAAACTGGAATATACTATTTTTAGCATGCTTGTGCAAAACCCCCAGAGGACTTACTCACAAGTGTCTATCTTAGTTGGCACTCTCTTGCCCGTCAATATTTAGAAAGGAGATTATTGCCTTAGCGTGTTTTCAGTGAGTATATGAAATAAAAGAGAAGGTAAATCTGAGAAGGGGATTTAGTAAAAGAAATACAGAAAAGCAGATGTGAAAAGTAAGTGGAGAGGTGCAGAGCATTCCTGGGGCAAGTCCTGGGCCAGGGGCTCCCAGTGAGAGCTGCACGTTACAACCCCGATTCCCAGGCTGTGACCAGAGAAATCAGTCTTGGGAGTGGGATGCAGACAGAGTAATTCTTTGTCTGTGGGTAATCTCATGCTGCAAAATAACTGCTCTGGACCAGTGGTTCTCAAATTTAAGGGATTAAGAGAATTGCCCAAGAACTTCTTAGGACGCAGATTTCTTGGCTGTACCCCCAGAGCTTCAGATTCAGCAGGTCTGGGTAGGGCCGAAGCAGGCACATCTCCAACAGGTCCTGGGGATGTGATGCTACAGGCCCGGGACCTCAGGGTGAGAGAGGGCCTGTGCTCTGCAGCTTGGGGCACTCAGCCTAAAACGTTAAAGTATTGGATGATGTGCAAGCAGTGACCATGTACTGTTCCAGGAGCAGGAGGGCAAGAGAACTGTGAGATTTCAGGATTAAAAAACACACTCATCCTCTAGAATGTTAATCCTGCCTCTTAGTCTCTCCCTCCATGTGCACAACTCCCCTCTGGTGCAGGGAGATCCCTGTCTCCTAGGGGAGTCCAGGACATTTCTTTCAGATTCTCCCTTAAATGAAGCTGAGTTTTTTGTGCTATATCTTCTGTTCATTGCTCTCAGCATACCTGTGAGAGAAGGCTGTGTCATCCAGGTGATGTGAAGACTAGGGGAGTTATCATCTTGATTTCTTATTCAAGTTTCTCCCCAGTATCTCTTTGGATGGGGTACAGTACCCCCCCGCCCCGGTTCCGGGCCCATGCTAGCCCCTGTCTGCATGCTCCAATGTTTCCAGAGCATCACCTGCTTACTCTCCAGTGCCTCATCTCTTTGAACTCTGGTATTTACTTATTTATTTGCATTCAAATTAGTTAACATATAGTGTAGTATTGGTTTCAGGAGTAGAATTTAGTGATTCATTAGTTGCCTATAACACCCAGTGCTCATCCCAACAAGAGCCCTCCTAATGCCCATCACCTGTTTAGCCCATCCCCCTATGCACCTCCTCCCCAGAAAGCCCCAGTTTGGTCTCTACATTTAAGAATCTCTTATGGTTTGCCTTCCTGTCTTTATCTTGTTTTTCCTTCCCTTCCCCTATGGTCATCGGTTTTTATCCCCAAGGAGGTAAATCCCTGTGATGCCTTCACTTCACTCTGACTAGACTTCCACAAAACCAAGTAGGGTGGGTGGGAAGGGGTGGAAGTGGCATATGAACTTGGGCACCAGAGGGCATAGAAAATCTGATCCCATCTCTGCCACCAGCTGTGAGACCTTAACAAAGCCCATCCGTGTCCCTGATTTCGAGTCACCACCAAATGCCTTTGTGGCCAGAATCTGAGGTAGTGACTTACTACCGAAGGAAAGCTCTCTCGATTTGGGGAGATCAGCTCCCACCCAAAACCCCACCAGCTCTTTGAAGCATCTTCTTTCTCAGCTTGTGGAATAAAAGGCTTTGTGGGGCTGGTGGGGTTGATCCTGCACTTTTCTCAGGGCTGGGGACCTGGTCAGACTGCCCTTCTGGGGGCTAGACAGTGAGCCCAAATGCCCAGAAACAAGGCATCTGGGATCCATATGGTGTGTTCTTTCCTCTACAGGCTTCACATTCCACCTGCCTTGGGACCTCAAGAATGAGATTAGATAGATAGATAGATAGATAGATAGATAGATAGATAAATAGATAGATAGAGAATGACTTCACCAAAGAGGAAGAAGATGAATCTACCCAAGCTCCAGCCACTAAAATCATTAGGGCTGGGCAATGTCAAGGTCCAAATGCTGATGTCAAAATGCTGAGAATCTCCCATGCATATCTTCCATCCTGCAAACTCATTGATTCAATTACTTGCTTGCACATCAAAGGCATCTCAAATTTGCATAGATAAAACTGAAGTCTTGAATATCTCATTTGCCTTACCCTGAAGTTGAGTTGAGTAATTCCCCTCCATTTTCCTACCTCGGTAAACCATGGGGTCACTCCAAAAACCCAAAGTCACCTGTGATTCCTCAGCAGCAGCCCCACCAACCCACCCACCCTCGTCTCCATCCAACCCATCAGCAAAGCCAGAGGGATTGTGTAAAAACCAACTCAAACAAACAAACCCCCCAAAAAACCAACTCAAACTCAGACTCTCCTAAGAGCTTCCCATAGCCCTCAGCCTCCATACCTGCTCACACCTGCCCTTGCCTGTCGCCTCACCTGGCAACACAGAGAGCTCTTGGTGAATGTGCAGAGAGAGAGGGGCGAGCTGGGAGGGGTGGGCGGGGCATCCAGAGGTGGAGGGCTGAACTAGTGCTGGAGCCTTGAGGACACAGGCATTCTGCCCATTTGCCACTTCCAGGCTGTGGACCCAGCCTCCCTCATTAATGTCTCCATTGCTCTCATTCCATTACTGGGACTCCCTGAGTGTAACCAGTACCCAGGAGTATCATTCTACTCAATTCCCCATGGAACCGAGGGCAGACAGCTGCAGGAGCTTCAGTCTAAAGGAACAATCCGGGTTTAGTGCATATCCTGGAGACTCAGGCCCCAAGACCATGTTTAGAGACATTGCCACCAAAAGAGGTTACTTTGGGCAGCCCCGGTGGCGCAGCGGTTTAGCGCCGCCTGCAGCCCGGGGTGTGATCCTGGAGACCTGGGATCGAGTCCCAGGTCGGGCTCCCTGCATGGAGCCTGCTTCTCCCTCTGTCTGTGTCTCTGCTACTCTCTCTCTCTCTGCATCTCTATGAATAAAAAAACAAACAAACAAACAAAAACCTTAAAAAAAAAAGAGGTTACTTTATGGGTTGGACTCTGGGGGACTATGTGGACTATCTTCTGTCACTTTCCAGACCCAGCCCCACTGTCTTGGGCCTCATCTCTGATGCTCTCTGCATCCCCAGCAGGAGGTCAGGACAGTGAGAGAGGTGGGGTCAGGAGGTTTAATTCTCTGGAATCTGTAGACCAGGTCAGTCCTGGTTTCTGCAGTTGGAAGTCTGGAGCTCCACCCAGGGTTACTTCCTGACATTGTACCAGGTGACTGCTCCCTCTCCCTCCTCAAGGGGAGGTAACCCTGTGTCCTGCCTGCACCTTTCTAAGGAGTCTCCTTATTAAACTCTTCTGAAATGACCCTACCTTGAGTGTGCCATCTCTTTTCTGCTGGGATCCTGATTGCTACACTCACTATCCCATTTTAAGGTTACGTTTCCCCATGATGTCTGCATTTCATATAACAAGCCAGTGTCACATTTTGGTAAAAGTGAACAGCAAAGATAGAGAACAAGAAAAAGTAGCATTCACTGCACTGCATGGTCAGGGTGGGGGTGAGGGGTGCTCCCTGACCTGACTCACTCTGGGCCTATGTTTCAGCCCCAACGAGGACACAGGGCTGACCCAGGCCCCTGCATCTGAGCATAAAAATACCTAGGGGTGGATTCTAAACTCAGTAGTTATGATGACACCAAAAGGATTTGCTGAGCACGGCTCAATTCTCACTCTGGAGTGAGGCGTTCTAACCTTAGTCTACATTACTTCCATAGCTAGACCTGGGCAGACCTAGGCTCCAATCAGGCTTAACCTGTGTGACTTCAGACAGGCTCCAATTCTCTAAATCCTCTGTGCTCCAACCTTGTCATTGGCAGAGTGTCACTTGTGGGGAGAAATAAGCGAGATCATGTATTTAAAATGTTTAGCATAATAAGTGCCCAGTAAGGGCTCAAACATGGAGGTAATCTACATTATAATTATAAATGCTACTTTATATAGAGAGCAGCCTATAAGCCCAGTAAGGTAGGTTTATGGTATACCCACTTCTAGTCTCTTTTTCAGAAGGGGATTGTGGCAAGGGGCATCTGTGTCCCAGTCCGGCCTGGGCTCTTTATCCTGTCCGTCCTCTCCTGTGTGACCCAGACTGCCTTAGGCCCAACTTGCTCTGCCTTGGAGCTGTGGAGCCTTCCTACCCAGGTCTTTGTCACAGCTGGCAGAAAATCTACAGTCTGCACATCCGTGATCAAAGTGAATTCCGTGTACAGAGGCATTACCACTTGACGTCTGAAGAAGAAAGATCCCTTATTGGGTCCCTAGGGCATCAGTTGCCAGCTGGATGGTCAGTGGGAAAGCATCTTGCTGTAGGTCATCTGAGGGCTCTGTGACTCGCTCAGGGTGGTGTGGGGGCCCTTTTAAATGTTTGCTACTCAGGAAAAGTTTTTTCCCAAATGTGATTCAAGCTCTGTGCCTCCATTGGGCCCCTACTTGAATAATTTCCCATGACAGTACCTTGTCCTTGCTGGCCACCCAACCACTCTGCCCACCATTAAAGACTTCACCAAAGCCTTTGTGAGTCAGAGCAGTGAGTTGGATGGCCACTGTGAAGGCATCAGCAGATGTGAAGGTAGGAGAGTAGGCCTGAAGCTCTATGTGCCCTGGCCTGAAACACCAAAGACACCCATCGTCCATCTCAGATGGGCCAAGAACAAATACTTGCTAGGAAGTCTTTCAGGATGGCACTCAAGGGACAGCTGGAGCACCACAGACTTTGCCTCTCCCTTGCATCTGTCCAGTCCTTTCTGCTCAAGTGTGGCCCAAGTCCACAGGAAAATCAAGAAGACCACATTTGCAATATCTGTGTAGCTTGGGTTCCATGGTCTCCACCATATAGCCCTGCCTCTAGCTACATGACACATAATGAGCAACAGGGTTCCCTATGGCGCCACACCTTCTACCCACCTCTATTGGGTGTTCAATAGCTCCAGCCAGCTAGTTTGATCTTTAAGACATATTCATTCCAATCCTTCTTCCCAAGTGAAATTCTCCAATTTGTGTGTGTGTGTGTGTGTGTGTGTGTGTGTCTGTGTGTGTGTGTCTGTGTGCCTTTGGAATAAAATCCAGACACCACTCCAGAGCCCAGCAGCCCAAGGAGCTCTGCCTCTGGTTACCATCCAGTGTTCACCAAAACTACCCCTCTCTCCATTTTCTGCCATCCAACCTCCTCAGCTGCTTCTGTGTCCCCTGGCCAAGTCCAGCTGGCTCCCCTCTCAGGACGTTTGCACTGACTGTTTCCTTTGCCTGGAGCACTGACCCGTCCATGTTCCCACAGCTGGCCCCTCTTCACCCTCAACTTAAGGAAACCCCCTTAGAAAGGCCTGCCCTGATTGTACAAGGCAGACCACCCTCTCCACGTGAGCGCCTTGCCCCATTTAGGCAATAAGGGTGCAAAGGCATTTCCTTGATAATTTGGTTTATTATCTGTCTGTGAACATAAGCATCTAAGGACAGTTGTTTTCTGTCAGTGTCACCAGGGCCCTAGAACAGTGCAGAGCACATAGTAGGTATGTCATGAATATGTGAGGACTGGATGGATGCAGGATTCCTCAATGTAGAGACACTGGGTCCCAGTTCCAGGACAAAGGAGCCAGGTAAAGCCCAGCAGCCATGCTGCCCTATGGGTCTACTGTGCAACAGGCCTAACGGAGGCAGAAATGGCCACCCACCCTGTTGAGCTCAGGCCCGGATGCCCCCGTTGAGGCAGACTGGGGTCCAAAAGCAGCACATGCTCAGACACATTCATTCAAGTGTGGGGAGCATGGGGGAGGCATGGGCACTGGGGATTCCAGCAGGCCTGGGACCAAGGGGAAGAGGCCAGGCTCGACACCGACTGGTGGGATCCTGGGCTTTGGAACTAGGCCGCTTGCCCAGACCACAGCTGGCTGGGCTCCGCTGGGCCTCCCCGGGGAAGGAGAGCTGTATAAACAGGAAGTCCACTGCCTTTGATAAGTCTTAAGTCCTTGTAGGTCTCTTTGTCCCAAACATTTTCTCTACTGGTTTGAGGCCTAGGCTCTGGTACAGGAAAATGAATTTCACACTTGTCCTTCCTGACTCAATCACTGTGCAGGAGGGGCCAAGGGAAGAGAGAGACAGAGGAGGAAGGGGAGGTGGGGGGGAACAGGAAGACAAGAGAGAAAAAGATGAGAAATGGAAAGACAGGGAAGGACAGGGAAGGAAAGGGGAGGGTGAGTCATGGAAGAAGCAGCGAGGCAAGAACTGAGTGATCATAAACTTTCTCTAAAGTCACCTGGCTAAACAGAATGGACTTCTGAAAGCTAAAGGTATTTTGAAGGCACTCACCTAACCTAGGAATTTCTGTGCACTCCTTGCTTGCAAAACACCCAAGTAAGAGACACCCTCCTTCTGATGAAAAACGAGTCTCATCAGAAATTCCTTCTTCTAGCACATACTCTCCTCCCAAGGAAGGCAGCCAGAGCCTGGGGCAGGGGGAGGGTGGGTAGGGGGTGTCGTGTCCCTCTCCCCCAGGAACCAGCATGTGGTCTTGCTGGCAGCAGCAGCAGCCCACCCTGGGCCCTCGGAGAACAGACACCAGATCAGGAGTTTCTGCCACGCTGGGCCGGTCATGCTGGGATTCACATGGGTCCTGGCCACTCGCTTCTCTGAGAGAAGGCAGTGTTGATGACCAGCAGTGAGACCACACTGCTAGCAGCTATCTGCATGGCCTCCAGGGGGGCCTTCAGTACTTTAAAGCCCAGTTTCTTCATCTGTAGAATGGAGAGAATGAGAATAGCTGAGAATAACACTGAGAATAACCTCTCAGTGTTACTGGCAAAGCTCAGGAGGAACAAGGCAAGGGCAAGTTACCTGGAAACAGAATGCGCGTGCCACCCGGAAATCAGACAGCAAGGTTGTCTACTTCACATCGCATGTCCGAGGAGGCAGGTGGGTCAGGTCACATGGCCACTAGACTTTCCACTTGTTCCAAGCGTCCAGCAGAGGGCAAAGATGTGTCTTCCAGTTTTTCAACAAGAATTCATTGAACGTAAACAGGGCATTGGCTGGCACTTGCTGGAGTCTGTGCTCTATGCAGGGACTGTCGAGAAGAGTAACAATGGTCATTGGTTCTCAACCACTTGCTTCACCCATCTATCTCCTTTTATTCTTCCCACAGTCCTGTGTGGTGGGTATTATTCCCATTTTACAGATGGAGAACCTGAGGCTCAGTGAGGTTGAGTCAAGTCCAAAGGCCATTTAGTCATTAGGTGGCAGGGCCCTCTAGCACTGGCTAATTCTCCAGCCTCACTGCAAGGATAGATCCTTGACTCTGAGGACCTTGGAGAATGGGTAGAAAACAGACATGAAAATGAGTAAGATGTTGTGAGATGAAGCTGTGGGAGTAGGAGAAGAATGCTGTGCCCAACCTGCTCACCCACCCATGCCATGGGACAGTCCCATGGGCTTGGCTCTGGGGTAGAGAGATACAAAGTGCAAGGGAGGGATAATCCTGGCTCCTCTGAGGACAGACAGGGAATATGAAGTGGCAGAGGTAGGGTTCATAAAAGGTCATGCTGGGGGAACAGGTCAAGCTGTACCCTGAAGTATCTCCCTCTATCTGACCTCAGGAACTACTCCAGTGACCTCACATCAGTGTGTGCACAGCTGTAATCCAGTGCATTGGAGACTTCCCTGGCACCTCCACTAGGATGATGGTAACAGGTGAAGCTGGCTCATGCTGATCTGGTCGAGGTGTGTGCCAGCACTTGTCTCACCACTTTACTGAATAGCTCTTACTATTATCCCAAACAACTATAGGAAGGGGGTATAATTATTAGCTCCTTTCACAGATCAGCAAATGGAATTTGTGATAGTTCATTTTACGTGTTAACTTGACTAGGTCATGGTGCCCAGTTGTTTGGTCAAAAACTAATCTAGATGTTGCCGTAAGGATATTTTTGGGTGTGAATAACGTTTAAATCAGTAGACTGATTGGAACGAGTTATTCTCCATAACGTGGGTGGGTCTCATCTAATCAGTTGAAGCACTTAAGAGAAAGGCTTGAGGTCCTCTGAAAAGGAAAGTGTCTGCCTCCAGGCTGCCTTTGGGCTCAAGACTGCAACGTCAACTTCTGTGGGAATTTCCAGTCTGCCGGCCCGTCTTGTAGATTTTGGGCTTGCCAGCCCCAACAATCATGTTTGCCAAAGCAAACTTCCCTTCCCATGGGCCCCATTAAGAAAGCTGGTTACCTGCCATGGATCAGCAAAATAGCCCAGAATCTTCTCCCTTGGGTAAGCTGATAGCTGGCACTGGCTCAGCAGTGAGTCAGAGTCCATCAGGTGAGGTGCTCATGTGGTGGGGTTTTTGCTACCTGGCCAGGCTCCCTAAGGAGACCACAGAAACCCTCCTCTACTCAGGATCAGAGGCTGCAGGGCCTGTGTCCCAGGTCTATGACTCTCTCTTCCCCTTCTCCCCAGGTCGTGGAGTTCCCACGGTGCCCAGGTGATGTCCCAGGTCCTAGCAGCACACCCAGAGCCACCAGCTCTTGGGGGAGGGCAATACTGAACTCCACCCTGTATTTCCATGGCCAACTTGGTCTTGCAGAATGACTCAGAGGTTGAATTAGAAAGGACCTAGTGAATGAGGCCATGGCATTTGTCAAATCATTTTTCAATGAATTTCAAAGATCTCTTCTAAAGTGACCACCTCCTAGGAGCACAGGCTTTCCTTGTGGGTTCTCTGGGAGGCTCATGTACTGTTTCCCAAGAGCTTGGATTGCTTCAATCTTTCCTGGAGGCCTCTGTGCCTGAGCCAGGCAGGGCCTTGGGTTCTCAGCTTGGCCCAGGGTCTGGGTTGCCTGTGAAGATCTCCTTGGATATCCTCAGTGAATAAATGGCTGTTTTCAGATTTCCCAGAATCCATTCCCTCTTCCTAATGGCACAGAGGTTCCATTTTGCAGAATCTTCTCTCTCCTTCCCTAATCCCTAATCCCACCCATGGCATTTTGCTCAGGGTATCTGAGAATTGAGGGCTTCCTTCCCAAGCCGGGCCAAGGGATGCCCTGTGGGAGATGGAACCTTCAAGAGTAGAGAGGCAAGGGCAGAAATTGTAGTGGGATGGGGCTCCTCCTAGTGCTGGTATCTGGAAGAGAAATCTGGGGGCTGCTGAACCCCCAAGGCAATGCTGGTCCTGGTGCTATTTTTTTTTTTTTTTTTGGTCCTGAGCTGATTCTCCATTGCTCTTTCCAGCTATGCATCTAACACAAACAGCCTCAGAAAAGGTTCCTGTTGCCTGAGGGGGTGGGGAGGGGCAGGGATGGAAGATACACCTTTCTAGTAGGTATCTGAGACCTGAATGACTTTGAACATGGAGGCTAACAGAAACTTTTAAGTCAACCAATATATACGCCGGGGATTACACACGTTTAAACACACAGGTGTGTTTTGTTTAAGAATTTAAAAAATTATTTAATTAAAATAATTAGGAAAATTACTCTCGTGGCTGCCAAGCAGGGAAACCTGTGTGGGCCCCAGTGGGATGGAGAGCTTAGAGCTCCTGAGACTGAGGGTGCTGCAAAGGAGATCATCCCAGGAGCGCCGGCTGCAGGCATGAGGGCCGGTAAGCTGTCCCCTCCACTCCCGGAGCTGCACATGAAGCTGGGGAAGAGCATACGGGGCTTTCGTCCCACCCTTGACTGGCTCCCTAGCCCTCTTCTCCCTCTTCCCTCCACTCTCCACCTTGCAGGGCTCAGCTATACCAGTCGTCCATGTGACTCGCTCTTAAATCTGTACTCTGTCCCATTTCACTTCCAAAATTCAGTCTCACATTTTCCATGGCCACCTCCAGCTGATGCCCCACTGACACAGCAACCTTTCTAAAATCTGTCCTCTACTCATCAGGTGATATACAGAGAGAGAGAGAGGAATACGTCAAAGACAAGAAACAAGAGAAAACGTGCTTTGGAGAAGCAATGTCGTGTTTCTGCCGTATTCCCCTGTCTCCCTACACATTGCCTGGCTCTTCACGGGTGGGAGGCCCTCCCTGGCTGCTCCCCGACCACCGACACCACCACCCACTCGCTGGCCATCATGCAGGTTTGAGGCCAGGAACCCTGAAACCTCTGCCGCCCTAACTCGTCTTCACTTTCTTTGAACCACATCAGCAGGAGTATCTTCATTGTCCCCCTCTTCGGATTTTCTCTTCAGTTCCCCTTTGCCTGTTGAATCCTCCTCAAGCCAAGGTTTTATGTTATTTGACACGTACACACATGGCCTCCTGCGTGTGTCTGGCCCCATGCTCATCAGCTCACACACATCAGCTCACTCGCTGTTCCAGGTCACCCCATGAGGCAGACCCTTCTCTCCCTGGCCCAAAGCCCTCCACCCGGCCCTGGTCCCCCTCCCCACCCCATGCCATAGGACCAAACTGAACTGAGAGGGAGCACAGCTCACCAGCCTTGGAGCAGGGAGCAGGTGCCGACACCACAGCCAATCACTGCCCTGTTCTCTCTCGCCTAAGCACCATTCACTGCTCCCCAAACCAAGAAGCATATGAATAGGCCCTTCAATCTGACGGTCCAGGACTTTTCTGGTCTGTGCATACCCTTTCCGGGTGGATCTCCTCTTTACCTTCCAGTTCCCACTGCCTTCTCCCTGGCATCCAGATCAATGGCTAAGAGGCAAGTCATCCTTAGTATCCACTGTGCACCTTCCTTAAAAGAGAAAGGTCTCTAGGGAGGAGAGCTCACCAGCCCCTGCCCGAGGTCAGTACACTCAAGACTTTCATAAGACATACAGAGCAGAAATCAATAATTGCCCTTCAAATGTGCACTATGACTTTATTCCCAGTTAAGCCATTGTGGTATTTTAAAACCTCGCATCCATCATCCTAGCTCATTAAAAATAATTGTGAGTTACAACATTCAATACAATAATTAGGAGTTCACAGGCAGGTTCCTTGAAGTCCCTGAAATCCAAGTGCCCTCCTTCCCTAGTTTATTGAAATTTGAAAGCATGTCTTGTTCTTCAGGTTCCAGGTGACCCCGTGTAAAAAAGCCACTTTTTCAACCCAGAAGATAGTTGGTATGCATCTGACTATAAGAACTATTGATTAATTTTAAAAAGTGTAGGATGTTTATTTTTTTTAACCACTGAGAGTGCCCCCACCCCCTCCAAAAAAACCATTAGGATTCTTCCCCCAAAGAGTCCCAGGGACAACTTAACAATGTATAGGAAATCCAGAGGAATCTGTGTTAGTTGGATGCTTCTGAGCCATACCTGGAAGGAAAGAAAGAGCAGAAAGTTAAAAAAAAAAAAAAAAAGTTATGCCCCAAAGCTGTGCAAGTAACCAAGGGAGGAGAGATGGTAGGTCTGGCTGGGAAGCTAGGTCTGGGGGGCTCCTACACCTCGGTACATGCCCAGTTGGCACCCTATGCGGAGGGACTTGACTTCCCATGGGTTCAGGGTCACCCTGTCCTCTGCCACTGGGACCTACAGTCCCTGTGGGCATGGAAGTGTTGGTCCCTGAGTGGTGCAGAGAACTCACATGCATTTGGAGGACTGCAACGTATCTATATGCCCTAGGATCTCAGAACCTTCCAGTCAACCCTCAGAGGCATGGTCGCTGGATACCTAAGACTTTCAAGTTGTCTCTAGTCTTCTCCTCTACAGGGGACGTCTGGGAACCTGTTCAATCCCAAGATACTCTCTTTGCATTTTTGTTTTGCTACTTTTTCCCATTTTTCTAGGTTGGCCAAGTTAATTTGGGGATCTTGGTTCTGTCACCCAAGGCATTTGAAATTCCTCCCAGCTTCATGCATTCAAAGTCTTGATCAGAGTGTCTACAGTTGGCTGGTATCTCGAACGCCTTTTCGGCAGCTTGCCGTTCTGCCTGCCTTAATAAATGGCACCAAGAACTGAGTCTGGACCAGAATTTAGGGCTCTGAGATCCCCCCAGAGAAAGGTGGAGTCAGGATTCTCCTTCATGCGAACTGTTTAACAGTCATCCCTGCCTCTCTCAGCTGGATTATGACTCATTTATGCCCAAGTAGAAAGGAGCGTGACTTTGTCTACTGCATTTTTTCAATTTCATCGATGTTTTCATATGTTAAAGATACACCGCGTCTGTATTGACAGCTTGCCAAAAGTGTTTCCCAGAAAAACTTTAAGGAATGAGCCCAGATGAATCCTTCTGTGTCAGAATGTGGCGAACCAGGTTTATCATCCTTACTCTCCCACTTTTTTCCCACAAAAATATCATGGCTCTTTCCTTCCTAAAGAAATGCGTTTCCCTCCAAAGCAATCTTATTATTTCGTATATATTCCCAGTGTCCTTCATTACAGGTGGCTCTGGGCCAGCACAACACTGACTGTGAAATTCACAAGAAAGCCCTTCTGGATTGGAAAGGATCCCTTACTAACTCCAGTAATTATGACATTTCTTTCTTTACATTAATAAAGCAACCCCCAATGTGTTCTCAGCTAAGTTAATTATCAAGTTAGAATTCTATAGCCTGTACATTATTGTATTCTTTAAGCTTTAAACTGATCCATCCTATAGGCCTGGTTTGTTGAGGGTTCGGGGGCACATAAGAAGATGAAATGAGGGGGACTGGGGAGTTAAT
Source organism: Canis lupus familiaris (assembly GCF_011100685.1). NCBI lineage: Eukaryota > Metazoa > Chordata > Mammalia > Carnivora > Canidae > Canis > Canis lupus. The sequence goes on from NC_049249.1 coordinate 3,082,337, forward strand.
GCTTGACAATTGAGACCTCTTGGGATGGTTCAGAGAAGGCCGGATTCTGGGGAAGAAAAACAAAGAAAGATGAGACAGGAAGAGATGAGAAGCCTTATGATTTGGTTTAATGAGGACTGTTTGGGGAGCTGTGGCTTTCCGCCATACCAACAAAATCCTCCCTTAGCTAACCTGAGGGCTACATCAGAATTTTTCTCCTAAAGATTTTGTATTCCAGTTATGTACTACTCTCTATCAAATGTTCCCAAAATGCAGTGACATAAAACCACTCCCATTTCACTATGCTCACAGATTACATAGGTCATGAGTTTGAACAAGGCAGAAGGGAGTAGCTTGCCTCCTCTTCATGATCTCTGAGGCCACATCTAGGAAGACTTGAGTGGCCAGGGGTGACGCTAACCATGTGGGGCTGCCCTGGGCTCATCTGGAGATGCCTTCACTCAATGTCTGACCCTGAGCTAGATGGCTGACAGCCTACGCTCTGCTGTGCCTGCTGACCACAGTGCCTCCTCCTTGCCATGTGGTTTGGGTGGCTTGCAGCGCAGTAGCTGGATTCCAGGAGAGGGTTCCTGTGATGATTAATTTTATATGTCAACCTAGCTAAGCCATGGTACACAGATATTCGGTCAAGTGCTAGTCTAGATATCACTGAGAGGCGGGTTTTTTTTTTTTTAATTTTTAAAGATTTTATTTCTTCATGAGAGACACACACAGAGAGGCAGAGACACAGGCAGAGGGAGAAGCAGGCTCCATGCAGGGAGCCCAACGTGGGACTGGATCCCGGGTCTCCAGGATCACCCCTGGGCTGAAGACAGTGCTAAGCTGCTGAGCCCCCCAGGTGTCCGGGATTTTTTTAAAAATGAGATTAACATTTAAATATAAATAATAGTGAAAGGAAATAGAAGGGAAGAGAGAAGAAATGGGTAGGAAATATCAGAAAGGGAGACAGAACATAAAGACTCCTAACTCTGGGAAACGAACTAGGGGTGGTGGAAGGGGAGGAGGGCGGGGGGTGGGGGTGACTGGGTGACGGGCACTGAGGGGGACACTTGATGGGATGAGCACTGGGTGTTATTCTGTATGTTGGCAAATTGAACACCAATAAAAAATAAATTTATTATTAAAAAAATCAGTAAACTGAATAAAGCAGAGTACCTTCCATAAGGTGTGTTGGTCACATGCAATCAGTTGAAGGCCTCAAGAGAAAAAAGACTAACCTCCCCCCAGAAAGAAGGGATTCTGCCTCCAAACTGCCCTGAAACTTGAGAGTGCAGAACCAGCTCTTCAACCTGCCCTTCTACTCTGATTGTGGATTCGCGAGCCTCTGCAATAGTGAGTCAATTCCTTAAAAATTTCTCTCTCTCTCTCTCTCTCTCTCTCTATTTACCCCCCCCCCCAGGAAATCCTAATATGTAGGGACCAGAGAGAGAGAATCTCAAGGGAGCTCACTGGAAGAAATGAAGACTGAAGTACCCAGGCCTTCTTTGGCTGAGCCCCAGAAGTCACAGAGCATCACTTTCCTGTGCTCTATTAGTTAAATCCAGATTCATGGCAGGGGCAGGGGGGGAGCCTACCTTTTGACAGGAGGAGTGCCAAGAAATATGGGCCAATGTCTTACAACTGCACACTATAAAATTTGTAACAACCCTTTGAGAACTAAGACTGAAGACAGGGTAAAGTTTCCTGACAATTGTCTAGGAAGCTGGGTGAAGAAGCACATCTGTGCCAAGAGCCCTAATACCATGGGATGGCCTCTGTATGCATTTCCCTTCTAGAGACAAGATGAGGACAGTCAGGGTCACATTAGTCTTAGGTCTCAGGTAAGACCAACTGCCGGATGAACTGCTGCCTTGCCTTGAGTTTGGGAGAAGCCTGTAACACATGGACCATGGATCTAAATATCTGATCGACCTAGGCAACTTGGAAGAGCACATGGGGGCAAACCCTGACATTCTAATATGGGTTAGTTGGTGGGGTGGCTGAGCACATGAGCCACAAGATGACTCCTCTCAGTGTGTTTCCTGTATGCCAGATTGTACTCAAAGTTCTTTCATTGTCTCCTTTAACTTTTAAAATAAGTATGTAAAGTAATTATCTGTCGTTGCTACACAAATCACCCCGAATGCTAGTGACATGAAGCAACACCAATTGTTTCATCATTTATTCTTGTGGCTCTGGGTGGCTAGGCTCAGTGATGAGGGTAGGAGTCACCTTGAGGGTCACTTACTCACAAGTCTGGCTGTCGATGTGGGACTGGATGGGACCTCAGAAGGGTTTGTCAGCTGGAACATCTGCATTGGCTTGCTCATGAAGAGCGGCTGGATTCCAAGAGAGAATATCCCAAGAGAACCAAGCAGAAGTTCTATGACCTCTTATGACCTCACTTTGGAACCAGGTAGCATCACTTCAACTGCATTCTATTTGCTACAAGTGAGTCACTGAGGCTAGATCATACTTAACAGGGGGAGTGTCAAAGCATTTTCAGACAGGTCTAATAACCACTGTACACAGTATTTCTTTTCCTCATTCTACTGAGGAAATCAAAGCCTTAATAGGCTGAGTTGACCACGGTGGTTCACACAGATAGTAAGTAGTGGAGAGACCTGAAACCAGCCTTGCCAGCGTCCAAAGCCTGTGCCTTTAACCACTGTACTGCCCTGCCTCTGTGTGAGCCTACATTCTAGCAGGGCACACAAGACAGATATGTAAGGACAGAAGTTTTTATAAGCACCAGAAGAAAGGAGCTGATAGGCTACCCCAAAAGCAAGGAAGGGATGAACATATCCTGAGGCAGGTAAACTAGAGCAGAATGGGGGAGGATCTACGTAAAATCAGAATGTACAAAGAGAGGCGCCTGGCTGGCTTAGTGGGTTGAGCACCCGACAGTCTATTTCAGTTCAGGTCATGATCTCAGGGAGGAAGGTGGAGGGGTCCAGGCATTCCTGGCAGACACAGAATGAGTGGATATGCAGAGGCAGGAACACACATGGCAGCCCTGACTAATAACTGACTGTGCAGAAAAAGATGCATGGAAGAAATGCAGTAGACATGGACTGCCACCTGATTAAGAATGTGCTCGAATGCCAGGTCGAAGCCTTTTGCTTTCATTTAGAGCTATGTTTTTCAAAATGCAGTCCCTGGACTGGCAGCACGGGCAGCAACAGCATCATCTGGGAACTTGCAAAAAAATGCAAATTCTTTACCCTACCTCAGCCTTACTGAATCAGAAACTCTGGGCATGGGGCCTGCGTTTTAACAAGCCCTGTAGGTGATTCCAATGCAGGCTTGGGTTTTGAGACCCTCCCAGCTATCTGGGAATTTCTTGGCAGGTTTGATCGGAGCATGCTATGATCTGTGCTGCTCTTAAAGCAGATCACCCTAGTTGCGGTGTGCGGGGCAGGCTAAATATAAGAGAGCAGACTTGGTCTCCAGGAGAGAGGTAATGCACAACTGGATTAGTGTAGGAAGAGAGCCCTCCCTCACAGCCTCCCATACAGACCTCACAGGCACAGTTGACGACCTAAAATTTCTCTAAATATTTGAACCACGTGGCCCAAGAATTGGACTACAAACTAAGGACCCAGGGGTTAAGTTACAGACGCGGTTTCCTGTTATGCAATCAAGCTACTCTCTGCAGTTTGCCTGGGGAAGAGCATTGCTTGATCGAGCATTTTCTCTTGGCTTCCCATGCTTCATTACAGAGTCTCCTGGCTCTGCCTGAAGCCCATTGATTTTTCTAAACCACCTCTGCAGAAGGGATTTCATAGTATGATGTATCATATATGGCTGAACATTAAATGAGATAATTCCTGCAGGCTCCATATACATATTAGCTATTTTTATTATTATCATTCTTCTTAGCACCATCATCATTTTTAATCATTAATTTATTCAAGATACATGTGCTGTGTACTACTGTGTATAAGGCACTGAGAACACGGTGGTAAATTAGACAATCCCCGGCTCCTCTAGATCCTCCTCTGTGCATTCATTTCTGAGACAGGCCAGAACATAGATAGATCTTAGTGCTTAAAGAATTGACATTGAGCTCTAAGGTTTTTATCATCTTGGAAATCCACATCTCTTGGCCTGTTAATTCATCTGCAAATGGAACGAAAAGACTTGCTTTCCTTCACCAGATTGTGTGAAGATCAAATGAGGAAAAGGATGGGAAGACTCCTCTTGATTCTTTGTGACTAGAAAAGGCTAGGAACCCTCAGGTGCTAAGAAACTAATACTTCTCCCTCCTTTCTCCCCCAGCCCTCCACGATGTGGCCACGCTCTCCTGTGCCTCTCTCTCCCAACCCTAGGCCCAATTCCCCACTTCAGTGCTGCAGATTTCATGGTCTCTTCTTCCAGGCTGCTACTAGCTGTTTCTCTGCTGCAGGAAAAGCCAATTATGCAATAAATCAATTTGCCCAATGACTAATTCAGCAATAGCAAATATGACAAATATCAGATTTGTCAACTTTTTTTTTCTTTTGGCTCTTTATAGAGTGTTTGGCAGTTCTTACTGAATGTGATGATTTTATCAGCTTATCAATAGTAAGGGATGTTCCGTTTGTGCCACCGAGGGGATCCTGGAGGTTACTGAGGCACAGAGCAATTCTCTGATGGAGGAATAGCAAAGGACAGTCAGCACATGGTCCCCCCTGAGTAGGGGGGACCAAGTGCTGACTGGAGGGAGGGACTGGAGATATATCAGTAAAATATGGAGACCCTTGGTCCCTAGAGCCCTATCTCCTACATTCTCCTTAGGCCCTGCCCAACCATCCAGTATAAATCACTGGAGACATCAATAAATGATTTTTAAAATGTTTTTAGTCAGTCTGCAAAATAGAAAACTTAGCCATTCCAGTACCAAATGTTCCAGGCACTGATCAGGATGTGGTCAACTGGCCTCTAATGAATCGTTGAGGTCCAGACAGACTCTCCCCAATGGATTTCCAACTACTTATGAGCACAAGTGGCAGAGCTTGGTCTTTAATGCACTGTGATCAGAGCTGTCTCTGACAGCTGCCTGCCTGCTGACCTGAACTGACAGCCCAGCACACTTACCAGTGTCCCAGCACAGGCCATCAAGTGAATGGGACAAGGGTTGTTTTCCAGAATCGCAGGTTGTAGGACTCATTGCCACCTGAAAGGGTCTGATCTGGAAACATTTTAAGTAACATCTCTATTTTTTCTTGCTAACTTTCCTCGAAGTTATCACGTCCCTTACCTGTTTCAACAATTTTCTTTTCTGAGCCAAGAATGAAGGTCAAAGAACTTTCCCCATTAGCAGATGTTCTCTGTGTAGGCTCAACTTCCAGGAAAGGCCCAGAGTGGCTGGATGGCTGACCTTTATCTCCTTTCTGCTCGGCACCAGTGGCTGGGCTAGTCGTCCCCAGGGGCCTGCACCTGTGTGATGCCTTACTGTGGTTCCACTGAGCATGCGTGCCCTGATGCTGGAGCATCTCTCCACCAGGAAGAAGGTGGAGTTCCCAGAGTGGAAGTGACCACCAGGGCCCAGGGGGCTCACTCTGGGTAAGGCTGAAAGCATCCCACCCTCCCCCTGCACTTCCTTAGGAGGAAAAGAGGGGTGTCTGGTAGAGAAGTTCAATGCTGGGGTTCTGTCTTCACATTCCACATGTGAACTCCATGGGAGGACCCTACCCCTGCCAGAGTAGTGGACCGTGGAGGTAACACCTCATGGTTTTGTTCATCAGGAGGAACTTGCCTAAGGCACATATCAGTAAGAGACAAAGCTGGAAGCGAAGCGCTTCCTGTGGGATTCTGAACCACTCTATTCACGGCAGCTGGGTCTTTCTGTTGGGTCTCTCTAGGCCCATTGCCCCAGCAGGGGAATCAGCTGAAACTCAAACCAGATCAGATGTCTCAGGCTCCATATCCCATTCCAGAATCCTCTTGTCCTGAAGACAATTCCCGAAGTCCCCAGTTCTGCACATATGGCCTTCATTACTGGAGTTCTGTGTCTAAAGGCTAACCACCTCGTTGGGTATTTCACTAAACCACAACACCACGTGCATGTTCCCTCACATGCTGGGCCCCTTGGACAAATGGTTCTTCTCTCATCTCAGGACTACCTCTTGCCAAGGGTATGAGTTTGCAAGAGCCGCCATAACAAAACACCACGGACTGGGGGGCTTACACAACAGATACATTTATTCTCTCACAGTTCTGATGGCTGGAAAGACCGAGATCAAGTTGTGGGCAAGGTTGGGTCCTTCTGAGAGCCCTGAGGAAAGGATCTGTCCCAGGGCCCTCCGCTTGGCTTGCAGACAGCTGACTTCTCCCTGTGTCATCACATGATCTCCCCTTTGTCGTATCTGTGTCCTGACCTTTGTGTCTTGGCCTAGGGCCTACCCTAATAGCCTTACTTTAATGACTTCAAAGACCTTATCTCCAAATACAACCACATTCCAAGGTCCTGGGAGTTAGAATGTCAATGTAGGAATTTGGAGGGACACAGTTCAGCCTATAACACCAAGTCCCAAATAGGGGGAGGAATTGCCCTGGTTTGAAGATGCCTGAAGGGACTTGGGATGCTAAAGCTGGGGCAATGCTGAGCAAACCCAGACTGCAGGTCCTTTCAGGCCTCAGTGTGAGCGGTATGATTCTACTGCATCCTCCATTCTCTGTTCTCTGCCTGCTTCATAGGAACTCCCTGACCGTCGGGACCATTGCGTACTTATCTCCACATGCACCTAGCCTATATTAGGTACTTGTATATGCAAAGGAATGAATGCATGCTCCCTGAGTCTGTTCTGGATCCTTCCTTGCCTCGGTCCTCTTCCTGGAATGCCCTTCCCCCTTCCCTTTACTTGCAGTTTCTTATGTTCAGCCCCCAACAAAAGTCCAGTTAGGATGCAGAAAACCATTCCAGATTCTTCAACCAGAGCCGACAGAGAAGGTTCCTCCTTCCTTTGTGCCTGGCCCTCCTGACCTGCTGTCCTCCGCCTGTGGCTATGTCTCATCCTCTCCAAAGGCTTGAGTACAAGAAGCTCGCCCAGCCATAAGGAGACATGCTCACCTTGGTTAAAACAATGCCTCCTGCAAAGCTCATCCTTGACTTAGTTCATTTTGATCCTCTCAGAATGTGAGGAGTGAGGTCCAGAGAAGTCGCACAGGAGGCGAAGGGTGGAGTTGGGAGGTTGATTTTCAGGTTGCAAATGTGCTGTGGTGGCTGGACTCCCCTGGACACTAAGCCTGGTAGGTGGCCCACCTACTCCTCCTGCCTTGCGTCTTGCTTCCTCATGGGCACCATTCAAAGCCCTCACTAGCCTTGGGCTCACTGGGGGTGGGGTCACCATCTCCACCAAGTATTTTTCATGATCTGGGCACAGTGCCTGCAAGATCTCCCTAGAGTGTCCTGGCTGATTTTGTGACAGGAAGGCGACGCAGCTGTCTTAGGAACAAGAGAACTCAAGGCTCTTGAACTATAGCTAAAGACCTTCATAGAAGGCTCTAAATTGAAATTTTTTGCATCATCCTAATCATGATAGTTAAGACTTCTTCTGTGCCAGACCCTATGCAAGGGGGACTTCTATGTATTCATTCAACAGACTATAATCCAATCAGGCGGGTTCTCTTGTTTTACTGCAGAAGAGGAAACTGAGTCACGGGGAGGTTAGACTACTTCCTCAAAGACCAGGTATGGTGGACTCAAAGTTACACCCATGTCACCTCTCCAGCCCTCACAACTGATCTTAAAGTTTCTGTTCCACTCTAAACCAGGATTGACATAGAAACCCTCACACTGAGAGTTTACAAGCACACACACCTACAGGACAGGGCCCCTGACACCCGTCCAGCACTAGCGCTGTGTGGATGTATGTCAGGCCAGCAGCTCACGCAGACAAGATGCACCCTGCAGGTCAGGTGCACCTGCACACCACTGCCCTCATGCCTGCCCTCGACCTTCGCCCTGCTGTGCCCTCCCTCCCCTTCCCCTGCACAGTGTCTTAATTCCGTGGTCACGCCAGCCACACTGTGGCCTGTTTCCACCACAGCTGTGGCCAGGGCCATGGGATTTAGCAGGGAATTAGTCTCTAATTGTATCTTGTGAGTCATGAACATCTCCCGGCTAATAATAACTACAGTTAACCCCTGCACAAGTCTCAGAGCTGTCTTACCCTAGAAAACCCAGTTGATCTTTCTCATCGGAAAAGCAGGTGGTTTTGCAGATTCTCATCTTCTTGATAATCCAAAGGCCAGGCAAAAGGATGGAGGGTAGTGGCTTCTTTACTGTGTGACTGGAAACCTGACGCCACCCTCAGTGTGGACTGGTGGACTCTGAGCAGCTGCCTCTGTTTGGACTTTCAGAGAAAACGCAGATGGGACAGACACATACCCACAGTGCGGGTGATTGCAAAAGGCTTAGAACAGAGTCCTTGCAAAAGAATGGGGAATGGGACAGCGAGGAAAGAGACAAAACAAAGTGCAGAGTGATGGGCACTGAGGGGGGCACTTGGCGGGATGAGCACTGGGTGTTATGCAATATGTTGGCAAATTGAACTCCAATAAAAAATTAAAAAAAAAAAAGAAAGAAAGGAGGCAGCACTGCTCAGTTGGCACATGGAAGTGATTGGAGCATTAGGGGATCACCTTACGCCCTCGGGAAATTAAGCAAGTAGTGCACCTGAGGGGGGCTTGAAAATAATTATTCCCAGTTTATTATTTGGAATGGCATTGTTGATAGCTGAGCAGGAAGAAGAAAGTAAATCTTCCCTTTCTGAACTTTGGCCTCCTTGACGACACCAATGTTGGGAGTGTAAACTGGGTGGTGAAGACAACTGGATGGGACAGTAGGGTCCGACAATAAGGCACCTGTGCTCAAAGGAAAGATGCGAATCTCTTGCCTAAGAGAAGCTCAGAGATGTAAGACAGAGCAAGAGTGTCTCAGTGTCTTGATTTGTTGCCATGTGTGGAATGGATATATGAGCTTTTAAGAGTTAAGAACTGGCTCCCTGTCATCACACAGATGCAGGGGCAGGGCTGGGCATGGGATCCAGAGGTGACCTCCCAGCCCCATGCTGGGCAGGACCCCTGGGACCAGGAAGAGCTCCGCATCTTGAAATGCCTTTGGGGTGGTAGCTGACTTGACCTTGAGCATCTGAGCTCAGCCTCTCTTGGACAACTTGGCACACGTCTTTCCCTCCAGCCCAACCTGTGATCTGCCTTGCACAATGCAGGACATAAGAAAAAGATTTTTTCCCCTTTTTGAAGAATAACATCAGGCTTTGTTTATCTATTTACCCTTTTCTCCCCTGTGTTTCTTTCTCTGTTTCTTTACTAACAACAGATCTGCACCAGGCATGTAAATTTCCAACAGACGCTCTTAAGTATATTATTTTATTCTTCTGTGATTATGGAATTAACACAAGTTCACCTGTAGGAAGTCTTGAAAAAATAGAAAAGTGTAAAGCAGAAAATAAAACTTTAAATTTCCATAATTTAGATACACACATGCTAACATCAAAGCATATCTTCTTCTGGTCTTTAGTAGACACATACCTTTGCAAATATAGTTAACAAACTTGGGTCACCATTTATACACAATTTTTTATATCTTTATAGTCTCAGTTATATACAGTTGATTTTTTACTTATCATTTCAACAGAAGTATTTTCCCAACATTATTCAAGTTTCTTTGAAAAAAAATGCATCTTATGGCTTTCTCACAATTCCATCCTATGAAGGGTTGTAATTTATCTAACACATCCCTTCTTATAGACACCCCTGCAATGAACAACACCATGCATAAACCACTGTGTGTCCCCGGGGGTTTCTTTGTCATTCCTAGAAAGCAAGAGAGTGGGGCAAATGGCATAAGCTGCTTGGGGGCCCCTGTTCACACTGCACCCCAGATTTCCTGAAGATGTTGCAGGTGGGTTTCCATGACTTGCTCACAACTCTGTAGCTTGAGAACATTTTGGGCCTGTGAAGTTCCTTGAGTACTTAGCAATCTGTGCCTGTAGGTCATTCAAAATGTCATAAAATGAATAAAGGAAGGTGGAACAAAAACATGGAATGTGAGAGAGGACAAAAGCAAAGAGCACACGTCCAGAGTCTGGCTTAAGGACAATGAACACTTTGTCAGGGTTGGTCCTCCGAGGGAGTAGACACGCAGATGCGCCCGTAGTACTCCAACGGCCACGTTTGTATTCAATGCCTAGAAGGGCGCCTATCTCCTTGTAGCCAGGACAGCTCAGTAAAATTAATATTAAAATAAATCCCAGCAGGGGCTCTCCTCTGCTTGGAAAATGCCCATGGTTTTCACTTTCACCAGATGGAAACGCTGATTTTATCAGCGTTTTATCAGGAGTTTATCTTTCAGGCATTACGTTTAGCTTATCCACTTGTGCAAGTTTCAGACTCCAGCTGAGAGACATCTCTCTGTGATCCGCCCATGCCCCCTGGTTTTTCCTTTCTGACCTTATGGAGACAAATCCTGCTCCTAGAAGGCCACTGCTTCCGTAGTTCCCCTCGCCTCCTACAGCAGTTCGAATTCCTCCAAACCTGGGAGTGACTCAGAAGTCTGGTGTCAAAGGCCTCACATGGGAGCTCTGCTGTGCCAAGAGTCAACATATCCGGGGCACACCAAAAGGTCATCTAACGTCTAGCACCAGAGGAAAGGCACAAGTAAGAAAGCATCCTACGTCACCGTTTAATTGAGAAGGAAACAGGGGACGCAGCCTAATGCTGGAGGCCAAAATGGGATTTGTCAGTCTCGCTTCACCTGGGCTTCTGCGTCCCAGGCTGAAGCAAGACACACCGACAGGTTCTCTTGCTGCTGATGAATACGCTCCTCATTACAGCTGAGAAAGGAGACTTTGTATGGCGTGAAATTCAGGATTTGGACCTGGGTGGCCCCCAGATTTATTATTCAATCTGAACCAGTCCCACATGGAACAGCAGCACCCGCCTGTAAGTAGGCCCTCACACACTCGGACTTTCCACAAACAAAGTGCAGAGATGGAGGTACCTACTTGGTTGACCTTGATTTCTTTCCTGTGGAGGAGGAGTCCTGGAAACCTGGAAAGTATGACAGGGGGTGACAGACCTCAAAAGCTCAGGCCAGGCAGAGACTATTTGGACCGTCAAACCAAAGTGTTCATCACCAAGCCGGGTGGAGAAGGGAAGGGTTCAGCTATAAGCAGAAGCACAGATATTGGGGAGAAAATATCAGAGCAGAGGTTTCAAATGGGGATGGGGAGAGTTAGTGGAGGGGGGAGTAGAATGGGGAATTCCAGAGGTGTTAAGGAAACTGGAGCTAGTTCTTCTTATTTATTTACATATTTTGAGAAAAAATTCAAAGTACAATCAAATGCTGAAAATCAAAAAGTAAACAAATGCCTATGATCCAAGATTAACAATTGTTTTCAATATTATTTTGTTTTTTAAGGAGAGTAGATATTCTCAAACTATTTTTTAAAAGATTTATTTATTATTTTTGAGAGAGAGAGAGAGAGTTAAGGGAGAGGGCAGAGGGAGAAGGAGAGAGAGAATCTCAAGCAGACTCCCCACTGAGTGCAGAGCATGACTTGGGGCTCAATCTCATGACCCTGAGATCATGACCTGAGCCGAAATCAAAAGTCAGACGCTTAACTGACTGAGCCACCCAGGCATCCCATGAACTAAAACATTTCTTAACCACTTACCTCTGTCTTATTTCTTTTCTTTCTGTCTGTGGCAACAACCACTGCTGTAAGTGTGGTGTGCTTTCCAGTCATTGCTTTTTACATTCTTGCAAACATATATCTTCATGACCAATATTGTCAATAGTATTGGGGTGTCTATGTGCGTAATTTAAACAATATTATTCCATATGCTTCATTCTTCATCTTACCTGTTGTCTCAACAGTATTTTGGAGCTCTTTCCACATTGACATATATGAGGTAGTTCATTTCACTTAACATCTGTGTATAGGTCCTATCATATGAATGTCACACAGATTTATAAAGTGATTTATAGAATTATACTCCTATCAGTAGTGAAAGAGATGTCAGCTTGCTCCACATTCCTCCAACCTCTGTCTTTTTCATTTTAGCCATTCAGATATGTGTATTTCACTGTGGTTTTTATTAACACTTGCATGGTTGCTAATGCTGTTGACAATTTGTGTATGTTTGTCATTTGGATATTCTCTTTTGTGAAGTATCTGTTCCAGTCTTTTGCCCTTTTTCTGTGTGTTCAATGCCTTATTTCTTACTAATTTGTAAGAATTTATATATTCTGGATATAATCCCTTTTCTATTTTGTTTTATGGCAAATATCTTCTACTGCTCCATGACTTGCCTTTTAATTTTCTTAATTGTACATTGCAATGAGCAGGCATTCTTCAATTGAATGAGGTCCTATTTATCATATCAGTCCTTTATTTTATGATTGGTGCTTTTAGCTTCCATTTAAGGAATATTTTCATCTCCAAAATCATGTAATCTTGTCTTATTATTTTCTGGAAACTTTATTTCTTATATTTATAGTCATAATTCACCTGGGAAATATTTGTGTATGTGTGTGTCTATGATGTGAGATAGGGATCAAGGTTCATTTTCTGCCTAAAGGAACTTCCACTGGCACCATTACATGAAAAGCTATTCTTTACCATTGTCCTGCAACTCCATTTTATCATAAATTAAATACCCAAATTTAATCGAATTTATTTATGAGCTATTTTTCCATTTATCTGTTTGTCTATTCTTTCCTGATATCAAAAACTCTTAATTATTGAAGTTTTGTAAGACTTGACACTGAGCAGAATTATTCCTCCCACTTAGTTCTTCTATTAAAATTACCTTGGCAAAAAAATAATTAATTAATTAATTAATTAATTAAAAGTACCTTGGCTACTTCGGCTTTTTCATATAAATTTTCTTTCAGCTTGTGAATATCCATCAAAAACCTTACTTGAGGGGGATCCCTGGGTGGCTCAGCAGTTGAGTGCCTGCCTTTGGCCCAGGGAGTGATCCTGGAGACCTGGGATTGAGTCCTCCATCAGGCTCCCTGTATGGAGCCTGCTTCTCTCACTGCCTGTGTCTCTGCCTCTCTCTCTGTGTGTCTCTCATGAATAAATAAAAAAAAATTAAAAAAATAAAACCTTATTTTATTTTTGTAGAGATTGCCTTAAATTGTAAGTCGATTCAAAGGAGAATTAGAATCTTTACGATGCTGAGACTTCCAGTCCATGAACATGGTAGATCTTTCCATTTATTTACATTTTATATAAATTTCTCTCCATAATGTTTTAGGCATTCTTGTGTAGAGGTTTTGTGCATCTTTTATTCAACTTATTACGAGATCTGTGGCATATATTAGTTAAGTGGAATGTTTTTATATTTAATTATCTAATTTTTTGTTACATATAGATACATAATTGTTTTTTAATCTTAGCTATTTCTCTTTTACTGTGCTAACACCACTGTATTCATTTACTAAGGCTGCCATACTAAAATATCACAGACTAGATGGCTTAAACTACTAAGATTTGTTTTCTCACAGTTCTAGAGGCTATAAATCTAAGATCAAAATTAAGCAGGTTTCCTGACTTCTCTCTCTTGGCTTGTAGATGGTCACCTACTTGCTGTGTCCTTACATGACATCCCTGTTTGCACATATCCTTAGTGTCTCTTTGTTTGTGTCTAAATTTCCTCTTCTTGTAATAAAACCGGTCAGGCTGTAGGGACTATACACAGATTATACTTCTTATAAGAAGACCATACTAACAGTCTCATCTAAACTTAATCACTTCTGTATAGGGTGCATCTGCAAATACAGTTCAAGCACTGAGAGTTTAGGGCTTCAACATATGAATTTGGGGGTACATAGTTCAGTCCATAACAGCCACATTGGTATAGCTACAATTACTATAGTGTTATAATACAAATTTCACATGTTTTAATGCATTGCTTGCTTTTCTTCTTCCTTTTTAGAATTATTTAAACTAGTCCCTTAGTTTTATTCTTCCAACAGAAAGGGAAGCAGGAAGAAGAAAGGAATATGTGGATAGTTGAAAGCAAAATCTGGTGGAATACTGTGAAGTGCCAAGAAGTAGTACTCATGGCCAAGGATAGAGCTGTTAAGCATTCTGAGTTCCTCAGATTTCTCTTTTTTAACCTCTTATTGCAGGTAAAATAAGGCAATGAGTGACTTGGGTCCAATGGATGGGAGACCCTACCATTTTCTGGAATAATCTGAATGTGGGAGAGGGTTCCTATTTCCTTTAGTTCGAGTCATACTCTTCCCAGTGGACCAAGTAGTAGAGTTTCTTGTAGTTTCCCCATGGGTCTTGTACCTTTTTCACTTTACTACTCTACTCATAGCAGCCATATAATAACACTAAATTGGGATCTAATTTAATCCTTTCAATAACCTTCTGAATTACTCATTCCCCATTCCACAGATGAGGGAACTGAAGTTTATGGAAACTAAATAATTATCCCAAGATGTCATTAGTTGGTAGTACAGCTGAAAACGAATCCCAAGCTAATCTTATTCCAGATCTCATCTTGCCCCCTGACTTATATCCTCTCCTGGCTAAGTAAGGGTCTTATAGCACTAGGTCCACTGTCCTGGGAACAAATCTGAAGGAAAAGGACTTGCCTAAGGGCTTTGAGTCATGGGGCAAGAAGGTGAGTCCAAGGATTTTCTAACAGAGATTTCTGTTAGGCTAAGAAGTACACTATGAGAAAAGTGTATATCAAGGCAGAAATTTGGGAAACTAAGTAATAGTCATGTTGGTAAGAAGCAAATGCATGGGAAGCTAATCTAGATGTTCTCTGATTTCTTTCCTACTATAATGTCCCTCCAAAATTCATATTTGCCTAGAATCTTGGAATGTGATCTTATTTGGAAATGAATATGTAATTAGTTAAGATGAGGTTATAATGAATTAGGGAGGATCTTAAATCCAGAATGACTGGTATCCTTATAAGGAGAGCACACACAGGTACATATAGAGAAGAAAGCCATGTAAAGAAAGAGGTAGAAATTATGTTGCCACAAGCCAAGGAATGCCAAGGACTAATGGCAACAACCAGAAGCTGGAAGAGGTAAAGAAAGATCCTCCCCTAGTGGCTTTGGAGGGAGTATGGCTCTGCTCACACCTTGATTTCTAACCTCTGGCCTCCTGAACCATGAGAAAATACATATCTGGTATTTTCAGCTACACAATTAGGGGCACTTTATTATGACAGCCCTAGACAACTGGTATACATACTTAGAAGTGGGAAGAGGTATCTCTGATGAAATAATTGAGGTGACATCACAATACTTCTAATTTCTTATTCTTTTGATTAGTTGACTGCTTCTTGGTATCTGAGATGTAAATAAAACAAAAATCTGGAGCTGACGCTGCTTCTTGATATCTTCATTTTAGGCTGTGATGGACTTCTCAAAACGAACCTTGTTTGGCATACAGTAGACTGCATATGTGAGTTTGTTGAATGTATGAATACATTTATGAATGATGCTCATAGGAGATAGAAGAGATGATTATACCTATTTGTAGAAGTCAGGCTCCTTCATATTTTTCTTTGATTCAGTTGACTGTCAGGGACAGTCTAGTCTGATGTATTATAGGGAATGGGCTGGAGAGTCAGACAAACCTGAGTCACCTGCTGTGTGACTTTGGGCCAGTAACTTAGCCTCACTGAGCATTGTTTCCTCACTTGTGAATGAAGAGAACAATGGCTATAGTTATCAGGGCACCTGGCCTACCATCTAAGCATACATGGTCAAAAGCGCTAGAGTGCTGATACAGCCTCACTCCTTTTCTCAAGTAGGAGATGCATAATGGTAGCACTTGTAACAGCCTTCTGTAAATAGGAAGCTCTTGCACATATTTTGTGATGTCTATGTGTGTAGATTTGTGTGATGTGTATATTCTTAGATGTAAGATGTGTACAAAATAGTGTGTGTACATCAAATGTCTTTCTTCAGATAAACCTGAAAAACTGTGACCACCCTTGGAGTTGCTGAATTCAGCTCTAGGAAAATCAAACTTTCTTAATAATCCTCCTCTGACAGTGGAGCATCAAAGAATTAAGTCACTAAGTCAACACTTTAAACCTATAACATTTCCTCATTTTTCCCAGGACTGTCAACACAGCTGTTACCCAGCTTAGGTGTAGAGAGATTTCTTTTCTTTTTTAAGATTTTATTTATTTATTCATGATAGACATACACACACACACACACACACAGAGAGGAAAGAGAGAGAGAGAGAGAGAGAGGCAGAGACACAGGCAGAGGAAGAAGCAGGCTCCATGCAGGGATCCTGATGTGGGACTCGATCCCAGGACTCCAAGATCACGCCGTGGGCCAAGGGCAGATGCTGAACTGCTGAGCCACCCAGGGATCCCCAAGTAGACAGTTTTCTAAACAGAATGGTAAGTCTATTGGTTCTGGTTTAATAGATACAGTATTAGATGTTTTCCAGTTTTGGCTACCATATTCAATAAATCATCTTCTCTGGAGGAAACTGAAAAAAAGAATTAGAAAAAGAGAGAGAAGCAAAAGATATCAGTCTTTGGTAATGATCCCAGATGCTTCTCTCCCAGAGAAGAGCTTGGAAAGATTAAGTGGATGTTAGTGCTATCAGTGGACACAATTAACCTGTTTCAAGATCAATATGCCAGTGTCCCTAAAGCTGAGCTATGACCCTGGGGAACATGTTCCTAAGATATTTTTAAGGAAACAGTTGGAAGTCTGACTCCTGAAGGTAGTGGCTCCAGGTACCTTGGAAGCAGATGTTGGCAAACAATTACTCTGCAGGGCCCATCTCCAGCCAATTTCTTAAGCTTCACCAATCCTACAACCAGAGCAAAGGGGCTTCAAGGCCCCGTTGGCTAATTTTAAATCCAGATACATACACAAACCATTAGATGACATCGCATCAGTGTTTTTATGACTTTGTAAATCCATTATTTGTCTAATGCCTTACACACCTTGGACAACTATTTGGGTGGCTGGGAGGAAAGGAAAGCAAGAAATCCCAAAAGCAAGGCAGCACTGGCACAGAAGCTAGGTCTGACTCCAATGCAGTCCCTTGGAGGTGGCAGACACTCATAATCTGGCCTCAGCTCCTCTTCTTGGTCTTATTTCCCATAAATCTATGCTTGCCTTCCTGGTCTCCAGCCACGCTGAATTCCTCGCCTTTCATGGATGCACATTAACACTCATATCAATGTCTTTGCACTTACTTCCTTCAATCTGGAACACTCTCTGCTTAGAATAGCTTTTACTCTCTTGGCTGCCTGCCAAATTTCTAAATAAGGGCAGCCACTTATGAAAAGTTTTCTCCAGCCCCCTTTTCCTATGTCCTGGCTTTTCATAGTTCTTCTTTCAATAAAGTGTTTTCCTGTCTCTAATTGTTCACCTGGATGCCTTCCTCATCAAACTATCACATTCACCTTTGTAGCTCCTGATCTGGGAGGCACTTTGGGGCCCTGGTGGCATTTGACAGGGATAGTTTAATGAATGGAGAAAGTAATGAATGGACAAACCCAATAAAAAAATATCTGTGAGAGCCCCCAAATCTTTGGGATGAGGTGAGCTATTATCATTACATATCACACACATCATTACATAGCATGCTCAAGAAACCATCAATGAGCCAGGTCTCTCTGAAGCAAACTACATGCTTCTCTCTGAGAGGGCAGAAGTCCCAGTTTGATTATAAATTATCAGAAATAATCAGCATTTCAGTCATTAGCTGGTACAGTCAAAGAGGGAACTTTAACTACTAATTCAACTACTGGCTTAGCATGTGACTTTGAGCAAGTATCGGTTGTTCTTTCATCTCCCCACTTATACATGAGTGATAAAGACTTTGATTTTTAATTTAGGGACTAATGAGACTGAGTTTGTGAAGGCTCTGAGCATCTTGAGGGAAAAACTTGCCACAGGACTTGTGACCATGCACTCTCATCTTGTGTGGGGCATAGAAGTGAGTGGTAGAAGTTGTCACCATTCTTCTCCCTCAACTAAGGCAGATAATCTGGATTCAAAGCATCACTATGGGGAAGGTTGTGGTTAAGAGACACATTTCTGGCTAAAAGAAAAGGATTAGCATTTTGGGAATTTTCACTAGCTTGGGGGTACAAACTGAAGCCAACACAGCTTTATAGGGCTAAATTTGGAGCACCCATTTTGCAAACTATAGGAAATTCCATCTTCCCTCTTGGGTACCTCCCTCCCATGATGAATTTGGGAAATTCTTTCTTGGCCCCTAAAGATTGGTCCTGGTGATTATTGTTATCCAGAGGCTCCATTGCTGTAGGCACTGAGTTCTGTCAAGGGCTCCTCATGCTGAAGGGTGGAAAGAGCCATGCACCCAATTATAGGTGCTCTACTCCAGAGAAACCTGGGGCTTGGATGCTGTGCTTTTGCCTTAATCACATGTGGTGCCTGGAATGAGCCTTTCCCAGAAAAAAACAAAACAACAACAACAAAAACCCTCATGATATTTAGATGGCAGCTTCTCTCAATTAAAAAAAAAAACAACCCACAACTATAAATGAATCAAGATGGGATATTAAAATATGGTTCAAAAAATAAAAAAAATAAAAATAAAATAAAATAAAATATGGTTCAAGTAACCCAAAGGAAGGCAAATAGAAATAGACAAAGGAACAGAAAATAAGGAAAACAACAAAATGATAGACTTAAGTCCTGTCATATCAATGAGTACCTTAAATGCAAATGATCTAAATACCAATCAAGAGGTAGAAATTGACAAAGTGAATTTTACAGTGTGGTCAAAAATACACTGTCATAAGACATGTACATATACAACGACGTACAAACATCAAATACAATGACATAGGTAGGTTGAAAGTAAAAATGGATAAAAATATATCATGAAATCGTTAATTAAAAACAAAACAGGGATGGCTCTATTAATATTGGATACTGTAGGCTTCAGAGGAAAGCAAAGAATGAGACAAAAAGGGACATTGCATAATGATAACAACATTTACTCACCAGGAGGACATAAGTGATCCTAAACGTGCATGTAACCAATAACACAGCCTCAAAATACATGAATCAAAAACTGTTGGAGATGAAAGGAGAAACAGACAAGTCCACAATTGTAGTTGAAGACTTAACACTTTGCTCTCAGTAATTTATAGAACCACTAGACAGAAAACCAGAATAGAACACCGTGATCAACTGACAGGATTTGCCTGACATTTATAGAGTATTCTATTCAATAACAGCAGAAGGAAAATCTCCAACAACTTGAAAATTAAACAACACACTTATAAATAACCCATGAGATAAAGAGAATGTCTCAGTGGAGATTTTTAAAAAATACATAGAACTAAAAAAAAAATACATAGAACTGAATCAAAATAAAAATACAATGCATCAAAATACATGGGATATAGCTAATGTAGTGCATAGAGGAAAATCTATAGTCTAAAATTTTGAGTCTAGAAAAGAGGAAAAATCTCAAATTGATAATTTAAGCTCCGACCACAAATAACTTTAAAAAAAACAAAACAAAATAAACCCAAAGCAAGCAGAAGAAAAATAATAATAAAGAGCAGAAATTCATGAAACCTAATACAGAAAAACAATAGAGAAAAATCAGTGAAAAAACAAAAAAAGTTATTTGAAAAAATCAATAAAATTGATAAGCCTCTAGCAAGACTGACAAAGAAAAAAGACACAAATCACCAAATGGGTAATGAAACAGAGGATGTCATTACAGATTCTGAAGCCATTAAAAGGATAAGAACAAAATAACATGAACAGCTTTACTCTCATAAATTCAATAACTTAGAAGAAATGGACCAATTCCTCAAAAACCTAGCTAGCAAAACTCAATGAGGATAAAATAGACTGAGTAGCCCTGTAACCACGGAAGACATTGAGTTTATAATTTAAAAATTCCCAAAAGAGAATCTCCAAACTCAGATGGATTCCCTAGAGAATTCTACCAAACATTTAAAGAGGAATTAACATCAACTTTACACAACCTCTTCCAGAAAACAGGGAGGAGAGAACTCATCCCAACTGATTTTACCAGGCTAGTATTACACTGATACAAAACCAAAACAGTACCAGAAAAGGAAAGAAAGAGAGGAAACTACAGATGAATACCTCTCATGAATTCTGATGCAAAAAAAAATCCTCAACAAAATATTAGCGAAGCAAATCCAGTAATGTATAAAATGAATTACAAACCGTGACTAAGTGGGATTTATTCCAGGTATGCAAAGCTGGTTTAACATTTGAAAATCATCAGTGTAATCCACCATATCAGCGGGCTGAGGAAGGAAAGTCATATAAGTATATAAATTGATACCAAAAAAAAAAAAAAAGCCAGAAAACAAAAAGCGAAATTCCATTTCACCAGAAAACAAGTGTGTGTTGTATTCGTCTTGTCCAGCTGTGGCAAAGATGGAGACGAACAAGCTTTGGCCCCTTGGCCTTGGAGAAACAGGAAATCCTGGGATATAACAGAGAAACAGAGATGGGTGGAGATGGAGCCCTTGTACTACGGTTCAGAAGGCTAAGTCCTTTGCCTTATGCCACACTGCCAGAAATTAAGAATCAGATTGTTGGACAGCAAATCCAGAGATATGTTCACAAGGATACCATGGAATTATAATCTTGATCAAATTCTTTCATAAAATTACATACACAGACACATATGTGTGCAGACACATTACCATAGAGATGAAAACAACATGTCTCAGGACAAGATTATAAACACGGTAATGTGAAATTCTTGAAGTAATTTCAATTAATCACTTTCATTCTTTTAACATTTTGGAGAGATAATTGGCATCACAGAACTCTTTCAGATGCCCAGGTTTTCAAGGTTGAAATTGAAGTTCAGAACAATAAGGTTTGTTGAAATCAAAAAGCTGTTTAAATGCACAGAGCAAACTAAACCTAGTTTACTGTCTGGCAGAAAATGCCTTTTACCTTGTTTTTATGCAGTTCACTAAAATGTTACTTATGAATGTACTATGTGTATTAATTATATAAAGAGAACCTCATATCCCTCAAAAAATGTTAATGCCATGTAAAAATCCAGCCTCACTGTATCATTAATTGAAATTATAAATCTGACTTTTACTATAAACTGTCTCAAATTCTTCTAAAATTATGTGGGAAATACTTCATAAACACACAGAATTAGATCTCATAGATTTGGTCTCTAAAATGAATATTTCAGCAAATATGGTCCATAAATATTTGAATAACAAAATCTGGTTAGAGGATGTGGAAAGGATTGGTTTGGAGGGACTGTCTATGTTATTTACAAAAGCTGTTCATAAAAATGGGAACAATGTCTTATTTTTTCCCTCAGTACTTCTCCTCAAAGCAAACAGCTGTTCAAAATCCTTCCATGAACTGTTCTTTTCACAGGGATTTTGAGCATTTGGAGGAAAAAGCATTTTTTAAATCTTATCTCATTAACATTAATGATGGTTGGTTTTGCACCAGGCACAATTCTAGGCCCTTTCTACATATTTTTTTAAATCCTCATAACACTTTTTCCAAGGTAAGTATTACTCATGGCAATATCATTCTAATTTTATAGGCGAATAAACTCACTGGCTTACTCAGCATCACAGCGAGCAGCTGGGGAAGCTGGGGGAGCTGGGGCTGGACCCCAACCAATTCTGATACAGAATCCTGGGGTGCTCCTCACTCTCATCCCCCCCCCCCCCAGATGCTCCCCAATCACCTCCAGGGATGGAAATCAGTGTGAAGTTACCTTCAGGCTCCTATAGACGGAAAGTCTGAAGGGACTGCCCAGAAGGAGAGGAAGGCCAGTGTACTCTGCTGAGGTCACATCCTTGAGCTGATGTGAATGCCTGGAATTTTGTAGAAATCTCAGAAGCAGCTAGAAGCCAAAATGGTAAAGGCTAACTGTTACCCTGGAGTGCAACTGAAATTATGCCCACAACCAAGCAGACCCATCACACAGGGCCAGCCAGGCTCTTCCAAAAGTCCATGCTAAAAGGAATGGCTGTTTTGGCAGGCATGATGGCCTCACCAACCACCCCTCCAGCTGCACCTGGTTTTGGATCAATCCTCAATTGGCATCCATTATTTCACTTCCATTTTCCAAAAGTTAAGGAGAAATTAGAACTAGACCTAGGAGGAGCAAGTGTGTGATTAAAAGGAAAATAAAATGGCTCATTGAGGGAAAGGTTAAAGGAGGTGAGTAGACTGATGGGAAAATCACACAGCCAAGTGTTAATATCAATCATGGAGGAAATCTCTGTTGACTTAACTTTGGATCAGAGGTACTCAAGAGGTTATGGTTCTGAACAAAAATGGTAGCACAGATCCTGGATTAATTGCACTTTCCAGGTGACCCTAGGGAAGTCAACTGACATTTGTTATGCTCAATCATTCCTGACCTGGAGTTTTGGAGAATGAAGGGTGACAATGGACTAAAAGTGCCCCATGAATCATAGTAACTTATATCTAGTGAGGATCATCAAAGAATCATGGCTACCTCCTATTTGTTATCACCAGAGGTGACCCCACTCAGAAAAATGAATTTTTGTTCGGAAAACAGGAAACCAGACAGACATTGGCATGTGCTTGTGCCTCTGGAGGGAATGCCATCGGCTTGGCTCTAGGCCACCGGGGAGTCAATGGATACATAGAGTGCCAGGATGCAGAGTAGCCCCAGAATGTGGGACCCAAGGCCAGAATGTGGAACCCTGCAGTAATCATAACCGTTTCCATAGAAAAGCCTCCTAAACTGGATGTGTCACAGCTCTGAGCAGGGACAGTTACAGTGGGGAGGCTGATGTTGGATCCAGACTCAGCTGGAGCAGGACCATCCTGGAGAGCAGGTCTGTTGATGAAAGCAAGATTGAGGAGCAGACAGCATGATTTGTACCAGGACTCCAGGCCTTCTCTGTAACTTTGGGGCTTTGGGGGCTCTTGGTGACTGACCTAGTCTTGCTTTGCTTAAAGGCTTCCAAAGTGCATTTCTCTTCCTATAGTAGGGACAGCATTGGCCATCTTGGCAATGGGAATTCCTAGGGTTAGAAAAAAAGAGAAAGAAAGCCAGAGGAATTAGTTGTCTATAGCTGATTCTCTCTGTATTTTCCCACCATGGTCCACTTGGCAGGTAACTGTCAAGACTTATTCCCATGGATCTGCCTCTAGTGCAGCCTCTATCTCTTGCTCTATCAAGAGATGTTGGGGATTGAGAGGGACGTTGTTGAGAATAAACTTGAATAACCTCTATTAAAAATTAACTGTTTTTTTTTGTAATTGCCCTAACTTGAGAGTAACCAAGATGTCCTTCAGTAGGTGAGTCATTCAGAATTAAAAATAAATGAGCTATCAAGCCATGAAAAGACATAGAAGAAACTTAAATGCAAATCACTTAGTGAAAAAGCAAATACATACTGTATGATTTCAGCTATATGACAGTCTTAAAGAGTCAAAACTATAGAAAGAATAAAAAACTATAGAGGGATCCCTGGGTGGTGCAGCGGTTTAGTGCCTGCCTTTGGCCCAGGGCGCGATCCTGGAGACCCGGGATTGAGTTCCACGTCGGACTCCCAGTGCATGGAGCCTGCTTCTCCCTCTGCCTGTGTCTCTGCCTCTCTCTCTCTCTCTCTCTGTGTGTGACTATCATAAATAAATAAAAATTAAAAAAAAAAAACTATAGAGACAGTGGTTGCCAGAGGTTGAGGGGAGGTGATTGAGTAGATATAGCAAAGTGAATTGTTAGGCACTTCAAATACTCTGTAATGAGATGATAACGGTGGACCCATGTCATTGTGCACTTGTCCAAACCTGTAAGGATGCACAACACCAAAAGTGAACGCTGATGTCAACTATGGACTTTGGGTGATACTGATGTTTCAATATAGGTTTATCGATTGTAAGAAATGTGCCACTCTGGTGGGGATGTTAATGATGGGGAAGCCTGTGCATGTGTAGAAGCAACAGATATGTGGGAAATCTTTGTAATCTCCACTCAATTTTGCTGTGAATCTGAAACTGCTAGTAAAAAAAAAGTTTGTTTGTTTTAAATTAACCATCTACAGGATAAATGCTTTCTTATGCATTAACTAATAATATGCATGATGCACCTCATCACCCATCAAGACAGCAGGGTTTGGATGGGGCAGGATCCATTCTCACGTATTGCCTCAGGTACAGTCTCTGACTGAAATTAGCAACTAGAAGAAGTGCTAATGAAGTGGACAGAATGCGTGTTTTACCAGTAGGAGAACTGCCACCTCGGTGGTGACAGCAGAGGCAAGCTGATGTCTCAACATACACAAAGTGGCTATGCTGGAAGGTAGGCACATAGCTCTGCATCTCCTGCCATTGGCTCAGCAAGCCTTACCCCACCCCACTTGGCTCAGGAGGCTGAGGAGGCAGGGCTTCTAGGAGGACAGTCCATATTCACTAATGGCAAAGGTTAGCCTCTGAACCTGAATAATAAACTTTCCAGGACCTGGGGGAGGAGGGAGCAAGAACAGCTTTCTAATATGACCAGAAAGCCTCCTCTGGAAAATGCATTTTATGTTGGACTTAACAACATTAAGGTAACCTTGGTAACCTTCATATCATTCCTTGCTTGTGGTAACCGAAGGAAGCCCTGTTACCTACAAGGGAAGCTCCACCTGGAGACAGTTGCATAACCATTGTGGTCACAACATCTGCACTCCTGTGGCAGTAGAATCTAAGCCTCACATTTCAGGAATGAGAACTCCTCATAGGATATCCAGTCATCAGATTGAAAAATGATTTCTTTTCTTAGGTGACCATGACCAGATCTTTAAAAAGTGAGCAGAAATTTCAAACTTAACACAATATGGTGTTTAGTGACACTGAAAAATAATCAACATATTTTTAGTAATGGCTTCATTGACATTTAATTCACATATCATAAAATTCACCCTTCTTAAAATGTACAATTGAGTAGTTCTTAGTATATTCATAAGGTTGTGAGATCACCACCACTATCTAATTCCAGAACATTTTGTCCCTCTCAAAAGAAAAACCATGGGGCAGCCCGGGTGGCTCAGTGGTTTATTACTGCCTTCAGCTCAGGGCCTTATCCTGGAGACCCAGGATCGAGTCCTACGTCAGGCTCCCTGCATGGAGCCTGCTTCTCCCTCTGCCTGTCTCTTTCTCTCTCTCTCTCTCTCTCTCTCTCTCTCTCTCTCAATCTCTCTCTGTGTCTCTCATGAATAAATAAATAAAATCTTAAAAAATAAACAAAAAATAAACCCACACCCATTAACAGTCATTCCCCATCCCTAATCCTTAACTACCTTCCCCCTTGGCAAGGATTTTCTATCTCTATGGATTTACCTATTCTGAAAATATAATGTTAAAGCATCATATATATGTGGTCTTTTGCTTCTTTCACTTAGCATGTTTCCAAGGTCCATCCGTGTTGTACCCAGTGTCAGTACTTCATTACTTTTCATTGCCAAGTAATATTCTATTGCATGTATATGCCATGTTTTGTTTACCCATTCATCAGTTAGTGGACAGTTGGGTTGTTTCCACTTTCTAGCTGTTATTAACAATGCTATTATGAACATTCAAGTACAGTTTTTGTGTGGACATTTTTTAAATTCTTTTGGACATATACTCAAGTGTGGAATTGCTGGGTCAATGGTAACTATATGTTTAATTTTTACATAAATTGCCAAACTGTTTTCCCAAATGGCAGGACCATTTTACATCCTATATCATAGTTGATATAGGATATCATATAGGATATTATATATATATATATTATATAATAATATATATGGGCTCCAATTTCTCCACATCCTTTCAACACTTGTTATTGCTCATCTTTTTATTGTTATCATCCCAGTGAGTGTGAAGTGTTTTTTATTCCATTTTCAAATACGTTGAACATAATTACATATGTTCGTTAGCCATTTGTGTAGTTTATTTAATAATTAACAAATCTCTGCCCACTTTTATTGGGCTATTTGCCTGGATACCAGACCCTTATCTGATATATGATATGTAAATATTTTCTCCCATATTGGCTGTCTTTTCACAATCTTGATGGTATCCTTTGATGCACAAATTTTTAGTTTTCATGAAGCCTGACAATATTCTTTTGTTTTGTTGCATGTGCTTTTGGTGTCATGTCTAAGAATTCATTGACAAGGGAAACGAGTGGCTCAGTGGTTGAGCATCTGCCTTTAGCTCAGGGCGTGATCCTGGGGTCTGGGATTGAGTCCCACATTGGGCTCCTGTGAAGAACCTGCTTCTCCCTCTGCCTATGTCTCTGCCTCTCTCTCTCTCTCTCTCTGTCTCTCATGAATAAATAAATAATTTTTTTAAAAAGAATTCATTAACAAATCCAACGTTATTAAGATTAACTCTATATATTATTCTAAGAATATTATAGTTTTCAACTCTTACAAAGAAATGTATAGTTTTAATTTTTACAAAGATACACTTGTATCTTTGATCTCTTTTGAGTTTATTTTTCTATATGGTATGAGGTAAGAATTGAACTTCATTCTTTTACATATGGGTATCCAGCCGTTTTAGCACCATGTGTTGAGAAAATTATGCTTTCCCCCACTGAGTGACCTTGACACTCATAAATTAATAATAAGTGTGAGGGTTTCTGTATGGACTCTCAATTTTAGATCATTGACTTCCTTGTCTATCCTTATGCCAATATCACACTGTCTTGATTAGTTTTTTAAGTTTTAAAATGAGGAAGTGCAAGTTGTCTACCTTTTGTTTTCCTTTTTCAAGATTTTTTCAACTATTCTGAGCCCCTTGCAATTCCATATAAATTTGAGGATCAGCCTGACCATTTCTTCAAAAACGAAGTTGTGATTTTGATAGGAATTGCATTAATCTGTAGATTATTGGAAGTATTGACATCTTAATAATGTTAAGTCTTCCAATCCATGAATATGAGAAATATGGGAAGTCTTTCCAGTTATTTAATTTAATTCTTTATTTCAATGATATCTTATAGGTTTTCAATGTGCAAATCTTGCATTTCTTTTGTAAAATTTGATTCTATTAAAATGGAATTGTTTAATTTTATTTTCTGATTGTTTATTGCTAATAAATAGATATATGACTGATTTTTGTATATTGATCTTGAATACAAAATCTTGGCTGAACTCTTTCCTAACAGTTTAATGGTTTTTAGTGGATCCTTTAGGACTTTCTAAAGTCCTAAATGCTATATAAGATCTATTCTATAAGATCATAGCATCTGCAAATATAGTTTAATTTTTTCCCATCTGGATTCCTTTTATTTCTTTTTCTTGTCTAGCACCACTCTGTTAGAACCTTTAGTGCAATGTTCAATCGAAGTGGCAAGTGCAGACATCCTTGCCTTGTTCCTGATCTTAGGGGGGAAATATCTAGTATTTTATCACTAAGTATGATGTCACCATGAGCTTTTCATGGATACCCTTCATCAAGTTATATAATTAGCTTTGTACGGTGATTCCCACAACTAGTTAGTTTCATTTGCTAGCCATCACATACCTCAGAAGCTGTTTGAAGCTTTGTTGGTGTCATCAAAGTTTCAGATGACAACTTTCCCTATTATATCTATATACTACATTAATACCTGAATAATTGTGTTCTAGCATTTAATAGATTAACAGACAAATATGTTCTCTTTGACACATTCTGGTAAACTTAAAATAGCTTAGGCCAAATATCAGAATACCTACCATGTTCTTATTTGAAAAGGCACCTGCCCTGGCTTAGCATTAACCTCTTCTATAAAATGGAAGGAAATTGCCTTTGCTTTGAATTTCTAACCAGGTATATAACTGGCAAATGAGAAAAATGGATATGAAAATGCATGGTAATCTTAGAGTGCTGTGCGTCTCTGAGAGTGATGACATTGATGAGGAAGACAGACCAAGCAGAAAATATAGAGGTCCAATTTGCCCCGGAGCTGTGCTCTAGGTTTATGGTTTTCATATTCTGGCTGCAGAATGCATGTGACCAGTATCTCCATGAATGGAAACAGGACATCAAATATGAGAAAGGATGCCTAGAATAAGTAATTTTTCTGGAGGCAGAAGAGTATAACAAGACAACACTACAATAATGAGAAAGAGGGAGAGAGGGCTCCACAGGTTTGCTCTCCTTCACATCTGCAGAAAGGAAGGCAACACTCACCACAGCCCATAAGGGCCTGGGGCCCCTTTATTCCATGGCTTCCATTGCAATGTGCAATGGGGTCACAGGTTAGAAAGAAAGGGGAGTGGGAGCACTTCTTTGATTCAGAACACAGAGAGTACCTGACTCAGGGTGTACAGAAAGGGTAGTGGAGAAAAACAATGCTTGCCTCTCTAGCCAGGTTATTTCAGAGTGAGTACATGCTGCTCTGCTGCCAAGGCGGTTGACTTTGTGAGCCTTAAGTTTACCAAAAGCTTTCTTGATCTTGGTGTTTCCTGGAGTGAACCCTCCCTTTGGGGTGATTACCCATGATGGGACCCAAATGTAGCATTTTCTGCTAAATGATTTGATGACAAAATTATAAACTCAAGTTATAACTGAGAAAATATTTTTAAGAGTAAATCTGGAAATTGTCAGGGGCATGCCACTCCAGCTATGACACTCACAGCTGCCTTGATTAAAACATGGAGCCAAGGGTGCCTGGGTGGCTCAGTCGGTTAAGTGACCAACTCTTGATTTCAGCCTAGGTCCTGATCTCAGGGTCATGAGATGGAGCCCCATGTCAGGCTCTGTACTAAGTATGGAGCCTGCTTAAGATTCTCTCTCTCTTCTCCCTCTGACTTTGCCCTCCACTCTCTCTCTCTCTCTCTCTCTCTCAAAAAATTAATTAATTAATTAATTAAAATAAATTTAAAATGGAGCCAAGGGACTTCTTAAAATGATGACCAAATGATGATTGTTTAAGGGTCTTGGTTCAGTGACAGCCAACAGCCTCAGAGAAGAGAGACTCACTTTCCCTTGTCTGTCATCCTTGGAGCACAGGGACCCAGCTAGCAATGTCCTCTGGGACAGCACTGGGGATGAAGGTGCCAGTGGGGTGTGTGCTGGGACACATATAGGCTGGTATACGCACCCTGGACCCTACTAGATACAGTCCAAAGTAAAGGATCACTTTGTGTCTGTGAGTGTGCTGCAAAGTAAAAACAAAACAAAACAAAACCCAAATTCATTTTTGTTGATCTCTGAACCTGAACTAGCAGAGCAATCTCACTACAGAATAGATGGTCTTTGTTGTAAAAGAGGAGGAAGTTATTATAACTTCCAGGAAGTTATTTGGAAACAGCAAAAGGAAGAGATAGTTAAAAGATGTTGTCTAGGAAATCAAAGGGAATGTGGATGTGGAGGAGGCCAGCAATGAGAATGGATGCTTTTTAGGGGAGGGAAGGAGGAATGAGGGGACAGTCACACGGACCACTTACAAGAAATGTATTCAGTGAGAAACTCCCAAAGCCATGGGGTCGCTGACTACTTTGTAAAACAAGGCTGGTGTACCTTCAGTTTTGTTTACTACATGCCACTGGCATTTAACCCCCACCCATCTGAAAAATATTTCAAGGCCAACTAAACCCCTACTCACTTTTGAGGTTGGTCTTGGGAACCCAGATATGGACAGCAAAGGGTCCCACCTCCATTTAGGGGTCATGATCCCAGGCAGCAGTGTCCAAAAGAGAGGTCAGAAGTTCTGAAGAATCCTAAAGTCATGAGCAGCAAAGAGCTGTGGGAGTGCCTGCAGGAACTACGGCTGGTGGGAGGGCCCAGTGATGGTAGGATGGGCCAGTGCTAGTGGGTAGGGCCGTTACTAACAGACAGGGCCAGTGCTGATGGACAGAACCAATGCTGATGGGTAGGGGCAACGCTGATAGGGTCAATGCTGATAGAAAAGGGGTGTTGGAGGGCTAGGGCAGAGGGTGGTGGGAGCCTCTTCTGGTGGGAGGGATTGGGGTTGGTGGGAGAAGCACCTGCTGATTGACTAGCCAGGAGTAAATTTAAGGCCAATCTCTTTGTCTCAACACAGAAAGAAGGTGAGGCACAGGAAATCTACCCAAGTAAACTTTCATAAGTGTCATTCAAACAATGAAGATGGAGAACTGATTCAAACAAGAGCAGAAAACTGGGAATATTGGTGCTGGTTCAAGGTTGAGAGGCTGCAGGTAGTACAGAATTTGCTCAGAATTCAGAGGCAACACAAATCGAATGTGAATCTTACTTCTGTCACCTGTGAGCTGAGTAATCTTGAGCAGAACAGACCTTCACTGGACCCCAATCTCTTTACCTGAGAAATGGAAATAAGAGTAATGATCTTGCTGGTAATCATACCCCCTCATCTCCTTCCCTCCCTCTCCTGGGGGAGAAGCCAACTTCCCCTTCACCATGGCCATCCCTGGAACTAAGAGAGCCAGAGGATCTGAATGAAGGAGGCCCTGTCTAAGGGGGCACAGGCTACCTCTCTGGAGGTCCTCTCTTCCTGAACCAGTCCTCTCCCTTCTCTGTCGTGCCTGCCAGGAGCCCTTTGTCAAGCTGCGTGGACCCATGCCCCCTCACTCTCCAGCACCATGCAGACCAGTACCTGTAAGATGGCAGCTCAGAAGTAGGTATGTGGTGGATTCCAACACAAACAGGGATTATGTCCCTTTTTTTAAGCAACCTGTTTGGAAACATAGGAAGTGGACGGGGGATGAATGAGGTGCAAAGAACCAATCCCTGTAAGAATAAGACACACCAGGGAACAATGGTTATGTCTTGGAATGCATGAAAGGAGTTTCTGGGATATGTTCTGGACTCTCAGCACTCCCTGAATTATGTATGGTGCCAGGATTGGACAAACTTATTTTGGGATTAGAAGACGCTCTGTAAAACAGGGTGTAAAAGGACCAACTGTGGACAAGCCCTCATAGCAGAGATGCATTTTCCCAAACCAATACGTGTTCCAGAACCCAAATGTTACCTTGTCAGTCTTCCATTTAAAGCCTTCTGTGGTGCTCATTTCACAGCTCAATGATGACCATTTCCTCAGCTGGTGTTCTAGACCTTTTTGGTTCAACCTTTCCTGTCCCTGCTCCATCTTTCCACTCGAGGCATTCTGAAGTCCTCTCCTACTCCCCAAAGGGGTTGTGAGCTGTAATGCAGCTCCCTGGGGTGTTCTCACTGCCTAGAAAACTCAGGCTAATCCTTCACCAGCCTTGTGCTTTTTTATTCCTGTCCTGCCTCCAGATTATGAGCCGCTCAAAGACAGTAACTTGATTGAGGCTCCTGGGAATGGAAATATTTTGTTGAAGGAATGATTGATTGTCATTGGTTATTGTACACATATGAGCAGGCACACATGCACACACACACACGCACACAGATGTGTACATAGACACACACACATAAATATGTACGCACATGTCAGTGTTTACTGCCTTTACTGTGCCAGGCCCTTTGCTGAGCATTTTATGTACATTTTCCCATCCTAAAATCAAATTCTCCCAATTAAAAGCCAAGAAATTAAGTAATTGGCCTAAAGTCAAAGAGTGGTAAGTGGCAGAACTAAGACCAACCAGATTCACCAGATTCAGAGTTGTTTTAAAGTTTGGAAAAATTCAGAAATCTTTTCACACAGATTGTAGAGACTCAATTGAGTGCGGGGAATGTGTGCAAGCTTATTTGCCATGTGGCTTTGAACCTGAGCCTCACATTCTTCTATCTACAAAATGGGGATAATCCTTTTGAACCACAAGTCTTTTGTACGGATTAGATAAGCTAATGTAAGTAGGTCCTTAACAACCCTTCTGGTCAGGGCTGGAACTTGGTTGAAGCCAGCCAGGCACCACCCCACCAAGTGCCCAACACTTAAGAAAATACAGGCTCTTGGGAGCCAATCTCCAACCAGAATGACCTTGAGCATGAACACTTACCTATGCCCTCCTTTACCCTAGTCCTGGCCCTACTTCTGGCCCTTGGGTGAAGAGGAATTATTACCAGTCCCTCTCCAGCTTCTTAATCAAGCTGACTTTTCTTAGGCATCTGGATGAGATTGTTCTAGCTCTATGAGGCGCTCTTTCCATGAATCCTCTCTCTTACCTTGTTATCATACACATCTCAGTATTATTACTGTTCTTATTAGAGCCACCACCACCCCCAGGACTATGTTCGAATCTTCATGCAGTTTCCACACACAGCGGGAGTGATTTGCCGTGGGTCTGGTTATCAAGTTTTGCAGTTGCCCTAAAGGGAGTCCTTGTGCAAATGGAGTCACTCAAGGAAACACACTATCCTTCCCACTTCTAGAACAGTTATAGCTTTCCTCAGACACCAGCGTCCTTCTCAAGGCTTTGGCAGCAGCCACACTGGACTACAGATGTCATACTTGTGCCCAAGGTCCTGTACTGGGCCCAAGGCCTTTGACTCCTCTGTCACTGTTGAACAGCCAAGTCGTTCTGGGGTCACATCTGGACGGCTGGCCAGACCCTGATTACCAGGAAGCTGCTTAATGACATCCAGGGAGAGTAGAATTTGCTTCAGAGCCGGGCTATAATGGAGCAGCCCCTGGCTGCTTGGTGGGGAAGTTCATGCAGAGGGGAGCGCCAGGTGCCCTACAAGTTTCTGAAGTGCCAATTGTGAAATAATCCTGCCACATATGAGCCTCTCTATCCTGTTCAATTGTCTAGTTGCCATGTCAAGCAGAGTAAAAAATGAAGCAGGTAAAATGAATGTCTATGATGTATTTGCTTTAACTTGATATATCCAAAATATCATTTCAACGTATCAATATAAAAAATTATTAATGAGATGTTTTACATACGCACAAAAATTCAATGTGAGTCTCACATTTGTGGCACATTTGAATCTGGGCTGACCACATTTCAAGTATCTATAACCACTGATGGCTCCCACATGGAACACTGAACTAGTTCTAGACTCTGTATGTCTGCTCAGGATCACTGTGCTGGAGTCCTGGGAGAAGAATGTGATGGACTCACACACACACCTGACGTATTAGCTGTCATGCAATGGTGTGTTCATCTCAGTAAGTGATTTGAGACCTCAGGCTTTCCTACCTATAAATGAAAATGGCATATCTACCTCCTAGGTATATTACAAGAATGAAGAAAATTATTGAATTCAAAGTCACAAACACATAATCAATGAGTGTTAATCATTATTGCAGTACTAGTAGTAATAGTGGTACTGTTATAAGCATCAAGTTACAGGTGTCAGAGACAAAGAGTCAATATTGTGAGTTAGGAACGATGGCCCAGCCATTCATCATACAAGCAAGAAAACTGAGGCCCAGAGAGAGGTAGTAATCCTCCAACGTCACAAAGCAGGTTAGAGTGGACTCTTGATTTCTAGTCATAGATGCTCCCACATTTATCTGCCTCTCCACAGTCACATCTTAGGCCTCAACCACCACTTTGAGATTTTTTAAAGTGAGATAAAATTCTGACTTTTATGTGTATATATTATAATATAATATTAATATATATATTATAGTACATATTATATATATAAAATAGTAACTATCTTGCATAAGGTCCTTGTCATACATATCATACACATAACACACATATTTGAGCACACACCAAAAAGATGGGTGTTAAGTTGTATTAAAAACAAAAGGTTTAAAAAGGAATAATAGTGTGAAGTCAGTGCAGGACAATTTATGACTAATATCAGGAAGTCCTTGTTAACAATACCATCTATTATTAGATGAAAATAGCCTCCCCAGGGACATCAGGGAGGCACTATGACTTGAGACATTTTGGCCAAGACAACGTACTGGTAAGCACAGGAGAGAAATAAAGCACTATCTTGGGGTCATGAGATTGGGCCTGTATCAGGCTCTGTGCTCAGAGGGGAGTCTGCTTGAGATTTTCTCTCTCCCTCTGCCTCTTTACCCACCACCCCCATCTTTAAAAAAAAGTGCAGAGATTATGGCATGTCAGCTTCTGTGACCTCCCCACCTGTGTGTTCCGTATTCCAGTCACCAGACCTAGGAAGTGACATCCCATCTTATGCACTAATCAGACTCTACCTACAGGGTCAGGTGTACTTCAGGGTATCACAGTGTGAGAGGGTGTTTGAGGAATGGATTGTGTCCAGAAGTGAGGTGAAATTACCTCACACTGGGATGGGTGGAGGACCCAAGAGCGTTTAGAAAGAGGGTGGTGGTGAGAAGCAGAACTGTGCTCACTCGGGATGACTTGAGAGGACAGTGTCAGGACAAGTGGAATGAGCAACAAAGGGCAAGTATTGGTTCAACACAAAGAAGATATTTCCAGTGGTCTCAGTTGACAACCGTGGGATGGACTGATAATGAGGCACCTGTCGCTGCAAGTGTTCCATCAGAGGCAGAACAGTTTTTTTCTCGTGTATGGCACAAGCCGGGATTCACACATGGGATGAGTGACCAGTGGTTTATGTTCTCCCAAGCTTTGAGTCTTGAGAAAAGCAGCCAGCCGGCTGGCCAGACAGGAGACGCCATTGCCAGCAGAGGGCGCTCTTACAGGCGAACAAGGAGCCGGAGGCCTGGGCACTGGCTGCTGGTGCGAGGGGAAGCGAGTGATGGGATCCAGAGTGAAGGATGGCTGGGGCCTCATCACCGGGTGAGAGAAAACACGATAGATACAAAGGGAGAAATAACGTCTTCGCTTGAGCGAGGGTACCACTGTGTCTACCTCTGGCATGAATGGGAAGGACTGAAGCTGAGGTCAATGGGTGAAGTGGCTGGAAGGTGCCATGGGAGAGCTTGGGGCCCTCCGCTTCTCCCTCTTGCTCTGCGCCATATGGCTGGAATGCTGGCTACACCACAGCATTTGCTGCTCATGGTTGCACTTTGGGGATTTTCCCTTGCACTTCTCTGAGGGTCACTCCTCTTTTCAGGCGAACCTTTCCCCTCCCAGTGGGGCCCTGTGCACCCACTACAACTCCTGGTCGCATGGTGAGCGCCTACAGGCAGTGGGCGCCAACAGGGCTTTCTCTCCCTTGCCCTCCAGGAATCGGCTGCTCAGAAATGAACCTTCCAGGGCTCTGGGGCGAGGTGGCGAAGACAAGCCATTTGGCCCTGGAGACAGAAAGCATCTTTTCGGTGTTACTGTCTCTGGCTTCCTTAGTGGCTTTTCACCTTTACACACTCTGAGGTGAAAATGCCTCTGCAGGTTTTCACAGGGGGTAAGCTTAGTTGAGTCCCACCTGGACTGGACCGTTAAGCTCAAGCATCTTGCTTCCCATGGGTTTAGCCAACTCAACAATCTCAAGTGTCTTCCCCACAGGAGAAAAAGAGATGAAATGAACAGAAATGAACAGAGGCCTGATCTCAACCTTCCAGGGCCCAGTGTCTGGTCTTTCCCAGTTATACCGGGCCGCCAACTTTTTACAGAGACATCTGGACCTTTCATAAAGCTGAAACATGGACGTCTCCCTCTGCCCCCTGGCCCACTGCCCCCCATCATGTCACCACTGGGCAGCACGGGGGTACTTGTGGTGATGCTCCCACGTGTGGGCTTTTGTCTGTGGACAGAGCATCCCCCATCACACCCCCATGTCACCCAGAATCATCAGTGAATTGTTCACCCCAAGCAGAGTGAGGGCAGCTCTAGGACAGCTTTATCTGGGGCCAGGAGGCCAAATGGGGAAGTGGAAAGCTGAAAGTACTCCCTGCACACACACCAGCTCGCTTGGCCGGGGGAAATGGGAAGCTAATCGGTACCCTCCCTCCTCCTCTCTCCTCTCTCTCGAATATAAAACCATATGGATTATTCATCTAAAAGTTCCCTGATTCTTTGGCCCACGTGATGTTTTCAGTGGATAAACTGTCTGTTTATGATTAAGAGAGGCCACAGTTCATTAGACTTTGCTTGTTATAAACTGATTTTATTTCATTTTTCTAGGCAGCCAGCCGCCCCCAAGCAAGCAGCACCACAGCGTCATGCATACCTGCCCAACCTGCATGGTTGTTTATGCTCCACCCTTAAACTTCCCCATGGCAGATCCTGGAAACGAGACAGTGGACCAGA
This sequence comes from Canis lupus familiaris, assembly GCF_011100685.1. NCBI lineage: Eukaryota > Metazoa > Chordata > Mammalia > Carnivora > Canidae > Canis > Canis lupus. The sequence goes on from NC_049249.1 coordinate 3,118,331, forward strand.
AGAGGGGACATGACATCCATGTTGTGGGGAGTCAGGGCAGGCCTCCAAAGCAAGTCTCCTGCAGCCTGGGTGGGGGTGGGACATTCATCAAAATCCAAATAGTCCACACGGCTTCCATCATAACAAGCAATCTCTGGATGTAACACTTGATTCTCAGAGGGAAAAAAGTAAACAAATCACCCAGCTGCAAAACTATACTTTTTAACAAATTATTAAGTAAACAATTTGGAAGAGTTCTGCCAACCATTCACTGGGAAAAATGAAAAGGACTAGTAGGTTCCAGATTTTTTTCCTTTTTAACAGCAGAGGACTCTTCTGTTTGTTTGTGTTATGAAGATGTAATCGAGCTAGGTATGACCAGAGCACAGGCTGTCGCTCTGTTTCTCTTTTTCTGGGTTTGAGGCCTTTACTCTGTGTCACGGCTATTTCATATTTCTCGGCTTTAACTGATGACAAATGACCGATCAAAACAACATGCGCGTACGCAGACAAAACATCAGATGGGACTCAGCGGCTTTAAGGAGGACAACTGTCTAGAGGTCCAAAAATATATCCCCTGTTTGTACAGGGCTTAGGAAGGGTTGGGAGTAGGACTTAGCTCATGCAAAGCAAAAGCACTAAAAGTTGATAGATAGGGAGACCTGGGTGGCTCCATGGTTGAGCGTCTGTCTTCAGCTTAGGTTGCGATCCTGGGATCCCGGGATCGAGTCCCGCGTCAGATTCCCTGCATGGAGCCTGCTTCTCCCTCTGCCTATGTCTCTGCCTCTCTCTCTGCATCTATCATGAACAAATAAATAAAATCTTAAAAAGAAAAAAAGTTGATAGATAGCCAAAGTATCAATTATTAAGATGATACGAGATGTCTCATGCTCCCCTGGGTGGTGTAGGCGTATTTTCTTTTTTGGAGCAGACTAAAGTCAAGCTAGAGTATTGCTTGCTCTGCAAAGACTGGGGCCAGCAGAGTTACTCATCCTGTGTACTCCCAGGATGTGCTGCCCCCTGGACAGGCCCTGTGTGTGCTTCTGGCTCAGAGCAGCTGCTCAGCTGATGATGGGAAATGCTGGGCAAATAGCAGAGGTAGAAATAGAAGATTTTATCACCACCTATCAATGATGGTTAATGGGCTGATGGCCTTTGAGAGCCACTACCCGGTGTGGCAGTATCTAGCAATGAGTACTTTCTTTTTAGTATTATTTTACTGATGTAGGTGATGGACACTGGATGTGTTTGGACAGAAAAAAAAAAAAAACTATTTCAAAAGATATATTAACATCATGTTTTGTTTTGTTTTTCTTCTTTAACTCTGATGCTTGGATATCTTACGGCCTCGCTGACCTGGACGGCCTGTCCCTCCTGGAGTTAGCCACTTCCTAGAGATAGTAAACGACGTTCCTTTGAGCATGCGTGTCAAATGCAAACCAATACAATGAGTGCAAAGGCAAAATTCTTAGCCCACACCCCTCCTACCCCCTTTAATGGTTCTCATCCTCTGGGCCACTATGCACTTGCCCTAATCACTCCAAGGACAAATACCAGACAACAGGGGACAGTCCCTATGTCCACAGCCTACTGAAATTATTCAACCTACCCAATCCTTCTGGTTCTCACAGAAACCACAAGAAAGGCTCTTACCCCTTTCCCACCACCTCTTCTTCCTGGTCAGCCTCAGTGCTGCCCTGTTTCACCCTGTGTGGGTATCCCCTCCTCTGAGAACTAGAACAAATTGTCTTGTCAAAGGCAGTCATCTTCTGATCTCTTGGCCTTACTCTACCTAAATAAGAATAAAACAGATATTTTAAAACAAAGAGATGTGAGCAATGATGTTCCTGGAAGTCAAAAGTGACAAGCCCATTATTTATAACATCCCGAGGGATTTCTCCTTAAAATGTTTTTTATGAAAATTGGTTCTATGTCATTTTTTAAAGGGCAATCCATAATTGACAAATCCAATGTTTCTGATACAAAGTGACCATTTCTTCCGAGATCCATCCATAGCCCAGAACTAACCTGCAGAGATTTTTCACTTGCCGTTGGCAATTGTTTTGTGGGTACCTCGGTAAGTCTCTGGAACACACATCATCTCTGCTGGGCCTCACCCTCTTTGTGCGGAATCCACCTGCCCAGGCTCACTCCACAGGAGACCTACGGGCTCTGGTTTTCTCACAACCACCTGCTTCCCTTCCGACCTCGCTCTTCAGAATGCGCAGCATTATGTCATTACTTCTGGCACTTCTGTTGGTCATATTGTACCTTTACCATATCCATCCTTCTGCTTCTGGCTCTATTTATTTTTCACAGCCTCTTTTGCCACTGCACTTTGCAAAGTAAGTGTATTAACTTCTCTTTTTCTTCTCCCTCTCTCCACTCTTCATGTCAGTCCAGCCGCCCTGCCTCCTGCGGGCTTGTCCTAGTGCCCACTGATTCCCACTCCATCATCCGTGTGTGCGCTGCGATGGCCAGACCAGGAGGTCTTGAGAAGGACAGGGGGGCAATTTGTGCCCCTGACTCTCTGCTCTCCTAAGCCAGCCAGTCGATCTCTTGAGGCCTCTGAGGCCTCACGCTATTTCTTTTAGAAGTTTACAATGAGCTGAAGCAGGATCAAATGAGACCCCAGGGTGAAACCATGGGTAAGCCCCCAGCCGCCGGCCCCACGCCAGCTGCATGGAGTTGCAGGCTTATTGCAGTCTGTCCTCCAGGGTGCACAGTGATTGGGAGGGTGACCTCTTATCCCTGGGGGTCTCCTGGCACTGTCACTACCAGGCAAGAATTGACGTCCTCTGGGCCTCTGGTTGGGAAGGGAGCCCTTTACAAGGGCCCCTTCCATGTCAAATCCCAGCACCCCAGTCTCGTAAGTGCTCCTGCGCTCATGGTTTCTGATGTGTCTATTTAAACTCCATTCCTATTTCATGACTTTTAAAGGGGCAGAGGGAGTTATTTCATCATTATCCACCCCTCTGGGGTAAAATGTTCTAATTTACTTATAATAAAATTCAATCCCCTCTTTTCCTTAATATCCTTAGTAGTCTCATTTGAATCCCTTTACTGGTCTTGCAGTAAAACTCCACTATCCTAGAAATGTTATTTATACATGGCCTTGGCTCACACTGATATACCTTGATCAGTTCATACGTAGCACCTCCTTTTGTCTAGCTTTAGTTTTCTCTGTTTGAGAGTTGCTCTCTATTTTTGGACTCTAAGCCAAAAAATGTTGCAGTTGTTTTTTATTTTCTTCCAAATATTTATTGTCAATAAGCTAAGCTGCCTTAGACAGGTGACACTTTATGTCACCACCCTGTTCAGAGAATGACAGTCTCAGGGCAGTAATAATAGTGATTATGCCAGCAGCCAGCCTGATGGAGCACCCCTGTATGTGGCAAGACGCTAGGCAACGGGGTCGGTACTTGTCTGCTCCTAAAAACCACCTTGTATTCTCATTCTATAGACGTGGAACTGAGACTTGAGAGATTCAACAGCTTGAGGTTAAAGTTTTGCTCCAGGCCACCTCATAATTCGGGTGGGAGGCACCTTCACATCTCCTCTGCTGGCCCCCCAAGTGGGGTGGTTTAGAGACCCACATGGGCAGAGCCCTGGACTGGCATCACTTATGGAGTAATACTTGGCTTCCTGTGCCTTATTAACACTGTGTCACTATGTAGAGGAAATGATCATGCTAGATGGTGATGGCAGTGGAAGCACCTCGCATAGCAATTAACTGCTCTTCACACATGATCACTCTGGTGGATAACCCGATTAGTTCTCTTCTACTACCTCCTCAGACAACCTCTAGGCTCACAGCATGAGAGGCACCTGGGTCATGGCTTTAATGGGAGTGGAAGATGAGTGGGACAAGGGAGAGAACACCTGGTTATTTAAATATCTTTATTTCTTAATTCTCCAATTTATTTGATGGAAAGAAATTGGAAGAAATAAAGAGGTGTTCTCTCTGTTTATTTAAAAGTTCATTTTAAACTTCTAAAAGAAATCACATGAGTCTTCTCTGTAACAAATACAGAGAGCTGGAATAATGCCAAGCAGTCATGTGTGATACAACATAGGTATTGTTGTCCTCGTCCACTTTCTGATGCCATGTTCCCCTTGAAATGCTATATTAAAAGAATTTGTAACTGATTACATTGTAAACACATTGAGTGATTCGATCTGGAAGGATCCCCAGTGCACTTGGATGGAAGCACTGGGCACCTCTACAGCAATGGATATCCTGTCCCTGTCCCTGCCACCCACTCCAGCTTCAACAGAGATTTCCCTGATATTCTGTCTTAAACATTGACAACTATCTTGGCCTACTTTGTTATAGGCCTTATGTTTTCCTTATTGGGGCTGTTAAAAAAAATCTTGGGATTGGCTCTTCTCTCAAGCATCACTACCCATTTGACACTTGCTACTCTGTCCAAGAATCTAGGAATATTCCAGGCTCTCAACTTTTCTCTCTCTCTTCATTATCCAAAGCTTGACTCCCTGTGCTGGCTTCTGCCTACCAACTCTGCCTGACTTACTGAGCTGATCCTAGCCTCCCCTGCTGATGACTCAGGGCCAACAGATTTCTGACAGCAGGAGATTAATTATGTCCAGGGAAGCCAGAAGCAGGTGGCTGTGAGTGACTTGGCCATTCTTTGGCTGCTTGTTCTCTATGATAGAATGAAGCCACCACCCCTCTCCCTAACACATGTACACATTCTTAGTGTCATCATGACCATCACAATCCAGAAGACCATGGCCACAGGGAACTTAACTCTAATAGTGATAGGTGGTTAGTGTAGCTATATCTCAAGTAAAGAAGGGGATCCCTGGGTGGCGCAGCGGTTTGGCGCCTGCCTTTGGCCCAGGGCGCGATCCTGGAGACCCGGGATCGAATCCCACGTCGGGCTCCCAGTGCATGGAGCCTGCTTCTCCCTCTGCCTGTGTCTCTGCCTCTCTCTCTCTCTCTCTCTCTCTCTCTCTGTGACTATCATAAATAAAAAAAAAAAAAAAAAGTAAAGAAGTACAGGCCAGTAAACCAGCCCTAGAAAATCAGAACCATTGACCACACATAATTCCAGGGGGAAGATCATAGGCTCCAGGCCGAAGGCATGTCCCTCACTAAGGCTGGCCAGATGCTGAGTCATTTAGAAATTAGCAGTTAGGTATCTTCTCCTCAAGAAAAAAGTAGCCAGACAAATAACTTGTGAAGTAGGCCAGTAATAACAACAGGAGCAGTAATAATAGACTTGCAGGATGATCTCTAGATCTAAAACATCTCTATTTGTTTCTATATTTATGTATTCACTCATGCATTCATTCAATAGACATTTCTAGACTCAAAGATGAATGAAGCTCTGTGCTGGGGCCTATGCTACAGAGGTGGCTGTTGCTGTCAGGAAACTCAGTGTCCAGGACATGATTTAAACACAAAGATTCACAGTCTGTTAAAATGCAATGACAGAAGTTACGCCATGTGATGTGGGAACGGGGTGGGGGCGGGGCTAAAGAACTCTACTTCCACATGAGTTCCTTCATGTTCATCCTTATCTCTATATCACTTATTCCCTTTATTTCTGGCAAGGCTGAATTGCCTTACTCTGCCTAACACTAGCCATCTTCCAGGAACTCTAGAAAGACATAAGACCCTGGCCTTCTTTCTCTCAGGCAGGTCAGATCAGGCATGTGTTACGGGAAGAAAGTGGGCATTCAGCTGGGGGACAGACAGACCTGCAAATTGCCTCCCACTCAGGGGGATCTCTGCCTACAATGCCCTCCCACCCCCCAGAGCTGGAGGATGACCTCCAAGAGTGGATGGCAAAGAGAAATTACTTTATCAAAATCCCACATTGTTAGCAGAGCCTGTGTCCAGACATTTCTCTTTGTATACAATATATACGCATGTATAATACATATACATAATATATAGTGAGCTATTTTAGTACACAGTTCTATAATGTAGCACATAAAATAATCTTTTGGGATGAATTTGAAATATCCCAGTTAGGGGTGCCTGGGTGGCTTAGGCGGTTGAGTGATTTAGTCTCAGATCATGATCTTGGGGTCCTGGGGTCAAGCCCCACATGAAACCCCTGTCAGGCTCCACACTCAGCAGGGAATCTGCTTGTAGATTCTCTCTTTTCTTCCTCTGCCCTTCCCCCAGCTCATGTCCTCTCTCTCTTTCTCTCTCATTCTCTCAAAATAAATTTATTTAATTTATTTTAATTTATTTATAAATAGATTTATTTATCTTTAAAATCTCCCAGTTACTCCCATATTAGATGAAAGATTTTTACCCCAAATGCTCATATATCTCTAATGATCTGGACCTCAGAGATTGTTATGAAGATTGCTTCAGGAATTTTCTTCATGGTGCCAGGGCTTCTCTGGGAAAAGACTCAGAGTGTGGGGCAGTTCTCTGGGCATATGCATTGCTGGCACAGGCCACCAGATCTGTGCCAGCATGGTGTAGGCTCAGCAGTGCTCTTGCCCTCTTCACTCACAGCCTCTTGCTCCAGACTCCTGAGCCATGGTTCTATAGTGGGGGGTGGGTGTGCATGCTGGTGCCAGGAAGGACCACTGACCTTCTGTTCTCTCCCTCCCCCCTCTTCGTTTTAACACTTCCCTGGAATTATAGAATTGGCACAAGCCCACCTTGGAGAATTGAGGAAATAGATACAAATTTAAAGGGATAAATTAACACTGTTTCTAAATCCACCCAGAGAAAATTACAGTTAGTATTTTAGTGATTCTTCTTGCAATTAAAAAAGTCCATATTGTATATAGAGGGAGATTTCTAGAGGGAGAGGTGACTAGAGATCATATTCTACATTTGACTTGTCTTTCTATTTTATATTACATGAATAAGTATTTCCTTATATCAATAGGAGTGTGCCATAATTGAAATATTACTATCTGGTGTCATACATTCTGAGGCAGATCCACACACATCTTATTTTTCCATTGTATTATGCATGCTATTCTCTAATCAGATTTTTTACTTAATTAGTCATTATGGATAGATTTTTCATGTTGTTAAATATAGATCTGAATCATATGTAATTTTTTGTGTGTGAAATTTTATAGAACAGAGGTTACCACATACCCTTAATCCTGTATCGATCAACACTTAAAATGTGTCCTTTTCTTTTTCAGTTAAGATAAAAAGAGTACCATGATGGTTTCCTGAATTATTTCTTTGGAACAGTTTCCTGCAGCTGGAGTTCCTAGAGTCAGGGGAATGTGCTTTGAATTCCTGCCCATGACCTGCAGGTAGGTTGTAATGCCATTCCAGGCAGCAGTTTATGAGCAAGAATGGCCATAGTCCTTGTTAACAGTTAGGATTCTTTTTAAACTATGCTGATTCAAGGTTATAAATTAAATCACACTAAGGTGTTTCCATATTTATTGGTCATTTGCATTTCATTTCATTCTATTCTAATTGCCTGTTTGTATTCTCTATCCGCTTTTAAAGATCACTGTTTACCTTTTTCTTAACGTTTCATAAGATTTTTCCAAGTAATAGCTATATTAATCCTTTTATGTGTATTTGGCAATTCCCTTCCTGCCTACCCCTCCGCCTAGTTTTCCTTATCTCTTAACTTTGTATTTGGCAGGTTTTTGTTTTATTGCGAAGCACATTTTAACTTTTTATGTATTAACATGTATTTATCTTTTCCAGATTTTGGTTGCATTCTTAGACACCCAGGTTTTCTTTTCTTTCATTTTTTTAAGATTTATTTGAGACAGAGCCAGCAAGAGTTGGGGGGCGAGGGGCAGAGGGAGAGGGAGAAGCAGGCTCCCCACTGGGCAGGGAGCCAATGCAGGCTGGATCCTAGGACTCTGGAATCATGACTTGAGCCAAAGGCATACACTTAACCCACTGAGCCACCCAGGCACCCCACACACCCAGATTTTCATACAGCTTTTTACCCTATTTTCTTCTATTGCCTTCATGATTTCTTCTTTTTTAAAACATTAAAATATTTAGCCCATCTGGAATTCATTTCCGTACGAGGCATGAGTTTAACACTATTTTCCCCTGACATGGTTAGTAGCTTGTCACAACACATTCCCTAGCTAATGCTTCCTCTTCCCGGAGATTTAAGAAGACACCTTTACATGTATATATCCTTGTGTGTGCTTCTGTGGCGTTTCTCAAGAGCGCCTCCGCACAGTGGTGGGCATTACAGCATGATGAGAGATAGTGAAAGCTGTTAAGGTAAACTCTCTGTGCCTGGACCCTTTGCTCAGCATTCGTATTGCTAATTTGGACAGTTATTTTTCCAGATGAAAACTCAGAATTGCATACTGTTGGGATGCTAACTGGCATTTGGTTAGATTTGTGGATTACTTTCCAGAGAACCATGATGGTCTTACTTAAATATAATAAGCATTTTGGTTTTTTCCTTTCCAATATTTGTATGATTTTCTTATTTCTCCTTCCTTTTGTGAGTAGCTAAAAACATGATGCCACACTAAGACTTGATACTGAGTGTGGACATCCTTATTTTAGTCCCAAGTTAGCCATGGGACTAAACCCTCTGTGTTTTACTACTAAGTACGGTGTAAACAGGATATTTCTAAGACACTCTCCATAATGGGAAACCACAGGAGAGGTTGTTGAATTTTATTATCTGCTATAAATGAGATAACTTGGGGATTTTCTTCTTTAACAAATTGCTGCTATAAATTATATTAACGTATTTCATGCTGATAAATTACTTCCACACCCTTTGGAATAAATCTGGCTGGTTCAAGGCATTTGGTTCTTTGAATATATTCCCGGGTTTAATGTAAATGTTACATCTATATTCATAAATACAATTGTTCTACGGATACTTTTTATTGTTATCACTGTTAAGTTCAGGCTTCAGTGTGATACTAGCCTTCTATAATCCGTTAAGACAATTTCTAAAAGTTTTCTTTTTTTTTAAGATTTTATTTTTGTATTCATGAGACACACACACAGAGAGGCAGAGACATAGGCAGAAGGAGAAGCAGGCTCCTCACAGGGGGCCTGATGTGGGACTTGATCCCAGGATCCTGGGGATAATGACATGAGCCAAAGTCAGATGCTCAACCACTGAGCCACCCAGGTGCCCCACTAAAAACTTTCTATGCTTTGGAAACTTTATAATAGTATCACATTTAACTATCCCATCAAGGTACAGTAAAACTGACTATGAATTATATTAGTGATAAGAGATCTGGAGGAGGAGGACAGTAATTTACATTTTTAAAAACCTCCTCTGGAGTTGGGGTCCTTTGATAGAAGAGTACTTTTACAATTTCTATGTAATTAAATGTTGTTGTTATCCTTTGTTCTTACTTGCTAATTTTATTATGTTGTGGTCAGAGAATAAGGCTGGTAGAATTTCTGCTTTATTTTAAATAAAGCAGACCCAGTTTTTGGGTCTAGTTCATGATAAATGTTTATGAATATTGCATGAACATATTAATATTTTATATTTTAAAAGAATGTATTTTATCTCTTTGGGGCTTACAAAACTTTCTTTGTAGCCAGTATGTCAAGTTTGTTAATTATATTACTACTAATATAAATATTCTCATTTTTATCTCTTTGATCTGCAAAATTTTGTGCAATGCGTTACTACTGACACTAATTTTTTTTTCTAATGTGTTTTGTATTTTTGCATAATTTCAATATTTGAAACCAGTACTAAAGCCAGCATTTGAATGCAAATATTCATGACTATGTGTTAATTTGGGATTATATGTTTTATGAAGACAAATATATTCTCCCACTTACCATTTTTGAAACTTTTTTCCCCTATATTTGATATAAAATGTATCTGTTAGATCCTTGCTCATTTCCTAACTGTCAAAGTATCAACCTTTCTGTGTCATTTTGCTTTAGGTACATCTAGATTTTGCCTTTTGAAGCACTCTAAGATACTTGGTGTTTGAGTAGAAAAGTTTAGTCTATTTATTTTTTTTAATGTAGCTGATAACTGATAAGTTTGATCATATACTTATTTCATGTTTTGTATTTATCATATTTCTGGTATTGCCGTTTTATCCTCTTTTATTTCAGTGGGTTGATCCAGTAATATTTTCCCCTTTTTGTCTGTTCAGAATTTGGCAAATTATATATCCACTTTCTCTTTTCCAGTGGTTACCCTTCATACTATTAAAAAAACAAAACAAAACACAAAAATCTTATGTTTGATTGATCTTGATCTCGATCTCACGTTTCACTACAAGTGTAAAAAATGAAATGGTTTCCATCAAACAGGCTCTAGAAGAGTAAGACAGATCTTGTATTTCTCTCCCTTCTCCTGACTTCCTATGTCAGATCTGGATATCCCATGGCTAGAAAGACAGCCAGGGAGAAGTTTGAATTTGCCCTAGCTTGGGGGGAAAATTAGGTCAGTGTGGCTTTGCCTATGCCATAGAGATCATATTCAGGAAAGAAAAATGATGAGCTGACCACGTAATAACATAAAAGGCTATTATGGAAGAGATGAACATGTTCCAATGCTGTATTTTGTTCCCTTACTAGTACTATCCTTCCTTGGAAGGATAAGTGGTAATTGGTAGCTGCTCATTTTTTAATTTGGTATGCTTGTACACAAGGACCTACTTGTTGGGACCTAGCAGCAGAGGTTTGGGATGGGACATCAGGCCAGGTGTCCACTTATTATCACTCATTATTCTTCTGTACATTTCTAGACACTCAGGTCACTACTCTGACTCTTGGGCTCAGGTACACAACTGGCCACCCTCACCTGATAGAGGGGGGTGGGTGTGGAGAAGGGGGAAGTAGTCCGCAGCCCTGGCTGCTTCTGTACTCACCTTTTGCAAAAGTCCTCTCCTGTGTGAATTTGGCCTAAAGTTTCCTTCTTCAGATGGATCCCATTTAGTTTCAGATTATTAAAGATTCCTCATAGTTTCTGGTCCACTACAGAGATACGTTTTTGTTCTCTTGCTCTGTTATTGATTTTGTAAGCTATCTTTTCTGCCACTTTTCAAGATTTGGAGTGGGAGGTGGAAATAAAATGAGAGTATATTAGTTTACTATTGTTACCAAATTTCCCTTGTATTTGTCTCTCAAGATGAATTTTTAGGTCAATCTGCTGAATTTATTTTTGCAGTTTCTATTCCACTCTTAGTTACTTTATCAATTTACCAGGTTGCTGTCCCTGAAGATTTTCAATTTAACCATGAAGATATATCTAGAATCACTCTCTTTTCTTTCCCCCTGATTGCTTGCTCTGTATGACAGCCATATCAGGTGATACACTGGTTCTTACATATTTATAAATTAAAGTAGACTGAAGGAATATGGATTTTATCTATGCTGGCAAAGGCAAGTAGAATTCAAATATCCATTCATGGAATTGGGCCAAACGAAAACAGCATTGAGGGCCGTTCACATGTGGTTGGCAGGTCATAGGAGAAAAAACAACTCATTGACCTGGGTACAAAAAGCCCATACACAGCATTATGGACTTGGCCATTAACTTCAATCTGCTCAGGGACACAAGGTTTAATGGTTCCTTAAGCACCATGACTAAGCATTATCTGATTTCCCTCAGAGGACAAGTTTAGAAAAGTGGATTGTAGAATGGTTAAAGGCTTGATCTCCAGACAGCAATTCTCAAACTTCAGCATGCACTGGAATCACCTGAAGGGCTTGTTCTTAAAACAGACTTCTGTTCCTCCCACCATCCCCCAGACTTTGGGATTCCACAGGTCAGGGTGAGGCTTCAATAGTTGCATTTTGAACACATTCCCAGGTGAGGCTGATGCTGCTGGTCAGGGACATGCTTTGAGAACCACTGATCCAGAGACTGACAAACAAAACTGAGATCTTTCTTTATCACAAGTAATTGATCCTCTCAGCTTTGGTGTACTTTACCAATGGGGCTTAATAGACCAGAATAGTAGCATTTGCCTCACCGGGTTGGCATAAAGATCAAATGAGATTAAGTGTGAACTCAGCTCTGAATATGCACCCAGATTACAACAAACACTCCAAATCTAAACATCATGGTGATTTGCTCTGACAAAGTTAAGAATGATAATCTTAAACATGCGATTTCTTCTTGTATACACTCTTAACTTGTGATTTCAGAAACTAGTTACAGGTGTTCAAGTCTGGGTAGCCACTGCCGATCTTCCTGTTGTTAGCACATACCTCCAAGCCAATTCTTGGAAAAGTCCATTAGTTGTGCATCTAGTGGATATGATATTCCATTTGTAGCTACTTACGAAGGTGAAGCAGAGACAGATATTACCAGAATATATTAGGCCAATCTTTGTCTTTTACATTATAACTTGCAAAAATCAAACAAGGATGCCATGCCCAAACTTAGAATCCATATTAAAAACTTTAGTTTTTCTTACATATATCATGTTCCCTTGGAGCTGGTTCTCAAACTATGTCCCTGACCAACATTATCAGCATCTCATGGAACTTGTGAAAAATGCAAGTTCTCAACACCTCTGCGTTAACTGAATCAGCAGCCCTGGGGGTGGGCCCAGGTGACCCACTGGTGCCTGACTTTGAGAACCACTGCTCTGGAACGCGGGTACTAAGAGCAGGAATGGATGCAGCCTACCTCCCTGACTTTACCGGTGGAGGAACTAACATCTGGAAGGAAAATGGTTCACATCAGGTCACGGGGCAGACTGGTGGCCCAGCTGAGATGGGGAGGCGGGGGTCCCCCTCCTGAGCCTGCCTGCTGTCCTGGCCTGGGTGCCTTCTGCAGACCGGAGTCACTCAAGCCCCCTGAGGAAACCAAGACTCCCCGGGAAGCCCCGAGCTGCCCTTTGGAATGTGGCTGCGGAGATGGAGATGAAGCAGCTTCCTTTGTTTCTGGGGACAGGGCGTTATCCCAGTCGGGGCGGGGCGGGCGGCGGAGCCAGAGCCCTCCCAGGACCGAGGGCGCCAGGAAGACAGAGCTCTGGAGACTGCGGGGACCTGCAGCCCCCGAGGAGGCCCCGCTGGCGGCGGAAGGCCCGGCGGGCGGGCGGGCGGGGCTCCCGGGAGCGCGGCGGGAGGTGGCCTCGCCCGGTCCTGGCTGCCCCTGGTCCCCTGCACAACCTGGCCGTCTGCTGAGAAGACTCGGCTCCTCCACGACACGAGCCAGCCCCGGTGAAGCCAGAGGACGTTGGGCTTGCTTAGAAATAACTTGATTTTATCAACGCGTCTCAGGGGCCCTCCTGCTACTCTTCCTTGTCTGGGAGGTGGGGGAAAGCCCAGCCCTGTGTCCCGCCTGTGAGTGTCAGTGGGGCCACACACGCTTCTCCTGCTTGTTGCTTTGCAGAGCAGAGAGGCTCCCAACATCCCAGGAAGGGACAGCAGTTGAATGGGGAAGCAGCTTTGTGTTCTCCTCTACCACCCACACTCTGCTCCCCTCCTTCTTCAACACATGTGAGAATGTATCTACATTTTGGAACACACACACACACACACACACACACACACACCTTTATGTTATAACATTTATATGGTACATATCATATCATATACACGTGCTTATACATATATATGTAGGTAAGTTGTGGAGTGGAGTTGGAGACTCGTTTCTGTTTGACTCCTAAAGACTGTCCCATCTCATGTTCCTGAGTAGAGTGAACTTCCTGAGAATATAGACCCAGCCACTTCCAGCTAGGAGGTCTCAGGCAAGTCACCTTCATTTTGGGGTCACGGTTTCTTCATCTGTAAAGCGGGGATATGAGATGGTTATCTCTGCATTGCAAGGTTTAACTCTGTCATGTGTCCAGAGAGCTTAGAGACATGTATGCTTCAAGCACTGTAGCAATTTAGTGATTATTAGTGTTTTCCTAAGACCCCCAGATGATGAACGTTAATGTCCTCTGCTTCCTGCTCTCCTTCAGAGGCCCTCAGAGCCTCAGAATGTTGTCTGAGGCTGGCAAGCAGGCCCCAGTTCACCTCTGAGCAGCTAGGTTGTGTCCACAGAGTGGTCTCCTGTATTGTGGTTACCTGCTGCCCTCTAATTAAGCCCTTGGAGGGCGTTTCAAAATTGATAGGGAAGAGTTGGCTGCTTGCGTGCTCCTCTGTGGCAGGAAGACCAGAGAGTAGTAGAGAAAGAAGTGAGAGAAAAGGGAACAGATCATTGGTGGTCCCCTGCATCCTGGAGAAGAGGGAGCTGAGTGAGGTGTCATGATTGGATAGCATATAGTTTGTCCCTGCCTGAAATACCAACCTCACTTAACTGAGATAAATGCCAGCAGAGTCTTGTTAGGGACAGAGGAGGCAAGGCACCAGAGGACCCCAACCACCCCTGTATCTGCCAAGTGTAAGCCTGAGCTCCTTATGGCACCTGCTTATGAATGAGGCTCTTCTGGAGTCTAGTGTTATTTCCTTCAGGCCTCTGTGAAGGAGAGGAGGAATAAGGGCTATGAGAACCATAGAGGAGCATGCTGCAGCAAAGACATCTGGTTCCTGCTTCAACCGTTGAGGTGTTGAAAAACAAAATTCAACCAAGTGAATTTGAAGATCTAATTGATTTATTAAGCAATTCATGAATTGTGCAGCATCCCATCCAGCAAGTAGAGATGTTCCCAAGTGTTGTACAAAAAGAAGGTTTTTATAGGAAGAAAGACAGGGCAATAGGTTACTAGCAAAGGATTGTTTTAGGTCAGGACATCTTCTTTTTGGCAAGGTGGGAAAGGCAACATTTGTATCATGCAGTTGACCCCACTAGTGCTGATCAGGAAATTTTAGATGGACTTTTATAAGGGATTCCTGGGATGGATTGAAACTGTAATTAAGTCTTTAGTTTGCTGCAACTGTAATTAAGTCTTAGTTTGCTGCCATGAGGGGCAAGGGACTCCAATTTAGATTTGATTTTCTTTTTTTTTTTTTTTAAGATTTTATTTATTTATTCAGTAGAGACACAGAAAGAGAGGCAGAGACATAGGCAGTGGGAGAAGTCCCCATACACGTGGGACTGGATCCCAGAAGCCCAAGATCATGACCTGAGCCAAAGGCAGATGCTCAACCACTGAGCCACCCAGGTACACCCCTTGGTTTTCTTTTTAAACAGAGACCACTTAGCAAAATCTGAGTAACCTTATCACTAAACCTACTGAAATATTTTCCTCTCTTCTCATTTTTCTAGTTGGCAGCATGGAGTAATGTTAATCACTTTCTTCCTTCACCTCACTGCCCGTTCTTCTTCTACCCCTTCCACCATTCCATCCTGCTTTGCCTTGACAAGAGGTGCCATGTTTTAGATTACTTGACATAAGGCCCAGAGAACTTTCTAAGAGACCTCATAGCCCAGCCAGGCAGGAGCCTCAGCCGCACATCCAGTCTGCCTTGGGAGCACGGTGTGAGCCAGCCCTGCAGGCTTTCATGGCCCACCTGGCCTGGGCTCCTAGGTTGCAATGAATGATTTCTATTGATCACTGACAGATGTTCATGGAAGAACATGGAAGAAGATAGGAAAATTAACACATGACAAGTCCAGGTACAAAGCATAAACTACAAGTCTTTGTAATTTCTGTCAGTAGGTTCTTGATGAGATGGTAGGTACAAGAAGGAGAATTTTCAAGGAGTCAGCTCTTAGTGGGGCTTGAGAAAATACATGTTTTTCTGTGGCTTCCCCATCACTACTTCATGCAATAAGAGCCATCTCAGCATTGTTCAAAAGGACCCTCCCCCATGATGCATTATGCCAGCTCTTGGAAGCCCTGCCATTTTGCTCATCAACATGCTCTTGGTTATCATTTTATGAGGCAGGCGGTATTCAACCCCTATTGTTTCCAAAAGCCACAGCTCAGCATGTTTTCCATAAATCACTTTAATAGAAGACACATGAAAAGTAAAAATCCTTTTTAGTATGTGTGAAGTGAAATTAAAAAACATTTACAAAAATACCAAAGAATCTGGTGGGTGAATCCACAATCAAGGGGAAAAAGAGGAAATCTATGCCCAATTCCTAGGTGAGATATCAATTTCCTACCAGGACAGAGTGAAGGCTGCTTTCCAGAAAGTTTCGTTATAGAGGGGAAGCAAAGAATGCCAAGAAAAATAATACAGCTTGGTTCAATTAGCTTAGTTGAATGCATGTTTCCTCCTGTCATGGCAGCCAGCTGAAGGTTTCTGGCCCAAGTTACTCAACCCTTCCATGTTTTGCTCTTCTTTGTCTTCATACAGTCTTGAACTCCTACAGTCCCCTTAGAAAGATCCCCCATCCAGTGAATTGTCCCAGTATTTTGATGGCCTTGTCTGCTTTGGGCAACTTCCTAAATCTTTGTTTTGGTTCCTGAACTTCTGAACAGGCTAGTCTGAGTCTTCCTTACATCCTATCAATGGGGCTATAAACAGGTATAAACTTAATGGAGGGAAATATCATCAAAACTGTTATACTCTTGGACCAAGAAATTCCACTTTTATGAATGTATAATACAAAAACATGGACACAGGTATGTAAAGACATATCTATGTAGGATACATTTGCAGACTTGTTTACAAAAACCCAACTTTTCATGGAAAGGGACTTATTCTATAGATTATGCTATAATAGATAACTGAATTAATATGTGCTATTGGAAAAATTAAGACAATTCTATATGAATTGACATGGAAAGACTCAATAGGATCTTAAATGAAAAACTAGATTGTAATACAACATTATCTGCTTAAAGCATAGAACATGCATAGTAATGCAATCTGAAAGATGGTATCCCAAATGCTGATGGTGATTTTGGGAGCAAGGGAAGGGCATGCAAGGATCATGGCTTTCCACCCTTCCCATGCATGTTAATGGGGTGTGTTTAATTCTTGCTGCCACCTGGATGATTTGTCAAGATATTTCCCTTCAAGTCTGCTCAGCTGCTTTCATTGGACATTGTAACCATGTGCAGAAAAACTCTGCTGTCTTTTTTTTTACCCGCCTTATCACATCTTTTTCCTGATGAAATACATATGCTTGAATGAGGAGAAACTAAAACTGAGAGGGAAGGCAATTTGGATGAAGAAGTCACATTGTTAACTATAAAGTTTTAATTATTTTTATATTACCATAAAGATTAAAGAGTACCAAAAAATGGAAAAAGGACAAAAATCAGCTATCTGATTTATTAATTATATGAGCAAGATCCCAGGGCACAGCCATTTTGAGTCTTTGTTCCTCGAAGCCTTTGGAGGCAAGGAAGAGCAGCCCAAGATTCTGCAAATCTCCTCTGTTATCATTTGGACCCAGCTGCATTGAAAAGGCGCTTTCAAAATGTCACAGACATTGAGATGAGTCATATCCAGCCTCATGGAGCAATGATGCAAGGGCAGGAAATCTGAACAGGAGGGCCAAGAGGGCCTGACAATAGCTGGGGCTCTCAGAAGCCAAGTCAGAGCAGCAAACCTGAGCTCCTCACAGTATGTGCTCTGCTACTGCAGAGCCCACTGGTAGCAGGTATGGGGCAGGGCCACTTTGGGGTGCTGGGAGAACATGACCAGTGGAGACAGTGCACGTGCACTCCAGGGGTTCATCCAGCCAGCTCCCCCAACCCCTGCCCCCAGATCTTCACACATGCATGTGTCATCATCCCACCATGACATATAGACTTCAGTTCCTTCAGCTGTGCCTCTGCCACACAAGACCATCCCACCAGGTCTCGAGGACACCTGAGCTCATATACAACCCTGGTGCTAAGATCCCAGGCTAACTTTCCCTTTCTGGGCTCCGTGTGTGGCTGAGACACATCTGAGGAGGTGAGGATTATTTTAAATTCTCTCAGTAATCTGTCCTTTCCCTGTGAATTTTTGAAAGTTCTTTCCCTGACAGTTTTATTTAGGCCTATCACCTGATATCCTCCTGGGTAACTGCTTGTCACGTGTGGTCTGAGGCTTTGGTTCCTCAAGACCCTTTGCCTTCAGTTCGATGCCAGATCAATTACATCAGAGTTTCTCTGGGCAAAAGATGTTCTCTCTACTTTTCCAGGTTTGGTGGACCGAAGGCTATTATTCTGATACTTTAGACTAATTATGGTATTTCAACACCAGCTTGGAATCCTAATCCTAACCTTAATATTAACTCCAAACCCAAACCTTGCCTTTTCCTCTTTCTCTGGGCATCCTGCAAGGAGATGCCATTAACTGTGCAAAGAATTCCAGGCTGGAACAGAAAGAAGTCCCAGATACAGTATTAATTTACAATAGAGTTAGAGGACAGCATATTTGGAAGGATCTCATTTTCTCAGTCTCAGGCAGGCCCCACTCCCAGGTTTCCTGGTTTCTAGGCTCTGGGTATGGGGTCCTGGGAAGCAGCTCCATGAATCCTTTGTGCTCACTGGCTGGGTAGCTTGCTTTACCTGGGAGCTGGGGATGGCCTTCGAAGCTAGCGTGGCTGACTGCTTCTTGATTTTCTCACTTACTTCTTTGCCCAGGTACAGACAAGCAGCACCCAGCAAGACATCCCCCTCCTTGGGTAAGGTTAAGTGCATGTGGACTGGGCCTTGGGGAAAGGGGCTTTACGCATTGTATTAGTTTCCTGGAGGCTGCTGTAACAAATTACCACAAACTCTGTGGTTTCATACAACCAAAATGCATTCCCTCACAGTTCTGGAGGCCAGGAGTCTGAAGTCAAGATGTCAGCAGGGCCATATTGCCTCCAAAGTCTCCCCCAGGAGGATCTTTCCTCACCTCTCCAGCTTCTGGAAAAGTGGCTCCCCTGGCATTCCTGGGCTTGTGGCTACATATTTCCAATCTCTGCTACTGTCTTTACGGCACCTTGTCTCCTGTGTAGATCTGTGTCAAAACTCTCTCTGCTTCACTTTTATAGGGATATGTGTAATTTGAAATGAAGACAGTAATTTGAAAAGGTATCTACACTCCCTTGTTCATTGCAGCATTCTTTACAACAGCCAAAACATCGAAACAACCTAAGTGTCCATCAATGGATGAATGGACAAAGATATATATATTGGGCCTTAAAAAAGAAGGAAATCTTGCTATTTGTACCAACATGATGGACCTCAAGGGCATTATGCTAAGTGAATAAGTCAGAGAAAGACAATACCATTTGTCTGATCTCACTTTTATGTGGAATCTAAAACAACAAAACAAAACAAAAAACCTAAGCTCATAGTTACAGAGAACAGATTGGTGGTTGCCAGGCAGGGGGTATGGGGGAGGGGCATGCAAAAAGTGACAGATTTCTAGTGACAAAATAAATGTCATGGGGATGCAATGTATAGCATGATGAATCTAGTTAATAATACTAGATTACATATTTGAAAGTTCTTAAGAGAATAAATCTTAAAAGATCTCATCACCAGAACAAAGATGTATATAACTGTGTATGGTGATTGATGTTAACTAAATTGACTACGGTGATCATTCGGCATATATACATACGTCACATTCACTGTGTGAAACTAATATGTTATATATCAATTATACCTCAAGTTAAAAAGAAAGAGTACATGTGACTGCATTCAGGTCCCACTCAGATAACTCAGGATAAGCTCCTCCTCTCAAGATCATTGACTTCATCAAATCTTTTGCCCTATAAGGTGATATTCGTATGTTCCAGGGATTAGAACATAGACATATCTTTTGGGGCCACCATTCACCCTACCACACCCACCGAAGGTACTCATCAAGCTGAGACAGATATCAGATGTCAAGTATTGAGGGGGTCTGTGTTATTCACACAAACAATTCCCCCAAGTGAATGAGTGCTGCAGTGAGTCAGTATCCAGGCAAGGTTTGTTTCCCTTTGCTAAGTGCTGAGGTAAGCGGACTCACCTCTGCCCCTTGTGTGTGCCTGCTGGGGCCAATTCAAGGTCCTTCTGCTGGGTTTGGCCCCAGACATCCCTCAGGGGATGTGTCAGAAACCCTAAGTGTCAGAAACCCTATTTTGGGGAGGGTGTGGATACAGGGTACCACAGTGTGATAGGGAAACACTGAGCTCAAGTTCTGGATCTGCCACTTACTAGCCCTCTGTTCTTCCACAAGACACTTGCTTTCTGATTTTCCAATCAGCAAAGAGGGACAAGAATCATCTCTACATTTTGTGATTTTGTGAGGATTAAATGATAAACATGCATGTATATTAAAGCAAACTCTTAGCACCACAGGAGCCCAGGGGTAAAGTAACCCTGCACTAGGAGAGGGGGCGGCGGGCAGACTCATAATCATAACGTCTACTATCATTGGAGCAATCCTACTCAAGCCCTAGTTCTCCACTCTGTTTCTCAGTCAGTTCAAGAAGTTCCAGAGACTCAGAGGGCATCCCTGCCTTCCTCCACTAACCTGAGAAAGTAGCAGTGATCTGAGGTTGATGATGGCAGGGAATGAACCTGGATTCTGGCAGAGGATAGTCACCCCTTGATGCAAGACGATTTCTCCCTCCTGATTACTATCTTTAATGCCCAAAGATACTAAGACTCCCAAAAGAATAGGCAAAACAGGGCATCAGAAGCTCTACAACTCCTTTCCTGCACTGAGATGTGAGAGGCATTCTCCCCAGAAGGAACAGCTCCAGGCTCGAACTGAGAGATTAAATAAAACCCTCTTGGCAAACCCTCCTCTCTTGGGAGGCCTGACCATTATATTTGCTACCATCACCATCATCACCAATGATAACAGTTATGTTAACAGACACCATGGAGATGGAGCACAAGAAGTGGTCCTGACTTGCCCCTTGGGCTCCGAAGCTGTGTGTGGGGCCTCTGTTCTGATCTCCCCCACCCCAGCTCCTGGACCATCTACACATGCTCACATGCCTATCCACCCAGCCCCACATCGGCTGCCCGCCACAGCTACAATGAAGTGAAAACCAACTGTGAGCTGCTGTCAATAGGCAAAGCCTCCAGGGATTTGTACTAAATCCAGTCACTAAATCTGTGGCTTACTTATGACCTCATGTGGCTTTTTGACTTCTCTGACTTTTGCCAAATTGCTGACATGTTTTTAAATTATCCAGTTTTTGTTTTTCCTTCGCCTCTGCTTCTTGGGAAGATAAAGCCTCAGGCATGTGGTCGTCCTCTGTTCCTAAAAGTGATGGTTTTCTGGGCCATTGCCTCCCACCCAGAACTCCATTCACTGCAGTTATCATTTCAACCCAGGCCTCAGAAGCCCTCAACTTTTAGGAGCACAGAAAGCAAGCAGTTATGAGAGAGAAGCTACAGTGCAAAGGTGTTTTGTTTTGTTTTGTTTTCCATTTCATCTATGTAACCATATTATAGGAAATGTTGTAGAAATTAAAGAAATTCCCAGGTAGCATATGTGCTTTTACCGGGTGATCTCTAATGGTCCAAGCAAATCCAGTCCTATTCCTTCCAGGACTGACATGATGACAAATATTAAAGACTATTTCACCCAAAGCCATGAGTTGTTTTATAGCAGAGAAACAGGGTGTTGCTTTGGGGACAGTTGGCTTTGTCTTGCTGAAAGAGTTCCAAAAGATTTTGCCTATGGGCTGTCATCCGAACTCCACCCTAAGTGTTCCTCACCCTACCCCGTCTGGGAAAGTTGGGGTGCTAACTAATGCTCCCCGAATTCAGCACTCCTGCAAAGTTCAGGCTGGGGCTGATTAACACATTGTAACTTTCAAATTAAAGACAGGCATTTGCCATCCTCATCCGGGTTCTCCACAATTACTCTATAGAATGCTTATAAGAGGACGTCAAAAGAAGAAAAAATAAGCACCCACCTCCCACATTATAGCTGGGGTTGCCACTTCCTAAAAGAAAGCTCTCGCTTGCCTTACCCGACTATAAGGTCATCCTGCATGAGTTCACTCAAGACACCAAAAGCACTGGCCAGCATTCATCTCTGTGTTGAGTGTATCAGCATGGCCCCACTTGCACTCACTGTTGGTCTGCGGTGCTTTGAAATATGTTCACAAATTCTTGGACACTCCCTTCAAACAGCAAACCCCTCCCCTTGAGCCTGGTGGCCTTGGTGACTCACTACTGACGAATAGGAAGATGGCAGGAGTGATGGCAGAAGTACAACGTCAGAGAATAGGTGTATTCATTTTTTATTGCCATGTAACAAATTACCATGACTTTATCTTAAATAACACAACTTTATTATCTTACAGTTCTGTAGGTCAGAAGTCCAGGCACATTGTGAAGAAGTCTTCTGCACAGGGCCTTGCAAGGCTGAAATCTGGTGTGGCCAGGACTGACATCTCATCCAAAGCTCTGGGTCCTCGTCCAAACTCATGTAGGTTACTGCCAGAATTCAGTTCCTTCCTGTTGCAGGACCGAAGTCCCTATAATCTTGCTGACTGTTGGCTGGGGACTGCTATCAGCCCCTAGGAGCTGCTCGTAGAGCCTTGATACACGGATCCCTCCACAATATGGCACTTTGCTCCTTCAAGGCCATCAGGAAAACCTCTGCTTCAAATCTCTCTGATCCATTTTAAGGGACCACCTCATTAGATCAGACTAACCCAGGATAACCTGCTTTGTCATTAACTCAAAGTCACCTTGTCTTCACTGCAATATCCATTCTGCCACATAATGTGACAGATTCATGGGGGTGAGATCCCATCATATTTATAAGTCCTGCTTACACCCCAAAGTGGGGTATTACACAGAGCCTGTGCACCAGGGGGCAGAAGCTGGGGGGCCATCACAAAATTTTGCCTGGCACAGTAAGTCATAAAAGCCCCTGTGTCTTCCTGCTCGTCTCACTCCCTCTCTCGGGGATCCCTCACTTTGGAGAAAGCCAGCTGCCATCTAGCAAGGATACTCAAGCATCCCCGTAGAGAGATCCACCAGATGGAAATGAGATCTCCTGCTAGCAGTCAGCAAGGAGCCAAGGCCTACGAACAACAGCCATGTAAGGATCCATCATGGAAGCAGATCCTCCAGCCTCGGCCAAGCCTTCAGGTGACTGCAGCCCTGGCCACCATCCTAACTTCAGCCTCTCGAAAGAACCTGAGCCAAAACTGCCCAACTGAGCAGCTCCCAGAATCCTGACCCTCAAAACTGGAGTGATATAATAAATACTTGCTGTTTTAAGATGCTATATCTTCAGGCAACTTGTTACACTGCAGTAAATAACTAATACACAGACTTTATCAGTAAAAGAGCAATAAAAACAATGGGAAAGTGTTGCATTAAAAAAAGGAGAGTAAAAATACCAACAAAACTGCTTTCTAGTCTAAAAGACAGAGCTCTCCTCCAGGTCTTTGTCACACCAGCAAGACTCTGAGTTATACTGTGCTCACCACTGCTCACAGTGAGGGTGGGGTGAGGGGGTGGCGGGGCAAAGCCACAGTGCCAAACCACTGGCCCCATTTCCCAGGGTTCTGGTGCTTCCTGGCTCGTTCCAAGTTTCTTCCCAACATTTTCCTTGTTTCACATTAATACTTTGCTCCAAGCTGAGTACCAAACTCATCACCCTAAGTGTCCTTGACCCTGCTGTGCATCCCAGCTTTGGGAGGCGGCGGCTGCGGGAGGAGCTTGGGTGGCCCTCAGGAGGACGCCTGTGCGGCTTCCCACACCCTGTCTTAAGGCCACTGCTTGATTTAAGCTATTTCAGGGTGGGAAACGATGCTCTCAAATCTGGGCTGTTTTCCTCCCAAGCTGTGAACTCAGCGCTGGATGACAAATCACAGCATCTCTTGGCCCTGACGGTAGGGCCACCCTGGCTCGCCTCCTCCTCTGCTGATGGAGAATCGAGCACCCACCGCGGGCAGTCACTCAGTCTGGGAGAGTGAGGAGGGCAGGGTAGGCTTCGGTCCCCCCACCTTGCCGCCCGTGGGAATCTGCTGCCAGCCCAGCCTGGACAGAAGAGAGGCAGAGGGTCCCAAGTGCCCTCTCATTCGTTGCAAGCAGGGATGAGAGAAGCTGTTCCCTTGAGCAGAAGCAGCAGCAGCAGCAGCAGATCTGAACAAAGTGCCAGCTGCAGGCCCCCCAAAGCCGAGGCTGCAACTCTTGCTCTTGCTATTTCAGGGCCTTTTGCCTGGGGCCTGGGCCTGGACGAGCAGTCAGCTGCCAGAAGGCTGGAGTGACAGAGTGCAGACCCCTCCCCCGCCCCTGCCGGCGCTGAGTAATTGGCACTAAACTCGGATGTGTCTGGATTTAATCTAACCTGAGCTCGGTTGCTAACTTGCCTGATGGAAAGCTGCCCAGGCTCCAGCGCCTAAGCCAAGAGGGCCCGGAGATCTGATCCCTGCAGCGCGGGGCCAGCCCTTCCTGCCTAGGCTGCCAGCGAGATGCCCCCGCTCCGGGCCCAAAGGCCATTCTTCAGGTGTTCCCCAGCCATCACCTCATCGGATCCCCAAGACAGAAGTGCTGTGCCCAGAGGGATGTGGCTGAGAGGCTGCGCCCCTGTCGCTGGACTGAGATGGAGGCTCCGAGTCAGTCACCGCCCCAGGGTGGGAGCAGAAGTAGCTGAGCCGACAGGGAAAACCATGCTTGTCCCTTCCGCAGCACTGTAGGGGAATAGGCTCAGCCTCCCGGCACCCAGAGAAAGGGAGACTGACCCACAGAGGCCCACTGGGAGAGACCTGAGCCCTGGCTCTGAGTCACCCCACTGTACCCTCTTTTCTGCATCTGCATTTGATTTTCGGAAGCCAGCCTGTGTCTCTGAGCTGGAATCATACCAGCCTTGGACACCTCCCCTCCCATAGAACAAGGACACCTTGCACAGGACTGGAAAGGTCCAAACCCTAACCCTGTTGACCTCTTTCCTTTCCTCCCGCATCTTCATGCCTTCAGGTTCCCTTCCAGCCAGCTCTTCAAAGCTTCTCTGCTCCATCCAGCCCACACCTTTGAGAGAAGGTGTCTCTGCTCCCTCTAGCCTCCCTCTGAGTTGGCACCTCTTGCTGTGGCAACCTCCCCCAGAGCACATCCAGGTGTTATGGGAGGTGCTGATTCCTGAGCCGGCCATCTCTCCCTCTAGAGCATCATCCTATCCCTTGCAGGCAGTGAGCATCAGCAGGCTTGTGGGTCATCAGGGAGAACAGAGTTCTCTTCACTCCATCTCATATAAGTGCACATCTCCCCTGTGCTGCAGCCACAGGCCTCACCCTGCCTCCTAGCCTGGCCCCTGCTAGGCTTGGGGCAAGCAGGAGAGCCCTGGTGAGTGGTCTCAAGCAGGAGGTGAGACATGTCCAGCTAGAACATGCTTCTGTTTGTTTCTGGGTTGAGTAGGCATGCCCAGGGAGCAATCAGGCTGCCAACTTGGAACTCTGCCCTGACTTCCATCCGGATGTCATACTTCTCCCCAGAGGGCTGCCCAGACCCCTACCTTGAGTTGGAAAGAATTAAAAGGACATACAATTGGAGGGCAATCAAATCCTTTCTCATTTATTTTGCTCTTAAAACTCTGATTCCCAGCTAAGATATTGTCAGTGGAAGAAACATAAAAAGTGTATATCTTAGACATAATTTTGAATGAAAATTATGAAGCAATTGGTAACCACTAAAAGGCCACAACATAGTTAACATGATTTGGGCCAAAGTTAAAGTCTCTGGATGTGAATTCTGGCTCTGCCATCAATTAGCTGTGCCTCAGTTTCCTCATCTGCAAGATGCATGTCAGGACCTGCATGGTTGGGATGCTGTGAAGATTGAGTGAAAGTATAGAATTAGCTTAGAACAGAGCCTGGCCTCCACTGTGCTCTCAGTGCACGTAATAACGCAGGATGTGCACTCTATGGGGGCTGAGGGAGAGTGGAGATTCAGAGGGGAGGGCAAGGCGATGGACCAGAAGTTGGGGCTGACTCTCAGGATTCTTCTTTGGGAAAAAGAAGGAGAAAAGGCTGGCCTAGGACCTGGGCTCAGGAGGGGATGGGAAAAAGCCATGTGCCTGCAGAGCATGGAGGCAAAGCCATCATGTGGGTCCCAGGCCGAAGGCCAGGAGCTGCTCAGGCCATGCTGTCATCACGATGAGGTCAGAAACAGAAACAGAACACCGGCCTCTTTCTGGGCCACAGAAAGGAACCGCAAGCTCAGGATGCGGAAAAGAGTTGAAGACTAGCCGGGAAGGGAAGCCAAGGTGTACTCTGGATCCCTGGGCCCAGCTGCACACACTTCAGGGGCAGAACACATAGCACATTCCTACAAAATCAGTTAAATTTGGGAATTTCTTCTAGAAATAGAAGAATTGATAACTTTGGATTTGGATTTGAGTTTTCATGACTAGATGAATGACAACCACCCTTCTCTGTTCTGGATTTTCTCTCTTCCCAGGGTTGCTTTGCCTAATATTGAGTCAGGAGCCAAGCTCACCATTGGCCCATTTACATCCCAAGGCTTTTTCAAAATAAGGAGATTTGAGAGTCCCACTCTTCCCAAGCCAGCAGCTCTGGAAGAGTAAGTACAGGTATCTCTGATTGTAACAAGCACCCCAGTGATTGGTGCTCAGGATGTAGGACACTGAGCAACACAGGCTGGGATATGACATATTGGTAAAGCTTGATTATGAGGTCACTAACAGCAAAAGCAGGACTGAAATACCAAGAGGCACAAAATTCTTCTTTCCCAGACCTCAAATGAAAACAGTTCAAGGCAAGGAGGCCATACCTTCTCTTTATTTAAAACTTTCTAGGGATCCCTGGGTGGCACAGCGGTTTAGCCTGCCTTTGGCCCAGGGCGCGATCCTGGAGACCGAGGATCGAATCCCACGTCGGGCTCCCGGTGCATGGAGCCTTCTTCTCCCTCTGCCTGTATCTCTGCCTCTCTCTCTCACTGTGTGCCTATCATAAATAATAAATAAATAAATAAATAAATAAATAAATAAATAAATAAATTCTTAAAAAAAAAACTTTCTAGAGTAGCGCTCCTCAAAGAAACTTTCTGCAGCAATAAGTGTTCCAGATCTACAGTGTCTGATATGGTAGCCACTAGCCATGTGTCACTATGGAACACTTAAAATTTGTCAAGTGTGAGTGAATTTTTAATTTCATTTTTTTTAACTAATTTAAGTTTAAATATTTGTTATCATGTGTGGCTAGTGGCTATCATATTGGGAGGTGGAATTCTGAAGGAAGGTGGGTTACAGAGGGATGAGACATGAGGTTGGCACTGGCTGTAACTCAGTTCCACACCCATATGCACACATGTACGCACACATACACATCTCACAAAGATAGTCCTATCAGTGGAGCTAACAAGTGAAAGGGTTTTGCTTGGAAACTGGCCCAGTGGAAAGAAGAGAGCAATGCAAGGCATCTATGTGGAGTACTGGGCCTTGCATCATGTCAGCTTCTCTCTCTCTCCCTCTCTCTCACACACACACATAAATAAATAAATAAATAAATAAATAAATAAATAAATAAATAAATCGAGAGAGGGAGAGAGAGAATGAGCTAGAGAGACAGATGGAGAAGGAGAGAGAATCTCCAGCAGACTCTGCACTCAGTGCAGGACTGGATCCCACAACCATGAGATCACAACCTGAGCCAAAACCAAGAGTCAGATGCTTAGCCAACTGTACAACCCAGGTGCCTCATGTCATATCCTCTCTTAAGAAATAACAAATGCAAGAAGGCTGGCCTCCCCATGGCCCACTGTCATACCTATATTTCACTTGACTGCAACCAGACAATTGTGCTTTGTTATCATCCTGCAGACTCAGATCAGTAATAAGCCAAGGTGGCTGATATACCCAATGGCAGGAAAACAATACTAAGAGTTTCTGAAAGGTCGTGAGCTGACAGGGGGGTGGGGGGATACTAAACCAAAACCAAAACCAGGAAAGCTGGCAGAGCACACAGGACAGAAGCAAGAGATGGTTGTCACTGCTTAAGGACACTAGCAGGTGGTATCTTTTCACCCTCAGCCACTTTGGGTCCCAGCTGAATGTGACTTTTGCTCCAAAGAGCTGATTTTTTTTCCTCTAACAGTTTTAAAAACACCAGGCACCTAACATTGTTAGATAATTTGAGACAAGAATGAACATCTCTAAATAATGTGACATGGACTAGATTAGATACCTCCTGGGGGAGTGTTTGGGAACTTGACAAGGGCCTTGCTCAGGTGAAAAATGATTCTTTTAACTCTACCATGCATTGGTAGGTGTAAAAACAGCTCTCATCTGAATAGTGGCCTATGGACAATAATGCCAGTTTTTGGCTCATTCCCTGAGATTTAGAGACCAAACCTTATAAGGCATTTGTGAAAACCAAATGTCTGACACCCTTGCAGGATGTGTGAAGCCAGGGACAGACATTTCTGGCATGTTTCCTGCTTGCTGTAAGTAATGCCAGGCCTGTGATATGTTAATGAGGTCATTATGGAAATCACAGTAAGTCTATGAGGTGCATGGACTAGCTGAGCATCAGACAGTCAAGTGTCATGGGCCTGGGAGCTCTGGGAGTAGTTCCCCAAAATTCATATTGAATTCCAGGGAGAGTTCTATGTCACCTGGCAGCCTGTTGCCACACACATCCTTCTCTGAGGTCTCTGGCCTCAACCACGTGGTGAAGCCTTGAGTCAGTGCGAAAATGCACATGTGTGAAGCCATCTGCCACCAGAAACGAATGACCACTGGCTGGGTCTCTGAGAGGCAGTTTATACAAAGTGATCTGTGATTTTAGCACCAAATGCTCCATGAATCCTCACAATCTCGTATGAGGGGGATGGGTCCAAGGCTCAGAGGTTATCTGGAGGAGGGACCTGGCCCTGCATTGGGCCAGAGGGACCCATCTGGCCAGCAGAGTGGATGCCTACATTCACCTCAGTGGTCATACACCTGAGTGGTCATACCCCCCAGTGGACATACACAGTTCATGTGGACTGTGCTCTGGGGCAGTGGTAAAGCCCTTCTCCCTGCTCTGGAGGTGTGAACACAGCCTTGTGAGTTATATGACTTCCCCACAAGCAAAGCACAGAATGTGGCACAGCAAAGACTAATGGGGGATCTGCTGACAATCTGTTTTGCCTCTCACCTGTGCCCTCTTTGTTGATTGATGTTGAGGGGTAGGGTGGCTTTCTGATACCCCCACATCCTGATGCTCCCTCTCTGGAGTAGGAGAGGAAATGTTCTAGGCTGACACTGTCACACTTGGCCCCACTCATATCTCACCTGCAAGGCACATGCCCTGCTAAGACAGGAATGGTTATAAGAGGTAATGCAGGGGATCCTGTTGATGGAACTGTTCTGTATTTTGATTATGGTGGCAGTATCATCAATGGACAGGTGATAATTTGCATAGAATTAAACACAGAGAAACCCATACAAACTGGTGAAAACTAAGTAAGGTCACTAGCTGTATCAGTGTCAGTTTTCTGGCTATGACACTGTATTACAGTGCTGCAAGACATCACCATTGAGGGAAACTGGGGGATGTCTCCATAATATTTCTCACAACTATAAATGAACCTGCCATTATCTTAAAATAAAAATTAAAAACATGCATTGAAAAAAAATAGTACAGTTTGGAGTGTGTTGAATTTAAGCTACTTTAAGGAAGAATCAGATGAAGGCTGGGAGGATCCTCCTCCTTCATTGCCTCTGTCTCCTCTTCAGGTCCCAGGATTCACACTCACCTGCTGGCCTGTCTCCCTAGCACCAGGACCTGAGGACAGTGCTGGGAGGAGAATTCCAAGTGGATCCAGACAAGTGAGGAGTGAGAGTGATTCCAGGGGGCACTCTCCAGAGACCTGGGATATGCATGGGGTTACAGGCTCACAGCTGGGCAGATAGGTCAGGCTTCTGTGTCCGGCAGGAGAACAGCCCCATCTGTTCTCAGATCTTCACTATGTGGACTCCTTTCAGGGTGGGAGAGAGAAAGATTTAGAACTGGGATGAGGACATATTACTCTTATTTAAAACAGCCACAAAATGTCTATCAACGAAAAAAGTATATCATAAAAAATACTTTTAATTGATGGGTTTTTTGTTCTGTTATAGACTCCAACCATATTCGCATTTTCATTTTCCTATTTTAAGGCAGGCATGATCTTGTAACCTTTATTAGTGTTTATCAGGACATTATAATTTTAAGAGCATCTCATGGTCAGATCCACTTGGAAGATACTGACCAAGCTAGCTGCACAGCACCTCCAACTTCTCCATGGTCCAGGGCTTTCCAGGATCCTCAATTCTCAGGTCTCTTTACACTTGCTGTTTTGTGGCAGGCCATGATGGCTGCGGTAGTACTGGACTGGGCCCATGGGGGTGAGCAAACCTATGTTCTTCTCATAGCTCAGTCTTGGAAGGGTAGGATAGATGATTGACTGCAAAATGAGATGGTATCTGGTCTAAAGCTCAGAAATACTGCAACCCTGCTAATGAAAGCATGGCTTCTCCTGTGAAACCTGTTGGTATCGGTGTGTGTGTGTGTGTGTACTTTGTTTTGTTCAGGATTATGACATTTCTTCCATGTACCATTCATAAAAGGCAGGATTCAGTGAGATCAGATGCTATTTACCTTCATTAAGAGTTAGCCAGGCTTGATTCCTTTCCTGAGGCTCTCTCCTCTCTCCCTTGCTTAGGGAAAAACATCTCACACTGAGTGTTCCTCTACTGCTGTAAGATACAAACAGAATGCAAACAAGAGTTGGAATCTTGCCTTGAGTGTATTAATATAGACTTACTTCATAACTGCTGTCAATTAAAAACAAAATATTTCCCAGAGGGTCTTACCTCATCATATTGTAAGACAGCAATTTAAAACTGCCCTAGGGGCACCTTCGTGGCTCAGTCAGTTAAGCATCTGCCTTCAGCTCAGGTCATGATCCCAGCGTCCTTGGATTGAGCCCCACATATGGCTCCCTGCTCAGTAGGGAGTCTGCACCCCTCCCCCTGCTCATGCTTGCCAGTGTGCTCTCTTTCTCTCTGAAATAAACAAGTAAAATCTTTTAAATGAATGAATGAATGAATGAATCAATCAATCAATCAGTCTGCCCTAAGGTCAACATCCTAAGCAAAAGCAATCAATCTGAGAAATAAGGAGTAACGCATACTGGAAGCACATGGCACACGTGATATGTGAATATGGATATGAAAATGCCTGTAGCATACACGACTGATGGGTAATTAGAAGGAAAGTTGATTATTGGGAACTTGAGAAGTGGTAGGTTGCCATTTATGTCCAGCAAATTTAAATACCTGGGTTAATACCGAAATGTGGGTTTCTTAGACCTTGATATTTGCTATAAGCAACTATTTCTGCATAACTTGGATCATGTTTTCCTTATGGCTACCTGATCAATCAATTCATTACCTACTGTGCCCCACTTATTAAAATGGGGACTTAAAAATGGGCCCTGAAACTTCGCTCTGAAGACTCTGGAACAACAGAACAAGAGACCAATAGTCTTTGTAGCAAAGAAGTTTCTCAGCTTTTAGTAATACAGGGAAATCTGAAACTCCTTTAGACCTCTAGGACTTTGGGTTTATGACTCTAGAGGAACTACTCTGGGAAGTTAAGGAACTCCAATTTAGGAAAATGTCAGAAGACATGCAACTGCTTTGAGGACATTTTTCTCAGATTAGTAGGAGTCATGTCACTAAAGAAGTCTCCTTTACAATTATCCTCCCTTCAGACAACACCAGTGAGGTCACTGCAACAGGTGTCGAATTTTGAGAGTCAAGGCCACAGAGTATACCCTGTCTAAGGAATATTAGTATCAGAAGAGCAAAAAGGGTAGATTCAGTTCAGATCCCTGGGGGTATCAGAACCCAAAACCACGATAAAGGGGCAGAACAGGGGTCAATTAAACATGTAGCCAAGACTTCAAAGCCACAAGAAGACTGACAGAATTGGAACAGATCAGAATGAGAAGGTCCTGAATGAAGTCTCTAAAACAGCATTGCTTGTATTCATTGTAGGGTACATGGGTGCCATGGACTGAACTTTTGTGTTCCCCCAAATTCATATGTTGAAAAGCTACCCCTCCAGGTGATGGTATAAGAAGGTGGGGCTTTTGAGATGGTGGAGCCCTCAGAAATGGGATTCATGTCCCCATGAAAGAGATCCAAGAGCTCTCTGGCCTCTTCCACCAGGTGATGACAGAGAAGTCAGCCATCTGCAAGTCAGAAGCAGCCCCTCACTGGAACTCGACCATGCTGGCACCCTGATCTTGGACTCCCAGCCTTGAGAGCTGGAAGCAGTCAACACGTGCTGTTTATAAGCCACCCAGTCTGGTGCTTTGCAGCCTAGACTGACTAAGACAATGGGCAGGTCAGGATGACTTAAAGGTGTCAGTGCAAGAATGACAAGGCTTGAGAGCTTAGTCTAGGTTCTATGCTTTTTCTCAGAGCTGAGTAGGATCAGACAATTTTAAGTTTGTCTATTCTTTTAATAGCATTTATATTTGCTATGTGACAGGCACTGTGCTGAGCTCTGGATAAACAATAGTAAATAAGGCATAAGCCTTGACCTGAAGGAACTTATAATTTAGTAGTGGAAATTAAAAATGGAAAGACAATGGCAATATGGTGTTTTAAATTCCACAATAGTGGAAAGTTCTGGGTGGAACTGAAGAATCTGACACAGGCAGTCTTGGAAGGGAGAGAGAAATTTTACAGAGGAGATATTGTATAAGGTAATAAATGTGTAGAGTACTTAAAAAAGATGGTCAGGTGAACCAGTGAGGAGTGCATTTTAATGAAAGGGTTAGCATGCACAATAGAAGCTTCCTTAACCAGCTGTTACTCAGCTGCTTCTCTGGATTCCTAGACACTCATCCTCCCTTTGCAAACATGTTGAAGGCATATGCAGAGCTGACTGCTCAGCGGGCTACCCTTGCTCATCCTTTCCTAGCTTGACTTAGTACTCCTCAAGGGTCAGCTTCATTTTTCCCAAATCTGTTTATGATTGCTATGCTTGTTATCAAAGCAGTTTACTTCAAGTAAATGTTATTAAAATTGATGAAATATGATGAGTACAAAGAGTGTAGTTTATATGAAAATTAAATGGTAATGCTTGAAAAAGCTTGCTAAGCTTTAGCCACTTAAATATAATGCTATTTAATTAGGTGTAGATGAGCAGCTGTAAATTGTTGGAGAAATAAAATAGTAACGTTCCTAGTTCTGGGGAGGGTATTGTGCTGATAAGGAGATAATGAGCAAGCCTTATCTCCTACAGATGCAGAGTGCTTCACAACATCCCAAATGTTTTTTACTCATCATAACACCTTAAAACACTTGTTTTTCCTCCATTGTTCCCATACAGTCTATTGTTCTCATATTCTCATATTCAAATTTGAGAGACATGAGCTATAATAAAGTACATGGGTTTAGGGTCAGGTCTGAGTTCAAGATCCGCTTCTACCACTTAGCAATTTTCTACTCTTAAAACTTCCTTAAGCTCACTCACTTCTGTTTCCTCATGCCTGAAGCAGGAAGAATAATGCCCACTAGGCAGTGTTAAGGAGCAGCTTCAATTATTGCCCAGATGACGTTCTATCATTCATCTGTCACTCTTTGCTAGCACTCTCCTAAGAACTGTACATTTACTATCCAGGAACTGTCACAACAATATAATAAGGTACTATCCCTATTTTACAGATCTGGAAACCAAGACTCATGCTGTTAAATGAGTCACTGGAGGGCACAAGCAAATAAGTTGTAAGAGACAAAACTCAAAGCACCCATCTTTAAGAATGTAACTGCTTTACAACATGAGAAGACTGGCTCACATGCATCCAAAATGCTCCTGGTTGTGATTCCCTGTGGAAGTCCCCTCCTCCATGAGGATGTTCACTCCTGCACAGACATTCCTTTTGTTCTCTTTCATCTTTCCCTGTGTATGGGACACAACCAGAACCCCAGTCCCTTGCCCTCAAAGCAGACAGAAATTTCTGTGATGGCCCTGTACAATGCCGGCAGTGTACAGAAATATGAAGGCAATGTAGGGTCCAGGGAAAATGCATGGTTAAAAAATACAATTAACGAAGTTTAAAGTTAAGCCCATTGCCTTAGTAACTCTGGGATGTCTATGGCCACAGATTGAATTCCTCCAGGACAGGCATCTAGTAGGTTCTATATGGCTATTTGGCTCATGTTTCTCAGGAAGTATCCAACTCTAACAAATATGAGGAGACCAACATGAAAAAAATGAGTTCATTCATGTTCATCCAGTTTGCCTCCTCAGCATAAACTGTTATTCTGAATCCCAAGCTAGGCCACTCTCCTGAGAAATAACTCTCAGAATAAGGCAAATAATGACTGATCAATCACAGGCACTGGCTCATTTAAACTTCATAATCACTGTATGAGGTAGACATCACAATCATCCCTACTTTGTAAATGAAAAGGCAGACACCAAGGGCAAATAGTGACTTCCCAGCACTGGCTGGGATTCAAAGTTCTACCTGGGGCTCTCTCACTACACCTATCTATTCCCTACCTTTCCCCAATCCTACGTGACCCTTAGGAGATCACATCACTAAGCTCAGTGGAATAATTGAGTCTTTAAAATACAGAATTATCAATAAATGCAGTGTGAAATATATGGGTTTTGAAGACACAGAGAGGGCAGCCCAGGTGGCTCAGTGGTTTAGCACTGCCTTCAGCCCAGGGCCTGATCCTAGAGACCCGGGATCAAGTCCCACGGTGGGCTCCCTGCATGGAGCCTGCTTCTCCCTCTGCTTGTGTCTCTGCCTCTCTCTCTCCATGTCTCTCATGAATAAATAAATTTAAAAATCTAGAAAGAAAGAAGAAAGAGAAGAAAGAGAAGAAAGAAAGAAAGAAAGAAAGAAAGAAAGAAAGAAAGAGAAAGAAAAGAAAGAAAGAAAGGACACAGAGAGAGGCAGAGACATAGGCAGAGGGAGAAGCAGGCTCCTCACAGGGAGCCCAATATGGGACTCGATTCCAGAACTCCGGGATCATGCCGAGAGCCAAAGACAGACACTCAACCGCTGAGCCATCCAGGAGTCCCCTGGCCATTCTCTGAGTAGCTCCCAGACTATGACATACAGCATCTCAAACAATTTGTGTTTTTCCACAGTAGAACCTCACTTTAAGAGTCTAAGAATTCTGAAATGTAACTAATTCAATGCAAATAAAAGAAAAAAAAAGAAACAAAGAAAACTCAAACTAAATTTTATCAGTTGTCAACGGCATGACATAACGACTTACATAGTTTTTAGTTCTCAATGATGTCATTACAAGTGTTAATTTGATGTTGTGACAATATCTATCAAGAAAGAGTAGAAGAGCCTTGAGGACATTATGCAAAGTGAAATAAGCCAGTCACACAAAAGAATAATACTGTGTGATATGAGGTATCTAGAGTAGGCAAATTCATAGATACAGAACATAGACTGGTGGTCACCAGGGGCTGAAGGGAAGAAGGTATAGGGAGTTGTTTAATGGATACTCAGTGTCAGATTTTACAAGATGACATTTTGGAGGTTTTGTGCACAAGAATGTGAATGATCTCACACTTAACGATGGTTACTATGATAAATTTTATGTTTTACCACATAGGTTTTGTTTTTAAAAGAAAAAAATGAGCAGAAGATGAATATCCTTCACATACTATGCTTCCCCGCATTTTCACTTTCCTATAATTAAGATTACTAGCTAGCCCTGTTTGCTTAGGACAACCTCAATTCACTCTCATCGTCCAGTGCAATTACTCATGGGTTCTTTTCACTCTTAAAAGTGTCATGGGTGATAATCATTATGCTCATTGTATCCAATATGCCTTTGGTAACAAAGAACAACTAGAGAACTTAAAGCTGGTGAGCACATCTTGCCTATCATCAGCATCCACATTCCTTGATTTACTCCTTCATTCATGTGAAATCAGAAGGACCTCTGCTTACCTTGTATCTGTTATCACTCTGGGCCCAACATTTGTGTTCAGGTGACTGTCTTCCCAGATAGACTGGGGGTCCCTCAAGGGCAGGACTGATATCTAATTCATCTAATGTCCCCAGATCCCAGCCCAATGGCTGACACACATCAGATTCCCAGCAGAAATCTGCTGGATCACAAGATGTCCTAGTACCAGCTAAAAGACAACAGTGAAGGAGGACTGGCTTTCATTAGTGTTGAGCCCTCAGAACGGTCTTTCCCCTGTGCCCTTGGGGATGGCCTGTTTGGATGGGCAGACAGAGGGAGGGCAAGCTCCTCAGCTAAATTTCTCTCTTACATATTATCCACTTCCAAGACCCTTGAATGGTCTTTATCTTTCCTATTGATACTTTCTATGTTGTTGTTGTTCTTTGACAAACTTAGAAACATTTCCATCAGTCCTGAAATAGATGCTCACAGCAAGCCAATACATGCTTGATAATGCTTGTCCATGTCCCCCTAATATAAATTACTCATTTATAAATCAGAACTTTAAAACTCTAGTGCAATGGCTCAGCAAGTTGGGCTAATTATCTCAGCTAAGTAGCAGGCTTTGTAAGCCTGGTCTTGGTTTCCTCTTTCCAAGGCAGTGCTGTCCTCAAGGTGAGTTTCAGGGAGTCACCTCCTCAGATGCTGCACATTCATCTCCAAGTGTTGGGTTGAATTACACCCTTCTTTGGGTGTTGTTTGGACCTCTTCTAATTTCTAGTGACCTGTGGCCATTTAGGAACTCAGGGATGGCATCTCTATCTTCCAAGTTGATTAAGGTCTCTGAGTCCAGGAAAGCATGGAGCTTAACATGCTCCAGTCCTCTGCTTACTTCCTCTTCCCTCTTCTCTTCTTCAGCGCAGCAGATTTGAGGGCTCAAGAATCCAGGACAATGGGAGGAGAGGCCTAGAGAGGAGCACTAAGTAAATGTTAATGAACCAGCAGGTTCAGATCAGAGTGTCTTTTAGGGATTTCAGAATTGTTTTGATAAATTAAGCCCAACATCTGGATGGCATTTCGATTAAGAACCATCAAGACTACCTACTTATCCCTTGGCCAGTCTTGCCCAGAGTGCATCCTTTTCATTAGTCTTTTAAAAACAACTTTGGTTTTACTTATCCTCTCTAGTGTATTTTTTTCCTATTTTATTACTTTCTGTTTCCATCTTATGTTCTTCCTCCTTCAAATGTTAACATCTTAATATGCGTCTTAGTTGTTAATTTACAACTTTGTGTGGAGCGTTTTTTCCTTTTCCTGCTGATTGTCAGATTCATTGGGGTTCTTCTTTTGACACAGTGCCCTGTGTGTCTTGTGTGCAATTGGATAATGACTAATAGATGAGACAATTATCTTTCAGGAGGGCTCTGCTTAAGGAAGGAGATAAGATAGTACATGATATGTGTTCAATTAATAACACAATAGAACTGACTCTAAGATTTCATAGGAATGCTTATCAGTGACAGTTCCAGGGAGGAGGGCAGAGCAAAGAGTCTGTCTCTGTGGACAGGCTGAATCTGAATGGACTCAGAGAAGTTGGAGGGAAGGCCAGTGGAGGCACCTTCATAAGCCCACCATGAGCCCCATTCAGGCCCTACCACCTCTGTCCAGGGGAAGACCTCTCCCAATGTGAGGAGACTATGGGGCAAAAGGCCTGGGAAAGGAGCCAAGAACACATTGCAGAGGATCAGTGGTGGGCATGGGGGCATTCTGACACCCAAGAGCAGTGTCTGCATGCAGAGAGGCATCCTTGAAACATCTGGGCAGCAACACGATGAGCAGAGTGAGGTTAGAGAGAGACAGCTTGACTTGGAGACACTGGAAGCAGAGGGACCAGCAGGGAATGAACCATGGGCAAGATCACAAGTAAGATGACAGAATGGGAGGATGTGGACTGAGTGACTTCCCACCTGAGTTTCTGGAGGTGGGAGGGCCAGGGGGTGCAAGTATGTTCCATGTACACAGTTCCTCCAGTTCAGACACGGATAGGTCCATTTAACAAAGCATCTTCATGACAAAGTATAAGTCCAACCTTAGACAGGAGATGGAAGCGAGACCATATACACGAAGTGGCACCCAGGGAAACTGCACCCTAGTCTTTGGGGGATGCAAGTCTCTGCTTTCTCTAACACATCCCACCTCCTTTCCAGGCCTTCCTTCACTCAGGTCACTTTTGATCATATCACCTTATTTCCATCAGAGCATTTCTTATGACCTGGAATTCTTTTCCTTGACCACTAGCTTATTGTCTCTCTCTCTCAACTACAATATGGCTACTCAAAAGCTATCCTCTGAACCCCCAGTGCCAATGATATTATAATACAGCTGGCATAGAAGGGGCTTCATGTATGTTGGTTGAAATGAAACAACACACCGTCACCCTGGCATCTTCATCCGTCACTTAAGAGTGAGAGTGTCACTCTCAAGAGGAACTACAGTGGAATAGAAGGCCAGGCCCATTCTTCGATCAGCCACATGGATTCTCCCACAACTTACCAGCCCTGTGGTTCTAGGGCTCCCAGCTCTTACTTCTGAAAAGTGGGAATTCTAACTTACAAGGCTATTGTGACAATAAGACAAAGCATGTGAAGTGCCCAGCCACACACAGATGGTCAGTGAACAATTGCTGCTATGATCATACCTGATGACCTCACAGGGTCCTTTGTCTGTTTTGTTGTTTTGTTCTATTTATTCAATTTTTCTTAAAGGAAATTGACCCAGGTCACTCAGGACATCAGAGCTGATGATGTCAGGGATACTAGAGGTGGAAGGGAGAGCAGAGACCTGGGTTCCCTGGAGCCCCTGGATGAGAGGAACTACTCCTCCTGCCTCAAGAGACCTTGTCCAAGGCTGCAGAAAAACTCCTGTGGCACCCCAGTCTCCAGGCAGAGAGTGAAGAGGTTTAAGGTTACAAAGGAATAGGTTTAGACCTTGAGAAGCTTCTTAGATTTTTCAGACCTGCCCCAATAGTATGAGTCAAAATTTCCCAGTAAGAGCCTAATAGTTATTACTCAGGAGAGAAGATGTAGAAAAAGGAGAATTTTGATCTCACAACTGCTGAACAAGATCCATAACTTCATAAAAATTTATCCCCACCCTCGGCCTTTAGGAAACACTCTCCCCTCCTGATTCTGCAGTTTCATTTTCCCCTGGTTGTCCTCTTCCTCTTCTGGGGTCCACCTCAAGGTCTCTGTGGGCCCTCCTTCTCTTACCCCAAATAAGCCCTGGTTCCTGTCTATAGCCTTAGTGATTTCTTTCTCCCGGGGCACCCCCATCCCCACAGCATCATCAACTTACCCACGATTATTGACATGTCCCCCTCACTTGTCCCACCTCTCTGCTTCAGACCCACATCACATGCCTGACCACCTGCACAGCCCCTCCATTTGGTGGCTCTAAGCATCTCAAGCTCAATATGCCTCACCCCCCCAAATCTGCTCATCATGTTTCTCTGAAGGCCAGTCTCCAGGTTCTTCAGTTCTGCATGGCTTCTCCACTCCCCAGGAGAAGACAGCAGACAGGAGCTCAGACTTGGCCTTTCCATCCCCAGACCACACACAGTCAGTCATGTGGTCTGGTGGATTTCATCTCTGTTTACCACTCTTCTCCATCTTTTTCATCTTCTCCACACCCCTGCCCATTCAGGCCCTGCCACCTTTGTCCTGGTATCTGAAGAACCTCTGACTCATGTCCCAACCATAGGTCAGCCCTTTCCATCTGTTCTCCATGCTGCCATCAGCACCATCTTTCCAAATGCACCAAATGCAAACCAGATAGATTGCATAACCCACTCCCCCTTAGCATCCTGTAGGACTCCATTTGATGAAGTTGAGTTGAGGTCAAGAAAGTGGCTACTCCTTGAGGTGGGGCAGCAATGACTGTGAGGGGTAGGAAGGAGTCCTATGCAGATCTGGAAATGTTCTATATTATGATCCAGGTGATGGTTACCTGGATAAATAGGTCAACATTCATCAAGCACGAACTGAGCATTTGTATACTTTACTATATGTTAATGATATGTCAAAAAATAAAAGCAGAAAATATATAAATCTATACAATCTATGGAAAGGGGAAAAAATTTAATACCCTATCAGGGCTTTCAAATCTCTTTTAGAATGAAACCAAATATTTCAACATGGTCTGTGTTTAGGATGCCACTTATCTTGGCTGTTCTGGCAGTCTTGACTTGTGCCTAAGGTCCTGGTATAATTACTGATGTGACCAAATTTGTATGATCAATTATATGGCCATCTCCCTCCTGCCTCTGGGCTTCCCTTGCTGTTCCTCTTTACCCAGTTAACAACTCACTCCTCAGATCCCAGCTAAAACATTATTTTCTCTGAAATGTTCTCTTACTTAGCTCCAAATCAGTCTAAGGATGGTCCCTTTGCTGACTACACCAACAATGACCTGTATTTTCTCCACCCCCATCCAAGTCAGTTGGCAAATTAGGATGGCAATATGACCATCCTTGTAGTTTTGACATTTATTTAGATGTATTCATCTTCTTCTATTTAGGATCAGGAAATATAAACCTCTCATTTTACGGGCCAGGGGCCTGGGATTCAAAGATATTAAGTAGCTCCTCCAAAGTCACCCTGTGAATTATCACCAGAACCAGGACCAGAACCCATGAGCACCCTGATTCAGGGTCCAGACTCCACAAGTTACTGTAGTGATTAGACTTTGGAACTTTGGGGATATGGTTCTGAATATAATTTCTTGGGACTGGCACAACAATTCAGAAAGTATAGAAGATTTAATTTAATGTCTTTGATCCTATTGGCTATCCTGGAAGTTTACCCTTTCAAAAAGCCCTTGAATGAACAAAACTGTTAGCTGAAGCTTTAGGTACCAGGCCTTTCCTGTTGGGGTATAGTCTAGAAGTTAAAGTGTTTATTACTGTCTGTTTATTACTAAGTGTGCATTCATCCAGTATTAATCCATTAACACAGGTGGCTAGCTCACCTATACACTGGCATCCTATGCAGATAGCAATCACTAGAATGGGCTAAAGGCAGGAAGCTGAGGCTCGGGTCACACTATCCAGACCAGTTCCAGCTCCATTCCTCCTGAATGTGTATGACCTTATCTAACCTCTTTAGAACTGAGTTTCTCATCTGAAAGTCTGGGAAATATTCATGCCTACTCATAAGATTGTTTAAATGACAAAATAAAATAATCTGTACAAAATGCTTCTCATGCTGTAAGCACTAGTAAGTCCCAGTTCTTCCTCTTCTCCTTCCCCTCCCCCTCCTTCACCACTCCTTCCTCTTTCTTTTGTCCTTCTCCTTTTCTTCTTCTTCCTTTTCCTCTCCTTCTTCTAATGATGTCTAAACAATAAAACCACATCTTCTTAGGATGAAGATTCTTTTCTATTGGCCCAGGAAAGCTACAGTGTGTGAGCCACAAAGTGGTAGGCATGGGAGATGAGGTCATTTTTTATATTATACCATCCGCTTGATCTATCTTACTGCTTGAGATGTTCTTAGGCCTGGCTTAAGTTTTTTTGCATCCTTTCTAAAAGGTAGGTGCTAGAACTAAAACATCAAGATGTGGTTGTCCAGAGCAGAAAAGACAATCCCACCATCCACCTGCCCAGGAGCCACACTAGTCTTCCTATAGAGTAGCCTAAATAGCATGCTTTGAGGTCACGAGGTCATTGGTTGACTCAAACTGAACCTTTTGAAAACCTATTTAATAATATGAATTCTTCCAAAATTCCAAGTAGAGGGCAAGGCTGCAGAGGTCAGGTTGTGACCTTCTGAGAGGGAGAAGTTCAAAAGCAGTTCCTCTGGCAAATATTTGCCTGATTTGGTCTGTTACCACAAATCTTGCTTTGTTTATCTGGAGATCACATAGCCTTTCAAGTTTACATCTAACTGGCAGCTGCAGGCCCTGGCAACCACATAGCTGGGCAGATGTTAGAAATCTGAGCTGAGCTGCAGCAGCTGGAATGGCCAAGTGGGTTCCCCAGAGCCAAGGTCTGGGAAAGAAGTACACAAATGACTTTGGGAACACCATCTTTCTAGAAGACGAGAAGCCCAGTCTCTGGTGAGTAGCCCTATTGTTGCCCACTGTGTCTGGATCACAGTAACTGTTTATACAGGAAGGTCATGTCATTGACCACCTGCAGGACAGCAGGCCCCAGAGCTATTTTGCTGGCAAGTAGGTGGAGTTTTCAAGTCAGCATCACTATTGAGACATTTTGCAAACTTTCTAGCCAGAAAGCAATAGATCTGAGTTTCTGACCTATATTATTTTCTTCTCTTTTTTAAAGAAATTCCATTTATATATATATATATATATATATATATATATATATATATTTTTTTTTTTTTTTTTTGGTTAATCAAACCTAATAGCAATACATTTCCTCGGTTCTTATTTGTCCAAAAGTCTTATTTCTCCTTCACTTTTGGAGGATAATTTTATAGGGCACAGAATTCTAGGTTGGTAAGTTTTTCTCTCAATACTTCAAATAATTCACATCCTTTTCTTCTTGCTTGCATGGTTTCTGATGAGAAGTAAAGTACAATGTTATCTTCGTCCATCTGTAATAAGGTGATTTTTCCTCTGGCTTCTTTCATGATTTTTTCTGTATTTGATTGTCCATAGTTTGAAAATGATATGTCTAGGTGTAGGATTTGGGGGGTTCTTTGGGGGGAGGAGGATGGTTTGGGATTTTTGTTGTTATTATTGTTGTTTTAGGATTTATCCTTTCTGGTGTTCTATGAAATTCTTGGATCTGTGGTTTGGTAGCTGAGGTTACTTTGGAGGAGATCTCATTTATTATTGTTTCAAATATTTCCTCCTTATTTCTCTTTCTTCTCTCATAATGCCATTATTCATATATTATACATTTTATAGATGTCCCACACCTTCATTTTGTCCCACCAGTCTTTATTCTCTTTGATTTTGTTTGTTTTTTGTTTTGTTTTGGAGTTTTTTGGGGTTTTTTAATTGTTTGGGTTTTTGTTTTTGTTTTTGTTTTTGTTTTTTGAGGATTCTACTCTATGTCCTCCAGCACAGAAATTCTTTCTTCAGCCATGTCCAACCTACTAATAAATCCATCAAAAACATTTTTTCATGTCTGTTACAGCGTTTTTGACCTCTAATCTTTCCTTTTGGTTCTTAGGATTTCCACCTCTCTGCTTACATTGCCCATCTGTTCTTGCAAGCTATCTACTTTATCTACTAAAGCCCTTAGAAAACTAATCATGGTTGTTTTAAATTCCCACTCCAATAATTCCAATATCACTGTCATATTTGGTTCTAGTGTCATGGAGGGGAAGTATCCTATCGTCCTATGATTAGGTGTCTGCCTTTTAGTAAACCTATGCCTCTGGACTGTGAACTTCACAATTGTTTCTCCATGTTTTTACCCACTTAGGTGGGACAGGATGGCTAAAGTGGGCTGGAGTTAGGTATTTCTTTTCTCTAGGTCAGTTAGATTTGATAATATCTCAGCAGGTCAGATTCTGGTTAACTAGTTTCCCCTGAGGTCAAGCATTGTCAAAAACAGAGTGCTATGATTCCTTTTCCTCTTCTCCTGCCAGAAGCATGAGCAGATTTTTCTCTGATATTTATGGTGGGCACCTGGTCATTGTGGAAGCCCCATTATAAATGGGTACCCCTAGAATTTTTAACTCTCATACATGTCTGCTCTCAGCCTCTAGCAATTCAACTACTGTTCTGATTTTCCTATCCCACCACTGGTTCTCAGGCAGTTTCCTCTCGTGA
The DNA here is from genome assembly GCF_011100685.1 of Canis lupus familiaris. Taxonomy (NCBI): domain Eukaryota; kingdom Metazoa; phylum Chordata; class Mammalia; order Carnivora; family Canidae; genus Canis; species Canis lupus. The sequence goes on from NC_049249.1 coordinate 3,161,754, forward strand.
GTCTTTGGTAAGCTGTGACTTCCTATATTTGCCCTGTCTTTCCAATCTTAAAAGCTGTGGTTTGCCCTGTGTTCTTCCCTCTCTTATAGATCCAAGAAGAGTTGTTGAATTTTTAGTCTATTCAGCACTTTTTCCCTCCATCTATTATTGATTTCAATGCATACCTTGAGGGGAAAACCACCAAGAGTTGGGCTTATTTTACGTGGTTCACTTCTCTCACGAATTTCTGCCACTTAATTCGTAGCTATGTTGGTATCTCTTCAATGCCTTCAAAATATGTTTATTTTGCATTATATCTGGATTTAAAAATTTTTCTTGGCAAAAGAGTCCGTCTACTTCAAGCTACTCTATTTTGGTCAGACTTAGAAATCCCTTTAATTTTATTTTATGAGAGACAGACTAACATACCTCAACAACTCTAGAATTAGAAAGATCTGTGATTCATTTCTGGCTCTGCCACTTACTAATTTTGAGAACTTGAACCTGTTTACTTAACCTCTTAATGTTCAAATTTACAAAGTCCTATGACTGCTGGAGCTAACGTTTTAATGGTAAGGGGGAAAAGAGTACTAAGAACAAGTAAATTAATATATTACAAAATCTGATCAATGCAATAAAGAGATGACAATTATGCATCACTGGCATACAGATAGTATTTAATGATGTGGCAATAGACAGCATCCGTTATAGAAACAGGTTAAAGAAGAGAAGAGATTCCAAAATACAGTTTTGAGAAACGACAGCAGCATGGTAGAATTAGGCAAAGAAAGGGAGCTGCAGATAGGTAGTACGTGAAAAATCGTCGAGATGCGGCATCACAGAAGCTGGCAATGGAGGGTCTCAACAGAACACATGGGTAGACAGCCCTGTCACATACTGCTATGATATAAAGTAAGATGAGGGCAAAATGCTACTTATCTGATTTGATGCTGTGAAAACTGTTGGAAGCTTCAACAAGAGCAGAGATTTTTGTAGACAAAACCAGATAGAGAGGAGTGGAAGAATGAATCAGTGGTAGAGAAAGGCAGATGTCCTATTGAGACAACTTTTGCAAAAGTTCAGCCTTGAAAAAGGGGCAGGCATGGTGGCTATGTTTACAAATTCTCAGCAGGGTGTTTCTCAAGACGCTCCCTCTCCATCTCATGAACCATAGAGATCCACAAACTCAGTGCTGGTTTCCTTTTCCTAAGCTTTTCCAATGAGTCTTTTGTTGTCTCTTCATATGGCTTCTCTTTCTCCTTTCCTTTCTATCAGTGGTACAATTAATATTATCTGGTTTAGCGTTTACAGTTTTTTTTTTTAATTTTTATTTATTTATGATAGTCACAGAGAGAGAGAGAGAGAGAGGCAGAGACACAGGCAGAGGGAGAAGCAGGCTCCATGCACCCGGAGCCTGACGTGGGATTCGATCCCGGGTCTCCAGGATCACGCCCTGGGCCAAAGGCAGGTGCTAAACCGCTGCGCCACCCAGGGATCCCGCGTTTACAGTTTTTAATGAAAGTTGAGTACTTTTTCATTATTTAAAAAAATATTTCCGACTATGTTTACTTTAGATAAATTAGTTGGTAGTTAATATCTTCTATTTATTTACACTTTTCCAAACAGTGAAATAATCTGTCCTAAAATGATGTAGTCAAATTGCAGTTTCTATAGCAGATTCAGAAGATAGACTGCAGGTAAAGCAGCATGGTAGATTACAGAATCTACAAGATTCGGTAAAAATCCCAAATTCAAGTCCAACTCTGTCATCTGGGGTAATTTATTAATCTTACTTTTATAGATTTTATATAGAAAGAAACCTATATAGCTTATCCATATACAGATTATGTATAAATTATAGATTAATTTAATTAAGTTATTTTACATATAAATCTATAATTTTAAATATCTTTAATTCATTTAATCTTTAATCATATATATTCATCTATGTGTATATGTATATATCATTTAATCCTTGATTATATATTCATCTTTGCATATATATCTATATCTATACATCTCTCCTTAGTGATCTACTGAGAATCCTTGATTAGATATTCAAATACTGGCCAACAATAAATTGTTCATTTCATTCTTCTTTCCTCACTGCCATCTCTTTAACCAGCAATACACCTTTTTAAAAAGATGTACCCTTCTTTCTTCCTTTTCCAAATTTCTTTTGTTCCTGAGGACCTGTCCCTATTGGCACTTCATCTTGCCTATCTGCTAGGCATCATTCAATGCAATGCAATCGATTAAAAAAAATTATTTTGCAACTTCCTGGGTCACATACTAGGTCTTTTTTGACACTCATCTTTCATTTCATGAGCTGTTTATTGAGCCTGCTACTTCTTTATTGCTGCTGTTAAAATTATGTTAATAACCATTTTATAGAACCAGTCTTCCTCACACACTTAATTCTTACTTCTGTTTCCTGATTCCCATCTAACCTCTACCAAATCACTGCATTTTCCTATTATCATATGCATCCCTTGCTGCTTGATCTGCATTTTTTAAATTTAAAGTATTCTGCCATCTTCGAAGTCCTGTCTTCAAGGCTGGCTATGTAACTCGTGAGGCCCAGAGCAAAATTAAAATAAGCTACTCTTGTTCAAAGAAACAGGAAAAGGAGTGGAGTTACAAATGTAAAACTATATAGGTTTCCTGTAATAACATCTTATTACAGATAAGATGCAAGGAGACAATAGTGATATTATTTAATCACAGTATAACATACATAAAAGGAACAGGGATGACTTCATGCTGTCCTAGGGCAAAGCCACAGCTGCTGCTGCTACAGCTGCTGCCACACTGTCGTGGCTGCCAATCTGGACCCAGATCCCAATAATGACCATCCCTTCAAGATCCAGAAATGCTCAAGACTGCTGGACACACATGGAGCCCACTGTCCATGGTATCCGCCGGGCCTGACCCAAGATGCACCTGTTGCTGCCTTCTCTGATCACACACATGCTCCCACATCCCATCCGGCTTCAATTACAAAACACAAGTCCAAGGATGATGTTGTTAAGAATTTCAAAATGGCCACAGCAAAACAATAAACCAAGGGTGGGCACTTCTGATGAGGGGGCCCCAGATGGCTACCCCTGTTGTAGGCCCACAGATCCTCCAGCCCAGTCTGTCTGTGCCACTGCTGTGGGCTCTCATGGGTGCTGGGAGAATGTAGCTGTGGCATGCCTACGATGGACACACACTGGACTGGCATACCTTTCTTTCTTCCTTCCAAATTAGTTAAGAGTGGCTCAGGACCTGTGTTTTCAAGATTTACATGCCAGCATGGACTGTTGAGAAATGCGCACTTTGAGTTTGTAATATTTGTTTCCTATACCTCAGTTTACATACATAAAATGAGATTTCATTTGGTTGTCAAAAAAGTGAGAGGTCATGAATGAAATATTATCTACCCTCAAGGACCTCCTGATTTCTCATTTAAATCCATACCTTTACAGGTGCTTATTTCTTCCAAGCTATCAAATGGAAAGCTTCACAGAGAAATCATCTTGATCTGAACCCAGATGGATGAAAACCAGTTTCCCAAGTGCACAAGGAGAGGAAAGAACATTTTCAGGCAGCCTATATGTATGAGTACAGAAATGAAAGTTTAGCAAATTTGGCAAGAACTGTAATAGGAAATTTGGAGCAGGTGGCAGAGGGACAAGAAGAAAGCAATAGCAGATGGAATGACCAGGTCATAGGCCTTTGTAGCCTCATGAGGAATTTTAGACTGGATCTTGAGAGATCTTTAGAAAGACTTTTAAACAGATAAATTGCATGGGCAGTTAGTGTTGCTGAGCATTTTTTTTTTTCTATATACCTATCAGCTATTTGTATGCCTTCTTTGGAGAAATATCTATTTGAGTCCTTATCCCATTTCTTAATCAGGTTTCTTAATCAGGTTTCTTAATCAGGTTATTTGAGTTTGTTTTTTTTGTTTGTTTGTTTTTGCTTTATCAGATATTTAGTTTATAAGAATTTTCTCTCACTCTGTAGGAAAAAAAGTCAGTCTGTTGATTGTTTGATGGGCAGAAGGTTTTTATTTTTACATATTCCCACTTGTTTGTTTTTATTTTTGCTGACTGTGCTTCTGGTGCTATATCCATGAAATCATTGAAATCTTTATGATTTAGTCAAGATCAAAGTCATGACGCCTTTCTTCTATATGTTCTTCTGGAGTTTTGCAGTCTGGGTCTTAACCTTTAAGTCTAATTTTGAGTTGATTTTGTGTGAGGTGTAAGATAGGGTTAATTTCATTCTTTTGCATATGGATATCCAGTTTTCCCAACACCATTTGTTGAGCAAACTATCCTTTCTCCATTGTGTATTTTTGGTAGCCTTGTCAAAGATCATTATTTCTGGGTTCTTATTCTGTCCCATTGATATATATGTCTGTCTTTATGCCAGTAGCATACTGTTTTAATTAGTGTAACTTTGTAATATATTTTGAAATCATGAAGTGTGATGCCTCCAGCTTTTTCTCCCCCTCAAGGTTGATTTAATTGTGTTCTTCTGTAGTTCTATATGAGTTATAGAATTGTTCTTTTACTATTTCTGTAAAAAAAAAATGCTGTAAGATTTTGATAGGAATTGCAATGATTCTGTAAGATCACTTTGGATAGAATGGATGTTTTAACAATACTAAACATTCCAATCCATAAATATAGGATACCTTTCCATTTGTTTGTGTCTTCTTTAATTTTTGTTGATTAATGTTTTTGTACTTTTCAGTATATGAGTCTTTTATCTCCATAATTAAGTTATTTCTAAGTGTTTTATTCTTTTGGGTGGTGTTGTAAATGGGATTGTTTTTGTAACTTCCTTTTCAGATAGTTCATTGTTAGTATATAGAAACACACTGACTTTGTATCCTGCAAAGGATACTTACTGAATTTATTTCTTAGTTCTCAGTTTTGTTTTGTTTTTTGAGTCATTAAGTTTATATATATATATATAGAGAGAGAGAGAGAGAGAGAGAGAATAAATATAAATATATATACATATAAATATATATGTATTTCTCTCTCTATATATATAGAGTAAATATATATATACATATATATGTATATATATATATATTCAAGCCTCTTATTTCTTTTTTTTCCTAATTGCTATGTCTTCCATGACTATGTTGAATAGAAGTGATGAGAGTGGGCATCCTTGTCTTTTTCCTGATCGTAAAGGAAAAGTTTTCAGTTTTGACCACTGCAAATAATGCTAGCTTTGAGCTTTCCATATATGGCCTTTACTATGTTGAAATGTTTTTCTTCTATTCATAGTTTGTTGAGTGTTTTTGTCATGAAAATATGTTGAATTTAGTTAATTGCTTTTTCTGCATCCACTGCAATGATCACTTGATTTTTATCCTTTATTCCATTAATGAGGCATATCACATTAGTTGATTTTCATATGTTGACCATCCTTGCATCACAGAAATTAATCCTGCTTGGTCATAGGGCATGATACTTTAACATGCTGTACAATCCAGTTAGCTAGTATTTTGTTAAGGATTTTTGAGGTTGTTGGTTGGATTTTTTAGATTGATGAGGTTTTACAACCCTCATCAAGGATATTGGGCCATAGTTTTATTTTCTTGTGATGTCTTCATCTGACTTTGGTGTCTGGGGAATGCAGACCTCATAAAATGACTTTGGAAGTGTGCCTTCATCTTCAATTTTCTGGAATAGTTTGAGAAGGACTAAAGTTAATTATTCTTTAAATGTTTGGTAGAATTCACCAATGAAGCCACCTGGTCTTGAGCTTTTCTTTGTTGAGAGGTTTTTGATTATTGGTTCCATCTCTATACTAGTTGCAGGTTTGTTCAGATTTTCTATTTCTTTATGATTTCGTGTTAGTAGGTTGTATATTTCTAAGAATTTATCCATCTCTTCTAGGTTGTCCATTTTATTGCCTATATTCATTCAGAGTAGTCTTTTATGATCCATTTTATTTCTGTGGCATAAGTTATAATGCCTCCTATTTCTTTTTTTAAGATTTTATTTACTTATTAGAGAGACACTGTGAGCAATAAGGGGGCCAAGGGGGAGAAGGAGGGAAAGGGAAAGAATCCCAAGCAGACTCCATGCTGAGCATGGAGCCTAACACAGGGCTTGATCCCCAAACCCTGAGATCATGACCTGAGCTGAAACTGAGAGTCAGACACTTAACTGACTGAGCCACCCAAACACCCCTCATAATGCCTCCTGTTTCATTTCTGACTTTGAGTATTCTCTGTTTTTTTCTTAGTCTGGTTAAGCATTGATTAGTTTTATCTTTCTAAAAAAAAGAAATAGCTCTTAGTTTTGTTGAGACTTTTTGGTTGCTTTTTTTTTTTTTTTTTTTTTTTTTTATGATAGTCACACAGAGAGAGAGAGAGAGGCAGAGACACAGGCAGAGGGAGAAGCAGGCTCCATGCACCGGGAGCCCGACATGGGATTCGATCCCGGGTCTCCAGGATCGCGCCCTGGGCCAAAGGCAGGCGCTAAACCGCTGCAACACCCAGGGATCCCTGGTTGCTTTGTTATAACTTCAGATTATCTTCTACACATATACCAATTTTTCCAATATCAGCATTGGATTCCTCCTGGCCCTGGATACTCTATGCTTCCAAACGTGTCCCCCCATGCTCACTTCGGCAGCACATATACCAAATGTTTCCCCCTCCTCCTTCTTAAAGTAACCAGTACTTTGGAGTCAAACTTAGGGACAAAGCTGTAGACTGAACAGGAGGCCCATCAAATTTGCCAAGGCCCATTGGAGTGATTCTCTCTGAAACCTCAATTCTAGCAAGATAAAGGCTACCTATGATAATTAGGCTCCTTCTGGTCCCCCAGCTGGCTCTCTATTCCGTAGGCAGCTCCACCAAACTGGGAGTTTGTAAGGAAAGTGGTGGTAGAATCTCCCAAGGGTCTATGTTTGGTCTTCAGTGGCCACTTTTTCACTGTAAATTCCCAGGATTTGGTGTGTTCTCTGTGGTCCCTTGCCTGACTATATACCAGACCTTCCAGTGTGAGTAATCAGCTGGAAGATCTGCTTCTGCCTGAGGTGCAGATTCCTTGGACTAATAATCATGTGCAGCAGCTTCTAGATTCCAGTAAGAAAGTCAATTGCCTCTCAGTCTGCCAGATGGGAAGCAGGAGGAATCATTCTACAATCATTTACTGAAGGGCGTGAAAAAAGAGGATGTGCTTTGGAATTGTACTAACTTTTTAATTATGACTCTGGCAAAACTTTTAGCTTCTTTAAAACATGGATTTTGTTTTGTTTTGTTTTGTTTTTTTCATTTGCAAGATGTGAATAATAATATTTTTCTTCTGGCATCATATAAAGATTAAATAAGTATAATGCATATAGGAATTCTTAGCAGAGAGCCTGGCACATGGGTGAGATAAATGGCAGCTGCTCTTTTTATGCAAAGAAATAAACGAATGATTAACAAGGAATGTTAAGAATCACATTGTCTAGTCTTCACACTATTTTTTCTTCATGCAAGGACACTGACTGAATCCTCTAATCTCTATAGATTCTAATTACAAAAAATATTTTTTTGTTTTCTTCTTATTGTGGATATTGAATTTTGGTGTTTTTTTGTTTGTTTGTTTTTGTTTTTGTTTTGTTTTGTTTTGTTTTTGCAATAGAAAGCTCCAACTCAATAGCCTGAATCACATTGGTTTCTCAATTTAAGCGTAACTGGGCAGACCTGTAGAAATCATTTTGTATATTTCCCATTCACGGAGAATGGGAATATGATAACTTGGAGCAAGGATGATGGTCCCATATTGCAGGGAGAGATGATTTTGATTACAATATGTGGACTCTCAATAGATTGACCTGTAATACATGAACTAAAAAGACAATAATTAAAAAAAAAAAAAAGGAGAGCTATTTTACTATAAAAAAAAAAGAAAAAGAAAAAAGGTGAAGGACACCTGGGTGGCTCAGTCAGTTAAGCATCCAACTCTTGATTTTGACTCAGGTCATGATCTTGGGGTCCTGGGATGGAGCCTCACAACAGGCTCCACACTGAGTAGGGAGTCTGCTGGAGATCCTCTCTCTCCCTTTCTCTTTGCCCCTCCACCTCCACCATGTTTTCCCTTGCTCTTGCACTCTCTCTCTCTCTCTCTCTAAAATAAAGAAATAAATCTTTAAAAAAAATGTGAGAATTGGAGGTTGAGGGCAAACCCTCCCTGGGGTCCAACGTAATACAGTGTTGCATGAGTAGTGGTCAGAAGTACTCTTGCCAAATGAGATGTTTTGGGGGCATACTGGAACATCAGAAAAAGTATGAAAGAATTTGAAGTAGAAAATAGATAACTCACTGTCCTATACAATGAACACTTCCAAAGTATCCTGCTTTTCACTGCCTTTGAGCTGTTTTACAGCCCTATAAATTGTGGAAAACAGACAATGATGCAAATGTCTCTTGTCTATAGAAATACAAACTAATTGTGTTCAATGAAATGTAACTATTGCCCTGTGGATATGCCATTTTTGCAACTAAGTTAATTTTAACAGGTTTTCTCTGCTTATGCATGCATGATACTTTGTTTTTTTTTTTTTTTAAAGATTTATTTATTTATGATAGAGAGAGAGAGAGAGGCAGAGACACAGGAGGAGGGAGAAGCAGGCTCCATGCCGGAAGCCGGACGTGGGACTTGATCCCGGGACTCCAGGAATGCGCCCTGGACCAAAGGCAGGCGCTAAACTGCTGAGCCACCCAGGGATCCCCGATACTTTGAATTCACCTGTGAACCAATTAAAAGAAACATCTTACTCATCACATTATTATTAGGGCAACATTATTATAATAAATTATTATATTACATTATCAATGAGTAAAGTATAACACTTGGCAAGTGTTACCTTTATACCTGCATGAGACATTTGGTTATATCCTCTTGAAAAAAACAGTCTTTTAACAGTTTGGGATATCATCTGAAATGCTCAGTGAACTCACCTGACAGATGTAGGTTAAATGTGTTACCAGGAAAGTACATAGCATATAAGTTATTCCCCATTTGTGGCAGCAATGAATAAGAATTTTGCCTGACCAGGATGCCTGGGTGGCTCAGTGGTTGAGTGCCTCCAGCTCAGGACGTGATCCCCAGGTCCTGGGATCAAGTCCTGCATCAGGCTCCCCCTGGAGAACCTGCTTCTCCCTTTGCATATGTCTCTGCCTCTCTCTGTGTGTCTCTCATGAATAAATAAATAAAATCCTAAAAAAACAAAATTGCCTGACCATCTGGTCATCTCCCTAAATAGATTAGTGGATAAAGATCTACTTTGTGTTGACACAGAATCTGGTTTTAGGACTTTTGTTTGTCATTATGCTTATTTCGACTCAAGTCAATCAAGAATGGCATGTACAGCTCATTGAGATATAGTAGAAATAGTAGATATAGTAGAAATCAATTGTAACTCTAGGAGAGTTATGGGATCAGAAGGTCCCATCCAAGGACAAAGGGTCTGTGAGGTTTCCAATAGAGGCTGAGATTCAAAGGTGAATTAGGTGTGGGTAGATGAAGGACCATGTCCTCGGTAGAGGAAGCAGCGTGTGAGAAGAGGAGTCAGGGGCTCTGTGTCCTGCCAACTTAGCCATTTTTTTTTTTGTCATAATCATGACTGAGCATAGTATGCTCTGTCACAGATGCACTTAATGAAATGAAAATCAATTAAGTACCATCTACATGATTATGACCATGTAAATACTGTTTCTAGCAGAATGCATAGGTTTTAGGGTGAAGGTCTCAATCCCTGGGCCACTATAAAGAAAATATCTCTATAGATGGACCTGAAATTGGAAGGAGATGTCTATCTGTCTCCAAATTTACCAAATTATTTTGCCTTCCAATCCTCCAGGACATGCTGGCAAGTGGTTCAAAAGTAAATACAGCCGAACATTTCTTCTTTAGCAATGCTAGATATTTTCTGTCCCAGAGTGCACACCACCACAGTCCTGAGCCCTATGCCCAACATCTCCTAGAGCAGACATCTGGCTAGGATGACTCAGGGAACCCCAAAAGGAGATGTCCACAGCCAGGAGCCTGTGACCATGGGCACCCCTTGGAGTATCCCAGCAGTCAGAGGAGAAACCTCTCCTGGTGACATGGGCATGTGCTTGTGGTATGCGAAAGATTGGAGAGTGTAAAGTTAAAGACTCCAGCCTCTCCTCTCCTGAGTGACAATGGACTTTCTTCTCTGGCCACCCTGGACTTCAAATGGCTTTTCTTATCCTTTAGGACACAGACACACACACACACACTAGTGGTGTTCTTTCCCTTCTACTCACTCTCTGTCTCTCTAAGCCAGCCCATGCTGGTTCTCATGCTTTGTGGAACACTTAAAAGTCTGGGCACTTTCACTTCCTGCCTTCTCTGGCTCCCTCCTCCATTTGTCCCACTGAGAGGGGAAAGTAGGCAGCAAACTCATTGCCTTCTTTACACTGATTTTCTTTAGTGATGCATGACTGCAAGAAAAGCAGAGGGAGGATTCAGACACCTACACAGATCATTCAGGTCTGAAACCCTTAGTTTGTTTCTGTTGGGAAAGCACAAGCATGTGATTGCTCAAGCTCCTATTTCATGTTGCCTGATTTCAATACAGAAAAATCTAGAGCTGTAAAGGTTATACATGATTACCTGTTCAACCACCCCAATTCCCATGTTATAGATGAAGAGATTAAATTGAGACCAGGGAGGATAAAGGACCCCCCCCCCCTTCCACCCTATTATGGGCTGAATTGTGTCCCTCTCCCAAAATTTGTATGTTGAAGCCATAACCCCTACCCAGCACTTCAGAATGCAACTTAATTTGGAGATAGGGTTCTTTTGTAGCAGTGATTAAGTGAAAATGAGATCAGTAGAGTGGGCCCTAATCCAGAATAGCTGGTATCCTCATAAAAAGGGGAAATTTGTGCACATCGCAGAAGGAAGTCCATGTTCAGACACAGGCAGAAGGCAGCCTTCTACAAACAAGATAGAGGCTTCAGAAGAAAGCAAACCTGCTGACACCTAAATCTCAGACTTCTGAGCCTACGGGACCATGAGAACATACATTTCTGCTGTGTAAACCACCCAGTCTGTGCCACTTTGTTACAGCAGCTCTGGAAAACTAATATGCCCCTAAATTACACAGCAGGAGGTGGCAGGTAGAGAGGTTCCTGGGCCTATCCCTGCTCCTGCTCTAGCCATTGCCCAAGGCTTCTGCCCACTGTCTCATTCCCACCTTGATGGGTTTCTCTTCTCCCCTAGGGGAGCACCCAGCACATTTGAACCCTGAAGTATGAGTATGCAGTTAGGCAGGTGGGGAAAAGGAATGAGAAGATATGTAACAGAAGGGAAACAGCACCAGCAACATTGTGGGGGAGAGGCCAGCCTGGCAGGTGGGGTCATTAGAAGCAGCTGTCAGAGACCTAAAGAAAAGTCAGGGACAGTATAGAGACCAGGGTGGAATGGCAGGCTGGCTGGGCGCTCGTACTTCTGCTCTCCCAGCTAAGTATCTCCCACTTTAACCTACACACCATGTGGGCCCTCAAAGAATTTTAGATAGGGAGTGATATGGCCAGATTTAGTTTCTGATGATTTATTCTGGCAACAGAGGAGAATTGGATGGTTGGGAAGAGACCAGAAGCAGAAAGCTTGTTCCACCGAGACTGCTCCAGTGGTCCCTGTGAATGATGATGGCATTCTGCAGTCCTGGGCACACCTCGTGAACAACGCTGAGCTGGGACGACCACATGTCACCTTTCCTACTTCTCTGCTTACCCCAGAGCAACATGAGAGGGCTTCAACAGAAGACAGATATGTTCTGCAGCCACTCAGGGCCAGAGGGGGTGCCTAGCCTCAGAGACTATCTTCTAAATGTCAGAGCTAAAAGAACAAAGCATTTGGGACTAAGTTTGAAGAACATATGATCCAGCAATTCCAATTCTGGGTATATATCCAAAGGAAATGAAAACAAGATCTTGAAAAAAATATCTGAACTCCCACGTTTATTGCAGCATTATTCACAATAGCCAAACATAGAAACAACCTAGTGTCTATCAAAATGGATAAAGAAGATGGGGTGTTACTGAGCCATGAGAAGGAAGGAAATCCTACATTTGCGGCAACATGGATGGCCTTTGAGGGCATTATGCTAAGCGATAAGTCAGACGGAGAAAGATAAATACTGTATGATCTCACTTATATATGGAATCTAAAAAAGCTGAAGTCAAAAACAGACTAGAATGGTGGCTACTAGGGGATGGGGCTAGTGGGGGAATTGGACGGATGTTCAGGGTTACAAACTTGCAACTAGTGATAATGAAGTTCTGGAGATCCAATGCACAGCATAGTGATTATACACTACAATACTGTCTTATGAACTTCCAAAATTCCTAAGAGGGGCAGCTCGGGTGGCTCAGCGGTTTAGCACCGCCTTCAGCCCAGGGCATGATCCTGGAGACCCAGGATCGAGTCCCATGTCAGGTACCCTGCATGGAGCCTGCTTCTCCTTCTGCCTGTGTCTCTGCCTCTCTCTCTCTCTCTCTCTTTCTCTCTCTCTCTCTCGAATAAATAAATTTTAAAAAATCAAAAAAAATTGCTAAGAGATAAGACTTAATTGTTCTTACTACAAAAAAATGATTATTATGGGATATGATAGTGGTATTAGCTAATTCTATGGTGGTAATCATATTGTGATTTGTAAATATATCAAATCAACACATTGTATATCTTAAACTTACAAATGTTGTGTGTCAATTATATCTCAATTAAAATAATACATCTGAAGAGCAGTTGTGATCTCATGCATATGAAAGCAGTCCTGTATGAAAGGCACAGAAACCTTATAAAAAGTATAAGGAAGCAGCAGTTTCCCTGTTGATAAGAGTTCAACAAATAAAATCCACATGTTATTCACATTTGTTTGGCTCAGTAAACCATTAGCTCCCTATAGCTGAGATATAAGAATAATTGGGTAGTGACATTATTTCATGTGGGGCATGTTCCATGTTCTTAAGCTAAGAGGTGACTATGGGAAAGATCTAGAAGGAGGTATTAAAAGTGTTTGGGTAGCTTGGAAGATAATGGAAGAGGCAGCATATAGAAGCCCATTCACAGCAAGATTACAAAAACAGGAGGGCTTTATTACTTTTCAATTATGTGATAACGTTCCTATAAAAGTAATTTATGGACAGACCCCAGGCAAAGCTGGGAAGCTGAGCTTGTGGGATTTTAGAGAAGAACCCATAAGCTCCAGGCAGGAATTGTGTTGAGTTTGTGTTTCATGGTTGAGGTCACTGCTCTCAGATTTCAAAATTGCTATGCAGTGGACAGCAACAAAGCCAGTTACAAACCCAATGAATCAGGAAGGAATCTAGAGAATTTCCACATCCCCAAGTTCCAAACTGTGCAGAAGCAGGTGATTTCCTATGAGTTTTATGTTCATTTCTATGAGTTTTGTGACAATGTCAGGGAGGGTCACTGGACCCTGATGCACAAGGACCCCCTAGGGACTAGGACCAGGAAGATTCAGCAGGTTGGTGTCTGCTTTTACTCACAGAAATAAGTGGAGCTTGGGAATACTTTTGCAAATGAGATGAAGTACAAAGTGCAAACCTCATTTTTTACCTTATTAAGGGAACACTGTGATTCTGAATTAGTGCTGGATGGGAACTGGGAACTTGTGGCCAATGTAAAAGAATCAAATGTAGTCTGGGGTAGAAAAGGAAGGCCTCTTAAGTCAGTAACCTAAAGGTCTAAATAGACTCAGGAGTGTGGGGAAGAGTATTCCAGGCATAAGAACTGCATGTTCAAAGGCCCTGGGGCAGAAAGGAGTTTGGTGGGTTCCAGGAGAAGAAAGAAGGCTATTGTGGCTAGAGCCATAAGTGAGAGCATTAAGATAGAAAACAGAGCTGAAATACTGGGCCAGAGACTCATGATTCAGGGCCTTGTAGGCCATGCTAAGAACTAAAAGAAAATTCTCTGCCATGATATGGGCATGTCACCAAGAGCAATGCAGGTGAAATGTCTCTTCAGAGGCCACAAAATACTGGAAAAGTTATGCCCAGGCTTAAGGACAAAGCCTTTGGAAATGGAAGATCCTTCCCTTTGGGATCCAAGGTCTTTCCCATCAGTGAGGTATAGTCATATGGAAATGGAAACAGTGGACTTCAGTATGCCAACTGGTTGGAAGAGCTTCTGGAACATTTCCAGTCACCTACTCACCACCATTTAGTTTACATTCCAAAGGGAATATTTTCTTCAAATTCTCCCTTCCTCCTTCTATTCCCCTTCTATTCCTCTCTCCCTTCTGCCTTCTGTCCCAATCTCTCCTTTTCTTCCTTCCTTCTTCAATTTTTAACACCTTTATTGAGGCATGATTCCCACACAATAAACTGCATACATGGATCCACACATACACTCATGAAGCCATCACTGCAGTCAATGTAACCATCACCCCCCAAATGTGTCCTTGTGCACATTTGTAATACATCCCCCTAATCAACCCCATGCCAGGACAATCCAACTGATATTATTTTCGTCACTAATAATTACTTTATATTTTCAGGAGTTTTTATAAATGGAATACGATGTCCCCTTTTTGGTCTGGCTTCTTTCCCTCAGTATAATTATTTTGAGACTCATCCATATTGCATATAAGAATACTCTATCCTTTTTATTACTGAATAATCTTAATGTATGCAGTACTACAATCGCTTATCCATCGAGCTGTTGATGCACATTAGGAGTGCTTTCAGATTTTGGCTATTACAGATAAAACTGTGTGAACACTCATATACAAGTCTTCATGTGGACATATGCTTTCATTTCTTTGGTGAAAATACCCAGGAATGAAATGGCTAGATCATTTGGTAGATATACATTTAACTTTATATAAAACAGACATATTGTTTTCCAAACTGGCTATATCACTCCATATCCCCATCCACCATCCTCTCCCCAAGTAATGGATGATAATTCCAGTTTCTCCCCATCCTTACCAGCACGTGGTAGGGTCATTTCTTTTATATGAACCATTCTAACACATGTGAAGTGGCATCTCATTGTGATTTTAATTTACACTTTCCAAATGACTAATGTTGAACATCTTTTCATGTGTTATTTGCTCTTTGGTGAAGTATCTGTTCAAATCTTTTAACTGTTTTTACTGGATTGTTTGTTTTCTTATTATTAGCTTTTAAGAGCACATTCTATACTGGATATAAGTCCTTTATCAAATATTTGCTCTTCAGGTATTTTCAACCAGTAATTGTTTATGTTGTTATTCACATGGTGTCTTTCAAAGAAGTGTTTTTATTATTTATGAAGTCAATTTATCATTTTTTTAAAAAATAGACTATGCTCTTGGTGTTGTTACCAAGAAATCTTTGCCTAACATAAGCTCACAGAGATTTTCTCCTATTTTTTCATATAGAAGTTTTATCATTTTAGACTTTACATTTAGATCTACTATCTGCTTTGAGTTAGTTTTTGCATCTGGATCAAAGTTCACCACTTTTGCATTCAGAAATCCAATTGCTCCAGCACTAGTTCTTTAAAAGACTCTTTTCTCCACTGAATTGCCTCTGCACTTTTGTCAAAAAGTACTTGTCCTACATGTGCGCCAGTCTATTTCTGGACTCTGTTTTGTCGCATTGGTGAACTTTTTTTTACTAGTTTTGTGGCAATATCACACTGTTTTGATTACCATGGCTTTATAATATCTTAAAATAAGTTTGTGTTAGCCCTCTAACTTTGCTCTTCTTTTTCAGTGGTATTTTGGCAAATCTAGATCTTTTGTATTTCCATAAGAATTTTTAGTACCAGCTCGTAAATTTTTACAAGCAAGCAAGCCTGTCAGGATTTTGATTAGGATTATATTAAATCTATAGATCGATTTGGGGAGAATTGACTCCATAACAGTATTGGACCTTCTGATCCATGAACAAGGTACACCTCTCCATTTATTTGGGGCTTTTAAAATTTCATTCAACAATATTTCCTAATTTTCAGTGTACAGATTTTTCATATCTTTTCAGATTTATCAGTAAGTAGTTAATATTTTTTATGTTATTACAGTGTTATTTTTTAAATTTTTACTATTTTATTGTTCATTGCTAGTATATAGAAACAATGTGATTTCTTAATATTACAACCTATAAATTGCTTAACTCAAATACTAGTACTACTACCTTTTTCTTTTTTATTCCATTTGTACATAGGCAGACAATAAACCAGTTTGTTTCTTCTTCCTTTCCAATCTGGATGCACTGGCTTGAAGAAGCGTTCACTACAAGATTGAAAAGAAGATATGGGATTGGACTCCTTGTCTTTTTTCATGATCTCAAGCAGGAAAAAATTCAATTTTTCATTAACCAGTTTAGTTATTTTGTAGATGTTCTCTATCAGGTTGAGGAAAGTCCTCTTTTGCTGAAAGTTTGTCAGCAACTGATGTTAAATTTTGTCCAAAAGTTTTTGCATTGATTTAAATGATCATCTGGCTTTTCCTTTTTAGTTTATTGGTATAGTAAATTTTACTAATAGATTTTCAAATGTTAAACCAACATCACATTCTTGAGGTAAAACTCACTTGGCCATGATGTATCATCCTTTTAATATATTATCAGACTTGATTTGCTAAATTTCATTTAATTTTGTTCAAGTTCTTACATCTTGCTTCAGGAGAGATATTGGTCTATAGTTAGGAAATGTTCCCTCCTCTTCAGTTTTCTGGAAGTATTTGTATAGAAGGAGTATTATTTTTTCTTTGGTATATTTCTCCAGGGAAGCTACCTGGAAGTAGAGGGTATTTTGTAGGAAGATTTTTCATTACAAATTCAGTTTCTTTAATAGATACAGAGGTCTGCATATTATTCATTTCTTCTTGAGAGTGGTTTGGCAGTTAGTTCACTATCATGCTTTATGAGAATTTGAATGTAGGGAACCATAGATGAATAAAAAAACAAAGGAATTTAGGCCAAAGTGACAGACTGTCCCGAAATGGCAAAATAAAATCCTCTAGATACAGATGTTTTCTGAACTTGAAAAGTTGGTGCCTACTGAGGGGATCTTAGGGGCTCTGCTGGTATCAGAGTTGGAAGGATTTGAGGGGCCCCTTGCCACAGGACCCTATTCTATTACTTAGGAACCCTGCACCCATCAGCAGACAGGCCTTCAAGATGCATCTAAATTATTGGGAATACTCATCTGGCATGCAGGCCACAAAGATCTTGTGAGAATAGACACCATATCAAGTTGTTGAGTCTTTTTGAGAGTGTCAGGTCTCTCCCCGCTTTACACAAACCCTCTTTTTCTGAGGAATCAATGTCCTTGAGTTTGCCACTTTCCTGCTAAGTTTTCCTTCCAAGACAAGGCCTCTGATTGGTGATGAGTAATACAGGTAGAGATGCCCCAAATAAGACAAGTAATGTTTTTTTTTTGCCTCTGGCCCTAAGGTACCCTGCTTTCACAACACCAGGATGAAGTGGAGTGGGCAGTACGAATGAGAGAGGTGTGTGTGTGTGTGTGTGTGTGTGTGTGTGCATGTGCGTGAGCATGTGAGAGGTCGGGGGTATGCCTGTGTGTGTACACATGTGCATGGGTGTGTTGGATTTGTGTGTGAGATGGTTCTCTTATAATTCAAAGAGTTGACAAATAGCCAATGGCTTCAGCCTGTCTCTAGATGTGAGGTTCCTTGGTCTGAGGTTCTCATAAGGGAGGAAGGCTTCCTGGCCAAAGCTTGTCTTGGACTCTGGTTCCATCTATAACCTTGAGCTTCACAATGGCCAAAATTGTCATTGTTTGAAGGAAAAATTTTATAATGGGTTTCTGAAATGGTTACAACCAGCTTGTTATTATTAAAGAAACCAAAGCCAACAGTTTCCCTTTATAATGTGTGTGGAGAAGAAAAACTTTTAAAAACAGCTTCTCACTATGCTATCGTTTCAAAATGAGGTCCATTCTGTGCTGGTCCCCACCCTGAGGAGAATTGGAAGAATCTCAACAGGGTGGTGTCTTTCCCCCTGCAGCTCTGCCCTGCAGGGTCACGGGTCACCCTCATCACCCTGGGCTCTGCCACAGCTCACAAGGAGTGAATGTCCCACTGGGCTCTCTTTAAAAGACAAAAGCCATAGACCTGGAGCCAGGGCTTGAAATGGGAAGCTAACGTAATCCTTGGAAGAGACTGGGGATTGCCAGCTGGGTTTTCAGACACTTTTCCTGTCTTGCAACACACATTCCTAGTTAGGCCAGAGTCACTGTCTTCTAAATTCTCTGAAAGTGCCTCTTCCCATGGGCAGAAAGAGAAGACAGCGTGTGCACTGAGGTTTCTCTCTGTTTGTCATGAGTCACCAACAGTGAATATTGATCCTAAGTGCCCTGTCAGCTTGATGTGCAACTAGTCTCACACAAGAATCAGACCAACATTAACAAAAATACATAGGTGAAGATTTCAAAGCCATAGAGTCCCTTACAGAACTATGTCCAAAATGTTCTTTCTCTCCATGCCGCCCCCCTCCACCCACAAATAAATAACACCTCAAATGAAGGATAAATTCAGTAGGGATTGAAAATGGAAGGCTCTTTCTCTCACCATTCGGATGCCCCCTTCCTCATTTCTATGTGAATCAAGGGTCTTCATCTCACTCATCATTACATTTTGTGCACACACAGTAGAGACTAGGCACAGGTCAAATATACAGTAATTATTTTTTTCTGTTTTACATTTTGAGACAACTCAAACACAGTGAATAATAGATTAATTGAAGTCACTACATTCATGATGGAAGAGAAACATGCTAGAAAAAATCCTCTTATTTTCTCCCCCAAGCATTTGCTTGGGTACCAGAATTTCTCCACATAGCACCAGCTTCAACACTTTCATGTTGGCCTCCTTCCTGCACCATAGTCTCCTCTTTTGTAAAGTAGACATTTCCTCTCCCCTGTAAATGTGGAGAGAAGCATGAAAAACAGACATGTGACAATGCTGGATTCACTCGGCATAAGCTTGGAAGAGAGGAGGATCCTAAGGAGAATCTTTGGGCTTTCCCATTCCCATCCCACCACTCCTGTCTTTGTGAAGCTGCACTTTGGCTTCTCTCTGGGCTCCTGCATCCTTTATCCTTGCTCCCTTTCTTCCTTCTCTCCCTTCCTCCCTTCCTTCCCTCCTGGCTTTCTTTCCCCATCCATCTGATAGACAACAGCTTTACTGTGCTAATTCCTAGCTCCACCATGCCAGAGTCATGCACCAAGCTCCCTATAGAGTCCCTCTTCCCTCCCCTTGTTACATGACATTGAAACTTTTCAACTTGGCATTTGAGTCCTTCTACTATGTGGTTTCAATGACAGAGCAGATGAGGAAGTCACTTATAAAGGGGCAGGGGGGTGGACAGTAGCCTGTAGAAGAAAAGTTCCATAAGAGTTAGGTGGCAAATCACAGCATGTCAAATCACAGCATGTTCTACTTTACCCCGTGCTGCCTGGGCATCAGTGATCCTAGCTTCCCCCATTTTTGACTGCCTGGCC
Source organism: Canis lupus familiaris (assembly GCF_011100685.1). NCBI lineage: Eukaryota > Metazoa > Chordata > Mammalia > Carnivora > Canidae > Canis > Canis lupus. Next base: position 3,181,253 of record NC_049249.1, read on the forward strand.
CTTCAAGGCTCATGAGATTTTCCCCACACTCCCTGGAATAAATCTCTCTTTACTCATGCCTTCCTACCTCATGGAAATCCTACCGGCATTCAAGATGCCTCCTTTGTCCAGGTTTTCCTGACCCTCTCCCTTGTAGATCTGGGCTTCTCCCCCTGAGCCACAGTGTTATTTTTGTTCCAATTGAAGCCACATGGTGTCAACAATCTCTGGGATGTGGGACTAGAAAGGATTAAGACCCAGAGGAGCAGACAGTGAAGCTGCAGAGATAGGTAGTGCTGTGGGACTGGCTGAAGGGTGATGTTCTTTACAGCTCTGACTACTACATCATTTCCCCTCTTACCTACTGTCATACAGACGGCGATTGGAATGGCTGATGAATCCACATGGGCATGGGATAAATGCCGTGTATTTCATAGTAGCCAAAACTATTTGAAGAATCGCTTTTGTGAAGCTTCCAACTAGTACCAAGGGCATCAGATCTGCCCTCACAGACCATGGAGAGGTAGTATACTGCTCAGGGCAACTCTGAGCCAGGCTGCCCAGGCTCAACCCCGAGTTCTCCCCACAAGTAGCTGGTGATCTGGGCAGGGTGCCTACCCTTCCCATGCCTCCATCTGTTCATCCATAAAATTACAATAATGTGTACCCCATAGGTTTGTTGTGAGAATTAAGTAATTATGTAAATACTCTGAGTAGTAACTACTACAAAGGAAGCACTCTCCAAGTACCAATGACCACTCTGTAGTAGATCAGATCCAGAGCCACTGCTGTCCAACAGAGCCACACTGATCCCTTTGAATCCTAATCTGAGAATTTTCCTCATGTTCTAGGAAATTTGATCAAACGCAAGTGCAGCCACATTGAGCAACAGAGCCCCCTGTAAATAATTTTGCTTTGACTTTCTGCAAAACACATTCTGCAGTGCCAACCAAGTTCACAAAAACAATTGCTTGGGGAGTCTGTTTTCCTAACTTCTAAATAATAGCTCTGCATTGCCTTGAGGAATGTTATTTACATTCGCAAATTTAAGGTTTGTAAAAGAATTTGCCATAATAGAATTTGAAAACTCAGCAAGTTTTTAGTTTTGTGACTGGGTTTTTCAAGTCTTACATTTCCTTCACTTTCATACAAAGCTAACTCTCATATCCCAAATGTTGCAACCAACTCTCAGTGCAGAACCAAACTCTATAATAGTTAGACCTTTGTTTAAAATCTAGCTCTGCCCTTGGGGAAATCACATGCATTCTCTGCATCTTGGTGCCTTCAACTCAAGAGGGAAAAATGGACCTCTTTCTATGATTTTTATGAATCCTAACACAGAAAATGTACATGCTATACTTGTTTTTAGATAAAAGGCTCAACAAATAATAGTAAATACTGGTTTGGGGACAGATGTTTGCTATGCACTACACAATTTACTTATGTCCATAGGTTTTTCCTCAAGAGATTCTGAACTTCTCAGTACAAGAACTTGAAGAAACAGAAATTTAGGCAGATGGCCAGGTGGAGAATGACAGAGGGTTTAAAATAGGCAGAAGAAGTAGACACTATACAAAGAGAGGAACAAAAGGCATCAAATTCAATGGAATAGAATACTGAGACAAAAACTAAGAAAGTCTCTTAGAATTGTTACACATGATTTTAGCAACATCGTGTTGGCCTAAAGGCAAACTGGCCTAAAGTAAGTTGGCTGACGTTCATATTGGAAACCCCAAGATGATGTGGTTTAAGGACACCCTGAGTCAAAAGCAAACATGGAACTCCTGGGTCACTTTGGACATGTCCTGGTGGGTAGTTTTATAAACTTTGATTTACCTTGGAGCAGAAACTCTAATGTCCACCGGTATGATTAGATTTTAGCTTGTTGTTCCTACTCTGTAGAACTTTAAGTAGTAAAAAAATGGAACAGATAATGCCCAACAGTAGATTATCTGGAACAGTTTCTCAGACACGTATTAACAATTTATATGATGGAATTTATATAGAAAAGATATTTAAGGACATATTCCAACTTTGGGCTAAGTGGTTGTTCAAAGGCAAATGGGGCTGTGGAGGGTTTTGTTGTTCTTCTTTAGCGTTTCTGTATTTGTAAATTTTTTAATGAAGTTGATTTCCTTTCATAATAGAAAGAAAGACTAAAGGTAAGAGAAAAAGATCTGGGACATTTGGAGGTGTTGAGAGAATATTTTCTGGAAAGAATATTTTAATTCATTTTAAGCCAGTGTGATATGGGCTTGTAGGGGAAAATTCTAGAATTCGGAGCCAGGGAATTGAGGGGAATGACCTAAAGAATAAGGAGAGGTGGACAATGTGTGGGTCTGGAAAAGACATGCCAGGACCTCTGATAAGCTCATATCTCCCTCCATCCCTTCATCCTCCATCCTGTAGTAAAAATCACTATCACTGCTGAATATTCAAAGATTAGGCTTTACATTATACTGCAATCTTCTGTGCATGCCTTTTCACCTGAATGGGGAAAATGTCTGCAAGTACCCCAGAGGGATGCTTACTTCTCTTTCTGTGCCTGCCCAGTGCAAAGATGAGGGAAAGACACTTTGCAGTTTTTGTAGTTTTGTTGTTGTTGTTGTCATCAGTTTGCCAGGAATAGCACACAGCTAGTAGTTCCCCCCATAAGAACCTTCCACAGGGAAGCACGCAAACAAGGATCTGAAGCTATGCAAATGTCACCCAATGAAGGGAGAGGCAGGAGAATTGGTTGCTGTGTGTACATTTAGTACATGATGCGTGGCTTAGAGCCCTCATGGCAAAACTACCATGTATGATGTATAAACAAAGACATCACACTCTCAATTTGTTGCTTGCTACGTTATGTTTCTTCCACTCAGCTGAAATGTGGTAATTAGTCACTGGTTTTGGTTTAGATTACTGCATTTTTCTTTTCTTTTCCTTTTTTTTAAGTGTGAGACTCAAGCTCTTAAAGACAAATGAAGACATTCCTTCTGTCGAATGTGTACAAGAGTTATAGCTTCTTGATTAAATTCATTTATTGTTTAATTCCACATGACTCTGAACTTTTCAATGGGGCAATGCTATAATTTTCGAATTACCAAATTGCAAACTGTCGCTGAATGAAGCATGTTTTTGAACTTGTAGCTCAGATGGATTTGGCAATATTGGTATTTTGCTGTCTCAAGTTTCCGAGCCCTTTGGCTAAGGCATCTGTGCCCTCCATGTGTTCCTCGTTAGAACACTGTCTTTCATTTAGGGAGAAGTTTCAGTGCCTTTGGATGGAACTAAGAAATGCTTTTTCTCCGGCTGCACAAGTGTACCTTGCCAGAGCCATCCAAGAAAGGCAAGGAGGGTCAGGCTGCCTGAAAGACTGGCAAAGTCCACTTCATGGGATAGGACATCTGGAGTTTGACAAGACACTCGTTCAAATGACTCAATCGGACAAACTTTTGGAAATAGAACCAATTGTGCTACAAGCATCAGTTACATGCCATGGCACATGAGTCATCAGAGACTACTCGCTCAGAGAGAAAATTTTGGAACCCAGAGATTCCTGAAAATTTGAAAAAAAAAAAAAAAAAAAGCCTGCTTCTCTTAGCTCACTGGAATCACTGTTGTGGTGCCAGCCAAGTATCATTGGGACTTAAGTACATATCGTCCGATTGGTTGATAGGTTCATAACAGCAGCTCTGAAATTGGACTACGTCAGATTCATCAGGCAGACTCGAGTTACTGAGATTCATGGTCTCCCTAGCTCTGTGCTACCAGGTATCTGTGCATCACACTGGGTTGTAAAGATCTTGCGTTACCATGGGAGCTATGCAGACAGAGTCAAGGTCACTGAACCTCAACTAGAACACAAGAACATGGTGAAGAAAAGGAAATAGTAGTGTGCCAGAAATGCCACAACAATATGCCATAGTCTTAGTGGCTTAAATGATAGAAATATATCTCTCTCAGCTCAGGAGGCTTGATGTCTGAGATCAGGGTATCGGCAGGGTTGGTTTCTTCTGAGGCCTCTCTCTTAAGCCTGCAGCTGGCCACCTGCTCACTGTGTGTGTCATCTTTCCATGTCCTGATCTCTTCTTATAAGAACACGTCATATAGATTAGAGCCCACCTAATGGGCCCACCTAATACACTCACATTCTCAAGTACTGGGAATAACTTCACCCTATGAATTGGGAGGAGACTCAATTCAGCCCATAACAAAGAGTAGAGAGGAATTTGGCACCTCTTGCTTTTCCTTGCCTACCTCCTCCATGATGGAGAAAAAGGCTAGGATTCCTAGCTTCGTGTCCCAATGCTAAGTATCATATTTGGATATAATACCAGAGAGCCATTGATATCAATAAGGCAACAATTCAAACATCTTTAGCCTTCACCTACTCAGTAATTGCTATATCCCTTATTTCTACCTCCATATCTCAGTGTAGTGGCTGGAAATTCCAGGAAGATAGTAAATGATAATCACAGGCACCACTTCCTTGTATCTGATTTTAAAAGCAACACCTTGTAAGTCTGACATCATGAATGATGTCCACCGTCGAATCTCATTAGATATTCCTTGTCATGCTCATTGCTGATTTAACGACAGTTTTCATGAAGACTCCATGTTGAAATTTATCAAATGACCTTTGATAATTTTAAAAATGAGGTTGTATCATTTCCCCATTGGCCAATTTATTTCAGGTAGTCTCCAAATGGGTTTATTTTCAACAGAGCAGCAATGCATTCTGAAGAAAACAAACATAGGATACTAGTCTTGAAATATGTTGTTGGATCCTATTTGCTTGTTTTCAGTATAGAATTTTTGCTTTGCTATTCATAACTCACCTAAACCTAAGGTTTTCCTCTTTGCTTTAGTATTTTCAGATTTAGTTGCTACCGTGGTACTCACATGAAAAGTGACTTGGGGGATCCCTGGGTGGCTCAGCGGTTTGGCGCCTGCCTTTGGCCCAGGGCGTGATCCTGGAGTCCCGGGATCGAGTCCCACGTCAGGCTCCCAGCATGGAGCCCGCTTCTCCCTCCTCCTGTGTCTCTGCCTCTCTCTCAATCTCTGTGTCTATCATGAATAAATAAATAAATAAATAAATAAATAAATAAATCTTAAAAAAAAAAAAGAAAGAAAAGAAAAGTGACTTGGGAAAACTTCTCACATTTCTATATTCTCCAGAACAGGTTACACAATGTATAAAGATTATCTCAATGTTGCAAGTTTGAAAAAAATTATCCATACTACCCCACCACAGAACCATTCTGCCACAGTCTATTTCGGTGACTGTTTAAGCTCTACGTTCCTCTGGTAATCTCGGTAATTTCTCTTTTCCTGGGAAATAATTAATTTCATAGGCATTTTTAAACTTGTTAATGTGGTTTTATTCTGAGTGTTTTCTTGTAAAATGTGAAGTTTATGTCTGTGGTTAGATACTCCTCATTTTTAGCTTTTCATCTTTTACTGTCTTTTCCCCTTTATTTACAGTTGTCAAGCATATCTCTTTAATTGTGGTTGAGTTTCCCTCCCTACCCCGCCCCAAAAGTGTCAGCTCTTTCATCCATCTAAGTGGTTATAAAGTTCTTCTAGGGCCTGAATGGGGAAAGAATTCACAGCATGCATCAGGAGAGAAGAAAACAACTGACCATTTCTCTGGCTGAAGGCTCAGTGAGCTCAACTTTGTGAGGCTTCATGGGGTGAAGACATTGACAATCTCCACAGATTATTGCGACAACATTGTTTAAGTCTCACAGGATCCAAAACCTCAAAGAAGTCTGTCACTCTGAATATGGGACACATTAGGATAAAGTCATAAATTGGTGCTAACGCCATGCTCATGCTCGTTCTGGACAATTAAGGATTTTTTCTATACTGTTATTGTCCTCATTTGATGGAAATAAGCAGAGGAAATGAAAAACAACCCCCCCCACCACACACACACACACACACACACACACACAGGCACACTGACTGTCAGAGCCATTCTGGGCAGTAATCAAAGGAGAGAGAGGAAAAATCACTGAGGTCAACCTTTAGGGACATGGCTTTCAACTCATAATGAAAAGAAAAAGGTGAAAAACATTGAAGAATAATATAATAATAATAGCTTCAATACTGAGGAATTATTATCCAGGGTGTCAGCCAGACTCCTATAATGGGGAAAGACTTGAAAATTAAAATGCACTGCTTTTATTGAGCAAACCCTCTGACCTAGATGTTCTGGGAATCCAGTTGGCTTAATACTCATCTGCAGCACATGATCTTCTGGCAGACCAGATCGAACTCCCCTCTGAACCAGGCACTCTGTTGGCAGCTGAGGGTGTCAACATGCACAGAACTTTACAAACTCACAATATTTACTTCTTTTCACTGTGCTTCATCTGCCTTGAGGGGCACACTGATCCCTCAGTGTCGGTCCTCGTTTCAATATATGTTGTCTACACTCAGCATCTTTAACCCATGCCTCTGTGGTTAGCACTTGTCTTGCTCATATTCCCAGAGAATATGCCTGCTGTCTCATCTCAGCTGTTCCACAACATGCCCTTGACTTATTAGTCAAATCTGCTCATCACCAAACCAAAAGAGGACTCTTGGTCACATCATCTTGATTCCCCTCCATACATGATAATCCCTCTAATCCTTAGTTTTCTCATCTCTCTTGGAAGTTTGGAATATATTATACATGGGATAGTAATTTGTTAGAACAGAATATGGCAAGAACAAAATGAGTGGCTCCCTTCAGTTGATGGAGTCTTATCAGATAAGACTCAGGATAAGGACAACATGCTCATTCAGTAACGGAGCCCTGGTAAGATCTCATTCTGTCACATATAGGCAGTGTGGTTTAACGACTCAGGGGTACAGAGAATGGAGAAGCACGGTGATGGAGATTCTGATCATGGAAGTGTTTTTAATGATGTCCAGTAATACAGGTTTGTGAGTTATTATTTTCAAATTGAATTCTTTTCGAATTGGATTTCAAACTATGTCTAGTGACACAGATTCGTGAATTATTGTTTTCAAATTGGATTTGTGGGAGTACAAATGTGGACATGTTGCCTCTTCCCTGGCATGTATGTTATCCACGACACAGTTTGGACTATGGCTCATTTCCTATCTGTGAGCCTGGCCCAATGTAGACCTGACACAGGGAAGGAGTACTTCAAGCATGTAAGCATCCATGAATGAAAGAAATGCTGACTTCAGTCTGTGATACCTCTGAAGCATTTTACCTTTAAACTCAGAAATTTGAGGAAATGAAGTGACTTGAAATCTGTAAAATGAGAGTAACCACACCCAACTCACAGTTATTGAGAAGACCAGGAGAGAAAAATGATTGTGATGGCATGTTCAGAATTGTTTGTAATTTGCTAAGACAATGTGAGGGATATTTGTTACCTGGTTTGCAGGAAAACATCCTAAAAATAGATTGGGGTTTCTAACCCCCAAATGATACGAACACAGAACAACTCTCTGCTATCTCTGGGCTATAAATCTTTGAACTTCAAGCCTAAGTGAAATTCCTTTTCTCACATTTTTAAATGAAATCAAAATAAATACAATTACTGAACAGAAGCCAAAGATCACAGGAGGTTAGAAGTGGGGTGAGGATATAGTCAATACTGTTTGTTTGCATTCTGGCACTGTTTACTTGGTGAATATTTCACTAATGGGGGGGAGGTTATGAGGGGGGATGGATGGCCTTCACTGCTCCTGGTAGTCGTCTACTGCTGATTTACTCTGAGCTGTAGTAGCTGTGTGATGCCCAGGAAACTGCAGAGTTGCCTTATGAGGACACAGTCTAGTAGAATGTGAGAGATTGAAACCAAAAGATACTAAAATCCCCCCAAATAAGAGCTTTTTCCAAAGATTTGACATTTGCTCTCAAAATCATGTCTAGGAATACATAAATATGCATATACCTTTCCATATTGTGTCCCTGCAGCCATCCTCCAAAGACCTTAAAACTCACTTTTTTTCTTTAACCCACATGAAAGTAAATATAAGAATTAGCAGTTTATTCTAATGGAGGATCTATTCCTTAAGTAAAGACTGGAGTTACAATTAATACTCTGGTTAGTGATTAAATTGGCTATTGCTTCCCCATCATGGAGCTAAAGGTATTTGGTAAATGCTATATCCATATCATTGCATTTTCCACAGAATAATCATGGCTGCTAAAACCGAAAACAGCAAGATATCTGAGAAGCACAGAAAATTAGTAATTATCTAGATTCTATTTCAGTAAATCTCACTTTATTGGAGAAACTGTCCTGTTAAACAAGTAATTTTTGCTGGTATAAATCCCCACTCCCTCTCATAAAGCCGTATTATGCATTCAGGATACATATAGGAGAAGTCTTGGCTTCTCCCAGAGGTTGCGGTCAATATCTAATTCATTTGCAATTAGGTATAGTGAGTGCCCCAGACAGCAGAGAACTCCAAAATAAGGCTAACAAACCCGGTTTGTGATTCTCTAATGCAAGTATGCTTGTGTTTTGTTTATACTCGGATCAATGCTCATGGCTTTGAAATATTAACTCTCTTAAAATCTCTTGGGGATGATGCTATTCTAAAAGAAAAACAGAATGAGTTCAGCTAATATTTGTCAACAGAATTGCAAACATTAAGCTGCTGCCATCTTGCAAGTTGCTATTCCTCTGCCCCAAACACAGTCATCAACAGCAGCCAAAGGGTGGAGCTTGACTCATTGTTTCCAGTGAGACCAGGGTGGTCTTTCAATCTCAAAGGAGGCACAGGCACCTTCTGCTTCTCTATGTCTTCCTTAGATTTACCTTTGGGAACATGTGAATGTGGAGGAGTCCTTCAAATGCATCTGATGTTTATATTAGCCTCTGAACTGTAGGAAAGATTGCTGTAACTTCCCGGGTTACCCTGTCCAAATAAGTGCAGCAGAGTAAGGAAGATATTGTATCCTGATCATACCACTAAATCTTTTTCTTTTGTGCCTCACCAAGAGAACAGTTTCAGGACAACTGTTGACTTAAATGGGTGTTGGAAAAATATGACCAATGTCCTTAGGCTGATTTGTCCACTTCAGTCACACTGGAAGTGGCACAACCACGGAAGATGAGGAGTCAAGGTCACTAGGAGCCCAAGCTTGCCATAGTGGGTCAGGTTGACATTTACGGGCCATATATCTAATTCAGGATGCATGATTTGCTAATGGGGAGTTCTGGACTTCTCCAGCCTCCTCTATGGGCTTTGTTCACAAAGAGAAATGATAACACGGAAATATATATATATATATAAGAAGCCAGCTTCTAGAAGGAGTTCTAAAATTTTTTTTTTTTTTTTTTTTTTTTTTTTTTTTAGTTTAAAAGGCCTTAGAGTCAACAGAGGGTTTAAATCATGCATACTGAGCACTGAGCTTCTGTGCAAGGAAGAATAAATAAATGAAAGATGCCATGAAGGAGAATGCTTGGCTGACCACTGAGAAGTACGTACATTCGAATCTGTTTCCCTCGAGCAATGCATTCAGGTGAGACTGCCCTTTCTTAATTAGTAACAGAACTGCTCTTTTTGAGAAATGAATTCACTATGGCACAAGTGAGAACTACAACTAACTTGTTGCATTTTTAGATGCCTCACACAGAACATTGCTACTTAACACATAGAGGCAAAAAAGGTTACCAGAGAGTAACTATGGGAGCAGTTGGTAGAAGCAACATTTGGGAGGGCAAAAAAATCATGTAAAGGAAAGGTGGCTAACTAGTTCTATCTTGCCCAACACAGTGCCCAATGTTTAACGAAATATGATTTTGAAATTAATTATCAATAGTTGCAAACCAAGAAGCTTCACATAAAAATCCAAACTCCTGCCATCTCTTGGAAGAAGGCTTAGCTTTCATTCAGGTGTGGCACCTGTTAGAGATGCACCAATCCCTTAGTGAGCCCATGCCCACTAGCTTCCTACCTATAGGCACTGGAGTCTTAAACCTCATTCTTGTTGATCATTACTTATCCACCCCTGTTACATACTTGCTTTAGAACTATGCTCACATCATGCATATCAAATGAATGAAAGAATCCTCTAGGAGAGTATCAGAAACGTGCAAGGATATGTGCTCGGACTAACACCTTCCATGAGTCTGAGAGTCGTGCCTGATTTCTAATCACATATGCTTTGCATTAAAACGACCTGTTTACATAAATACATGTCCCTCAAGATTCTGAACCACCCCTAAGCAGGCATCACTTACCCGGCCCCCACACAGAACAATGACTCTTATGTGTAAGTCGTTGTCAGTGGTGTTTTTAAAGATTGATGACACTGCTCTATCCTTAACTCTTAGCTTTAACTTTTTAAAGAAACATGTAGAAATTCATTCAATCATAATGTTTGGAAAAGTCATAACAAGCTGAGAGCTGGTTTAGAATTATTTAAGCTATATTCCCCAGTCTCTCCCTACAGAAAGGACTAAACCTCACAGCCCTAAAGGTGTTTGGAAACTCTGGTAATTTGAAATGTCACTTTGTGCATAATCCATTTTATTTAGGGAATAAAAAAGCTAAGTCTGGTTAAACTCTTGAAAATTATACCAGCACCAAGAACAAATCAGTTTTCTCAGATAGTAGTCTCACATCATTAACTTATTAAAGGTTTTTAGCTTAAGCTAGTTTGTAATTACTAAATGTTATGCAATAAAATTCTGGAAATTTTTTACCTTACCTTATCTTACTTTTTAAAAAAAACAATCATTGTCAGTGTTTGAAAAGAAGAAGAAATATGGACTCTGCTCCATAATAAATGGGTCTACTCTGGGGCACAACACCCCCCCCCACCCACCATGATCTCATTAATCATTAATCACTGAGGCTTCACTGGGTAGACTGGCAGAAGCAAGGCAGTAATGAAATTCAATCCCCATTTCACAGATGAGGCCAAGGCAGCAAGAGTTAAGTGATTTTTGAAGACGATACAGCAAGGGGGTGGAGGAGCAGAGCTAGACTACTGCCTGAGCTATCCTGGAGGCTCCATGAAGCCCCTCATGAAGAAGTGGGGAGTAAGGAGCCTGCAAGAGGGCCTAGTGAGGGGGCCCTTGACTCAGGATGGGGTTACAGTAGGAACCCCACAGGCCTGCTTTCAAAACATCTCCCAGTTCATGGACTGTGTGTGACTTTGGCTAAGGAGCTTCTCTGAGTCCCATTTCCTCCCCTTTCAGATAGTTATAAGGATAATCACAATTAGGTTTGCAGGGAAACTCGCTTAAAATTCACATATGAAGAATCTCTGGCACATTATGGACATTCAGTAACATCTCCCTTTGATGCTGCAACTCACCCACAGATAAAAACTATTTTTTCCTCCCATTCCTGGACTGAGAAACCCTGTGTCCACCCTGTCACCCATCAAGAGGACTGAGGAGGATGGATAGAGCCAGCCTAGGCTCTCCACAGTCCTGTAAGATTTCACCTGTATCTTGTTAATCTATGCCATTAGCACCCATTTATGATGCGGAGAAATTGTTAGGATTATAAACATCATCTCCTCCAACCCCTCACATGTGTACTCTGGGCCTCCACATATTTATAAGTATTTACTTTCTTTCTAAAGAGGCCTCTCTATATAGCACATAAATAATGTAAACACCCTTCTGCTTCTCCTTTATGTAACATTACCTTGCAAAGAACATCACCATTTGTCCCAAACTGAACATGAATTTCCTTTCAAAATTATTCATAGAGATGGATTAATCATTGTGAATCTATGATGTATGGTGTAGGCTAAAAAGGGAGATGGTGAGGGGATCCCTGGGTGGCTCAGTGGTTTAGCGCCTGCCTTCGGCCCAGGGTGTGATCCTGGAGTCCCAGGATCGAGTCCTGGGATCAAGTCCCGCATCGGGCTCCCTGCATGGAGCCTGCTTCTCCCTCTGCCTGTGTCTCTGCCTTTCTCTCTCTCTCTCTCTCTCTCATGAATAAATAAAATCTTAAAAAAAAAAAAAAAAGGGAGATGGTGAAATAGTAAATAGTGAATAGACAGTGAAACATTCCTTTTTTTTTTTTAAGATTTTATTTATTTATTCATGAGAGATACAGAGAGAGAGAGGCAGAGACACAGGCAGAGGGAGAAGCAGGCTCCATGCAGGGAGCTCGACATGGGACTCGATCCCGGGTCTCCAGGTCACGCCCTGGGCTGAAGGCAGTGCTAAACCACTGAGCCACCTGGGCTGCCCTGACAGTGAAACATTCTAAAACCCACAGGGCCAGGAAGATTAGAGAGCTTGAATGACCTGAGTCAGAGGACCAGGCACCGTGTCCCTCAGCCAGACACACGGAAATCATCCATTGTCTCTCCTCCCTCTGCCTGCAGGCTCCGTGTCCTCCACACTACAGGTCCTCCAGCCTTTGCACGACTGTCTCCTTCCCTGAACCCCCCTTGGCTGCATGCCAGCCGTCAGCATCCATCCCATGTTTGAACTGTGGTAACGATCTTCTAGCTCATGTCCATGTTTCCATTTTTATCTACTTCCTGTCCATCCTCCACACAGAGCCAGAATGTCCTCTAAAGCACAACTGTTACCCTGTGCTTGCTCTGCTTAAATTCCTTGGTGACTCCCCTGGGCCTGTGAGGAAGGACACACGATGTTCTCCCGGAGTGGAGCCTGCCTCCCTCTGCGGCTCTCCCTCACACTGCGGCCACTTTCCACCCCTCACACCCACATGACTGCCTCATTTTCCCCTGAGCCTCACAAGTTGGTCCCTGATTCAATGCCCCATCACTCTGCTCCACATCTCCCCATCAGGCTTCTAAAGTGGCCACCTCCCTAGGCCAGTTCTCTCTTTCTTTGAGCCTCTCTGGGGCCTGGGCCCACGGGGCCCTCCTCAGCAACTAGCTCTCTAAATGCTCATCCTCTTCCCAGGCCTGCTGGTCTAGACCATTCTGTGGCTTGACCTCCATGGCTCTTGATGTGTTGTCATTTTTCTTTACCCCTTGGGACTCCATATCCAATGTTAACTGAAGATGCAATATGCGTGGAAATTTCTGGGACTTTGATATGGCCTCCCACGTCCTCTGTGTCTTCCCTACTTTTATAACTCCTGTTAGATGGACACTGGCTCTCCTTATTCTCTCTACTTCCAAAACTATGGGGTATGTTTTCTCTCTCCAGACAGGTTGCTCAGTTCCATCACCCGGGGATTCACTCCTTCTTCAGGTCAATCTAACTTGCTGGTATGTTATCTTCTTGTTTATCTCAATTACTGCATTGTTATTTCGGGAAATTCATTTGCTCAACTTTGCCTTGCTAGTTTTGTTTTTCCCCAGAATCTATTGTTTCCTTTGAGATTCTGGTCCTTTTTCATCTCTTGAATACATTAAAAGAGGCTTATTTTTAGCTTCTTGCAAACAGCTTGATTATCCCACATTCCTATGCATTATTTTCATGTTTGTTGTGTTTTCTAAACACTTTCCACAGTTGACAGCTGCCTTGTATAGTTCATCATTCCTGTTTTAAGATGAGGAATTTATTTCTCTCTGGCACTCTGGGCACTCTGGACTGTGGGAAGGCCCAGACAGAGTGGCTTTGCCTCTGTTCCTATGGGGGCTATAGTGATGCCAGGCTAGGACTGCCTGGGGCCCTCACCGGAACTATATGCTTGCGGCTGAGCCCCCACAGACGTTTCCTCGACCAGAGCCAACATTGAAGCTAGACCAGCCCTTATGAGTTTGATGATCTCAAGAGGAACCTCAACCACAGTCATCATGGAACTGCAGAAAGACAAGCTAACTTTCTTGGTCACAAGTCTTCAAGGGTACATGGAAGACATGGGACCACAAAGTGAGGTCATATGGAGAAACAGAGAGAAAAAAAAGCATGGGCCTGGGGTTCTGTCTTTATTGGGGGCAAGAGTAGGGGGCCTAGGGCTTTGCAGTTTCACTCTCTTGATGAATTTGAAACATAAGAGTGGGAACAGAAGTAGGGGAAGGGAGGCACCCTAGATTAGGGACTGGCTCTTTGTTTTGCCTCAGGGCCTGATCTCTGGGTCATGAAATTAAGTCCTGCATGGGGATCCACACTCAGCATGGAGTCTGCTTGAGATTCTCTCTCCCTCTCCTTCTGCCTCTCCTGCTTACACTCTCTCTTCTCTAAAATAAATAAATCTTACCAAAAAAAAAAAAAAAAAAAGTACAGGAAGGGAAAAGCAGGATCACACTAGCGGTCAGTTATCTTAGTCACTCAGAGCTTTCCATAAGAGGACTTCATGGGCCTGGCTCCTCATCTAGCTATGTAGCTGGCAGTGTGTTTTTTCCAGAAGGACATCTTTGAAATGAATGTCTCCATAGTCAGAAGTTTAATGTCGGGCACTTATTCTGTTACAATAAAAAAATCCCTGATTGCCAGGCCCTTATAGTACAACACCTTGTCGGTTCAGTGTCACACTCACTTCTCAGGGGTTCTCATACCATATGGGGTTGTACACCGGAACTCCATACCACCCCTTTGCATGGCATGGGCTTCCTGTTTTGATACCTTACAGGTTACTTTTCTTTCCTTTCTACTCAGAGCCCAGGTGAACAGTAGTCTTCCTTAATGCTTCCAACTTTGGAGCTTCCCTTTATAGAAGGACTTTCAGACTTCCAGTTCTTTCTAGGGCATCTCAGATGCAACCTCCAGCTTTTGACAAGCCTTCTACCCCTTCTCTTATTCTGGTGGGGCATCCTGTGCCCACCCCCAGCCACCTGGACATTCATCCAGATTTCCTCCTCTGCTGTCTGAAACATCTGATTGCAGGCTACTTTCCTGCCTTTGGGTTCCATTTCATTTCTGGCATGTGGAAATTTGCCTTTCTTTCTTTCTTTCTTTCTTTCTTTCTTTCTTTCTTTCTTTCTTTCTTTCTTTCTTTCTACTAAGGTCAGCTATATTTCCAACAAGTCTTTGTTTTGGTTACACTTATCTAGTATTTTTCTGCTTTTATAACTGGAAAGGTATCACACATTAGCCCTGTTCGCTTGTTTTATGAACTGGGTTCTGTAGGCCTTGAATTAGAACATGTGGTTTATTCAGCATTCAGCAAGTGCCTCCAACATATGAGATACTTAGACTTTGACTACTAAATAAATAAAACCTGAGATGAATCTCACCTTCTCCATTTAGCAACTGGATCTTAGAAAAGCCATGAAATCCCTGTAGACCTCAGTTTCTCCATTGTCAAACCAAATGAAAATAATCCCTCCTTCATTGTCTCACACAAAGAATGGGTTGTGAAAGTCAATACAATAATATTAAGAAAGACCTTTAAACAGTCATAAGCTCTAGTCAAGTGAAAGACACTAAAGAAAAAATAATTCTATATTAATAAAGCGTTTCAAATTAGTGTGGGAGAAGGAACAACATGGAAATGACAAACGTATACTCATTCATTTCTTTATCAGTTCTCAAGTATTTGGTACGCCTCACAATACACCTGGGCAGGGTATGCATAGATAAGAAGTGGGTGTTCCAAAAAAAAAAAAAAAAAAAAAAAGAAGTGGGTGTTCCTAGAAAAGACCTCAGAAGACCTCAGAAAATGCAAACAGTCCTTGAGGTGCCCTAAATGAAATTGAATTAGATGTGCACAGTTCAATGAGGAGTGAGCCAGAATCCATTTACTATTTTGCAACTGGCTTTTTTTAAACTATAAAAAATATCTTATATTGTTCCACATTAGAACATATCAAGGTGCTTATTATTCTCATTCTTCTTACAGCTGCAGAGTATCTCATAATATTCTTTAGCCAGTTCCATGTTAATGAATATTTAGGTTGTTTCCAAACATTTGCTAGTTATAAAAATTTTTAAAAGACCTCAGTGATATCCTTACACATTCATTATTTCACACATGTGCCAAATATACCCTTAGAAAGGGTTTTAAGAAGTGGATTTGTAAGTCAAATGACATGTGTATTTTACGTTTTGATGGATATTGCCAAATTATTCTCCATAAAGATTGTAGCTGATATTCTAGTTTTTAAACATTATGTATTTACTTCCTACTAAAAACAATGATAGACTGTTATATATTTTCCCTTTTTATTCTTTTTGCTAAGCTTTCTTTTAATTGTCTTATTTCCCTGGATAGGACCTCCTTAGCAATAGAAAATCTAACTGGCAAGAGGAGACCTCTTTCCCCATTTCCCTGCTGAGTTAGTTTCCTTGTATTCTACTTTGCTGAGAGATCATGCTCTGTATCTTAAGTGAGTCTTGAACTTTGTCATATCTTTTTCTTGTATCTGTTAGGATAACTATATGTATTTTCTCTTATTTTGTTAATGTGATGAATTACATCCGTGGATTATTAAATACAAACCAACATGCATTCCTGGGGGAAGCCATTCATGATCATAATGATTATCTTTTTTAAATATCATTTGAAAAAAATAATTAAATATAGTTTGATTCATTTTGTCCAATTTTGCTAAAGATGTGTATTTCTGTCCTCAAGAGACATTATGGTTTCCTTTTTTTGTAATATCTTGGTTTAGTTTTGGTGTCAATGTCATATTGGCCTCAGTTTGGGGAGAATTCCCACATTCATTTCCGAAAAGAATTTGTGTAAGCTTGGTATTTTTTTTTTCTTTTTAAATGCTTGATAGAATTTATCAGTGAATCTATCTAGGCCTGGAGATGTCTTTGTGGATTTTTTTTTTTCTAATGAATTCGATTCCTTTAGTAGATCTAGAGGTATTTGGATTTCCTATCTTATTTATCACTTTTACTAAGTTGTATTTTTTATAGAATTTGTCCATGTCATCCAGGTTGTCAAATTTAATAACATAATAGTACCCATTAGGTTCTCTTACTACTCTTTTGATGGTTTTTAGGATCTGGAGTAATAATTTCTTTCTTGTTTCTGTTACTGGCGATTTGTATTTTCTTTTTTTTTTTTTTTTTTAATAAATCAGTCGCCAGAGATTTACCAGTTTATTAATCTTGTCAAAGGACTAACTTTGGGCTTTGTTAATTTTCTCTTTTATGTATCTATTGCTTACCTCATTGACTTCTGCTCTTTATTACTTCTTTCCTTCTAACACTTGGGTACTTTTCACTTTCTTTTTTAGCTTGTTGAGATAGAAGCTTAGATAACTGATATTATATCTATTTTCTTTTCTAAAATAAATACTTAAAACTCTAAATATGCCTTTTCTGCCACAAAATTTTGATATGTTGTATTTTCATTGTCATAGAACTTAAAACAGTTTCTAAATTCCCTTGTGATTTCTTCTCTAACCATGAGCTGCTCAATAACGTTCTGTTTGGTTGCTTACTATATGGGGATTTTCCAATTTTATTTTAATTTATTTTGTGATCAGCCACTTATAATTTCAATTCTTATAGATTTATTGATACTTGGTGGCCCAAATATAGCTTCTCTTGATAAATGCTCCACGTGTACTTTAAGAAAATATGTATTCTGTAATTGTTAGATGTAGTATTCTGTGAAAGCCCATTAAGTCAAATGTATTGATTGTGTTTTTCAAGCTGCTAAAAATATCTTAGTGATATTTTCTCTCCTTGTTTTGAGTGCAACCCACTGAGAGCAATGTTGAAAAATGCCCTATTATTAGAGTGAATTTATTGGTTACTCTCCTAAATCTTCCAGTTTTGGTTCAAACACTTTATTTATTTTTTTTTAAAGAGGCAGAGACATAGACAGAGGGAGAAGCAAGCTCCTGGTAGGGAGCCAGATGCAGGACTCAATCCTTGGACCAGGGATCACACCCCGAGCCGAGGCAGACCCTCAACCACTGAGCCACCCAGACGTCCCTGCTTCAAGCACTTTAAAGCTCTTAGATACATAAACATTAATGACTATAATGTCTTCCTGATAATTGAATGGAACTGATCATTTTATTATTATAAAATATCCCTCATGCAAAGTACATCTAGGATGGTGGAATAAGTATCTCCTAAAACAAGCTCCTCTATAAAAGCAACCATAATGCTGGCAAAGATTGTCAAAGTTAACTTTTCCAGAACTCCAAAAATTAGTCAAAGTCTTGAAACTATCCCACAACATTTACTCAAGAAAAATGTCTGAATCCCAGTAAGAATAGAATATGGCATTTTGACTTGCCATATTCCCATCCTCCTATATTCAGCTCCATGATAGCCTTGGAAACCAACAGACTCAGAACCATACTAGATGTGAAAAACAGCAGCCTAGCAGATATGGAGGGGGCAGAATGGGTTTGGAGCACCCCAGAAAGCCTCATCCTGAAAGAATTGTTACATTTTATCTGTCTGGAAGCTCCCTGAAAAAGCCCTAATAATAGGATTTATCTTTATTTGACCTGACTCAGAGCTTGCTCAATGAAGAGAATTCTAACCCCAGAGCATTTGCTGAAAAATCAACTGCAACTGTTTAACATCCAAGCTGATTGAGGCAATGCTAATAATTGGGCAAACACGGGCTGACAAAAATAAATCTCAAAAGAAAATCTAGGGATCCCTGGGTGGCGCAGCGGTTTAGCGCCTGCCTTTGGCCCGGGGCGCGATCCTGGAGACCCGGGATCAAATCCCACGTCAGGCTCCCGGTGCATGGAGCCTGCTTCTTCCTCTGCCTGTGTCTCTGCCTGTCTCTCTCACTGTGTGCCTATCATAAATAAATAAAAAAATTTGAAAAAAAACACCTTTAAAAAAAAAATCTAGGGAATGAGATTGGAAAAGCTCAGACATATTCCTGGGAATATAGAATACTCTAGGTTCTAGTTTTCACGTGGAATTGTGACACATGGGGGCTTATTACAGTATCAAAAATATATTATGAGCAAAATATATGAACACATGAATAAAATCAGGCCATGAATTGACCAATGATGATAGTATCATGAACAAAAATGATGCTGCATGCTCAAAGTGAGGGAAAGAGAGACACAGAGGAACATTGAACGAGTGGGAGACAACAGTTACAGATCATGATGTGAAGTTAGGAGGCATTGTTTTAACTTTATTCCTGTCTGGTATGGCCAAGGCCAGCCCACCATAAAATGTTACAGAGAGGGCAGCCCTCTCTGACCCAAGCTGGAGCAGACTCAACCTGAGGAACCACTCACCTCATCTTACTTATCTGTACCTCACTCCTCATCCGTTCCCTGAATTTCTGAGTTGAGGGTTGTGGTTTTTTTTTTTTTTTAAGATTTTATTTATTTACTCATGAGAGACACAGAAAGAGAGAGAGAGAGGGGCAGAGACACAGGCAGAGGGAGAAGCAGGCTCCATGCAGGGAGCCCAACGTGAGACTCAATCCTGGGTCTCCAGGTTCACTCCCGGGACTGAAGGCGGTGCCAAACCGCTGAGCCACCCAGACTGCCCTCTGAGTTGAGTTTAAAGCCAGTCTGTGCTTCCTTCCTGCCACTTCAGCTCTCTGCATATGTGTTTCTGTTGTAGATGGTTTGCTGCTCTTCTGACCACACTATTGCCTCTGTATGTCTACTCAGCCATTTGCATCTCCCCCGAGTTACAGCCCACCCAGAATTGGAAGTCATCTTACTGCTGTCTGACCCTACTCCCCACCCAGTCCCCAGATGGGGAACACAAAAATTATGTTTCAGTCAGTCTGAAGGATGAATTGAAGGTGCTAAATGCCATTTGAGATTAATATTTTACTTCTATTCCTGCATGTCATGAAACACATGTAATTGAAAAAGAACTTTGTTTTCCAAAGGCTATCATACTGCTTGATGGAGACATATGATAACGCTGTAAAGCGGAAGAACCATGGGCCTTGGCACATCCCAATGGCCATTGCTTTGTGGGAGGAGAGAGGAAGTTTAGACCAGGGCTTGCATACCCAAATTCTGGAGCCAGACTACCCAACTTTGAATATTGGTTTGGCCATTTCCTAACTGTGTGATCATACCAGCAGGGTGTTTGTCCCAGTGTTCGTTAGTGCCCTTATCTGACAGATGTTGATAATATGAATCCAGAGGGTTGTTGTGAGAGATACAAAGGCCATAGGTTAGCATACAGAGCACCCTCAAAATAGTGCCTGGTACAAAGTAAATGCTCTATATGCATTTGCTATTATAATTGCTCCTTTTTCCAATATTCCCACCTGTCTATATAATTAGGAAGAAGAGGGTGGTTGGTTCTCAAAGCCTGTCTCCTATTTTCTCAAATGTGATTGTACATGTATCCACTGCAGGATCTGGCAAGAAAGGTGGTTTGGAGAGAAGCTTTGCCTGCCTTTCTGCTCCCTATGCTGCCTCTTCTGAATGCTTTGTGGGCAGAACTCATAGCAGATTCCATAAGAGGGGTTCTATCCAGTCCCCTCACATCTTGTCCATGGGCCCATCTGTGGGGGTGGCAGATGTTGAGTTCTCAGTGATGCCTAAGCTGCCTCAAATCATGCCCAACAGCTGGTTTGGGACCAGTTGTGGGGAAGTCAAATCCCAGG
The DNA here is from genome assembly GCF_011100685.1 of Canis lupus familiaris. Classification (NCBI taxonomy): domain Eukaryota; kingdom Metazoa; phylum Chordata; class Mammalia; order Carnivora; family Canidae; genus Canis; species Canis lupus. The sequence goes on from NC_049249.1 coordinate 3,201,617, forward strand.
TGTGACACCAGCTGGATCCCCCACTCCTGACACCACACACTTCAGATGATGAGAAAATGATTAGCAATTTTAAGCATCCCAAGAGGTCTGATAAGCTTGTACAATATGCTAGGAAGAAATAAAACTGAGATCCATCCAAAGATATCTGGCTTGAAAAAAAATAGCTGTGTTATTCAAAACATCTGGTTCTTGACAGAGAACAGGATTTTGCCAACCAGTTCTCCCCTGCTAAAGCCCTGAGGTCCATTCTATGTGGTTCTGATTCCTTTTTCCTGGCCTCTATCAAAGGTTACATAAGGACCATGGGGTTATTCTATGTCCACAAAACTTTGACTCTATCCTGCCCCCATGCCATGGCGATTCTCCCAAGTGGGCTGTATAGCATGGCTCAGCCCCAATCACCCACCCCAAGTGGATATTTGCCCAAGGTCAGCCATGTTCCCAGCCAGTGCAGTTTCACAATGCATGGTGTCATGGCCTCCCACAAGTACTCCCATGTGTTCTCTCTGAGAGTCCCCTGATACTCTCTGGGTGCTTGGCAAATATGAAACCACAAACAGAACTGGAGTTCACAGACATGGTCAGCTCAAAGGGGATTTCCTCAATGTGCATTCTTTTCTGAGAACCTCATTGATTGCTCTCCTGAGGCTGATTGTGGAAAAAACTCTGAATTCACCCCATTTTGGTAGATCAAGGGCCTCACTTAGGGGAAATAATATAAGAACGAAGATGAGACAGGTCAGATGTCCAATGATTGGAAGTCCTCTGAGATACCTCTGGAGTTGCAAAAAAAGAATGCTTTTTTAAATGAAAAAAATTACAGCTGGGTTCCTAACTTCCAGTGACAGAGTCCATAGGGTGATACAACTGATAGCTCTGTGCTGAGTACCTCAGAGACCTGTCATCAGGATGCTCATATTTAATTACAGTTATAATTAAAGTAATTCATGCACATGATTAAGTATCAAATCCCTGTCCCCTCCTATAAAATGGCCTAAAATGAAAGAAAAAATATATTTCCTGTCCCTGTTCAACTCCCCAAAAACAACCTTGGGTTCTGGCAGTTGCCATCATTTATAAACTGAGTTTGGAACTGTTCCTTCTTCTTCTATTTTCTGGAAGAAATTGTTTAGAATTGGTGTTATTTCTTCGTTAAATGTTATTTTATAATTTGCTGATGAAGCCACCTGGATAGACATCTCTTTTTCAAGAGTTGTAACTACAAAGTCAATTTATTTTGTAGTGGTTATCTATTCAATTTTGAGTGTGTTTTGGTAATTTATGGTTTTTAAAAATGTGTCCATTTCTTTTAAGTTGTCAAATGTATGAGCATAAAGTTGCTCATAATATTCCCTTATTATTCTTTTAATGTCTGCAGGATCTACAGTAATACCCCTTCTTTCATTTCTGATATTGATAAGTTGAGTCTTCTCTCTTTTCATCTTTGTCAGTTTTTCTAGAGGTTTGTTTTTTTTAAAGAATCAGCTTTTGGTTTTATCAATTATTCTCTATTGTTTTTCTGTTTTAAATTTCACTGATTTCTTGTCTTACCTTTCTTATTTTCTTCCTTCTGCTTGCTTTGTCATCTTTTGTTCTTCTCTTTATAGAGATTTAAGATGAAAGCTTGGATTATTTATTTGAAACCTTCCTTCTTTTCCAAACATAAGCACTTATTTCTATAAATTTGCCTCACAACATCCCTTTACCTTTATTCTATAAATTTTATATGTTGTATTTTCATTTTTGCTCAGTTCAGGCAATCTACTTTCCCCTGAAATGTGTATTCTGCTCTTTTAGGTGGACAGTTCTATAAATATCAATTAGATCCACTTGGCTGATGGTGTTTATCAGTTCTATATCTTGGTGAATTTCTGTTAGTTCTATCATTACTGACAAAGCGTTGAGATCTCCGACTAAGATTGTGGGTTTGTTTATTAACCCTTTCAGTTCTGCCACCTTTTACACTATGTATTTTGAAGCTCTGATTTTAGTTTTCACACATGTATGGTTGTTAAGTGTTCATGAAGAGTTGATTCTTTGATCATTATATATTTTCCTTCTTTGTCCCTGGTAATTTTCTTTGCTCTGAAGTCTACTTTGATATTAATATAGCCATTTCAGTATTAGCTTAGTGGTAAATGTTTCTCCATCCTTTTACTTTTAACTTACCCATTGCTGTCATTTAGACAACATATAGCTGTGTCATGTGTTTGCTTATCCATTCTGATAATCTCTTTCATAATTAGTATGTCTAGACCATTTACATTTAATGTAATTATTTATACATTTAGATTTAAGTTTACCATTATGTATTTGATTTCTATTTATTACCTCAGTTTTTCATTTCTTTGTTTCCTTTTTCTTGCCCTCTTTTGGGATATTCAAACACTTTTTAATATTCTATTTTCATTTATCTATTGTATTTTCTCTGCATAGTTTATTTTCTTATATTTCATTTGTCTGTCTGTTTTGGTGGTTGCTCTGAGGATTAAGATAAACATATTTAACTTTAAAAATATCGGGGATCCCTGGGTGGCGCAGCGGTTTAGCGCCTGCCTTTGGCCCAGGGCGCGATCCTGGAGACCCGGGATCGAATCCCACGTCGGGCTTCCGGTGCATGGAGCCTGCTTCTCTCTCTGCCTCTCTCTCTCTCTCTCTCTCTCTGTGACTTACATAAATAAATTTAAAAAAAAAATAAAAAAATAAAAAATAAATAAAAAAAATAAAAATATCTGGAGTCAATGTTTTACAACTTCAAGTGGGTTGTATAAACCTTGTCAATATACAGGTCCCTTTTCCCTCTCCCTTCTATGTGGCAGTTATCTCAAGTATTACACCTACGTGCATTGAAAACCTCACCAGACAATGTTATATTTGCTCTTATCCATCCAGCTTATTTTAAAGAACTGAAGAAGAGAAAAGTAAGCTATTGTATTTATCCAAATATTTACTATTCCTATTGCTCTTCCTTCATTCCTGATGTTTCAAGTTTCCCTCTGATACAATTTTCCTTCTGTCAAAAGAAATAGCTTTAGAAATTCTTTTATAACAGATCTGCTGGCTTTTACCTCTCAAGCCCTCTAATCAAGTAAGCCTATTTTATTTACAGGATCATGAATACATGTTGCCAGAATGGATAAATTAACCAATCATGCCTTTCCGTGAAGTCAGACCAAATTTAACAAGCTCCCTTAAACAATGAGAGGTATGATGCTAACTGTGAAGTTTTCACACTTTGGTTCACACAGATAAATTATTGTTACGGCTTCCTTTCATATTCAACCAAGGATTTTTAGGCTGCACTTATTGTGCCTTGATCAAGAAAACACACACACTCAACTTGTCATGCCTAGTGACACAAGGCAAAGAGTTTCTCTGATCAATTACATGAGTGCAGCCTATTGTCTGGATCTCCCTCTTCCCTTCATCTTTCCCTACCCCCAGCCCACACATTCCAGATCAGGGGCAATTTTATAGGGGAGATGGCATAAAGGGTTTGCATCATCTAGCCCCAACATGATAAAAACAAAACAAAACAAAACAAAAAATTGTCAGATGTTTCTATTTGCTCTTTTTGGATCTGCTCTCAACTCCAGAGTCATTAATCATCCCTTCCCATAGGAGTCAGTCCTTCTTGATCCTTTTTCTTCCCTCCTGGATTTGTCTCTGTAGGAACATCAAACTCCTCCCCTTCCCATTTATTAGACAGAATTTTTCTCTTCCTCATGGAAACTAGGCACCAGCCCAAAACCCAGGTCCTTAAAGCTTGTTACTATCCCCTCAATGGACTTTTAAAACCAACTTCCAAAAAAATCAAGTCCCTTATGAGTAAAGAATTCTTATAATAACCGCTAAGAAGAGAAAACATTTCTTCACTTTATGACATGCAAATCTCAGAAGAGACATTTGTGTCCAAGTTGTAGGGACATTTCACTCTAACCCTCAATGTTTTGTCCAAATGAAAACCCAGTACAGCAAATTCCACAATGAGTGTGGTTTGTTGTAAGCACTGTTTCCTCTAACATAGTTGTGGGGTTTCCTGTAGTCATTTTTCCCTCTACTCACCAATAAGAACACATTGGGGAAAAAAAAAAAAAAGAACACATTGCACTGTGTGTATTGTGTAGGGTCCCAATTCAGCTTCTCCTTTTCCTACTCCACCAGTAAAATATCATTGGAGCCAGCCAGGCTTACACCTTTAACTGGGCTAAACTACAGGCCCATACAATTTCAGCCAACTTCTGTACTCAAAAGTTTGAAAGATTGTACCCTAAGTCACTTAGTTGAGGGTAGCCAGACATCTATATCTTGGGTGAATTCAGCCCCAGAAAAACCATGGAGGACACAATAAAGAACTACAGCAGTAGGTGGAAATTCCACATGCCTGTTGCCCAGATCATAAGCCTTGACTCTTTAGTACTTCATTCTATTCAAATGGCTTCCCTATTGTATTCTCAAGTGTGATTCTGCCCTCCTACTCCTAACATCAACTCCTATGGCTCCAGTTCATAAAACTGAGCATTTTTCTTCAGCTCCTTCTGATTTCCTTTTATTACCTCCTGATTCCCCAACCCCTGTGAGGACTAATACCCTGTTCTACTTTTATTAAACTAACAGAGTGAAGTGAGGCACTGACTGGGAGCTATGCCTGCCCCCAAATATTATCAAATGGTGTAAGGATTACAACAGGAACAGCTCTTGATGGAGAACATGAATGTTCAAGGCCAAGTTCAAGGAGCTCCTGGTTCTTGACATAAGACTACACTGTCATCCATTTATTTCACTTATTTGTATGCTATAAACATCCAATAATTGTTACTATCACTACTTTAAAGAATTAAAATTTTTATCAATTAAAAATAAGAAAGGTAAAGATTCTATTTGACCTTCATTTTTCCCTCTCCAACACTCTTTCTTTCTTTATGTAATCAGTTTCTCACTGTATCATTTTCCTTTTACCTAAAGAGCTTCTAAAACGTTTGTTAGAGGACAGGTCTGACAGTGATGAATATCTTCAGATATTTTTTCTAAGAAAGTTTTTATTTCTTCTTAAGTTTTGGAGAATAATTTTCCAGGATACAAAGGGTAGGAGCTAAATTTTTTACTGGAGTGGGTGTTGATAGGTAAGTAAGGGGAGGAAGCTAAAATGTTCCATATAGAAATGCATTAGAGTTGGGGAAATAAATTCATGTTTAGATTAATATAGATACAAGTGGCTACATATATATATACGTATATATGTACAGGCATACACACATATGAGTTATATATACACATATATTTCCTACCTGTATCCCCTAAGAGGATCCAGAAGCAAAGACACCCCAATAGCAAAAAGCATACCTAGCACCCAGATCTTGGTTTCTAATACCATTCTTGATATAAAGAAACTGTGCTCCTTAGAAAAAAAATGATGATTGTAGGAATAGGGAAGAAAATGTACAAGATGAGCCTAGAGCATCTCATAGTGCCAGAAAGTAAGGAAATGCTCGAACAACAACAAAATATATTGATGGGGGCACATTAAAAGGACACAGAAGATGAATGAAAAAGTTTCCATGGCCAAAGTTGGAACAAGTTGATCAACAAAATAAATAATGTAGTACAGTTGATCCTTGAACAACATGGGTTTGAACTGCACAGGGCCACCTATCTGTAGATTTTTTCAATAGATACAGAACTGTATCTATTTTCTTTTCCTTATGATTTTCTTAATAACATTCTATTTTCTCTATCATAAGCATATAATATATAATACATATACAAGCTTTGTGTTAACTGTTTATGTTATTGGTAAGGCTTCTGGTCAATAATAGTCTATTAATAATAAATTTTGGGGGAACTCCAAAGTTATATATGAATTTTTGACTGCACAGGAGGTTAACACTCCTAACCATTGTCAACTGATATTAGATTACAGCCCATAATATAAAGTAAATATTCATGAATCTATGCTGATGTAAATAAATGATTGAATAAATAAATAATTGGGGAGAAGAGACAAATCTCCCTTTAAGAATTCCAAATAAGTTATGTAGATACTCAGCCCTCAGTGAAATGGGACATAACTCTCCCTGTGTGAGTTGCACATAATGAGTTCCTTCCAAAGGGTAAAGTATAAAAATAAGAGCATGATTTCACAGTGGAGAATCCTGACAAATACTTTCTCAGTCAGGTGATCAAGGTCAATATCAACAATGATGTCATAATGATAACATGTACCCTTGATATGATGTGATGAAAATGGCTCTTTACATCTATGGTCTCCCTCCCAAGAACACAAAACCCCAGGCTAATCATGAGAAAAAGCATCATACAAATCCCAGTAGAGGGGCATTCTAAAATTCTAAAATATACCTGACCAGTACTCCTCAAGACTGTCAAGAATACCCAAAACAAGGAAAGTTTAAAAAACTATCACAGCCAAGAGGAGCCTAAGAAGACATGATGACTAAATGTAATATAGTATCCTGGATGGGATCCTGGAACAGAAAAAGGACATTAGGTAAAAACTAAGGGAATGTGCATAAAGTATAGACTTTAGGTAAATTTAATAAATCAATATTAAGTCATTCATTTTGGCAAATGTACCATCTAATGTAAGATGTTAATAAAAGGAGAAAATGGGTGTGGGAATATATGGAGCCCTCTATATTATCTTCACAACATTTTTGTAAATGTAAAACTATCCTAGCTTCTGGCTTTTGGTCTGGAGGAGGTGCAAGTACAACTGTTCTCAGTCGTCCCAAATCCAGGTTCATGCAACATGAGCTGCCTCCACCATGCAGCCCAGGTTGGACCCCAATAAGTTTGAAGTTGTATACCTGAAGTGCACCAGTCAGGCAGTCAGTGCCACATCTGCCTTGGACCCCAAATCAGCCCCCTGGGTCTGTCTCCAAAAAAAAGGTTGGTGATAGTATCGCCAAGGCAAACCAGTGATTGGAAGGGTCTGAGGATGACAGTGAAACTGATCATTCAGAACAGACAGGCCCAGACTGAATTGGTTCCTTCTGCCTCTGCCCTGACTCTATCAAAGTCCTCCGGGAACCACCAAGAGACAGAAAGAAGCAGAAAAACATTCAGCACAGTGGAAATACCACTTTCAATAAGAATCATTGCCTGACAGATGTGGCACTGATCTTTAGCCAGAGAACTCTCTGGAACCATTAAAGAGATCCTGGGGACTGCCCAATCTTTGAGCTGCCAAGTTGACAGCCACCACCCTCATGGCATCAATAGCAGTGCAGTGCTGGGCATTCCCAGTAAATTAAGAATTACAAAAGAAAATATTTCAATAAAGGATCATTTAACAACTAAAACATTTTTTTAAAAATTTTTTAAAATTTTAAAAATTTTTCTTAATAAAACTAACCTTAAAAAATTAAATGTATTTTAAAACAAATGAGTACAAACTTCCAGATAAATATGACAATCCAATTGAGGAAATATTTTCAATCAATACTTTTGGTTTTAACCCTATAGTAGAAATATTAATATACAAAAAGTTGCCCATATTTAATGTTATACATTTTGATGAGCTTGAATATATATATATATATCTGATAGCACTTTTCTCAAAAAATTCCTTGAATGGATTATCACCAGACCATTGTATGGATAGGGAAGAGGCAAGACAGACACCTCTAGGTGCCAACTCAGCATTTATCCCTCTTCTTATTCACCAGCAGAATATTTTGTTTAGGGCAGTAATACAGCCGGTTGCTTCTCCAGACAACCTGCCCTGAGCTGGGGTTCTCAGAATAGGTTGCCATCCTTCTCTGCACCTATCCTTCTGTCTGTCTGGAGTGCAGACACAAAGCCGTGGAGAAGCACCCTCCTATGAACATGAGACAAGAAAGGAAGCAAGAGGACAAAAGCCTCACCTACAGGCAGGGTGGAAAGAGGATCCTGGGGCACAGATGATATGGAGAGCCACTGTGCCAGCCTGGACAGCTATTTCAGGACTTCATTTGGTGTGAGAAAGCAAATCCTTAATTGGTTAAGCTATTCTTTTTTTTTTTTTTTTTTTTTTGGCTAAGCTATTCTATTGTGTTTCCACTCTATGGATTTGAGCATAACTCTAATAGAATTAAGTGACTTGCCCAGGGCCTCATGCATAGGACACACACTCCTGGCCCCCACATCAGATTGATATGATCTCAAAGCTTGAAACTGCTGCATTTTCCTGCCTTTTACATTTGTGTTCATTGCTCATCATTAACTGTTTCATCCCAGGCCTTCCCAGCTTCCCATTTTCAATATTGACTTTATAATTGAGACACTCAAAGGTCTATTCCTGGGCTCTCCCTCTGGCTCTTCCTGGTCCTGGCCACCCTAGACAGCAAGCCCACTCCTGCACACACCCCTGGTCCCTGGGGCGTGGGGCCCAGACAAAGCAGACCAAGTGGGCACGCACTTTTCAGCTGCAGCTAGAATTCATCCCCATGTACTCATAGGCTCCTTGATCTCATCATGAGACAGCTGTTCTTCCTAAGCCACATCTCTCAACCCCAGACTCCCATGAACTCGTACTAATCACCAAATCAAATAATAAGGGTCTAACCTGATGTCAGAGTCCTGGGTTACAAGGAGAGAAGATGACGGTAGCAGTGACTATAAGGATGGGCCAGTGGTGAGCACTGCGGGGAGGATACCTCTCACCCCTTCCTTCCCGTTCCTCTCTCTTGCCTTGGTTAATGCTGTTCTTAGCACATCACAGACAGCAACTTTTGGAAAAAATAAATCAGTAGGGGCCACTGTCCTCTGTTTACCTCCATCTGTCCAGAGCTGCTGGGACCTGCACAGAACTGTGTGTCCTCAGCGCGGGTACCCTGAGCAGTGCCACCGGCTCAGTCTGTTGTAGGCTGAGACCAGGACTCAGACCCCTCTGGAACTATACTACACCAAGGACATGAGCACAGAGTGTCCTCAATGCCCCATTGCCTCCACTCTGATGCTTCTGAGTCTCACTGCTAAGGACAGAACTGTTCAGAAGCCAGGGGCAGGGTCCTCACTGCATCTTGGTGCTAACAGTCCCTCAGGGCACCTGGTGAGCACTGGCTGGAGGAATCCACAGGCAATGCGCACCTCCTGTGCAGCCATCCCTGGCCTCCCTGCAGAGATGCAGCTCTTTGTGTCTGCTTTCTTCTGGCCACTGCCACCTGATGCCCCCGAGGATACCCCACATGGCACAGTTCCCCTGTAGAAATCAATCAGCTCCCCTTTCCTAACCTGTTCTTTTTGGAGCTATCAAACAACATTACAGCCATCCTCAGCCTCAGGCTCTGCAGAGAGAAGGACAGAGTCTCCTCTGGCTCACTCTTCTCTCCTTCCTCCTCCTCTTCCTTCCTCCCTTTCCGCAGTCATAGCCCAGCCTGGCCTTGCTGCCTGGACTGTCCACTGCTGCTCTGTGTCATCACACATATTTCCATCTAACCTGTATTTGAAGCCCTCACTATGAAGGCCTACCTCCCTCTTCTCCAGGATCCTTCCCCATTATTCCTCCAGCACACTTGTTGCGTTCCAGGCCCATCCCGAAAGCTCCTTTTCCATTTCATCCCCCTAAATCCACCTGTTGAAAGTGGGTATCTCCCTTGCAAAGCCCCTAAGGCCCATTTCTCTCTCTCTCCCTCTAAGAGCAGATTTTTTTTTCTACCTAATCATGCACTAGATGGTATATACATCGTGTGCAAGCTGACTGTGAGGCAGGACCATCTCTGCATCCTGTATGGTCTGAGAGGACTCATTTTCCATGGTGAGTACTCAGGAAGGAACAGAATCTCAGAGCTTACAAACCCAGGCCCAGGTATCCACATCCCATTGCAAAGGTGAGCTTCCTCAGAGAAAGGAAACAGATTGCTCAAGGTCACACCCCTCACTCAAGGGAGGGTTAGCATCAGATGACAGCTGCGTTATGAACAAAAATATATCAGACTTGGAGTTGTAGGACATTTGTAGAATTCCAAATGTCTGTTTGGAATTCCAGCTCTGATCCCTCATGGTGGCTACATAAACAATTTAAAAAGGGCTAACATGGATTAAATGATCATGAGATGCAGGCGCACTGCTAGGAACTCTAGGTGGGCTATCTCATGTGATCCTCACAACAGTCTTGTTACTTATGGCTAGCTTTGCCCCCACTTTCTAAATGACCCTGTCTTAGACTAAGCAATTTTCCAAAGTCATGTATACTATTTAAATTTTTTAGAAAGGTTTGAACCTAGCTTGTCTCACATGAGAAATCACACTCTGAACCAACATATTAAGTCACTCAAACTCTCTGGACTTTAATTTTATCACCTGTAAAATAGGTATAATAGTAGTTTATCATCATGGCATACAATATATATGAAAAAGCTACAGGGTGTGCATTACTCTCTATAGTTCAGTGGAGACTCTAGAGATCTGAATATTCATCTCAGCTCCTGCAGTTTGGCCTGAGGTACACAATTCTTCACCTCTCTGTGCCTCAATTTCCACAACTATAAAAGTGAGGAGCTTGATCAGACAATATTTAAGACTTCCTCTATTATAGTCTGAGCATCCTTGTGGTGAGTCTTCTGGCTAGAATCTGCTAACATCGAATTGATTTTGTTTTGTGCAGGGTCATGTGCTCATTGACATGTGGCACCATTAACAGGACATACCATGTTCATTGACATGCCCAACTTGCCTCCAGCTCTACACACAAAAACAAAGCTTCACATGATATTTTCTTTCAGTGTTTATTGACACTTAGTTTAGGTACTATACTTGCAAAGAGATTTTTCTTTATTTTTTAACTAAAGATATTATTTTGCACAATACTATCCATATGTTACTAACATTAAAACTTAGAAATATGCCTTTTAGGTCACTTCATGGAATATAAATAAATATGTTTCATTATTTTTAATAATTATATAATATATATAATATGAATTTACCTAAAATTTATTTTTATATTTTGAAGATTTTATTTATTTTTTCATGACCGACACAGAAAGAGAGAGAGGCAGAGACACAGGCAGAGGGAGAAGCAGGCTCCATGCAGGGAGCCCGATGTGGGACTTGATCCCGGTCTCTAAGATCACAACCCTGGCTAAAGGCGGTGCTAAACCACTGGGCCACGGGGGCTGCTCTAAAATTTACTTTGTTTCTGCTATTTTCATTAAACATTGCTTGAAATATTTTTCTTCATTCAACATAGTTCTATACTTTTAGAGCTTGCATAAAATTTCATTGCAATAAGTGCATAATTTATTAAACTTTAATGTTGGGTATTTAGGTTATTTCCAATTTTCCTTGGATTTAAGTGCACATTTTTGAAACAGTAGCTTTCTGGGTTAGATTGAGGCATAGTGCACCATCTAAAATTGGCAACAAAATAAAGTCCAATTTTTCAGTTCTAAATGAAAGGACACACTAACATTACCCAACAGTGAGGTTCCCATATATGGTTCTGTGTTAGACCCAAAAGCTCAAGCTTCTATGGCGAAGAGCTGATACATAATGATTTTTTAATTTATTTCTTCATCATCCATTTACTCAATTTATCTAAATATTTATTTTAGGCATACTGTGTTCTAACCATTCTGCTAGGTTCCAATGATGTGGGTAGAATGCCTTCCCTGACCTTGCGGAACTTATAATCTAGTAAAGAAACAGTACAGCAGTAAAAGAAACATGTATGAGAGATCACATATGGAAAAAGAATCTAGGCATAGATTCTGCACCTCTAGGTATAGAAGTGTTCTGCACTTCACCGTCTTCATCTGTAAAATAGACAAAATAACAGCATATATAAATGCTTAAAAGGGTCCTTGACATATACTAAGCACTCAGTATGTTTTAGTTATTATTGTTTTTTGCATTAATTATTCACTGCTACATAACAAATCACTTCCAAACTTAGCAGCTTCAAAAAGAATCTATCATCTCACATTTATTGACCCAATTCAAAAGGGTCAGCATGTGTGTTACAAGACAATAGCAAGTGGGAAAGGAAGTACCTGGCACAGCAACATCAGCCATCAAATAAACACTCCCCAGAGATGAAGTCACTAAAGTCCAATAGGTCTCAGTCTTTTGCAGTTCAGAAATAAGGGAAGGGATCAGGGAAAGATCTGGAAGCAGCTTAGCTAGGTGGTGCTGTGTCTGGGTCACTCATGAGGCTGTAATTATCTGAAGGCTCAGCTACAGGGGGAGAATCTGCTTCCAAGATGCCCCCTCGACAGCTAGTGGTAGGAGGCCTACATTGCCTGTCCGGTGGATGTCTCTGTAAGGCTGTTGAGTGTCCTTACGCTATGGTATCCAGCTTCCCCTGGAGCAAGTGATCCCAGAGAGAGGAGACGGTAGTATTTTTTACGACCTATTCTTGGAAGTCCTACACAGCATCACCTCCACCTCAATCGATTTATTAAAAGTGAGTCACTAAGTCCTAATTTCACTTAAGGAGAGGAGATTTAGGGTCCACTTTTTGAACAGTGTCAAAGAGCTTGTGGACATGCTGCAAAAGGTCACACAGATATGGAAGGACCTCTCAGTGCCTGACCCACAGAAGGGGTCCTCTCTCTATCTCTTTGGTGCCCCTCAGTGGAGTAGTCTATACAACACAGCCCCTCCATAAAGTTCATTCACAGAGATGCCTTCTATAAACTTTACCCTAGCTCAACAAATCCCCATCATCTTCATCACCAGATACACAAAGTAACTCTTTTGTTTACAATCTTATGTATTGGATTTAAGAATACAAGCCAGCTTCTGGGATGCCTGGGTGGCTCAGTAGTTGAGCATCTGCCTTTGGCTCAGGTCATGATCCCGGGGTCCTGGGATCGAGTCCCACATCAGGCTCTCCGCGGGGAGCCAGCTTCTCCCTCTGCCTAGCCTCTCTCTGTGTGTCTTTCATTAATAAATAAATAAATAAAATATTTAAAAACACATACATACAAGCCAGCTTCCATTCCTTTCTATACATCTCTCTAAAGAAAATTCCTTTACTTTAGAAAAGAAGTAATGTTGGAGAGATGCAGGGCAGCCTGCGGGTAGAAAATTTGCAGTGACAGACTAGAGGCAACTTCCACATCTCCCAGGCCAGGTCAGCCTGCCCCCAGGATGCCTCTTCTAGCCTTCCCCACAGCTCCCTGGCAGGTTTCACCTGGCCTTCTGTTCCTCAGAGACCTACTCCCTCAATCATGTTAGTCTCTTTTTGGGAAGATATTTACCAGTCCTACTGTATTTTTAAAAATTCATGTAGTTTTAAGATGCCACATCCTTTGCATAAGCCATTGTCAATCATTACTTCAACTCCAAAAACCTCACCGTAAATGAGAAACTTGATTCAAGTTTCAGAGAAACCAAGATACTTGCACCAGCTCACACAATGATGGAAGTTCGGAGCTAGGCTTGCTGGACTCCATATCCATTTCTATCAACAATGCTGCCATTCCTTAAGGTTTTATTTCAGAGCCTCAAGACTGAAAAACCCTGTAGTCCTTCAAGTTATTCCCAGACATGCCAGTTCACTTGTCAAAGCTTTTCCATAAGCCTCTTCAACCCTCCTATGACAATGAGACATCACCCACACATGGGATCGCCTGATAACATACAGAATGTTGAGTTAAATTTGCATGTCAAATAATTTTGTTAGTATAAGTATGTTTCATACTTCAGCTAGAAAAGTTTGTTGTTGAAACACAAGTTTAACAGAGCACAAGTGATAGCAGACTAGAATGCTTACATCTCTCCCTCACCACCACAGATCTGGAGGTCTGAACAGATCCAAAGGTTTCTGATTTCTTCACAAAACCACCCAGGATGTAAGACCTAGATCACAGGAGCTCTGGGCTCTGTGTTTCTGCAGTGGAAACTGGGCAGGATGTCCCAGGAAGCTGGGGCTTCTGTTGACACTGAGATATCAAGCCCCTGGCTGCTCCACTGCGAATAAATGCAGGATAGTTCGATGTTTCCCTTCTGTTTGGTCAAAGATGAATTTAATTGTGGAGACCTGATTCTGTGTGGGTTACTTGTAGCAAAATTGTCACCACAAATTCATGCTCTTTCATCACCCATGTGTCTTGGAAGGGCCCCATTGCCATTCAGTAACTAATGACCTTGGGTGCAAACCACAGCTGGGAAGAGTCTACAGCAATCCCAAATAAGGCAGGCTTCCTGGAATTAAGCTTTGTTTTAGTGTCGAACCAAGTTGGCCAAGACAGCTGGACACCACTATTGTCCTACACTGTCCTTGCCCAAATCCTGGCTGACCTCTCTATCATCCCTGCATGCAGCCATAGCTGGAGAAGAGGATGTGCTTCTCCCAGTGGCTCTGCAGACTCTTAGGGCATATGTATGTTTTCAAAGGCAAAATCCACCAAAAAATCCCTTAGGATAAAGTGCCAAAATTCTGGAGTGTGCTACAGGCTCTGCATGACTCTCCCTTGCCTACAGGTCCCTCACTATCTCCCACCTCCAGTCACAGTGGTCCTTCCCCAAATGATTTCCTTTTCTGGAATTTTCTCATTCCTTCTTCTGGAGAAAACCTACTGACATTTCAGGTAGCAGCTGAAACACGATTCTTATAGGAGGCTTTGGTCAATCCTACCATCTCCCCATCACAGCTAGGTTAGGTTTGCCAATTAGCCACATTCCACATGCTCAATAGCCACATGTAGCTCCTAGCTACCATAGGAGTATGGATATAGGACATTTCCACCAGCACAGAAGAATATTTTTCTTTAAAAAAAAAAGGCTTACTTTGCTTTTTCCCCAGTGCCTTATGGAATTGTCTCTGGTGGGGCTTTCTATTCATGCACTTTGAGTCCATCTTTGTGCCCTGGCCTTCCACCTCCTTTCCCCATCCTCTAGGACATAGATCTGATGCTTTCATTTGCTTCTCCAGAAATAGCCCCAAGTACTGTCCTTGACGATCGCATCTGTCCTCATTATGATTTCCACCAGGCAGCTGAAGCTCTTGCTTTTAGTGAATTTACTCTTTCAAATTCAAAGTATAATAAGAGAGAAACAGATCCAGACAAAGGTGACTTGTCAACAATTTCCAAAAGTCAAAGTTTGCTTATCCCGGGATAATGACCTTCTGGAAAACGAAAGAGCCGGAAGCTGAGTACAGTGACATCTATTCTTCTTACTGAATATGCAGTGAGGCTATAACAGAGCTTTCTGAAGCTGTGGGCACATCCCGTTTCCTGCTGTGCCCTTTACCTGACAGAGTAGGCAGAGGGCTTTCCTGTTGGAAAGTTCCTCCTAGACACTTCCACTCCCTTCTGCTCTTAACCATCTCTCTTCCCATAAATTGGCTTTTCTTTATCAAAAAAGAAAATCCAAAAGCTATCTATTTTTTGTGTACGTGAAGAGATAACTGCTGGGAGCTAAACATATGAATGAATAAATGAATAAATGAACAAATCTCCAGATTCCATTCCTTGGTAGAAATTCCATAATCTGTCTGCATATTCAGGGTGAACCACACACCCGGGTCCTCTCATCTTTGAGCATATCTCAGGAGAGAGGAAGAGTGAAAGGGCAGACAGCCCTGCTAAGCTCCCAACCTATGAGGGACATACAAGAGGAGGTGTTGTTCAGGTTGTGTGCATCTCAGATGATGGATTTCTGGGGCTCAGGCATAGGCTTTAAGGCCCAATAATAAACACATCCTCCATTTCCCCCATTCCATAGTATTGTTCAAAAACAACCTGATTAGTAGGAAGCAAGCTTGGAGAAAAGTCTCAGAGCTCCACTCTTGTGGTGAGAGCACTATCTCAGCAGTGCAAGCTATTTGGGCTGGTTGGGGCTTTTTCCCACTTGCCTTCCCTACCAACCTCGTTCAGCCAAGCCTGGACCACCCGGGAGCAGCAGGGCTTCAGAGCAGCTCCTGCCCCCCCCGAAAATTGCACAGGTGTGGAGGTAGAATAAGGGACATTAATAGGAGATTGGCTGGAAGCTATTGTTTCCATGTAAGTCATGATTTTAAAGAATTGGAAGACAGAATGTTGTCATCAGACGGAAAGGGTGGTAAACTTGGATGCAAGGGCAGTAATCATGAATTCGTTGGAAAAGTAGGGACACTTCCAATATAGCTGGAGAAAAAGAAGAAAAGACAAGCCAGACAGCTTTAGAGTGTTTGCAGATATTAGAAGCCATAAAGTACTAGGGGCACCAGTCTTTATAAATGCGTGCACAGAACTTGGGTCCAGATACAGGAGGACATTTCAGTGGGTCGAAATACAGCAGGCTCACTCTTTTTAACACTACAACTGCTTGTTTTTTCTACAGCTCAACTGGCCTCCTTCATGAGCCCCAACTGCTGGTGATTGAGAAAAACAATCAACTATGTGTTCAAACTAATTTATTCTGATCTTCTACTTCAAACAGTCTTTAGGGGAGTTGGGGTCGAAAGGCTAAGTCCCTCAGACGCCTCCCTGTTCTTCATCCCCTAGAATGACATCTGAGGCAGGAGATGAGTGTGTGCAGAGAGGCCTCTAAGTGAAGGGCTTTGACCTGGGGTGCCAATACCCACTTGCTAATGTTTCAGGCTTCCTGTTTGCATTTTCATCAAAATAATTCTCACAGTTTGATTTTTGGCTTGTTGGCTTGTGGATAAGTGCTAGGCAGCCATTCATTCTATAATTGGGGGGGTGGAGGAGGAATTAAAACTGTGTGCTGAGGATGGGGGACATGTCACTGCCGTGGGTCCCTATAGCCAGGATGCTGCTGAGAGCTTGTGGGCCCCTGGAGATTTAGTAGCATGAGGAGTTCTCATATCCACCACAGCCCCTTCGTGACCGTATTCTGGTTTTTGGCTTCCCCCTCTTTTTCATATGCTTAGATATGAAAGCATATTTTCTTCCTTATTCCCTCAAAATCTTTGAACCACCACATCAGATGATGACCCACCCTACTTAAACCCATTATATCCCCTTTAAAGGATTTGTTCTCTTTTGGATTTCATTAATGTGAAGAGGAAAAAATTAAAAATATGCCCTGACTTCCATTTTGCATTAAGATTTACTAAAAGTTTTGAAAGTGGCAAAGTAATCCTGGCAGTGATATGCTAGCTCCAGCCTATGAATGGAGCGGTTTTAGTGCTCTAGTGGATGATTCTTCTTCCATTTCCATTTTGATTTTTGCTTTAAACCAAGAATTTGATATAAAGTTGTTCTAATTTTAAGTTTCTAAGTGCTAAGTATTATTTTGGATTTTTTTGTTTGTATTTCTGAGGGAGTTTGGAGGGGACTAGGAGAGATGGGAATGGATGTATTTTTAATTTATTTCTAAAAATACATAATTGTATTAAAGTCAATGGGTATGGAGTTTTGTTTCCTGTTTTGAGGATTTGCTGTCCCTATGAACTGACAGAAATGTCTGTCCTCTGTGTCCTAATCATAGTTCATTTTGTGACTATTCCTGGGGTATTTACAAGGAATGTGTGATGATCTGTGTATTTTATGTGTAAAATCTTTCAAAGCTTTCAAACCCTCTGAGGATTCTGCCTTTGGAGCAGTGTTTGGAAATTCTATCTCCTCCTCAGGATTATGTAAAGACTCATCTATATTGTTTTAAGGCATAATGCTTTCAGGTTTTATATTTAAAACTTTAATCAACTTGAATTAAATCTGACCTGAGACAGGGGCCTCCACCTCTTTCTGTGCTCTCCAAATGATTATCCACTCAACCCTAGTTTCCAAATAACTGAGGCATCTTTTCCCTCTCGTTCAATCTCACACTCAACTCCATTAATATGCATGTGTCTGTTTTGAAACCATGTGATGCTTTCACATCTGTTGGTGAAATTCTCCCTTTACTGTTCTTGTAGTACAATTTCTTAGCTAGTAGTAGCCATATGTCTTTCTACTTGCTAGCAATCATGTGATATATTTGATCAGGATTAATCTAAATGGGGGCACCTGGGTGGCTCAGTTGGTAAAGTATCTGCCTTCAGCTCAGGTCATGATCTCAGGATCTTGGGATTGAGCCTGCTTCAGGCTTCCTGCTCAGCAGGGAGTCTGCTTTTCCTTCTCCCTCTGCCCATCCCCCCTGCCCATGCTCACTCTCTCTTTCTTTCTATCAAATAAATAAATAAAATCTTTTAAAGAAAAAGGATTGTTCTAAATGTATGGGAAAATGAGACAGAACCAATATCCTTCAACAATGTCTTTACATTAAGCATTTAGAATCAAACCCCTCATCAGTGATGCTCACACATAAAACTGTCCCGCGTCTCTGGAATAAATGTGTTCTATGGGAATATTATCAACAAGATAATGTTTTATAATACAGTAAAAGAGGAATGTGTTCTGTTCCACCTTTACTTTAAGGTTTACCTAAGCCTTTTTAGAGAAACTGTAACTCTTCCCCCATGCATAGTCAACAATTGGGTGATGCCCACAGTCCACTACACCGTGCATCTAAGAATGAATTAAGATCAATTCTTCTCACCTCCAAATCAGCCACCTGCCAATGTTTAATTGACTCCTATCTAAGACTCGGATCCCATAGGTCAATTCATTTAGTTACCTGAATATACATTTTTGCAACCAATTTATCTTGGAGGTTTCATTAGAAATAACATTGCTTAAAATTAATCATTTTAGCCTGGGTAATGATTGGGAATTCTCTGGGAATTATTGGAAAGTCTTATGGTCGTGGTGAGTGACTGCAAATATTTACTCAGAACATTTTCAGAGTGACTGTAACTGCATTTTATGGTTCAGAACCTGGAAGACTTGGACCTATTTGTCCTGTTTCTCAGGCATGTCAGGACTGTTTTCTTACTCCTGTTCAAACACATTTCTTTGTTCCACCTCTGTGTGAAGATTGAATGGCCTTCTTTTCAGGGACAAGTCTTTTCAGACACTATACTTTCCCTCAAGACAAGTTAGCCCACCATTTGTGTTTTTGAAAGTTTGGATCAGATCTTCTTTGGGATACGCATGAATTTTGCTCCAAGTCTTTTTTTATTATAACCTCAACCTGTTCCTCAACATTTGTCTAAAATGCCATTATGAGACGTGTGTCCAGAGCCATAGCTATCTTCCAAGATACCTCTGTACAAATTAGACAAAGAAGACTTCTGGGTGGATATAACTCTGCAAAAGTATGGTTTGGAAAGAAAGCTATATCTTTTTTTTAATTGTAGCAAAATATATAACATAACATTTATCATCTTAAAACCTTTTTAAGGGGCACCTGGGTGGCTCAGTGGTTGAGCATCTGCCTTTGGCTCAGGTCATGATCCCGGGATCCTGGGATCAAGTCCCACATCAGTCTCCCTGTGGGGAGCCTGATTCTCCCTCTGCCTATGTCTCTTCCTCTCTCTGTATGTCTCTTGTGAATAAATAAATAAAATATTTTTTTTTTAAATCTTTAACTGTCCACTAACATTAAGTATATTCACATTGGTGTGCAACTTATTTCCAGAATTTCTTCATCTTGGGAAACTGAAAATTTACTATTAAATGACTCCTCATTTCTCCCTCCTCTCCTCCAGCCCTTGGCAGCCACCATTCTGCTTTCTGTTTCTATGAGTTAACTGTTCTAGATATCTCATAGAAGTGAAATCATACAGCATTTGTCATTCTGTGACTGACATATTTCACTTAGCATGATATCCTCATTTTCTGCCAAGTGGTAGCATGTGTCAGCATTTCCTTCCTTTTTAAAGGCTGAATAACATTCCATTGTATGTATATAGCACATTTTGTTTACCTATTCATCTGTGGATGAACACTTGGGTTGCTTCCACCTTTTAGCCACTGCAAATAATAATCTGTGAATATGAGAGTCTCTTCAAGACCTTGCTTACAATTCATTTGGGTATATAATCAGAAATGATAATTCTATTTTTAATTTTTTGATGTCTGCCATACCATTTCCCATTCCCACCAACACTCACAGGGTGCCAATTTCTCCACATCCTTGCCATCACTTGTTATTTTCTGGGGTTTTTGTTGTTTTGCTTTACTTTGTTCTTTCACAAAGTTCTTCCAATGTGTATCAGGTGGTTCTGATTTGTGCTTCCTGAATTACTAGTGATATTAAGCATCTTTTTTTAAAAAATTTTTATTTATTTATGATAGTCACAGAGAGAGAGAGAGAGAGGCAGAGACACAGGCAGAGGGAGAAGCAGGCTCCATGCACCGGGAGCCCGATGTGGGATTCGATCCCGGATCTCCAGGATCGCGCCCTGGGCCAAAGGCAGGTGTCAAACCGCTGCGCCACCCAGGGATCCCGATATTAAGCATCTTTTCATTGGTTTCCTGGCCATTTGTATATCTTCTTTGAAGATTAATCAATTCGAATCCTTTTCCTATTTTAATCGGATTATTTGGGTTTTTTGTTGTTGAGTTGTAGGATTCTTTATATATTCTGGAATTAAGCCCTCATATGATTTGCAAATATTTTCTCCCATTCTGCAGGTTGCCTACATTCTGTTGATTTTGTCCTTTTGTGGAGTAGAAGTTTTTAAAATTGATGTGGTCCAATTTATCTGATCTTATTTTTGTCTCCTGCACTTTTGGTGTCATATTAAAGAAATCATCACCAAACTCAATACCATAAAGATTTTCCCCTATGTTTTCCTCAAAGAGTTTCATACTTTTAGCTCTTAAAGTTAGGTCTTTGTTCCACTTTGAGCTAATTTTTGTATATAGTGTAAAGTAAGGGTTCAACTTCTTTCTTTTGCATTTGGATATCCTTTTTCCTAACATCATTTGTTGAAGAGACTGTACTTTCCCCCATTGAATGAGATTGGCTTCCTTGACAAAAATCAAATAATAAACAAGAATTTATCTCTGGGTTTCCTATTCTATCCCATTGATTTTTATATGTCTTTTTTCTCCAAAGCCATGATGCTTCAAGGATTGTAGCTTTCTAATAAGTTTTGAAATCAGCATCTGTGAGCCCTCTACTTTTGTTCTTCTTTTTCATGATTTGACTGTTTGGAGGAGATTACACTTTTTGATTGAGGAAAAGGCAGACCTTTCTCCTGGGATGTAGCCCTATGCCAGGGCATCCAGCTTGCTGAGCAGAATTGACCCCTCACCTGAAAAACCATGTAAAGGGATCAGCCTGCACATCCAGCTACAGAGGTCCTGCCACTCTGAGAACACCAGAGGCAGATGACCCATTTTGTCTTCTAATTTTGATCAATTCTCCTTTTAAAAAAGCCAGTTTGTCAGGGCTGCTGACTGTCCTCAGTGATGAGACACTGATATGCACCAAGTTGCTTTGACATTGCACAGATGGGATCTCATTTCCTTTTGCTTTTCTGTGATGCCCAGTTTAGGGTGAGGGTGTTATGAAGAGCCACAGGCAGCATTTGTTCATTGCTCTTGCTCTAAAAGGATTGGGGAGGGATCCCTGGGTGGCGCAGCGGTTTGGCGCCTGCCTTTGGCCCAGGGCGCGATCCTGGAGACCCGGGATCGAGTCCCACATCGGGCTCCCGGCGCATGGAGCCTGCTTCTCCCTCTGCCTGTGTCTCTGCCTCTCTCTCTCTCTGTAACTATCATAAATAAATAAAAATTAAAAAAAAAATAAAAAAAAAATAAAAGGATTGGGGAAAATGTGATTCCCTCCCCAAGACCCATAGGAGAAATACGTAGCATCCCCAAGCACTGTTGTATTACATGGACACTGAAACTGGTCTTCTCTGGCTGATGTTATAAATAATGCTGTTTTTCTGTTTTTTTTCTGTTTTGATTAGTTCCTAAGAGACTTCAAGGTAAATATGCAACCCAGCTTTAACAATTGTGCAGAATTTTCTGGCATATACTTTTGAGTAGCAATTTAAGCTAGCCCTACTGTATTTAGGAATGGCGTCCATACTCTGGAATGAGAAGAGGTTTGTAAATATACTTCATATCATAAAATAGCCATATCTTTTTGACATTTAAGAGAACATACATTGTATTAAGGCTCATTTGATTACATTTAACAGAAAACTAACTCAAACCACTTTAAGCAAAAAATGGGATTTTATTTGCCCATAGAACTGGGGAGAATGGCTGGATCTAGGGTCTCAAAGGACATTTTCAAGACAGTAAATCTCATCTCCTTTCTTTGACTCTAGTTTTTGTTTTTTTTGTTTCCTCTGTGGTGGCTGTATTCTTAGTAGGGCTTTTCTTTCAGCTGGCAAACTGATCCCAAAGGACGAACTTATGGGCCACCTTCTTAGCAATCCCAGTAGACCAGGAGGAGATACATCTCCTAGTAGCTCCAACTTGAACCCTGGGAGGTTTTTCATTGTTCTGTCTTGGCTATTGTGCCCACCCCTGGATCAATCACCATAGCAGGAGCAGTCAGTGCTCTGGGTGGTTGAGTCTGAATCACATGGCTCCCCCACTGCTAGAGATGGAGTCCTGGTGCTAATCATGGACAGAGCATGGGAGTTGGAAAACTAGGCAAAAACTGATTTTTTCTATACCATATCTAAAAGGATTGCTCAAGAATCCTTTCTTGCCAGATGTTTTACCTGGCTTCCCTTTGAACAGATCCCAGAACTCACAACTTCCAGTTGTCTTCCAGTCCAATGCTGGACAAATCTAGTAGTCAGAAAACTGTTTCTTTTCCTCTTTTTTTTTTTTTTTTGCCAGTTCAAGTCTTCCTATAATTTCTAAGGAACTATCTTAACTCTACCCATCAGAACTCAATAATTTAGAATTACCACTTCATCTTCCTAAAAGAGTGTTTTAAATTTGAGTCATATTTCAGGTTTTTTATATTTCATGTTCTACCTTGTCAATACCTTTTGAAGATTCCTGACACAATCTCCATTCCACATCAAGAATATTCTTTATAGACCTAATGGACTCTAATGATATTTTGGACTTTACCAGCTACCAGGGATTTCTACTTGGTATGTATTATGCCATTAAATAATTTAATGGCTCATGTGTTGGAAATAGTTTCCAAATGTTGATTAAAGTCTGATTCTAACTCCCATAGTAAGTTCAAATATGAATTATTTCTTACCAGTCATATCATAATTTTGGTTCATATTAAGCTTAATAGTAGTAGTTACCATTTATTGAGTGTCAGATCCCTTATATAATATTTTAAGATTTTTTCATTTATTCATGAGAGACACACAGAGAGAGCCAGAGACATAGGCAGAGGGAGAAGCAGGCTCCCTGTGGGACTCAATCCCAGAACCCCAGGACTTGATCCCAGGCCCCAGGGACCACCCCCTGAGCCAAAGGCAGATGCTCATTCACCGAGCCACCCACGTGTCCCAGACCCTTTATATAATTTATCTATAATCCCTACAGTAACTCCCAAGCTTAATGACTATTATTACTATCCCATTTCACAGACAAGGGAGTTGACATTCAAGTTGAGTAGCTTGAAAAAGATCTCAAAATTGGTAGGTGGCCAAATGCTATTTAAGCTCAAATATCTTTGTCTCCAAAACCAAGTTTTTTTCCATCATACTTAAAGCTCCACACTTGAGGTCAACTGAGATCATCAGACCTGTGTTATTTGAACTCCTACTAATCATCGTCCACACTTGTACTTATGGATAATGAATTTGTGCTCATCCTAATGTGGGGCAGTGCATGACACAGCAAGCCTGAGGCTGCTATCCTTAGAAAGGCCTGCTCGCAGAGTTAGCCCTTGATCAGAGTCTGGGTCTTGCATTTTGGGAAGGTTCCCCCCATTTCCTGATAAGAATGGCTCACTGTATCTAAACTGTTTGTGCAGACAATATAGTTTATGCTGAACACATTCTTTCTTTCCAGGAGCATGGAATTTTGGAACGTTAAGCTTACACAGCTTACACAGCCTGCCCTCCATAAAAACCCTGGGCACTGATTATCTAATGAACATCCCCAGTAGATGTTTAACACTTGTCTTCACAGCTCATTGCTGGAAGAAGTAAGCACATCATGTGAGACGCCACTAGGAGAGGACTCTACTAACTTCTGTCTGGTTTCCTCTGGACTTTGCCCATTAGCAACTTTCTTTTTGCTGATTTTGCTCTGTATCCTTTCACTGTATTAGATCATAGACCTTACTGCAAATACTAAGTGCTCTGAGTTCTCCTAACAAATCACTAAACTAGGAGGTTGTCTTAGGAACCGCCAACACAGGGGCTTTATATTTGTTTCTGTTAAATTTAATCCTGATAGGGTAATTTTGTTTTTTTTTTTTTTTTTTAATTTTTTATTTATTTATGATAGGCACACAGTGAGAGAGAGAGAGAGGCAGAGACACAGGCAGAGGGAGAAGCAGGCTCCATGCACCGGAAGCCCGACGTGGGATTCGATCCCGGGCCTCCAGGATCGCGCCCTGGGCCAAAGGCAGGCGCCAAACCGCTGCGCCACCCAGGGATCCCCCTGATAGGGTAATTTTGAATCCTGACCCCCTCATTCTATTTTTTCTTAATATTTAACTTCATATACATTCCTTCTAAGTATTCATTCCAATCCTTGATAAAAATTTTGATTGAGAGGGTCAAAACACAGTACTGTGGTTGTCTCCTGAACACTTCTTTTGCGTTGAGATTAAGCTATTAATCAAAATGTTAGGGCAGACTTGCCAAACCAGTTCTTTATTTTTCTACAAGT
The DNA here is from genome assembly GCF_011100685.1 of Canis lupus familiaris. Classification (NCBI taxonomy): domain Eukaryota; kingdom Metazoa; phylum Chordata; class Mammalia; order Carnivora; family Canidae; genus Canis; species Canis lupus. Next base: position 3,226,177 of record NC_049249.1, read on the forward strand.
ACTATTGGGAAGAGTATACTTCCTAGTATAGGGAATATAGTCAATGGTATTGAAATAGTGTTGTATGGTGACAGATGGTAGCTACACTTGTGGAGAGCAGAGCATAATATAGAGTTGTTGAATCACTAAATTGTACACTTGAAGATAATGTAACATTGTATGTCAACTAGACTTCAATAAAAAATTTTAATTTTAATTTTTTAAAGAAAATCCTGAGGAATAAATGTGTTCTCTGATAAAGGAATTAAGAAAGAAGAAAAGGAGAGATAGAAAGAAAGAAAGAAGAAAGAAAGAAAGAAAGAAAGAAAGAAAGAAAGAAAGAAAGAAAGAAGGAAGGAAGAAAGAAAGAAAGAAAGAAAGAAAGAAAGAAAGAAAGAAAATACTTCATTTATTCCTAAAATTTCTTAGATTTTTGTCATTTGTAAAAATAAGACATATAGTCCAAAATATTCTCATTTTTTCCTTTTGTAGTTATGTAGTATTTTTTTTTAAAAGCTAAAGATTTTCTGATTTTTTTTGTATGTGGGTGTATTGGGTGTATGGGGCTCAAAGTTTCTAATTTGAGCATCAGTACTGGGTAGGGTAATGGAATAATGATTGGTTTGAAAGAGAGAGAGACACAGGCTCAGAACAGGCTGGTTCATTCATCAAGCATTCACTGAGCTGTCTCTTTTGTGTCTGGCTCTGTGCTGGACAATGTGGGTGATACATTGGTGACAAAGACAGCTCCAAGCCCTCCCTCAAGGACTCCTGGGATAATGCGCCAGAGAGACAGTGCCAACCAGGGTGTCAAAGCTAAGATGGGGAGGCACAGGCAGATCAGGGCCAGAATGGAGGGGTGCTCCCCTTCCAGTTAGAAACACTACACTGTATAATTTCTCTAAATAAGAGCCTCTGCTGGAAGCTGAGGATACGGTGATGACCAAGACAAACCTGTTTCTCCTCTTTCAGAGTGGACTATTCCTTTTTCATTGAACTAGTCCTCTTTCTTCCATTTCTGTATAGGTACTAACAGCCTGATTTGAATACTGGCCCTACCACTTGCCAGCCATGTTATCTTAGGCCAGGGACTGTACTTCTCCAGACTTCCAGTCTCTCCATTTGTAAAATGGAGGATCTCATATCTTCCTTACAGGGCTAGAGGATATGATGAGTTAACATGGGGAAGAGGTTGGCACACATAACTGCTCTCAGACAAATTTGCTCTTTGGTTTTAAATCAGGAAAACACAGAGGTGGGGGAGGACCCTCCCCAGAGACTGGGAATCCTCCCCCAAGGAAGTGATAATGAGCCAAGATCCAGAAATTAAGAAGTTAGCAGAAGACTTGAGCTGGGAGCATGACACTTTAGGGACCTAAGAGATCAGTACTGTTGGTGGCACAAAATATGAAAAAGAACAGGCTGGGATAAGAAGTTGGGCCTAAGGGAGACTATTCCCTATCCTATGAGCAACAAGGAGCTGCTGAAAGCGTCTCTGGAGGGAAGTGGAGAGGCCCAGTTTGTGTTTTCAAAGACATCCTCTGTTCCTTGGGACAAGATTGACATTATTTACTGTTACTAAACCTACATTCCTCCTTTGTCATGATCACATTCTTACTAAAAGAGGTTAAGTAACAATTGACTTATGGGTTAAAATGTTTTGAACTGTATTATTTACATTTGCATCTTAGAGTTTTTAGGCTGTGTTGGTTTTTCCTATTTAAATAATCAGGCCATTTCTTGTCTTCTGCATTATTTTAAGGAATTGGTCCTTTTCATCTAAATTATCAAATCTCTGAGCACAGAATTGTTTCATAATATTCCCTTTTTGTCCTCTTTATGTCCATCAAGTCCTAGTAATTGTCACTCTTTCACTTATCATATTAGCATTTTGTCTCTCACGTTTTTCTTGGTTAACCTGACTAGAAGTTTACAAACTTTATTAATCTTTTCAAAGAATTGGACTTTGATGTTGCTGATTTTATTAATTCTTTTCTGTTTCCAATTCCATTGGCTTCTAGTCTAATTTTTATTCTTTCTCCTGGTTGCTTTAGGTTTGTTTTGCTCTTCTCTTGCTAGTTTTCAATTGATTTGAAATCCTGCTTCTTTTCTAACATATGCATTTGATGCTATAAATTTCCCTTTAAGCACTCCTTTTGCCACATCCCACAAGTTTTGATGTTATATTTCTATTTTCCTTTAATTTAAAATATTTTAAATTTATCTTGAGATTTCCTCTTTGACTCATGTTATTTTGAAGTGTTGTTTTATCTCCAAATATTTTGAGATTTTCCAGCTGTCTTTCTGTTATTATTTTCTAGTTAACTCACTGTGCTCTGAGAGCATCCTTTGTATGATTTCTATTTTTTTAAGTTTATTCAATGTGTTTCATGTCCCAGAGTGTGGTCTAGCTTGGTGAATGTTCCAACAAACTTGTGAAGAATGTATGCTCTGCTGTTGTTGGATGAAGTAGATGTCAATTAGATCCAGTTAATTGATGGTGTTGTTCAGCTAAACTATGTTTTTACTGATTTTCTGCCTGCTGGATCTGTCAATGCTGATAAAGGGATGTTGAAGTCCCCAGCCATAATAGTGAATTCATCTGTTTCTCCTTGCCCTTCTGCCAGCTTTAGTCTCTTGTCTTTTGACACTTTATTGCTTAGGTGTATACACATTAAGTAGTAGGTCTTGGGAGTAGTAGGTCAATAAAATTGACCCATTGTTATGTAATGCCCCTCTTTACTACTGATGCTTTTCCTTGTTCTTAAGTCAATTTGTCTGAAATTAATATAGCCATTCCAGCTTTCTTTTTGATTTTTGTTAGCATAGTATATCTTTCCCATACCCTTATTTTTAATCTACCTGTACATGGTTTTTCTGAGTTTTTAAAAAAGATTTATTTATTTATCTATTTGAAAGAGAGAGCATGAGTGGGGGGAGGGGCAAAAAGGGAGGGAGAGAGAGAATCCCAAGCCCCCCCCCCCCTCTCCGGCCCACTGATCACAGAGACCAACACAGGGCTCCATCCCATGACCCCAAGATCATGATCTGAGCTGAAATCAAGACTCAGACATTTAACTGACTGAACCACCACGGGGCCCTCCCTATTTTTAAAGTAGGCTTCTTATAGGGAAAAAAAAAAAAGAGGCAAACCATGAAACAGACTTAACTAAAGAGAACAAACTGAGGGTTACTAGAAGAGAGGTGGGGGGGGAGATGGGCTAAATGGGTGATGGTGATTGAGGAGTGCATTTGTGAAGAGGGTGTTGTATGTAACTGATAAATCACTAAATTCTACATCTGCAACTAATGTTGCACTGTATGTTAACTAGCTGGAATTTAAATTAAAACTTGGGGAAAAAATAAAGTAAGTGGGGATCCCTGGGTGGCTCAGCGATTTAGCACCTAGGGCATGATCCTGGAGTCCTGGGATTGAGTACCGCATCAGGCTCCCTGCATGGAGCCTGCTTCTCCCTCTGCCTGTCTCTCTCTCTCTCTCTCTCTCTGTCTCTCATAAACAAATAAATAAAAAAAAACTTTTTAAAGAAGTTTTTATTTTACTTTCACTGTTCTTTCTCTAATGTTCTGCCTTTTTAAAATACAGATCTAAGTTTCTGAACTGTATCATTTTCTTTCTGAAGAACCTGTTTAACATTATGCAAAGCAAGTGCACTAAAGACAAAATTTTGTTTGTCTTAAGAAGCCTTTATTTCTCCTTCACTTTTGAAGGATAATTTTGCCAGATTCAGAATTCCAACTGATTTTTTCAACACTTTGAATATTTCATCCTGAAGAAAAACAAGAGTGGTTTCTAACAAGAAGTCTGATATAATTTTTATCCTTGTTCCTCTATAGATTATGTCTTTTCTCTTCTGGTTTCTTTCATGATTTTCTGTCTTTGAATATGATATGCCAGAGTATGCATTTTTTTGGTATTTATCCTATTTGTGGTTCTCTGAACTTCCTGGATCTGCAGTTTGGAATCTGTTGTTACTTTTGGAAATTTTTTAGCTTCTATTACTTCAAATATTTATTTGCTCCTTTTTTTCTTCCCCTTCTGGTGTTCTCATTATGCCTATGCTGTACCTGTTATACTTGCCTCACAGATCTTGGATATTTTGTTCTTTTTTAATATTTTATATATTTATGCATGAGAGACACAGAGAAAGAGGCAGAAACATAGGCAGAAGGAGAAGCAGTCTCCCTGTGGGGAGCCTAACAGGAGACTCGATCCTAGGATCCTAGGATTACAACCTGAGCCGAAGGCAGATGCTCAAACACTGAGCCACCCAGGTGCCTCTTCACTCCTTTTTTAATTATTATTCTTGTTTCCCTTTACATCCCAGTTTGGGAAGTTTCTATTGACATATTTCAAGCTCATTAACTCTTTCCTTAACCATGTTCAGCCTATTAGTGAGCCCATTGAAGGCATTCTTCTTTCTTTTGGGGTGTACTGATTTCTAGAATTTCCTGCAGATTCTTTCTTTAAGTTTCCACCCCTGATTACATTATCCATCTATTCTTGCATGTCGTCCACTTTTTCCATTAGAGCTCTAAGCATATTAGTCATTGTTCTTTTAAATTAGTGCTCTTATAATTCCAAAATCTGTGTCATACTTGAGTCTGGTTCTGTTGCTCATGTTGTCACTTCTTATTGTGTTCCTTCTTTCCTTTTAGCATGCCTTGTATTTTTTGTTGTTGTTGAAATCTGGTATTATGTATTATATCATAGAAATTATGACTTACAGGGTAAGGATTTATTTCTCTCTGAGGAGAAGTTATGCTTTGTTTACTCTTTGCTATAGTGGTAGCTGTCTGAGGCTTCACTTTCCTCTAGTGTCCTTATGTTTTATCTCCACCATTATCTTTGTGTTGACCTAGAAACTTCTTCTTGAATAAAGTCTGGGCCTTACGTCTCTTATAGCATCTCGTAATACACGAGATTCCCCTTTCCCAGCTCCCAGTAAGCTGTGATTTTCTGTATTCACCTCTTTCTCCAACTTTAGGAGCATCACTTGGCCCTGTGATCTCAAATTCTCTACTGGATCTAAGAAGATCCATTTTTTTTTCCCTTTCATTTTATTTTTGCTTGTGGTGAGGATAAGAGTGATGACTTTCTTGTATGTCTGAGTAGGAAATGGAACCAGTCTCATTCCGTACATTTCCTCAGTGACAATAGGGAAAACTTTGCTCTAAGATCATGCTTATAGTTTTTGTACATTTTCGAGATATAAAAACCTAGACCTGAAGATACAAATTCACGCATATGGTAGTATGTTGTCTTTCTAATTTCTTGCTATAGGTTGAAATGTCATCATTATGCCACTGGATTTATCATTTCCAGGTTGGCAGATAGCCCAGGAGCTTGGGAAGAAATGATAGGAAAACAGGTCACAGAAGGAGTACTGTGGTGGAAATGATGGATTCTAGTGGGACCACTTACTTAGTGTCTGTCACCTCTAGTGACCTACAGAGTTAGCTGTAAAACCCAAGCCCTCCCTTCTAACTCATTCCAAGTTCTAGTGTATATTCTTTAAACAATGTTTTTATAATTGGAAGCCCATCTGAAAAATTCCTTGATAGTTGTGGATGAACTCTGGTGTCTAAGACAGTGCTATTTACAATAATTCCTATTTAACTAATAAGAGTATTTTTCCTACAAAATGTTTAGATTTTCCTGATGCCCAATGACAGCCTGGAAAAATATGCCTGAAGATAATGCCAACTAACGGGCTTGGGCCAGCATAATGGGAAGTCCAGCACTGCCTAGGCATGTTTTACTCTCTTGACTCCTTTCCCAGACTGTGGGAACCACAAGAGTTAGACATAAGTTTCAGCAGAAATGGAAACTGGGCCTGTACATAACTCAATGAAAGAAGCTGGTGTCCATGGATAATCAGCTCATAAAGCAATCAATTAGCACATTTGGCTGTTAGCTGAAAGTCTAAAAACCACCCGGGGTGAGAATTTAGTTTTTCCTCCTCTGACATCTGCACTGGCATTTTTCTTTGCCTCTGTCCTTTGGCCTATGCTGTTCTCTCTGCTTGAATGCATATCCCTCATTTCATCCCTCCGGTCATCAACTCCTTCTCATCTAAGACTCTGCCCAGAATTCACTTACCTGTGCAGCTCTTCCTGGCCACTCAATCCTGATGTTAATCTTCCTGAGGAGAAAGGGAGTGACCATCTTGCTCAAAACTTTCTTCTGTGTCTAAAATAATGCTTGACCATCCATAGATATCAAGAGTGTTGTTTGGATGAACTAATGAAGTATAAGTCTCTAAGTTCATGCTTCTGACAGGAAATGGTCTATATATTTGCCTACTTGTCCCCATCAAACCATAAACTCTTTGACAACAAGAACAGAGTCTCTAATTGTGTCACTTTTCTTACAGCCTAGCCCAGAACCCAGCATGTAGTGAAGGCTCAGTAAAAATTTGTGAAAGGAACACAAAATGAAGGAATAATATAGTTCCTGGGTACTTCGAGGTAGTTCATGTCAAAGACAAGCCCTAGAGACATTTCTCTGCTGCCTTGCTCTTCCTGTCTCTTCGTTAGGACCAGGAGCAGCTTTCCTCTGCTGTCCTTGGGTTCTAAGAGATTTGTCAGCAAAGGGCCAATAGCCAAGATCAGATTCCCATTAGCCTGAGGTGAACCAGAAGTCATTGTTACTGATGTAGCCTCCTTAACTAGGCCTCCTCACTAAGACAAAGGTGTCTCTATTTCAGTTGAGCATGTAGGAAGAAAGAGACCAAGCCAAGAGCAATCTATAAACCATACACACCCTCTCCTTCAATCAGATGCCATCTGGGCTGCAGCTAGGCACTTCATGCTGTTCGGTGGGAGCAGTTTCTCTTGAACTTCCCCATGAGAAACTTGAATGTAAGTGTCCACACCAGAGTGCTGCATTCCACAGCCCTGAGCAGACATGCATACAAGACCAGAGTCTGCTTATGCCTATTTATGCCTGAACAATTATGAATAGCACTGACTTTAACTCTCAAGTGTTCCAGTTTTGATGATAAATGACATGACCACCCTATATGCTTCCCACACACTTTTTGCACTACTTCCATTACATACTGGAACATTCTCAAACAAATTCCAGATATATTTTATTGAAACTGCTTCTGTTTTTAATCTTCCATTGATAAGGGTACTTAATAAATAACTGCCATGTCTTTATCCTACTTAAAAAAATATAATTCCTGAATATCAGTAAATGTCTAGTCAGTGTTCAAATTGCTCCAATTGTTTCAAAAAAATTTCTCCAGTTGTTTGAGAAATGTCTTTTTACAGTTGATTTACATGAGATAGATAGAATCCTAACAATGTCCACATGGTATCCTCACCCCACCTTTTTATTTTACATTTCACTTTTTATTTTTTCCTTACCCTTTATTTATTTAAGAAAGCAGGTCAATTCCTATAAATTTTCCCACATTCCAGATTTGACATCCTTGTGGGGTCATTTAACACATTTATCTATCCCCTGACTTCCTGCAAATTGAAGCTAGATCTAGAGACTTAATTGTATACTGGTTCAAGTTGTTTGGAAAGAAAAATTCCTGTGTACCTCTTGTTATATTATACCAGAAGATATAGAATGTCCGATTGCCTTGCTTTTCGTGATATGAGGATTGATTCGTAGGTTCAGGCATTGTCATTCTTATCTGGTTATTTATAACATTCCTTGCCAAAATCTCACTTGAAGTTTTTGGCAGCCATGGATGATCATTGCCTAAATCCACTATTCATTAGGGGTTATGGAGTCATAAAGTTCTAATTCTATCATTTCTTCTATTTGAGTTAACCAGCATCTTTTATAGAGAAGCAAATACTTGGTTATAGTTTATATAGTAAATGCAAGATAAATGTTTGAATCTTTTCCTTTAGTGATAAATTTTCAGAATAATGAATTAGTGAGGTAGCAATATTAAAATATGACCAATGAGCATTTTTCTTTAAAAAAATGTAATTAGAACATAAAAGCATTTACTGAATCTCAATCCATTGCTGTGTTATTACTTTTGGTCCTCAGATCAGGCCAGCAGGAGTTCTTCAAGTTGCATAAACATTAAAACTTAACTTTTTTGTTTCCTGTTCCAAACCTGGAACCAACAATTTCTGCAAGAGGCCCTGAATTGGTTTTGTGAACCCACAAAGTGGGTCCAATAGGTACTAATTGTGTTAGGGTTGTTATTGCCTTTAGATGTTTCCAGTGGGCACAGCTAGAAAATATGTCTTCTTTTAAGGAAAAAAAAATATGAGTTAAGTTATTCTTGGTATTTCTTACAGATTTAAAATCATAGGGTTTATATTTAACTCCTTGGGTTTTCATATACACTTCAAAAGTAAAAATGTAGGACCATAAGATGGATCTTATTGTAAAATTCTATGATATATATTATATATTGTATATATAATATTTTATATATAATATATTATATATATATATACCTGTTAACTCTCAGAAAAGTGAATGATCCTAGATAATAGATTAGAATGAACCAATTTCCTTGACTTTAAGCTTGATTACTGGATCTTGGTTCACATGATAGTGAAATACTTTATTAAATTCCAATGATATCCTTGTGAAGGAATGAAAATTGTATGGAGTGGAAAGAACTGGTAAAGATTAACACTAGCTTGTACAATAAACAGTGTAAAGTCTGATAAGTTTCAAAAAAATAACTACACAGAGTGGGCAAAAATAAAAAGCTTAGCTTAACAGTTGTCCTTGTCAAAAAGCTGTAGGACTTTTAGGTTCTGCTAACATCAGTGAAAGTAGTAGTGTTAGGGTCTTGATCAGAGGCAAATCTATATGAACGGGGTAGATACCTGGTACAATGGAAGACAAAGCCATCCCTTCTACACCTACACCTACCATTGTACTGCTAATAAAATGCAATAGTTTCTCCTTAGGATACAACACAAGATAATACCTCATATCTCTTCTATTCAACATTATTATTATACCGAAAGTTCTAGCAAAAACAAGAAAAAGAAAGACACAAAGATTAGAAAAAACAAAGAGAAACTGTCACTATTTACAGATAACAATTGTGTGCACAGAAAACCCTGTGGAGGGACGCCTGGGTGACTCAGTGGTTGAGAGTCTGCCTTTGGCTCAGGGCATGATTCTGGAGTCCTGGGATGAGTGATCAGGCTCCCCTTGAGGAGCCTGCTTCTCCCTCTGCTTATGCCTCTGCCTCTTTCTTTCTGTGTCTGTCATGAATAGGTAAACAAAATCTTAAAAAAAGAAAACCCTGTGGAACATATAAGAAAACTACTAGAAGCCATAAGTGGATTCCATGAAGCCGCAGGATACAGGACCAATAGACAAAAGTATCTATATTCCCATATACCAGCAGCAAACAATTTTTAAAATGAAATAAAAACACCATTTAAAAGCATCAAATAGGTAATAATACAGCTAATAAAATATACTAAGACTTCCGTGTTGAATATTTAAAAACATTGCTTGGAGAAATGAAAGAAAACCCAAAAAGTGTTCCATGTTCAAGCTCATGATTAAAAGATGATACTGTGTGTATGTGTGTGTGTGTGTGTGTGTGTTCACAAATATAAACCACTGATAGAGACAGTAACCATATGGATGAATCTTGAAAACATGATGTTGATACATGAAGTCAAACCACAAAACAGTACAACTGAATAATCCCATGTACATAAAACCACATAATGGACAAAATGAATCCACAGAGATTGAAATCAGAAAGTGGCTGCTTATGGATTAACTAGAAAGGAGCATGAGGGAGCTTTTTAGGGGGATAGAGATGTTCTCTCTCTTGCTTTGAGTGGTGGTTAGGTGGATGTATACATAATTATTGAACCTCGTTTCACTGAAAATGTTAGAAATATCCATTTTGATTGTAAATTCTATACCACCACCACAACAAAATAAGAGACCTAAAAGGGCTACCTATTATATGTATGTGTCTGTGTGTGTGTGTGTTTGTATGTGTGTATAACTGTTTTATAATATCATGACAGAGAGATATGGCAAGGGATTTGAAAGTTTGCTTTCAGAAATAATCTGTAATGAATAATAATAAGAGTATTCGAGAAATAAAATATCATAAAAACTATTTAATGACTATAATACAAGGCTTGATAGAGTCATTGATAGATAGTCATTGCTAGCCAGATGTAACATTGATGTAATCGTAACACATCATATTCACTGGATTCACTCTTAAATAAATGTATATAAGTTAAATAATAGGTGTTACTATCAAAATGTCTACAGTACAACACCTGTAAACAACAGTCCTGTAGTGCAACTGATCATTTAATTTCTTACATCAATATTCCCAAGCTGGTGTGGGGGGCAGTGGGGATGGAGAGAGAGAGAGAGAGAGAGAGAGAGAGAACAGGAAGGAAGGAAAGAAGGAAGGAAGGAAGGAAAAAGGAAAGAGGGACAGAGAGAAGGAGAGGGACAAAGAGAAACAGAAAGGCACAAAGAGAGTCAGAGAGTTTCCTGACAAATTCAAAGAATTTTAAAGCTGGTTTATCTCCTACATCACCATCCATACAAAACCACACATGGACACTGATTTTGAGTTCTCAAACCTATGCACCTTTGTATATGAATATACATGTAAATCCCCTTTTTAAGAGTCCTTTTCACTTTTTGGGTTTTACATGAATAGCTTCACTCAGTCTTATTAATGAAAAACTTTGAAACATTTGCCCAGACTTCAATACGGACTTGGTATCAGAGCTAAAGTCCACACCCAGGTCCTCACACTCCTAGCCCCTGACCTGTTCTCCCTCTGCTCAGTGTGTGTGTGTGTGTGGAGGGGGGGGGGGGGGGCATGACTCAGGTCATAAAGAAGCCAGAGGCCTGGTGCTGCAGTCTCTAGCAATGCCAGGTTCTGAGGCACACACAGATACTAACCAAAATCCTCATGAGAAGATAAGGCTGAAACTCAGGTCCTACTAATTAAACATATGATTTGTATTCTTTGTGAGAAAGATGGAGCTTTTGTTGATAGAAGAAACATAGAGAAACATTTCATCACACAAAAATTAAATGACAAAGCATTTTTCTGAGGGCTTCACTGAGGACACAAAGAAACAACCTAGAAAATTCTGATGGATGAAAATTCCAGAATTAAACTCCTGAAAGTCTCTCTCCTCTACATTTGGGACCAGTTAAATTAGTAAACATACTGAAAGGCATTTGTACTTCACAGCCTATTCTGCCAGAGACAGCAGAGAAGGTGCGGATCACCAAGGGATTAATCAGAGACAGATATAATTAAAGCCAGAAGGACTAAAATGGCCCATAAGTCAAAGGGAATTAAAATCCCCACAAAATCTCCACATAAATGAAAAAAAAAAAAGCAATGTACTCTGTTGGGACATTTAACTGTTAATATATTGTAGTTTACCAGACAGGTTTCAGCTAACCTCTTCAGTCGGCAAACCTGGGAGGGGAAGTTTGTAAATGAACTTAACAGTGTGGAGTGCACTCCAAATGGCCCATTGTCCAAAAGTCTTCATTGAGACTGGAAGTCTTTCCTTAGTTAAAAAAAAAAAAAAAAAAAAAATCGCTGAAAAAAAGACACGTACTTCTGTATTTATTTCTGTATTTGTTCTACATAGCACTCTATAAACTTAATGCCTTGTGATCATTTCAGTTTAGTGTTCTTGGTCACATTCCAATGAGATAAGCAGTTACTGTGCCCACTTTGCTAATGATAAGGGCGAGATTAGAGAAGACATTTTTCTGGATTGCTCAGCATGAGAATAGTGGGGCCCAGAGCATTCCGAGATGTACTCAGCTACCTCATGTGCCCAGAGTGCAGAGTGATCTACATTTCTAAGTCCTTTTTATGTTTTAAAACATCTCACATATTTGACTTCAGTGGTCTTGAAAGATAACCAACTACCTCCATACCCCTCTTGTCCTTCTGCATCCTTCCAGAATCAACAGCTGGTCTGTTGTCAGGTACCTGCTCATCCTGGAGGAAGAGCTGTTCTAGAAGCCAGCTCCTTCCAGCCCAGGTCCTGCTGCATAATTGGAGCATGATATCCACGACCTCCTGGTGAGAATTGGTTGTACATAAGGGAGGAGAATTAAACAAAGCCCCAAGATCCATTTTCCCTTGTCCTTAAAGGAGCATTGATATTTGCCCATGGATTGAGGGTATTTTCCTGAACCCCTGTGGGTTGACTTGCTCTTCCAGGCCTTTTACAGAGGATGGTGGGAAGGAGGTAGAATGGTAGAAGGGAGGCAGTGTTGGGCTGGCTTGCCATGCCAGGAAACACTGCCCAGCACCCCAGGGGTATTTGCAAATTGCAACTGAACTAATTTCAACTCGGGCCTTAGGGACCATCAACACAATGATGCTGGACCATCCTTCAAGGAGCACGTGCTACAGTTCCTTAATCTCCACTTCGAGTCTGGGAGGTCTGAGGATTTGTCAAAAGTCCTTTAGAAAGTGATTCCCAGACATGAGGCCAACGAAGATTACTGATAAAAATACTATTGGGGCCACAATATGGGAAATCTTAACCACATGAAAACCCAGCTCATATATTCCAGAAGACCTTACCCAGGTCTGAAGCAGCTGGCAGGGAAACTAATTCTATTGATTCTACTGTTTATGCTATGGTCCCAGAGGCCTCAGAAACAGAACTCAGTGTTGCACCCTCCGGCGTTTCTCCCCTATCCCCTGCCTGTCATGTGCGAATGGGTTCATAGGAGGCAGGATGCCCTGCTGTGTCACTCTGGCACCAGAGCACGGTGTTCTAGGAACCCAGACCACAGACACCGGGTATTTTAAACACTCATCAGGGATTGCTCCTGTGTTCCAGTGAAACTCCTCCTGCCTATTTTCTTACTCACTGGTTCACCCCCTTGTTGGCTTTCCAACAAGAGCTTTCCCTTGTTGGCTTTTGCTTAACTGAGACTGGCTTAGTCTGATTCTGTTTGGAAATTTTCATGTTGTGAGAAATGGACTTTCATGTTAAAAAGATTCAGCACGTTAAGATTACAGACAGCCCCACATGAAGAAAAAAAAAGGCAACACACTGTGAATTCTGTTTCTGAGGCCTCTGGGACCATAGCATAAACAGTAGAATCAATAGAATTAGTTTCCCTGTCAGCTGCTTCAAACCTGGGTAAGGTCTTCTGGAATATATGAGCTGGGTTTTCCTGTGGTTAAGATTTCCCATATTGTGGCCCCAATAGTATTTTTATCAGCAATCTTCGTTAGCCTCAAGTCTAGCATTCACTCTCTAAAGAGTGCTGAGAACCCTCAGTTTTCAAGTCAGTAGAGGCTCATTCAATCTACCCCCTGTATCATCAACAGGAAGAGGTAGGTTTCCAAGACGCAGTGAATGTGTGTGTAGGTGCCAAGCGGATCTGCACAGGGGAGTGGTAAAGACCTAGTGAATTGTTGGAAGTAAAATCCAGAAGATCACAGGAAGCACATAACACCAAAGCCAGCAGCAAGGCATGGACAGGTCACAGTCCCACCTGTGAATGAAGGTGTTGATGGGCCTTGGGGATTCTGCAGTGGGGTTCCATTAATTGTTAGAGATTCCAGAGCAAGTCAGCAGTAAGGATTTCTGGAAGAAGGGAAAAGGGTTGGGTCCAGTGTGCTAGGGCAGGGTACAGGCAGGACTTGAGTACCCATCATGATGGGGAATGAGATATTGCATGAACAATCAATCCAAACCCCAAGTTCATGAGTACTAGAAGTATTAGAAAGTTGATTATGTTTCTGTTTGACCACAATAATTCCAGTTTAGGCCTGTTGTTCTGGAACAACTACTTTAAAAAGTGCCACATTCTTTGTTTAGAAGATAAAGTATGTGGTCACCCCATGTAGGAGGGAGGTTACCAATACAGGGGTCAGCATGGAGAATTAGGCCAAAAGTACACAGCAAGGCCTGTGTCACCAAAAGGCAGGAAGCATGCCCCCACTGAGGCAGAAAGAGGGCTTTTCTGGAATAGTGCTGCCGGCTTGGGGTATACTTGAGTCTCACAATGGCAGTCCTGGTGGGATTGAAGGGGGCGGGAGCAAATGTTGATAGCCTAGGGGATTGTAGTCCTGCAAAGTATTCATTTTCTATTCAATGAACATCGCTGGGAAATTTTATCTTACTACTAAAGGTAAGGAAAATGGACTCCTTTGGTTTATCTGTGAGTCTTGCTGGCATCTAGCATGGAACAGCTGTGCCAGTGCACTATGGTCAATACTTTCCCTTGAAAACCCCACAAAGCCTTGGACTTTTTTGTTTGGTTTTGTGGGAATGAAATGGCTCTGATGAGAACACCCAGGTTTGTCCCCTCTGTTCTGTGCTTTCATTCACCATACAGACCAGCCCTGGGGGCACAGCAGCACAGTGGGGTTCCTCAGTAGAACCAGGTGGGGAAGAGGCCCAGGCAGCCAGAAACTTCAGGCAATGAAGACCCAGATTTCAGTTTTCCTTTTTTTCTCTTGTCATTGTAAAAAGCCTGAAAAAAGTGTTAGCAAGTGGAATTTGGCAATATATAGTCAAGAATACATACCAGCAAGTGGGTCTTATTCCAGGGATATAAGGCTAGTTCAATATTGATAAATCAATCTGTGTTATCTACCATATTAATGAAAGAAAAAAATCACATGATCATATCAATGATTGCAGAAGCATTTGACAGAGCTCAAGGTCCCTTTATTGTAAAACCTCTCCAGAGAGTAGGAGTAGAGGAGAGCTTCTTGAATTTGACGGAGTATCAACAAAAACCTACAGCTAGCATCATACTTGATGGCAAAAGACTGAATGCTTTCCTCCCAACGTTGGGAAGGAGGCAAGGAGGCCCCCTCTCACCATTGCTGCTCATTGTCACCCTGGCAGGTCTAGCCAGTGCAACAAGGCAAGAAAAGGAATTAAGAGCCATACATTCCACCTCAGGAACCAGCCCCAGTGTATCTCTCACACGAGTGACTACATGGACCCAGCACCTAGGGATTGGTTGAAGCCTTTATCTGAGGAACCATCCAAACAAGGAGACAAAAGTAGCAAAGAGCTTACTAGGGTGGCAGCTGGAGCCCGGCTGAGCTCTACCACACAGCACCTGCGTGACTGTGCAAGTCACTCAACTCAGTGTGCCTCAGTAATTTCGTCCGTGAAGTGGGGCAATAATAGCACCTGCATTATAGGGTCCTCGTGAGGCTTTAAGGAATTAACATCTGCAAAGCACTTAGGATATTCTCTACTACATGGTAAGTATCCCCTTGTTGGCTTTCCAACAAGAGCTTTCCCTTGTTGGCTTTTGCTTAACTGAGACTGGCTTAGTCTGATTCTGTTTGGAAATTTTCATGTTGTGAGAAATGGACTTTCATGTTAAAAAGATTCAGCACGTTAAGATTACAGACAGCCCCACATGAAGAAAAAAAAGGCAACACACTGTGAAATATATCATGGAATATATTCCATGAAAATATCATGGAAATACCAAGCTACTACTATAGATTTAATGATTTACTTCCTTCATGAGAGAGAGAAAATTTAAAAGCCAGCAGCCTCCAGTTGAGCAATGGAAAACTGAGATTATCTCCCACATCCCAGGTTGTGACTTTTTATAAGGATCCTGCACCTTAACACTGTATAATAACACGGTGGGCAGACCTCAGGTCAATCAGGCAGTTTCCAGAGGCATGAGACTGGATTGTGATCTCTTCCTTCCCCGCTTCCTTGAAGCTCAGACCATGATCTGGGGAAGTACTCCCAGTCTCCCTCCCCATTTTCTTCTTTTCCACCAAACGGGCTTTCCCCGCTGGTCTCAAATGCTATTATTTCCCTTTCTCCAGCCTCTTCTAGCCCCTCTTCCCAGTGCCTATCATCTTGGCTTTTCCACATTAAAACCTCCTTGTAATTGACACAGACCTCTGTGAAACTTCCAGGCAATTAATCCAGCCGGGCAGAGCTTTCAGAGACCTTTGTTTAAAAAAAGGCCACAAGCTCATGTTTCTCTCACATACCATTTAAGTGGAACCTACAGAGATACATGTCTGGCCAAGCAGTGAAGAAAGCCACCTTTTATTATTTTATTTAAGGAAGAAATTAAAAATTCAGCTCACATGGATTGGAAACAAACACTTTCTACCCTTGAAACTTTCTCCATGTTTATTGCTCACTATAAATTGAAAAAAGAAAGGAAAAAAAGCAACCAATGCAGTTAAACCACCACAACAAAGCTGGAACAAATATGCAAGCCTCGGCAGAGGCCAGATTTACAGTCAGAAATATGGAGTGTGTCTCAGCAGGGGCAGGTCATGAAATAGTATGAGCTAATATCAGGGGTGTGAAAACAGGCATTGTTGTTTAGTTAACTAAAGTCATACAATTAAGCAATTCTCAAAAATCAATTAGCCATATGTTATAACCAAGATGACATGTTTTTATAACTTCTCCCTGGATGTTTTATTGCCAAAGGATGCTCATGTGGGCACTAGAACAAGAAAATAAAACAGCCCAAGAATAAAAGCACAGAAATCCAGCCATGATTAATTAAGAGTCCAGTCTGGAAATGAGGGAGTCGCGGGGCAGGCAACACGGTATTGAAGAGATTCCTCCGTGGTGCTGCTGTGCTGTTGCAAAAAGCCATGGGTCATTTTTTTTTTCTTTCTCTTTGTTTTTCTGTCCTTTTTAATTTAGCACAGATACAGCTGTGAAAACTAGATATTCCACTTGAACTCCCATAGTTATGCTTGTAACTGGCTCCAAGGAAATGTCATTTTCAAAGTTTTCAATGAAAGTGAAAAACGGATTTCTCAAGGGAAATCCTGGTGGCATGCTGTTGTTAGTGACAGCTTGTTTCCCTGACTTCCACAAAGGGAGCAAAAAGTGAGGGCAGAGCCATACTCCCTCTTTGTTCCTTTTGAACCAGGTAAGAAAAAGACTCAAAGGGATCCCCGGGTGGCGCAGCGGTTTGGCGCCTGCCTTTGGCCCAGGGCGCAATCCTGGAGACCCGAGATCGAATCCCACGTCGGGCTCCCGGTGCATGGAGCCTGCTTCTCCCTCTGCCTGTGTCTCTGCCCCTCTCTCTCTCTCTCTCTCTCTGTGTGACTATCATAAATTAAAAAAAAAATTTAAAAAAAAAAAAAAAAAGAAAAAGACTCAAAGAGGATTTTCAGAGACTGTGATAGCAAACTCACAGTAAGATCCGTTCTTAGAGAGCCATAAGTTCTTACTGTATCCACCATTGAGGGATGGGGTGCATTTTCCCCCTTTGCTTCTTGGCTGGTCTAATATTTAAGTCAATGGCACAAATGATGTGCGTTGGTTCCACATTGGGCCCCGAGCACATGGTACAAGATTCTTCTCTTTCTTCTGGAACTTGCAGCAACCATAAGAACAAGCCTGTGTTGCCAGCTGGATTATGAGATGCCCATGGTTCAGTTTCCCCCATTCCTAAACACGAATATGAAGCCACCACGAAGCCAACTGCCAGGCTGGCAGCTGAGGCCACCCAGACCCCCAGACTCAACCAATCTGTCAGCTGACAACAGACATAAGCCTGCTCAGCTTCCATCACCTAAGCAGCTCAATGGCATAAATGGGGGTACCTGGATGGTTCATTCGTTTGAGCATCTGACTCTTGATTTTGGCCCAGGTCATGATCTCAGGGTTGTGGGATCCAGCCCTGACTGGCTTCATGCGTTCAGTGCAGAGCCTGCTGCTGATTCTCTTTCTCCCTCTCCCGTGGCTCCTCCCCTCACTCACACTCTAAAATAAGTAAGTAAGTAAATAGATAGATAGATAATTTTTTTAATTGCACAAACAACCTATAGACTTGTAAGCAATAGTATATAGTTATTTAAGCCACTAACTTATGGGGCAATTTCTCACAAGGCAGAAGCTGATGGATATAGTCAGACACCCAGAGTGCAGGGTTAGCTGTGACAATCCCAACCACAAAATCTGGCAAGAGTATCCCCCTGTACACACTGTACTGGACATGAAAAGTCCTGCAGCTGTACAGATTCATCAACCTCATAGATTTAAAAATGCTGAAGTAACCATGCTTTGTAGGATGGCAGCGCGTCATTGGGCCTGAATCTCATGCCTGTCCCTTCCCAACTGTATGATTTTACATCTCTGAGCCTCAAATTCTTTATCTGAAATTATCTGATACAACGCTAGAAAGCTGTGTGTCTCAAAGTGTGGTCCATGGACCAGAAGTTGCAGCATCACCTGGTAACTTACTAGGAATGCAGATGGTCAGACCCCAAATCAATCTTTTGAGGCAGAAACTTGGGGGTGAGGCCCAACGGTCTGTGTTTTCATGAGCATTCCTGGTGATCCTGATGATCCACTCAAGTCTGAGATCTCCTGCTTTAAAGAGGTATTATTATTGAAAATGAAATGATCACATTTAGGTAAAGCACCAGTACATGATAGACATTCAATAAATAACAATCTCTCTCTCTTTTCCCTTTGCTGAATACACTTTCAAAAGAATAGATGAATGTATGTGGGTGTACAGAGAGTTAACATAAATGAATACATGGAATGTGTACATAACAGATATGAAAATTGAATACGCACACATTGTCACTTAACCAGGTGGAAATCAGCTTCCTGTTGAGAATAAAGGGAATTACATAAAATGGATATCAGATTTAAAAAGCCATCACTTTCTGCTTTCTGGGGACAAACGTGACATCTGACTCATCAACACATGTGTACGGTCTTCTGGGGGTATTCTACTGGCAGGCTAGCTGAAGAGTTGTTGGGTGGCCGAGCTAACACCTGAAGGGTTTCTGCCATCAGGACATCCCAGTGACATTTGGCCTGATAGGGGAATCGCTCCCATGGTGCCTGGCTCTGCTCTCCATTCTGTATCAACCAGGAGCAGGACAGGGAAGGACAGGTTGGGCTGGAGGGACTGAGGTGGGGGTCAAGAAGGCAGGAGAGATGGATAGGAAAGAGGTAATCTTTATTCTCTATGCACTGGTGCCCCTAATTACCCTTCAGGCCTGGGATTTCCTCATAACAGGGTACCACAGTGGCACCTAGGAACTCTGTAAGCATGAATGATGCATATTCATGTGCCAACACATGTGTGCCGTTCCACCTATGGTTGGTGTGGGTGCCACCAACGATGTGTTAGTGTTCTTCTATGAGAGTTCATGAATAAGCAGAAGAGGGAGTGAAAAGCAGAGATTGTTGTCACTGAGGAAAGCAGCACAACGTGTCCCCCAAGCCACAGAGGCATGTGGGCAGGGGGACGGCTTCCTGAGAGAGAGCAGAGTGAAGGGAACAGAGATGGGATCCTGAGGCATCCCCCAATCTGGGTCTCTGGTTTATGTGTTTTCAGTAGCAATGGAATCCAGTAGTGATGGGAAGAAGCCGATTGCTCTGTCCCAGTTCAGCTCTTTGAAGTGTCTGGAGTCCCTTAAGAGGTTCGAAGGAACACTGAGACACCAGACCATAGGGTAAGCCAAAGATATCAGCCTTTGCAAGGAATTGTTGCCCCT
The DNA here is from genome assembly GCF_011100685.1 of Canis lupus familiaris. Taxonomy (NCBI): domain Eukaryota; kingdom Metazoa; phylum Chordata; class Mammalia; order Carnivora; family Canidae; genus Canis; species Canis lupus. The sequence continues at coordinate 3,245,661 of NC_049249.1, forward strand.
ACCTACAAGGGCTCAAGTCCAGGTGAAACCAGTGGGGTGTCTAACTATGACGGAACATGTAGACTGGAATCCAGCTGGACTGTCCAAGACAATGACGATGCTACAAGGTTAGCAAACAGCTGCTGGGACTAGACAGGCTGTCTTCCTTGCTCGAGTGAGCCCAGGGTCTTTGGGGTCCTTCCCTGGACAGGGACCATTTACCAATATGTGAGCTACCTTAGCTTCTCGTGGGCGGTTGCAGGGGCAGCTCAGGGAGGATGGTGCTGATAAGAATATCCGGGCTTCCTGGCTACAAAGCAGTGCAGTGCTGCAGGAAGTTGCTCTCGGGCCTCTCCAGGCTAGGGAACTGTGGGAGCCCCTCACCTCCTGAAATCTGACCTAAACATAATCTCTAGACTCCATATTCTATTCCAAGTCCTTTCTACTGAGGACCAGAGGAAAGGAGAAAATAAATACTCACCTTGTGCCACCTTAGGCCGACTTCTCACCAAACACCCCACTCAGCCCTGGCATCCAACTCCTTTCTCCTTAAGAGCTCAAAGACACATTTTATTATTCCATTTTAAAATGAAAGAAACTGAGGCAGGAGTCACTTCCCAGAACTTGATCTAAAACATCTCCATCCCCCCAGGGCTCCCCTATTCCCCTCCCACCAAGACCCCTAGGTAGGGACTATTGTAAGTCCTTATATGCGTTTTCCTTGCTCATACACTTCATATGGATGAAATCAGGCAGTAATCACTATTTTGTGTCACACGTATTATGTACATAATGTCTGTGAAGGTTTATCCAGGTTGATGTTTGTAGTGATAATTTATTGCATTTCATTGCTGTGGTTGGTTTCTTGTACAGACACACTGTAACTTGTTCATTCCTGCTTTGGACATTTGAGTCCCCCCCCCCCCACCCCGGTTTGGGGCTATTATGAATTGGGTTTCCATGAACATGTTTGGCATGCCTTTGGTGGCCACAAGCACTCCGTTCTGTTGGAGGCACACACCAGGGTGAAGCTTCTGGGCCCCTGCCGAGATGTATGTTTGGGTTTAGAAGATAATCTCAGCTTTCCAAAGTGGTTGTACCAGGTTACTAGCTGCCAGCAACAAATGAAAATTTGAGTTGCTCTGCATCCTCCCAGCACTTAGTATTAGCAGTCCTTTCCATTTCAGTTGCTCTGGCAGAGGTGCAGTGGTATCTGCACATGTTTTTAGTTGAATTTCCCTGATGAGTTATGAAGACCGAGTTTGAACTCGGGTCTATTTCATTGCAAAGCCAACTCCGTCCACTGCTCCACTCTAAGTTCACAGCACGACGTAGCCACGTCCTTTCAGGGAGACCAGCCCCTCCTCAGTACAGCCCGTCAAAGCCGTCCTCACAGAGTGTCACTTCCTCCAGAGAAGTGATGGTCTGCTTGGTGCTGGGAGCCGCGGAGCCACCCCTGGGTGGGAACTGGGCATGGTGGGCAAGGGTGGGGCGTCAACCCTGGCACCCACAGCATGGAGCCCGTTCTGGGAAGGGCATCTCTGCCATTTGGAGCCTGTCTATGACTAGGACAAGGTTAATCGATAATTGTGGTCAATAAAGCCCAGAGGAGCCTGACACAGGAAGACACATGTGGCTCCATTCTGAGAACAGACTTGGTTGTTCTCATAACCAGGTTGTTCTCAGAGGGGAGGTTGGAGCCAACACCTTGAGGATGGATGAGATATGACAGGGAAAGATGTTATCCAGGGGAAGCCTGGGAATAAGAATGAGTATCATGTGCATGGGGGCCAGGCAGGCAGAAGGAGGTATGACCTAAAGGGAATGTGGGCTGGCCTTCAGGGAATCGAAGAAGTGTTTCTGAAATGCTCTCACCATCTCAGTCATTGAGAGGACCCTGGTTTCCGCAGGGGAAAGACCTTGCCCCATCTCCTCGCCCTACCCCCCCCCCCCGCCCCCCGCCCAGGGAAACAGCAAGCTTTGCCCCTAGGTCTCTTTACAAGTGACCTATGAAACCTTCCCATCCAGGTGAAACAGGTGGACAGGGAGCCAGGCTGTGACTGAGCTGGGGAGGCACATCTCAGGTGTGGATGGCTCAGTGTCCATGACGGTGCTGGTACCCCGCCTGCCCTACCAAGGGGAGCCTCTGACAGTGTCCGTGCAGGATCGAACCCCCTCGGAGGAACATCCTGGGCATAGATGTCCCAGACACAGTGGAAGGCTGGGTGGATTATTTGTTGTATCCTTTGAAAAATGTGAGTTATGTAGAGAACGTCACTGTTCTGTTTTGTGTCCAGTTGCTAGAGCCTTTTGGAAAATACCATCAGAGAGTGTGTGCAGCAGGGTCAAGACGGGACAAATTTGAAACATGATTTGCGGGAGGAAACTGCACCCAGAATACCTTAGAAGAACACAATAAGGAAGGATTCCTTTTTAAAAGAAAACAAAAGGGACACCTGGGTGGCTCAGGGCATGATCCTGGAGTCTGGGGATCGAGTCCCATATCGGGCTTCCTACATGGAACCTGCTTCTCCCTCTGCCTATGTCTCTGCCTCTCTCTCTCTCTCTCTCTCTCTCTCTCTGTGTGTGTCTCTCTCAGGAATAAATAAATAAATAAAGCCTTTAAAAAAAAATAAAACAAGAGAGGATGAAAATTAAGAATGAAAGCAAGCATGAGAAATTCCAGATTCACCCTGTGTTGAGCTGCTCTCAAGACAGTAGGCACGGCCACCCATTGCCCACATGACTTGGGTTCCATCCTGACTCTACATGAGATTGGCTCTCAGATCTTTTCAATGAGATGTGTGCTGCTGTAAAATAGCAATTCCATTTCAAGTCTCCTGCTCATTTCTCATTAAATAGCTCATTGCTCCCTATTGCCCGCAGAAGCCAATCCAAACTCTTCATGGGGGCACAGAAACCCTTGCTGTTCTGGTCCCATCCAACTATCCCATCCTTGCCCCACTGTTCCTGCCTCACTGCCTGCCTCACACCCACCAGCCCTCACCCTCCTCCAGCTCCTCCGGATGTCCCACACCTCCACACTTGGTTATTCTACCAGGAACACCCTCACCTCCCTCCCAGTTGGGCAAGCTCCTGCAGAATCCGACACAGCTAACTGAGGTGACTGTTACTGTCTTTAGGTGTAATTATTTTGTTTATGGGCTTCTCCCACCAAATTGTGAACTCCCCAGAAGCACCTATGAAATATGACCCCTTTTTATAACTTCTCCTCATTTTTGCCATTTGGTGCCTGCCACATAATAAGTGCTTTAAAATCTTGGTTGAAGATTTTAAGTATTTCCCTTTTGGAGTAATGAGCAGAATAAAAAGAAAGGAAAAGAAAAGAAAAGAAAAGAAAAGAAAAGAAAAGAAAAGAAAGACAGAAAAAAGAAAGGAAAGGAAGACAAAGGAAAACCCCTAAAAGCAAAGAAAAAACCTCCCCCCCATGACCCCACAACCTACCACTCATCCCCCCCCGCCCTCCCCTCCTCCGCTCCCCCCCTCCCCCTCAGAACACCCCACCCCCCCCCTCCCTCCCTCCACTCCCCTCCCGCCCAAAAAAAAAGAAAAAGAAAAGAAAAGAAGAAAAGGAGGTGGAACGTTCTACACCTTCCAGCCCCTTTGCTTTTCCGGGCCAGAAAAGGGGAATTGGGCCCTCACAACTGAGGGTATGGCCTCGAGCACATTCCATCAATTACTCTATCCATCGCTATTTGCATTGGGGTGGGAATTGGCAGGGCTTTAATTGCAAGCGTGCACTTTCTGGGTAGAGAATGCAGTCCTGGGATTTCCTTTCTTGCAGTGGTGCTGTTGCCATGATCCCGGTCTCCTCCGTCTGAGGACACCGAGGCCTCCAACGGCACACAGGCACATGTGGTCATTAATCACTCCCACTACCTGATTAAAGGAACTCTCCAGACCAGGAGGGGAGAGGGGGAAAAAAAAAAAAAAACCTATGCTATAAAAAAGACTGAATTATAGAGTCCCTCTGCACCAATACTTCCAAATCAGGCAATTTATTGCAAACAACCAAAATCTCATTCTCAGGCCATTAAATAGGAAAATATCATCTTAAATTCTAAAAATAACAAGGGACACATTATAATAGGTTCCCAGTTCTGGACAAGTGGATGGGTGCTTAGAGTGATGGAAACCTCAAGAACTTGGAACAGGACTTTTTCTCTCCCGCACCCCCGACTGGCAGGATGCCTGCTCCACTGTGACTACAGGCTTCCTCACCTCCACCTCTGTCTTTCATCTTTGAATTTCCCGGCTGCAGTGCCACCCAGGAAACAGAGGGTCAGGAGTGAAGCCAAAGAACAAAATCTTTTTTTTTTTAATTTATAGTAAATAAATAGATAGGCTTGATATTTAGAAGGGGTCTGCCTAAGGCTCCTTTGCTATGTGGTGGTATTGTTTTGTTTTGTTTTGTTTTTGTGGAAACCTGGAGAGAGTCACAAAGGTGCCCATGAGGTCAGATCCTGCCAGGCTCTGTGAATTGGTTCTGTCCCCACTCCCTCCTGAAACTCCTCAGGCCCACTGATGGGTCTCTAGTGCCAAAGCCAGAGGTCTTCTGTGCTCTCAGTCTGGGCCTGGCTGGGTCTTGACCCTTGGCAAGGAGAGGGCAGCAGGGACATTTGGGTCTGGGGATCCCACCCAGGAGTCACCAGGTCGCGGGGGACAAGGATGTGGTCTGGCTTTGAATTGATGGGCACTGACTCCCTGCAGCCCTGACACTGGATACATTTGAGATGGAAGCCTTAGGGAGGTGGAGATGCTCTGCCATCATCAGGAGCAGGGCCTCCCTGGGGGTCTGAGGACCTGGCCTCAGCCACCATGAACTCCCTGGGGGTCTGGAGACCTGCCCCCCAGGGCACTCCGATGATTCTGGACCAGTCTTCTGACTATTGTATCCCCACAGCTGACCTGCAAGCTGCTTCCCTTCTTCCTCTCCCCGCTGGGACTCCCTGGGGAGTCTATCCTCAGGGGCCTCAAGGCCCTCCCTCAGTCACCTTCCCAGTGTTCCCTCCCCACTAATCCCCAAGCTCAGAAATGAACTTGGGGGCAGCCCAGGTAGCTCAGTGGTTTAGCGCCGCCTTCAGCCCAGAGCGTGATCCTGGAGATCCCGGATCAAGTCTCATGTCAGGCTCCCTGCATGGAGCCTGCTTCTCTCTCTATCTCTCTCTCTCTCTCTCTCTCTCTCTCTCTCTCTCTCTCTCCTCTCTCTCTCTGTGTCTCTCATGAATAAATAAGTAAAATCTTAAAAAAAAAAAAAAAAAAAGAAATGACCTTGGACTGCTTTCACAACTATGAACCCTCGCAGTGGCTGCTGGAGCTCAAAACTCAGGAAGCCATGGATCGAATGTGTCCACACTGAGGTATGAGTAAATGATGTGGCATTCTGCGCCCTCTGGACAGGACTTCTCGGTGGATGTGTCTGGAGTGAGGAAATGTTCAGCATTTTGAGGAGATGCTCCAGGGTCCTAAGTGTCACTCACTCCTGCTCCTGCAGCTCTCTATGGCTCCCAGCAGTTCCCAGAGGCTCAGGGGCAGCGCCTCTCCCCGGCTAGGGCCAAGCATCCCTGTCATCTCAACAGGTTTCCCTGTGACACTAGGACATAAGTCCTGCTCAGTGCCCACACATGTGATCACCTGAAAGTGCATCCCATGGAGCAAAACTGACTAGTGGGAGATCAGACTTTGAGAATTTTTTGTCCCCTTTTATCCTGAACCTCCCAGTGGACCGTGGCTCTGTGTAAGGCTTCTCTGAGAATGGTTCCCACGCAATGGAGCCATCCACTGCACATAGCTGCAGCTATACTGGTAAAGTACCCTTGCTCTCATATGTTCTCTCTTCTTCCATTCTCTACTCACTCTGGCTTCCTGGGATTGCACTTCTGCATTTGTTAGCTAAGCAAACAACAAAGTACCACCTGCCAGGAGACTTAAACAACAGAACTTTGTATTTCTTGCATTTCTGGAGGCTGGAAGTCTGAGATCCAGGTGCCAGTAGGTTGGTTCATTCTGAGGTCTTTCTCCTGGAGTCGTAGATGGCCGACTCCTTCCTGTGTTCTCACATGGTTTTCCTTCTGTGTTCATCTGTGTCCTTGTCTCTTCTTACAAAGACACTAGTCATATTGGATTAGAGCCTGTTTTACCTAAATCACCTCTCCACGTATAGTCCTATTCAGAGGTACTGAGACTTCGACATGTGAATCTGGAGAGGTAGAATTCAGTCCATAATAGCTCCCTAACACAGTGACAGCCCATGAGTCCTTTGCTTTCTGGGACACTAAGACCTCGTCAGTTTGCTCAGCAAAACTCTAAAAGCTTGGAGCCGTCTTCATATTTGTATCCTTTGTGCTCTAGGCAGAGTAGGTATTAAATAAAACATCCAGGAATGAGTGATGTCATGAGACATAATTCCCAAATGCCCAAAGTTTGTCCATTCATGTACGTCTTCTCTGGGGATAGATTGACTCCAGTGCATGTACATTGTTTGCACTCAACAAATCCCCTATAGAGTAGTGTTTATTACTTTTTAAAAAGATGTCACATGCATTATTTTATTTAGTTTATTGCAATCACACCCTTAGAACCAGGTGTCTGAAAGCTAACAGATGAGGAAGCTGAATACAGATAGGAGGGCTTGCCCCAAATGCTCCCAACAGAAGTGGCCAACATGGCCTACTTGGGTCCAGGGTTCTCTGAACCCTTTTCCCAGCTGAGATGAGTTTGCTGGGTGCCTTTGCCGCAAGCCTGGATGTCAAACCTTGTGTCATGCATTCTAGTTCATAGTATTACCTGATTAGTCACCAGAGAAAAACTCAGAACAGGAAGAAAGGCCTTTGGAGGCTTGGAACCTCCAAAGGAGCTAACTTGCCAAGATTTCTGCAGCCAACAGTGCTGTAATTTATTGTAACTCATGGAGCTATTGCCAGGTATCTGAAGCAGACACCACAAATGAGCACCCAACAAATAAATGTTCATCCGCCATCAATAAAACCAGCCGTTTTTTAAAAAAAGATTTTATTTATTTATTTATGAGAAACACAGAGACAAAGGCAGAGGAAGAAGCAAGCTCCCCACAAGGAGCCCGAATTGGGACTTGATCACAGATCCTGGGATCACTCCCTGAGCTGAAGGCAGATGCCCAACTACTGAGCCACCCAGGCCTCCCAATGTGACCGGCTTTATCATCAACATCATCATCAATATCATTGTCATCATCCACAACCCTGTCACACACACACACACACACACGCACACGCACACTTATCTCTCAGCTCCTCCCAGACCAGTTTGCACCCACAGCCCTCACCCATGACTCTCAGCTTGACCTGCACTGGGGTCCCAGAGCTATCCTTAGCCCTTCCCTCCTGGATACTTATTGGAGCCAGTCTGAGCACTTTCTCTGGGGCATGCTGTTGATGATAACCTCTGGCCCCAAACTCTGCAACACAGGGGCCAGACAACAAAAACAAAGCAAGTCAAACATTCTCAGACAAACGGCTTTATCGCTAATACTTCCTAAATAAAATAATAAACATGAGCAAGGGTTTGAACTTTCGTTTGGCACTTCTGACAGAAAAGACAGAATGATGAATGGTCAAAAAGAGCTGATAATACTTGCAGTCCTCATAATTAAAAAGATGGTTCAATCTGAGAGAGGTGTTCCAGTCACCAGAAAGATCTTTTCGCCCGATAGGTTATCAATCCATCGATCCGTCTGCCTGTCTGTCCAGGGGGAAGGCATGAGCCATGACAACCTGTCGGTTTCATTCTAAAGCAGAACCTAAAGTAGCCACGTGTGTTGGGACATTTCACAGGAAAGGTTTCGTTTTCGGGTTTTCTTGCTTTTAGGAGAAGATGCCCAAGATAAGGCAGCGAGGGGTGGAACCCGTCAGAGCCACGGCCAAGGGGCTTTGGTCTCAGTGAAACCGAGAGATGGGGAGCAGACACTGCAAGGGAGAGAGGCCGACAATTGCTGGGTTTTATGACCCGAGCACACCTGGCCACACTGTGCACCTTCTCATTAAGTTCCCCTTTCCCAAGCTCGCAGACATGGACATGGTCTTTGGTGGTCCTGGGAGGATGGGCACGGCTTGCGGGCGGCCGTTCCCACGCCGTGGGGGAAGGGTCCCGCGCTCCCTGGAATGCTCCTCGCCCCTCTCCTGGGAGGGGTCACGCAGGCGGGCTGGGCTTTGAAAACGCAGGGGGCAGGGGGCAGGCAAGGCGAAGGCGGTCCAGCCAGCCACCCCGGAGACGCAGCCAGCTAAAGGACAAGCCACTAACGCCACGGGCGAGTTTCCCCCGAGGCCGCCTCACACGCAGGACCGGGAGATGGTGGCGGTCCGACCGCCTTGCACCCGGAGGACCAACGTCGAGCAGGCTCCGGGCCAGCGAGGCCGGCGTTTTGATGTCCTGTTTACACAGCGCAGGCCTCCGCGGCATTGGAATCCGCGTCCGGGCAGCCTGGGGACTGCGCCGGTTCCGCCGCATGTTTGTGCAGCTTTGGCCGCCGCCGCCCCCGCTCTGGGCCGCGGGCCCCGCGGGCTCCCCCGCGCGCTGGGGAGCGAGTGCACCTGCCGCAGCCGGAGCCGGGCCGAGCCGAGCCGAGCCGAGCCGAGCCGCGGCCGCGCACATCTGCGCCCTGCAGGGAGCCCGCGCGGACCGAGGCCTCCAGGCCCCCAGCAGAGCAGCAGAGCAGCAGAGCAGCACTCGGGGCCGGGCCTTTCTCTCCCTCTGTCCAATTTCAAAGCACAGGACAGTCACTTTGTGCCCCCGGACGGAGCAAACCAAGGTTAAATTATAAACTAGTAGCCAAATGTGATTGAATGGGGAGTCCTGGGCACCGCCCTCAACGCTGCGCACACGTGAACTCCCTGCTTTACAAACAAGCAACCAGCAAACCCCCGAGGTCACCCCTGCAGGAGCCAGGGACTGGTGCTATTGGAATTGAGCCTGATTCTGAACCCTTCCTCCCGACTACCTGGTTATTCCAAGTTTAAAACTGTCATCTCCAGCTCCTGTTGGGACCACTTTCCCTGCCTCCCCATCCCGCATGCTCCATTTCATTCGCTCAGTGAGGCCAGCATGGGTTGCAAAGTTCTACATGTGTGGGGCCTCAGAGACAAAGCTCCAGTGTCTGTCCTGCAGCCACAGGGCTTAGCTGGTCTCCCGTTGTGGGAACATCCAGACCTGCAGACAGGCTTAGTATTTCCTCCTTCAGATGGCGTCCTGCCCGAAGCCCAGTGCTCAGAACCCATGCAATCAAAAGCAGATGTGCTATCATGGAATCCGAAGCTCTGGGGTTGGATGTGACCTTTACGATCACATCAAGTTCATCCCTGAGGGCCCTGCTCCAGGCTGTTCTGTGAAACCTCCCCCACCTATTCACCCTGACAAGTTTTAAGTATCTGGATTACAGGCATTTCTACTCCAGTCCAAAAATGAGGAAATGCTCTTATTCCCTTAAGAGTCTGATCACTTACCATCTTCAACCTGACTTCTATGTCTCTTTGAACTTTAATATCCCCTCAGCACCATGGCAGTCTACGTATTTAGGAACACCAGCAAAAGGTAAACGCTGGTGGAGTTGAAAAGAGTCAATATTTCTTTGAAGCCCATGAGTCCTTTTTGCAGGCATCCTCTTGTTCCTGAAAACTATAATGAGACTCTTGTACTACTTATCATCCTCGTCAACAGCAAACATTTTTTTTAGCACCTGCTACATATTCATTCAAGTTAAAACTGGGTAGAGAGGGTGGTACAAATATACAAATCTATGTTAAAAATATCATGCATTGGGGATCCCTGGGTGGCGCAGTGGTTTGGCGCCTGCCTTTGGCCCAGGGCGCGATCCTGGAGACCCGGGATCGAATCCCACGTCAGGCTCCCGGTGCATGGAGCCTGCTTCTCCCTCTCCCTGTGTCTCTGCCTCTCTCTCTCTCTCTCTGTGTGTGCCTATCATAAATAAATAAATAAATAAATAAATAAATAAATAAATAATTTTTAAAAATATCATGCATTGCCCCAAGGAGCACACAAGAGACACACAGACCCAAACATCCTTGGTATTCATGTGATACAAAATCTGAACGGGAAGACCTATGACAAAAGCAATGATTTCTACTCAGGCACAGTGGAAATGCTTCAAGCAGAGAGTGACCTTTGACATTACAGTTGGAAATAAGGGATACATTCACAGGTAGAAAAATCACCCACAGAGGATGCTTTCTGAGCAAGGAAAGGACACAATACACAGTGACTTGAGAAATCAAGAACGTTCTGCCATAACCAGGGATTAGAAGGGACGATGGAGATTGGGGGAGAGCATGGAGTAGGTGATGGGGCAACTGAGTCATGTTCAGACTCTGGAAGGTCTTGTGGTTCAAGGAGCTGGATATTCATCTCATCCACTGCTTTCTCCCTCAAGATTGGTGTCCTGTCCATTATGTCAATGCTATGGGAAGATATGGATGGGTTGCCTTGACAGCAGTGCGGATGCCACAGCTTCTTTTCTTGGCTGTTTGTTCCTTTAGGTGAAGAAAGAAGCTCCTCCGAGGCATGTCATTCCATCTGATCACCTGTGCTGCCTTGAAGGTCAGTTAAAAAGTAGCCCTGCCCGACACTCTGTCCCCTTCCTTCCCATCAGGGCCAGTGAGCCTTCTTTCCCTCCACCATCGCAGACACTATATATGCTTTTACTAAGGCATTTAACCCATTTATCATGATGATTTATGGGCCCAATTGTCCTTTTCACTTAAGTGAGAATTTGTCAAGAGAGGGATGGTTTCTTACTCTTCACACCTCACAGGGTCACTTAGGACAGTGTTAAAGAGACCCATTTATTCAGAATCACTTAGCACACGGGAAGCACACAACAACATTCATAGGAGGACAGGGGATGAGAGACTGGGTGGGTAGAGTTTGGCACTTTCTATCCCCAATGGACCCCCAAGGCCATCCATGTGAGAAATTGCTGGAACTCGGGAGGTAAATAACTAACAGAATATGACTACTATTAATGGGGCCCTGGTCCTCCTCCCATGGGCTCTTCCAATGGAGACAGGCTCCAAAAGTACGTATGACCACTTGTCCCAAACCAAAAATAAACATGGAATGAATGCCTGGAAACTCAGCTTCAGTTTGGCCTTGGGTGGGCTGCAAGCATTCATTAAGTATTTTTTAGGGACAAGACGTTCAGCTGGCTATCATGAAGGATGGGAAATGAATCAATCAGGCTCAGATGAGATCAAGTTTCAAAGTCCCTAGAAGGACAGGTAGAACCCTAAGGAATGCCAAGGATTAAAAAGCTTGCCTCCAGCTTGGGAGAAAGAATTGGGGCCTACACTATGGTAGAAGGTGCCTATATACTTCTAAACCATTGTCCTCTTGTGCTGTGATATTATTGTATTAGCTGAGAAATGAGTCTGTAGAGCATGAAAGAATAAATCTCAAATCACGGTGGTAGAATTGATAGATACAGGGATCCCTGGGTGGCGCAGCGGTTTGGCGCCTGCCTTTGGCCCAGGGCGCGATCCTGGAGACCCAGGATCGAATCCCACATCAGGCTCCCGGTGCATGGAGCCTGCTTCTCCCTCTGCCTGTGTCTCTGCCTCTCTCTCTCTCTCTCTCTGTGACTATCATAAATAAATAAAAAAAAAAAAAAAAAAAAAAATTAGAATTGATAGATACAAATGAAAACTGGCCTTGTGTACTGATTTAAACATTCACAATCTCTTAAACCTGGAATCTGTGCTATTGACATTCTGGTCTGGTTCTTTCTTTGTGGAGCTCTAAATATGGTAGGGTGTTTAAGAATACCCCTGGCCTCTTCCCCAAGAGACATCAGTAGCATCCCCACCCAAGTTACAACAACTGAAACAAATACTGCCAAATATCCCCGGGCAGTGGGGCAGCAAATCACCCTCGGCTGACAGCCACTTCCTTAAGCCCAGAGAGCATGCCCACCACTCCAGATGGCCCTCATTCCCACCAGATACCTCTGCATGCCTTCATCTGCTATCCACTCTGGCTCAGACAGTACCCAAGCACAACAGATGCTATCCCCATTGACTCTCAGATGTCTCCCCTCTTAGTCATCACAAATAGGGTGGCTCTTTGTTCATTCAGCGATCAGTTCCCGTGGATGACATCCATGTGCATTCTGATGTCACCACCCCACTCTGAGGTCACCTTTCCTGTCACTTGCCCTCTGTGCTCACTCCTGCAGCATAACATCCATTTGAAGTGGCCTTCCCTCATCTGGATGTGTCCTACATTGACTCTTAGCAGACCCCACATTCTGGATTCTTAGAAATACATTCCATGTCTCAACTTCTGTCATCTGTAACTGAGCAATTAGAAAGATCTAGTTAAGTCCCCATCAGGGTGTTACCTAGCTCTAAAGGCTATGCAGGAGGAAAGAAAACAAGCATGCGATCCCCACACAACCTCTTCCCCTGCAATGGCTGCCCTGTGCAGCTGAGCTCCCTGAGAAGAGGAGTTCTGGGTGGCTCTTCTACACAGAGAGGAGTCTTTAAACTCAGTCTCTTATTTGGGGGCACCCAAAGGCCCCAGGCATCTGCTAGATGCCTAGACCTACAAACTAGGCCAGTTTTCACACTAACATCTAAAGGCAGTACTTGGTGGAAATCTATGTATTTTCATAGAAATCCTGGTGAAACCTCCAGCTGGTTTGCATACATCATTGGCTTGCTCTATCAAGCCTCCCAAACAAGAGAGAAGCCATGCCTTCCTGTCATACTTTGACATTTCAATGGGGCATGGAGGCTGAAAAGTCCTCAGTGTGTTTGCCAAGGACAGAGATTTATTTCAGAGAACTTAAGGGGCCATGAAGAGAATACTCAATAACCCTTAACAATTCCACACAGTGTGAGCTGAAGTCTACGGTGCGCTTCGAATCTAGTGGCTCGTGCTTACTCAGCTGAAATGTGTTCACACCCGGAGTGCCAACAACAACAAGGAATGGGTCATCTTCTCAAATATTCCTGACGCCCCCCCCCCCGCCCCCGCCATTGCTCCAGGTGGACGGCTACCAGGAGTCACACATCTCGTGCTCTGAAGCAGCATACGGGCTTCCTGGAGCCCCAAGCTTGCTAACCGGACCCACAATGGAGGCAAAGGTCCACTGCACCCCAAGGAGGAGGAATGATGCTGGCCTGAGTGGTGTCAGGTGGTCCAGGCGGCTCCTGGAGTGAGGAGAGCAGCACCCCCCAGCCCACTGAAGGTGATTCAATGAGCAAATGATGCCCCGTGGGTCTCAGGTACCTGGTTCAAGGCCCTTGTTGCAAGGGTGCCCTTCAAACCTCAGTCTCATCATCTGGAAAGTGGGGCCATGCTCCTGTTGATAGTAACCCTGACATCACATAGCCGTGTGATGATGATTAAGTGGGACACAACATGTGTGCTATGATTACAACTCCAGAAACACTAGTGTTTGTGTGCTTAGCACATGCATAATGTTTTAGGTGGATCATGCCCTAAGCTTTCCGAGAGCATTCGCATTCTTGTTCGGGGCCAAGACAGAGCATACACCAAGTAGGAGAAGCAGCTGCAGGAGGCCGTGAGGCCCACAGTCATCCTGGGCCTGGAACTCATCCTAAGTGAGCTTCTCACCCACATGCAGCAACATCTCCAGCAGGTTCCACCAGAGCACAGAAACCTTTTCTCCTCTTACTCTTGGTGTGAGTCATCACTAAATGAAAACAAAATAGAAAGTGTCACTGTTTATTGTTGCAAGTTAGAAGTGGTAATGAGCCAGTTCAAGCCTGGAAATTGAATCTGATTCCACTTCCCAGCCCAGCCCAGATACTGCTGCACTTGTTTCCCTTCACCCCAAGCTGCAAAAGCTGCCTGAATGATGTATACCCATGTGTCTTTATCTACTAAGTGGAGTTTAAATTCTTGGCCATTTTTATTAGAAAACAAACGAGAATTTGTTTGGAGGGACACATCCCAAGTTCTGCACTTGAATGTTAGGTGCCCTTTATGTTAACTTCTTTGCCATATTGGGTCAAAACACCCTGAAATAAAGTCTCTTTCTCTCTCTCTCTCTCCTTCCCTTCTTCCCTCCCTGGAGTAGTCACTGGAACTGCATTCTCTTCACAGGAACTTACTGACCTACACTAAATAAACAATCTGTGAAACAGTCAGAGAACCATAGAGATAGCAAAAGGTCTAGAGATATATTGATGTTTGGAGTAGGAATTCATGAAACTTGATCGTGGCAGTTTGCCTGAGAAAGAACACAGACGCTTTCCTAGGTGTACGATACTTACACTGAGAAGTGAAGATAGTGTTTCATTTGACCCATGCAGATGCAGGTAGAAACGGAGGAAATTAAAAGCAAAGCAAAACAATCAGGTGCTGTAGTGACAAAGAGAACCATTTCCAAACTCGAGACCAAATTCCCTCCTCGGCATGGGCCACTCATAGGCAGTGCCGAGGGGTGTCAATGGATCAGATGACGAAGATGATGACTGCCAGGCACGGAGCTCTTTGTGGGGAGAGAGGGGAGGGAGGGAGGCCGTGAAAGTGGTCAGTTCCACCGGCTGGAGGCTAAAATCCAAGAATGAGCTGTTAGAACTACTGAGCTCACTGTGATGTGCATTTGAGTAGACCTTTTGAAGAGACCATGGGGCAGAGGTCTTCCAATCTCATTGCTGATCAGAAAAAGAGGCTGTTCTGTCTCCCCAACACCAGAACCTCTCAGGCTGATGCATGGAAATAGCCCCATTCTTGCCCTCTCCTTGCACCCCAATGGAGACATTTGGAATCTCAGACCTCAGGAGAATTCACTGATTCTATATCCTGGAGGGACAGATGCCCAGCATAACCCCAGCTTTCCAGCTAGGCCATCCCTGCACTAAAACAACAGAACAGAAAGATTCCTGCGAGCATCCCTCATCTCAAAACATGTTTCATTTAAAATAATAATAATGATAATAAATAACAGTAACAGGGTCCTGGGAGAATGTTACAAGGATATGATCCAATAAGTAAAGGGTTGAAAATCATAGAACTTTGAAAATCGAGAGGCACTCTATAGGATATTGAGTGACATGGATGCTCCCATGTTTCACCATATTTCTTCTTTAGTAAGAATTCCCCAAACTACACTTTAAAAATGTAGCTGGGGGTGGGGGTGGGGGAATGATGATTAAAAAACAAAAAAACAAAAAAACAATTGCCAAAATGCATTATGTTGGGATTTGTCATAAGATCAGCAGCAGCTCAGGGACATGCAAGCAGCCAGAGCCTCGGGAAATATTCTGTATTTGCTCTAGGAATGCTGTTAAGGGTTATATCTCACAGTCACCTCTAACAGGGTCAATGAGAAATATTTCTCTTAAGCCTCAGCACCAGGAATAGCTGTGACTGTCCTGAGCCACTGATTTGGGTTTCCTTTATGTGCACTCTGACACATAAATGATTATATTACCATCTTTCCACTTGTTGCTAGGAAACTTAAAGCCAAATATGTGGCCTGTCTCTGGTGGTTACAGGATCTTCTGGAATGCATTTTACCTGCCAATATAACTGTTGGGTTTCTCTATTTTCCCTATCCATGCTATACCTTTGCTAGCTTCTTAACTAATATTTGTATATATGGCTGCATTATATTTTTAGCAGTCATCTTAAATCCTTTTAGGATTGAGAACATCAAGAAATCAATGGTTGAAGAAATAAGTACAAATAATGGTTTCTAGGGGTACCTGGGTGGCTCGGTAGTTGAGCATCTGCCTTTGGCTCAGGTTGTGATCCCAAGGTACTAGGATTGAGGCCCGCATCGGATTCCTCGCAGAGAGCCTGCTTCTCCCTCTGGCTGTGTCTCTGCCTCTCTCTCTGTGTTTCTCATAAATAAATAAAATATTTTTAAAAAATGGTTTATTTTTTAAAACCAACAAACAAAGGGGGACCTGAGAAGGTGTACTCACTCAAGGTTCACAACCTAAGTTCAGTGAGTACACACAACATGAGTTGGGTGGTGCAGGACATCTTTAGCAATACCAGTCAGATCATGGTGACCTCTGTGACCCATTGCAGACACAATGTTTTAAGAGTAATGACTAAAGACCTCAAACACATCAGAAGAAGAAAAGATAGGAGAAGTATCTGGAAAGTTTGAGGAAGTACCAAAGAAATGTGGTTAATCTGGAAAAGTAAGGACTTGAGAGAATATTCTAAGAAGTCTTAGGATTCTTGGAGAGCCATCACATGGGAAAGAAAAGAATGCACTTATTCTATTTTGATTCAGGCATCAGAATTAGAACCAATGACTGGCAGCCGGAGGGGGTGAGGGTGCAGATTGGGGATCAATGTGAAGCGAAGTTCTGACCAGGATGTCTGTGGAACAAAGGCATCTGTGTGCAGTGCTGGGGAGTGGGGAGCGGGGGGCGGGGGGAAGCAGAGCCTGCATTGCCGGGGGGGGGGGGGGGTGGGGGGTGGGGGGGCTCTCACAGTGTCTGGGGGACTGTAGTAGTCCTTCTCAAGGTTCTCTCCCCAGTGGGGGAGTCCAGACCCCACCACCCTTCCAGCTAGCTCAGTGACTAAGCAAATTGCTTTCCTTCATGGGTCTCACCATGCTCACGCCAGATGGAAGGCTTGATGTGCTAGGTGTCCCTCGAGCACAGGTAACTGCTCTATTATGCACTACACCATTTTCTAAAGGAAAAGTTTACCAGATTCACTGAGCAAAGCACTGTTATGAGCAGTAGACCTTTCGGCATCAGAGTGATTGAGACGTGCTTGATCAGCCAGTTGTGCGGTCTGCTGCTTGGCCCTGTCCCCTCCACTCCACCAGGAGAAGAAAGAAAAACACGTCCCTCCATGCCACATTGCAGGCCAAGGCAGAGTTCACTCGTAATTGCAGCGGGACCAACCTGGTGCAGGCCAGGCCAAGGGAATTAACGAAAACAAACCCAGGACAGACTCACTCGGGCAGTGCATGGATGAAGAAACCAAGAGGAAATGAAGTCAGCGAGGGTTCCTGTATGTTTATGTCAGAGTTGATAGAGCATAGTCCTAACTCCACAGAGTTTCTGATTTATAAAGTATTTTTATTATATTACCTATTTTATATTATATTGGAGGCTCTGCTCCTTGAATCAGAAAAATAAACAGCAACCCCACAAGAGCCTTTGGTCTAGATAGAAGAATATAAACTCCTACACCCTTCCTGCTCTGAACCAAGATTTCTGCCAAAAGTCAATCTGGGTTTTTGGACTTCTGGAGCCGGCCTCTGTGTATTGGGAAGATGCGGTTCACACAGAATATAAATGTTTCTGTTCTGTAAGTTTTCAGAAGGCCAAGGGTTTAAGGTTTGTTTGACAAAAACCAACAAAAACACTGTTGCCTGCTGCTACAGAAAATGTGGGTTTCCTATTTTGGCGGTGTAGTGGCTACATAGCTCCACTTTGGCACAGCCAATTCCACAAGCGGACAAGATTTTATCAGCCACTCTAGTCTCCCGCCCTTCTTTGGGGATCGCAGCCCGACAGAGAAGTCAGGGAGCACAGGTCCACCTTCCCTACTTCACATGCGTTTTGTTTTTTCAAAGAAGCAATTCTTCCACTTGAGCAGATGCCAGTTCCAACGGAGAGAGCTCGCCTGGGGCTTTTCTGGCTCCAAAGAGCTGAACTAAGTCATTGTTAGCAGTGAATTAGTAAGGCTTTATGCTAAACATGTGTTACTGGACTTGGAGCATGCCCCTCCCTCAGTGGGTACCTGGAATCTTTCTGTGTGCTCTCAGCATTGGCACCCAAGGTGGGGAGGTGCCCAGGCCCCTGCTGGTGGCTCGGGGGTGCAGATGAAGTAGCAATGCTTTTCCTCCGCAGCTCTCCTCATGGGGACGTATGTGGACACATGCTTTCTGCTCTTTGGCCTCAGCTAGCAAACTCCTGTTTATCTTCCATGAACAGATTAAAAGCTCAATGTCAGAATGTTTACACCCGTTAATTGGGTGAGTACATGCCTATATGTACTTATGGCCCTAGGACCAGGCACTTCCCTGGCACAGTGCTCGCTCCGAACCTGTCCCGCGGGAAACCCCGCTGAATGATGAAGGACAGAATGAACAAGTGAGTAAAGCAACATATTATCGGTACAGATGTGAAATGATCAGCAGCTCACGGTAAGGCAAAGACATCAAACAATCTAACCAACCTCCACTTCCTGCCTTATGATGCTTGCCCTCAGTTTCCTGCCAGGATCTTGAACTAATACTCCTGCTGAATGAGACCCGACAGTGTCGGCATCACCGCTGGGAAGGAGACGAAAGCATTAGATACCTCCACGGCTACAGAGCTCGAGATTCAGAATGTCTAATGGCATTTCCATACCCCTCAGTAAAACATGGTCCGGCTGTACTGAACCTCCCTCTTGTTTTTAAATTGTAAGTTAAATACACAGAACATAAAATTTACTATCTTTTTTTTTTTTTTAATTTTTATTTATTTATGATAGTCACAGAGAGAGAGAGGCAGAGACACAGGCAGAGGGAGAAGCAGGCTCCATGCACCGGGAGCCCGACGTGGGAATCGATCCCGGGTCTCCAGGATCGCGCCCTGGGCCAAAGGCAGGCGCCAAACCGCTGCGCCACCCAGGGATCCCAAAATTTACTATCTTAACCATTTTTAAATGTACAGGTGGGTAGCGGTAGGTGCGTTCCCACTGTTGAGCCACCCTCACCACCATCCAGCTCCAGACCTCCTTCCATCTTGCAAAACTGAAACCCTGGCCTTAAACACGGGCTCCTGGGACCCGTCCCCAGCCCCTGGCAACCACCATTTCGTTTTCCATCTCTATGATTTTAACTACTCTTCAGTACCTCATATTAGGGAAATCACACAGTATTTACCCATTAGTGACTGGCTCATTTCGCTCAGCATAAGGTCCTCCAAGTGCATCCTTGTTGTATGAGCCTCCCCCCACCTCTTGTCCCTTTCTGTACAGGATGGAGATGGTGCCTCCCTCTCCAGGTTTTCCCTCTCTTCTGGAATCCCAACTCAGATTGGAAGGAAGCCGGACTGGCTTTTTAGGATGGCTGGATGGTGCCTCATTATGCTGTGAGCTAAACTCTGCTTATAAAAATGGGATTTTGCTGTATAACTATGGAAAATACAAGCTTAAGCAAATAGGCATTTTCCCCATTCATGTTAGAAGGTCAAGTTGGTTAAAAGAGAAAAGGCTGGGGCAGATCAGCTGGTGGCCCAATTAGAAAGCTCAGAGACGGTCCAAGCCTGTTTTCACTCTCCCAAATGAGGAAAAGCAGCAGCTAAGGCTATGTGCAGCCGAGGGCCTGGGAACAATGCACAGTCCATCTGGGCCGGCTGGGCTTTTTAGTCCTGTAGCCACAGGATTGAGGAGATGCCCAGAGGGAATGTGTGTTTCCACAGTCTCCAGGCGTCACGGCGGCCCACCCAGCCGCTTGAGGGCCCAGCTGAGAAAGACTGCACATGGTGGGTTAAGACCAGAAGCCCCCTAGTCACATTCCTGGGTGTGCCCTCTCTTTCTCTCTCTTCTACCTTGTGGGAGCCCTTTGCTTTCTCCTGGCTGAGGGAGGAGAAACCCCCCAGCGCCTGTGCACACCTCTGCACCGCAGTGGCCTCTGAGCTGTGGACCAAAAAGAGCATTGCTGAGGGCTGGGCGCAGATGGATGACGAGCTGGGGGAGAAAAGCCCATCCCACCCCAGTCCCTTCCAGGCTCCACGTGGCCAGTCCAGCCACCCCGGGGCTTGGAGTTATCACAGCATTCACACCCCAGAGTGGAGGGTGGCACTGGGAGAATCAGCAGGCACTGGTGTGATGGCCTGACCTAGCCTGGTCCTTGAGCTGACCCATTCCCTGCAAGTGACCCGTGGGGCAGATACAACTGAGCAGGCCTTTGAGATCCAGGACGCGGTTTTCTGCCTGGCTTTGAGCTTGGAGTGAGGTGCTAAGAGGAGTAAATGCCAGGAAAGAAAGGAGGCAGGGAAGTGTCAGGCACAAAAGGGACACCTCTCAAGGAAGACCCTCCAGGCCCATGCTCAGCTGACAAGAGGCCTGGGAAAGGCATGTGACCAAGGACCAGAGCCTGGCATCTCTCAGCCCAAGTCTGTCTATCTGTCTCTCTCCTGATCAGGCTGAGCCTCCATGCTTGCTCTCCTCAACCAAATGCACAAATTAAATCATGCTGAACTAATACCCCTAATATCCAAAAAATCCATCAACAAAGTTCAGTTGTTGCTTGAAAATCGCTCCCCCAAGGGAGTGGGTGTGTTTAAAAGTACTTCATAAATTATCTAAAAGGAAATCAGAATCCCTCTAGTTCTTAGAAAAGTCCTACAAAGACAACAGGACACATATGATCTCATGCTGCGTGCGCGTGCGCACACCTATGCAAGTTTCACCCCAGTCTGGTTGGTCAGCATTTCAGGGGGAAACCTGACCCTCCCCATGGCCATTCCCTTCCCTTCCACCCCACGCTGAAATTTTCACTGGCCAAATTTGCAGGATCTTTTCTCTGGGCTTGTTTTCTTGATAAACAGTCAGTGCACAGTGTTTGAATTTTTTAATAGTTTCATTGCTTCATAGGTCCTGGGAAAACAATGCCATGGGGGGAACCTGATAAATGAAGCTGGAAATAATTGAGGAGTGAATAAGAAGTTGGTTTTATTCTTACTCCTTGAATTCCAGGAAAACAGGGACATGGCACGGTCCTGTGCAGAGCGAGTGCCT
Source organism: Canis lupus familiaris (assembly GCF_011100685.1). Lineage (NCBI taxonomy): Eukaryota > Metazoa > Chordata > Mammalia > Carnivora > Canidae > Canis > Canis lupus. The sequence continues at coordinate 3,266,388 of NC_049249.1, forward strand.
GGCAGCCAGCCCAGCACACAATGGGATCATCATAGGGTCACCAGCTCCCTTGGTGATGGACAGCGAGAGACAGCAACCACCCAGGCCCTGGAAGTGCTGAGCCGCAGGCAACTGACAGGGCAAGCGCTAGCTCCTCTTCTTCTGCCCAGCATAAGAGTTCAAAAAGGGACCTGGATGGAAGAACTGAAGACCATGTTTTTATGAGGGAATTTGCTACATCACCAGAAAGTGGATTCTGGGATTGGGGAGGAGAAGTCACCCTTAGAAGCCATGAGACATCCTGGGGAAGACCTGGGTCTGAGAGGCAGGTGGCTGGGCCTAGGCCTGCCTCTATCTCTTATCAGATATGCCCCTGGGTCCTGGAGTCCTTCGGTGTGACCCAGTTCCCTCACCTGACAACAAGAGGACAATTCATGTCTTTGGGAGCGTGCAAGTAGTCATGGAGAAAATGTATTTGAACAGTGAAAATTTAGAAGTGGGCAGCTGGACGGACAAGTTAGGCCCCGTATGCCCAGGGGCTCCCTGAGGCTGTTGCCTCCCAGCAAAGTAGACACACTCCAAATCATGAGGAGCCAATGGCTGACCAACACCGGCCCCAACATCTTCTCTTTAGCTCTGCCAAAGTGCCCCAAATGTGGACATGTCTCAGCATTGGCCTGTATTTTGTTTCATGCATATTTCCTTCATTTATATTTTTGAAGACCCAGTGGGTGCTTTAGGAAGAGCCTGAGATGCACAGAATTGGGCCAAAGCCATCCCAGGCTCAGACAAGAGAACTAGAGCAGGGGCAGAGACTGTGGGGCGGCAGCTTTAGGCTCCATGATGAGAGTGGCTGTCTAGCGGTGGCACTCCAGCACAGGTGCTACAGCCCTGCAAATGCTCGCACAGAGCTGGGCACCAGGGGATGGGTAGGGTTGACCATATAGCCAACCACGGTTTTCCCATCTCCTAGCCCCGTCACTGAAATTTCTTGGCACCGTAAACTGATCTCAGTTTTGGAAAATTTCCCCTTATCTTTATGTGTCTGACAGAAGGAATGTAAGAATACTGAAAACAATAAGGGACTCTGAACTCTAGGAAACAAACTGAGAGTTGGTGGAGTGGAGGTAGGTGAGGGGATTGGGTAACTGGGTGATGGGTATTAAGGAGGGCACGTGATGTGATGAGCACTGGTTATATGCAACTGATGAATCACTAAGCTCTACCTCTGAAACTAATAATACACTATATGTTAATTAGTTGATTTTAAATGAAATTTTAAAAATAAAGAATAGTGGATATAGGAAAAAAAAAGAATATTGAAAACTAGATATTTTAAATGGTATCCTTGGGCCAATGGCTAAGCTTTTCCTCTCAGTCTCCCTCTAGAAAATTCTCTCTCTCCAGGGTTGTTTAATAGGTATAGGATTCTTATCCCTTCACCCAGAACATTGTGGGGTGGTTACAGAGTCACAGTACGATGGACGCATCAGAGAAGGGACAGAGTCTGTCTTATCCACTGCTGCTCTTTTAGGGCCCAGGACAGCATCGGGCATAGCACTCATGCTCAGTAAATGCATTGGTTGGACAAATGGCTACTTGTGGGCTGCTCATCTCTTTAGATCTTGGAACAGGCAGCAGACAATGATGCAGGAGACCCTACACAGACCTTTCCAGGGAGGTCTGGAATGTGGCAAGTAAGGTCTTTCATCTTTACATCTTAACTCTCTTTGGGGAAACTAGAATATTTCCACTTTCTCTCTAGGTTTCTGTTGACACTTAGCAAAGTATCCCCACTTCACTCCATGCAGGGGTAAGGAGTCTGCCCCGTAGGATCTGGGAACCTTAATTCCGAAGGGGCTGGGCCTCAGCAGACTTATAACCTTGGCAAATTGGCTTCTGTTTCTGTGCCAAAGGGCACCCAGGTCAGGAACTGCTATAAAAATGCTCTCTTGCCCATATTGACTTCAGCTACTGATCCTAGGCTTGTTTTTTCAGATTGAACAAAGGATGGAGAACATCCATTCCTGAGTCTCAGGAGCTTAATGTGGTGATGGTTAATGGTTCAGTAGCCTGGACCCAGAGTAGGGAAAGACATATATAATGGATGCTGCTGCTCCAATGTGCTTCAACTTTACATTCGCCAAATGCTGTGAATGCAATGTTATCATGTCTATTTTATATATGTGTGATAGCGACGCAGACAACTTGGTAACTGGAACTGCCTAGAACTAGTTGCAAGACTGGGGACTCTATCTTTGCCTGCAACTGGGATGTCATGATTCTCTAAATCCCTTTCTGAAAGAAGCACTCAGGGGGTATTTCATGAATGTGTCAGCCCAAACACAGCCCAGGAATAGTCCAGTCAGTCAAAAAGCAGTGTGTACCCATTGCCTTGGCCTGTGACATTTCTATAGGACTAGACTAGAAATCAGGAGACAAACAGTTGGCTCCATCTTTTGAATTTCGGTTTCTGTGACTTTAAGATAGTCCCATCATCTTCTGGCACTTGAGTTACCTCACTTTTCATGCAATGTGTACCTTTCTCCCCAATCTCCTCATCTGAAAATCAGGAAGCTGGGGTCTCAGAAGTGAAATGACTTGTCTAGGCATATGTAGAGCCATATTTTAAGTCCTGGCTTGACCAACTGCAGGTCTATGATCTTTTCCATACACCAAGGTTTACTTACTCCCCAATAAGGAAGCTTGTCGCCACTTGGAAAGGGCCACCATGCAGAATGCCGGAAAGGACACAAAATTCACTTTATTTTCCCCTTCTCAAAAATTATGGCTTACTCTTAAAATAACTATTAATGTTCCTTTCATCCCTGAATGATCTGAATTTCATCAGCTGGCCTCAGAACCATTATAACTATATCTTTATGAAGGCCATGGACATGACATGGAAACAGAATTTCCAAGGAACTACCTTGGGTGCCTAGCCTAGTAAGTAGGCAGACAGGGCTTTCACAAAGGTTTGGATCTGACAGCACCTGCCATCTCTTCCACCACCTGGCAGTCCATGATTCAATGCCTTAGAGCCACTGCTGAAGTTGGATACATTCCCAATGACAATTGTTTTCATAATAAAATTGTACCAGTGGGGTCACAATGTCCATGAAGTACATAAATGCACCTACACCTGTGTTTAAACTTCATGAAGGGATCAAAACTGAAGCAACGTCAAAGCAATGCACTTGAGCTCAAAGTGTATTTGCTTCTGGCTTATTGACTCTTTGAGGCTTTGCTTTTCTTTAGAAAGAACAAGAAAATGTTATTCTAATATCTCTCAGGACAATACAATTACATATCAACTCTAAGCTCTCTTGGTTACCTTGGCAAGCTTCTGATATATCCTTTGGCATCTTCATTACTGAATTGGGAATGGACAAACTAAGATCCACATTGCAATCAGTCTTCCTTTGGTTCAATAAAATATGGGAAATGGAAACGGAATCAATCCACGTGGCACAATAAGTGAAAAGAGCTTTGAACTAAGCATACAATCTCCTCTAATAAAATTCTACTTTGAGTTGCTTTAGTAATCAACAGGTTGAGTTGATTTTTATTTTTCCTAATGTGTGTTCACCATTTACACTTTGCCTTAAATGAGGCTTCTTATTGTATTTTTTAACCTTTTATCTAATCTATTTATGACTTCTTAGATTTTTTTACAGATTTGGAGAAGATTGTAAGAGATTTTTTTCTGTCATACTTGTCACAACTCTTAATTTTAACTTTATTAGTGTTTGTAGAACAGAACCTTTAAAACTCCTTAGGCCCTAAAATTTTTTAAAGATGTAACATCTTTATAGTTTTTTATATTACTTTAATACTTAGAAAATTCTCATTCCTATAGTCTTAAAATGTTTTGTAATTTTATTTTATTTTTTATTATTTTATCCAAATTGATTTTATTTTATTTTATGGAGTATGAATCTTTTTCTCTTAAGATTTTATTTGAGAGAAAAACAGCACAAGCAGAGGGAGAGGGAGAACTCGATTCCAGGACCCTAGGATCATGACCTGATCTGAAGGCAGACACTTAACTGACTGAGCCATCCAGGCACCCCTAATGTATAAATCTCAATGACTTTTTCCATATTGTAACAACTTACCCTCAAATCACTTTCTTTAAATGTACATTCTTCATTGATTGTGATAGTTACTCTACATATTAAAATTGTATTTAAAGAGATTCAGTGTTTTAGGTTCCTTGTCTGTACTGGTTCACATTATATTTTTAAAAAATATATTCTAATATCGAATAAATTTGGTCAAAAATTCTTATATCATGTTAGCTTCAGAATGTCATTTGAAATCCTCACAAACTTATTTCCCATATACTTATAGTATGACTTTATTAACCTTAAACAATACACCACTACTTTTCACTTAATTAATTTGAATATGTATTTATGCTCAAGGATATTTATAATAGTGTTATTTCTTAAATGGGGTTAAACTCACCTAAATTTTGAATAAAAATATGACAAATTATACTTTAAATATTTACCATCATAGCACCATTAAAATAGTATAAAGCAACATATAATGGCATAGACACAGCTCTTATTATAATCTTAAGTAAAAGTGACAGAATGCATTGTTCTTTAAATACAACGATCTCTATGAAGTAATGCATTTATACTCATTCATTCATTTAACAGTTATTTATGAAGCTTCTACTAGGGGCCAAGCACTATGTAGAGCATTGAGGTTACAGCAGTGAACAAAGCACACGCAGACCAATGGCCTCATGGGACACCCGCATGGGATTTCCTGGGGTGGGGAGAGCCAGTGGTGTGCTGGAGCTGGCTCAAACTAGTCTGCAAGAGCAAATTGTGAAATACTCAGGCATTTGCCAGCCTGTTGTCAAACAGCCATCCTTGCAATAGGCCAAAGCAGGGATACTTACTCCTCCGGCAAACATGGGGAGTGGGATGACCCCACCCTGCCTTGCAGAGACATTTGTTGTCATGGTTACCCATTTACCAGAACCCCATGGGGGGAGTCAAACAATGAAAAAGATACAGAAGTATCTTTTTGTCAATTGTCTAGTAACAGGTCTAAAGGGAAATTTTTTTTATATAAATTTATTTTTTATTGGTGTTCAATTTGCCAACATTAGAAACGACAAATACCCACCATTTGCTTCGTCGTGGATGGAACTGGAGGGTATTATGCTGAGTGAAGTAAGTCAATAGGAGAAGGACAAAGATTATATGGTCTCATTCCTTTGGGGAATATAAATAATAGTGAAAGGGAATAGAGGGGAAGGGAGAAGAAATGGGTAGGAAATATCAGAAAGGGAGACAGAACATGGAAGACTCCTAACTCTGGGAAACCAACTAGGGGTGGTGGAAGGGGAGGTGGGCGGGGGGGGTGGGGGTGACTGGGTGATAAGCACTGGGTGCTATTCTAAAGGGAATATTAAAGCAGTGTGAGAAGGAGAGTTTGCGGTTGGAGAAGGTGTGGGCTTTGGGATCAGGTGACTGGGGAAGAGCTCACTGAAAAGGTGACATTTAAGTAAAGACCTGAAGAGGCTGAGGAAGTGAGGCATGCAGCCGCATGACTCTTGCGTGGAGAGGACTCCCAAACAGAGGTTAGCCAAAAGCTCGGCCAAGCTGCCTTGCCCATTTTGCAGGCAGGCAGACACACAGAGACTGGGGGAAATTTTGCTTCCTCCCCTGTGCAGTGGAGGGTTCTGCGGGGCTGACTGGTGAGAATTTGAGGTCTAAAGCAAGCGGTCTGTGGATCAAAGATGATAAGACTATTCAGTGAAACCAGGAAACCAAAGCAGAGGTGCAGCAGGAGAACTGCACCCACATGGTGGGTCTGCCTCTATGTGCAGATGTCATTTCACGCTGGAAGACCCAGGTAACCAGGTTTGAGCAGTGGACTGTGGCATCCCTGTGCTAATCAGTGGGAGGCAGGGGAGGGTGGGGAAGAATTTTCAGTAATTCTGAGCCTAGGAGGATTTCAGTTCATCACTGAGGAATTTATAGACACTCGAAGAAGAGTTGGAGCAGGCAAGGGATTCACTCAGCTTCCTTCTAAGCTTCTAGATTAACAATAATGCCAATAAATCCAACACTCCATACCCCTCTCATTCTAGCTATATCCATGCAAGTGGGGGGTGACAGAGACCCCCCCAAAAAAATGAATTGCAAAGCACGGTTCATCACTCTTCCTTTTTGAATTTAGACAAGGGAATCCATGGTTGATCCAGTTCTGGATTACAGGACCCTGGGAAAGATACATGAAAACATTAATAGAGTCAAGTGTCCAAATATATAGTATTCAGGAATGCACATAAGGTAATGCTCTTGAACATTAAACAAACGTAAGGACAAAAAAGAGGAGCCCCCAGAGGGCAGTATGGCCTGGTGGGTTTGGAAGGGCATTAGCCAATGTTTCCCTTCATTCCTCATGCCCAGCTAATCCAGACCACTGTATTTACACAGGACTATTCTAAACCAGCTTCTATTGACTTGTTGACTTAATACCTTTTGTTTTGGGTGGTCTGGTTTCCAGATTGGTTCTTGCCTTTCTGATGGCTGATGGGGTCTCTGGTTTCTCCTGGCTGCCCTAGAGGGCTCTCGACATCCTTTGGTTGTGGAGCTGGGGTCTTCTTACCTGGTCCCCGTGTACCACTGCTCTGATGCCGCATCCTCTCTGGGGGATGGAAATTATTCCCTGTGTTCCAGCTGTGGTTTAGCCTCAGAAATGTGAGTTTCTCAAGATGCTCTGCTTTGCTTTTCCTTTAAGTTGCAAAATACTTTCTTGCGACCAAGGGTTCTGTCCTATGCTTTGGGCTTATTTTGTTTGGTTTTCAAAATTGTTGCTCTTAGGTTTTCTTTTCTTTTCTTCTTCTTTTTTTTTTCCCCCAGCGTTTTTCTCGGTGTCTCCCAGACCTTTGACATATGACCTCTTGTTTTGTGTGGATTTCTCATGCATGGTTCCAGGAAAGATAAGAGCTATCATGAAGCCATTTTTGACTATCAATCTTTGTGGAGTTTCACTTTACAATGTTGGGATGAAGCATTCCAAATTCAAATGAAATGATGAATGTAGAGTGACTAGCTTATAGCAGGCACTCAATAAATATTTACAGAATGTGAGATTGTTTTGTAAGCTTCCAAGATGACTTTAAAATTTTGGACAGTAATAGTCCCTCTGCAAATCCACAACATGCCTCACCTCTGTGCCATGGTTATTCATGCGCTTCGTCTGTCTCACGCAGAGAAGGGAAGTGCCTATCAGAGGCAGAGAAGCAATCTGCTCCTCATGAAAGCCCCTACACTCACCACTGAGCCAGGGAGGAGTAATAAAAGTATCAATGTCCATAGCAACACTATAATAAAGGATCAGTAAAATATAGTCCTTGAGAGAATCCATAATATCTCAGCCACAAAATTGAGTTAATATTTCTTTGAGTAGCTCTACTCTTTTTTTAACCTCTTTTGCCAAGTGAAGCATTTATGGTCTTATTCTTCATGGAGCATTGCCACTGAGATTTTCATTTAAGGATTTTATTTCCAGGGAAAAGAATGATAAACATTCCAAGGTGAAAAGATCTAGTTGTATTTTATAAATCTGCATAATGGTCCATTTCCAGAAGCTGGTAGGTTGATTACCAAAAAAATACACCAAGGGAAAAAGTGCCATTTGGATTTGTTTACACAATATTCCACACAAATCCATCTTCCCCAGCAACTATAAATTTATCTCATTTCCTATAGAAACTTATTTTTTAGCCAGCATAATCACTGTTTCTAAATAAAATCATTATATTTATTCAGCGAAACTATTTTGGTTATTAAAATGACATAAAACATTCTGAACAACATTGAAACCTGGGCATAGAGCAAGTTACAGGAAATCAAGGAGAATAATTGGCTCCAACGTTTACTTGTCTTATAAATATTTTTTCTTCTTCCATCACTTAACATTTTCTTCTTGACATTTTTTGATTGAACTCATGCAGATTCTAGCCCTCCAAGGAAACAACCCACTTGGGCAGTATGAACTCTGAAAGGTCACATCTTTTGGAGTTATCTGCCGCCAAAAAGAATGGCTTCCATTTATTTTTCAAGTTGAAAAAGTTTATTTTTTTCCTGTTCATGAAATTCAAAAATGCCCAGAGTAATTTAACTCAGACTGACCAAACAGAAAAAGCACGTTTTATGCTATGACTGGATCTGGAATGTCTGAATCTGGAAGGAGAATTATTTGGAACTTTCTTTTGGAAACCAGGCTGCCAAATGATGGATTTTGTCTCAAAAGCTGAGCTCTGCTTTTCTACTGCAATTTGTAAGGCAAGAAACCTGAGGGTTAGTAAGGCCAGAATTCTTCTACAATGGATAATTCAGGTAAGCAGCAAAAAGACCAGACCAGTGATTTCCATAACTTTCTGCTTGGACATTCCTATCAGTTTAATAAAAGAAAAATTGGAAACTATCATCCCAATTCACATGTAACAGGATGTCACAGTTGAAGTTTTTGAAATTAACAATGGGTTCGAGACTGTACACTGAAATGCCACCACAAGAATTTACAAAGGGAATTTTGAGAAGAGCCTCCATTTTGAACAAGAGCCTGACCAATGATTAATGGACTCCAAGAGTGGGGAAGAGAAAAGCATGCTGAGTCCACATCTTCGAACAGAACTAGGGACCCCACTGGAGAGAGACAGGTGATGACACTCCCTCCCTTAAGCCTTGAGATGCTACCAAAAGTTCAGAGGCTCTTGGGCTGCTGCCAGACCCACCCCTGAGACACCTACAACAAGCAGTGCACAAGATGAATAAAGCTAGCAGAGAGCCAGTCCACTCCCAGGATCTCAGCTCCAGAAGCCATGATGCTTCTGGAGACCAGCTGGAGGTCACTAAGGAGAAAGAGACAGAGTAGCAGGTGTGGAGTTCTGTCCAAAGGTCCACCTGCACAGACAGAGGGACCAGTAATAAGAATCTCCTGAATCCTAGGTATTAGAGAAGGAGTGCCAGGGAGCCCTCTGGAATAAAGAAGCATCTCTCTTGGTTAGAGCCTTTTCCAGCCAGCTCTCCCTGAAACTCATTGGTGCCAACAAAAGAAAAATCTGCTTCTACCACTGTTCAGGCTCAGAGAGAATGAACCCCCTGGCTAGGAGGCCACCGCCCTACCTGTGATCTCTCCTTCATCCTCCTCCCTGCTCCTCCAAAACAGCACCTAGAAAGTGGTAGAGACAATGGAAGCTGACCACTCTTCTCCCTGAAATAAGCCCCAGCACGGGAGGCATCAGAAACTTTGACTTCTAGTGAAGATCAAAGCTTTTGAACAATATCCTCAATTGAATGGTTGGCTGAAATGAGCTGTATTTTCAGATTAGAGCCACCATAGGTCCCTCAGGCCCCTGAAGCAGGTCTGGCTCTTGGCAAATGTACATCAGCACAACCATCCAGACTGCTAAACAGTTGCCCTCCCACCCCAGCTCACCTCCAGGACCTCAAGCTTAAATCGCATAATCTGCAAATCCCTAACCAAGTGCAAAGAGATAGCTAAATCCTGGTGTCCTAGAAGCAATAAGATGAATGAAGAAGTACCTGTCACTTGTGTGCTGGGGGCTCCTGCTCAAGCATTGGTGACATCACATTTCTGACTGGAGGACCCCACATATTACCAGGCCTAATGTTTTCCTTCACTAAAGCAATATAGGTCAGTATGTTATCCTGAGCACCACCACATAAGAAGCCATTGAAGCCCATAGTAAATGCCAAGAACTACACTGTGAGGTGGCAGAGATTATCAAGACCTGGCACTTGTCTTCAGGTGGGTCCTCAAAATTATACTAGCACCCGCTGCAGCTCTCCACACCTGGACCCCACTACATGGACCTGTCCTTTGCAGCTGTCAGGATTGTGTCCAGCAACATTCCCTGCCATTTTAGGGCACCCTACCATCTAACATGCCGCAGTGGCCGCGTGGTCCTCAGACGCACACTGCATTGTGCCCCCGCCCCATAGGTCCACTGTCCATCCAGGCTACAGCTCTAAGGTAGCAGAGACCCCTGCCTCGCTCACCATCCCCGGCATTTAAGACATTTGGTACAGGACAGCTCTGAATAAAACCTTATTTACACTGATAACAGATATTTGGACACCAGCTCCCCCAGGGGCCTTCCATTCCAAGCCCCTACTCAGCTCTCCATCCTGGCAAGAACCCCACAGCTTCAATCTAGTGAATGTGGGGCCTCCAGGAAAATCTGTCCCACCAGGATGTGCTTTGAAAGCAGACCTAGGCTGCGATTGCATCAGCACTGAAACAAAAGCATCAGGTCACCATTATTCTGGCTCCTGAAAGGCAAGATGGATACATTTCAGAAGGAATTCCCACAGTTCATGTCTAATGAATTTTTATCAATCTGGAGGATATAGGTCTGCAAAGCCAGGTTTTGCATGAGGACTTTGGTGTTAAGATAGAAAGAAAATTTTCCAAAAAATTCTTCCCTTTGTTCTAATTGCACTGCAATGTTATGCTTGTGCTGCTGTGGATAAGATGGAAATGTCTCCAAACTCGGAGTTACGATTAAAAACACTTCATGGCTCCTATTGGCCTTCATAACAATTTCAATATCTGCCCACCAATGTGTGGAGTCCTCATTATAATAAATTTTTGAGGAGTCCTTTCCTTTCATTATTTTGCTGACATGTTTCCTCCAAAATAACTGAATCTACCTTTTTTTTCTGAGGCTCTTCACTTCTCTTATGTAATTAATAGTACACTGATTTTGTCATAACACATCAAGAAATACCTCAAAACAAAAAGATGTTCAGGACACAGCTCTAACTCAGAGTCCAAATTCTTGAAGGAAGACAGTTGATTAACTGAAAAGGGGATTTTTCAGTATACAACAATATAACATATTCAGTGATTTGATACAGAAGTGAAGGACATTCGAGTAATAGAAATGAATATGAAAACAGCTCATTTATTACACACTTAGGAGCAGAGAGACATGAAGCTGGACACTTAAAATACAGTATCTTATTTGATCCTCACTGCAGCACTAAATTCAGGTGCTATTATTAGGCCCATTATACAGATGAGTATAGATGAGACTCAGGCTAAGGGATTTGCCCAAAGTCACAGAGCTAATAACGCTGCAGTTCAAACCTAGATGAGTTTGATTCTATGTAACATTCTTGTTGTTTTAACTCACATGCTTATCTCATATATGAAACCCCCCTTGCATCTGCTGTGCTTTGCATCCTTTCCCCCAAATAAGTGGAGAGACCCGACTCTCAGGACAGGCGGAGTCATATTGCTCCCACTGTAATAAATGGCATTTATAAGTCATGGCTTTAAAACTAGATTTTCAAAAAAGAAAAACAAAACATGCTCATAATTTTTAAAAATGGCATGTATTCTTTCATTGCTGAATGCAGAATTTATATAAATATCCATAAGATCAAACTTATTAAAAATCTTTCTAATCTTATTTACCCTTACTATTGCTTTGCTAGTTGACTCATTGGTTTCTCCCCCTGTGGCTATAAATTTTTTTAGGATTGTAATTCTATGAATTTTGACTTCTAGATTATGAGACCATGTTGTTAGTGACACTTAAGCTGAGAATAATTATATCTTAGTAGAAAAGACATATTTTTATTTTTAAGAACTAAATGGCTTAATTTCCAAAATGCTTTACCTTTTATTTAATGTTAATATTGCTATAATCACTTTTTGTTGGCTAGTATTTCCATGGTATATTTTTTGTCTCCGTTTAATTTTTTCTTTGCCATTTTATTTATTTATTTTGGTATAATTAACATACAGTGTTATATCAGTCTCAGGTATACAGTATAGTGATTCTATACATTTCTCAGTGCTCATCAAAACAAAGGTTCTCCCCTTTATCTATTTTACCCATCTCCCCACCCACCTCTCTGGCTACTACCAGTTTTTTTTTTCTCTATATTTAAGAGTCCGCGATTTTAGTTTGCCTCTTTTTTCCCTTTGTTCATTTGTTTTGTTTCTTAAATTCCACATGAGTGAAATAAAACACAAGCTCAAAATGTATTAAAGACCTAAATGTGAGAGCTGAAACCATAAAATCTCTAGAATAAAACATAGGCAATCATTTATTTGTTATTGGCCATAAAATATTTTTCTAGATATGTCACCTCTGGCAAGAGAAATAAAAGCAAAATTGAACTATTGACACTATACTAAAATAAAAAGCTTTTGCACAGTGAAGGAAATAATCAACAAAATAAACAAGCCATCTATGGAATGGAAGAAGGTATTTGCAAATGACATATCTGATAAGGGGTTAATATCCAAAATATTAAGTTCCAAAAGAACTTTCACAACTCAATACCAAAAAAGCAAATAATCTAATAAAAGTGGGCAGAGGACCTGAAAAGACTTTTTTTTTTTTCCAGAGAGGACATTCAGATGGCCAACAGACACATGAAAAGATGTTCAACATCACTGATCACCAGGGAAATGCAAATCAAAACCATGATGAGATATCACTATATATCTGCTAGAATGTCTAAAATCAAAAACACAAGAAATCCTAGAGGAGAACGCAAGAAGCAACCTCTTTGACTTTGGCCACTGTAACTTCTTGTTAGACATTTCGCCAAAGGCAAGGGAAACAAAAGCAAACATGAATTATTGGGACTTTATCAGGGTAAGAAGTTTTGTACAGCAAACAGTCAATGAAACTAAATGAAATGGGAGAAGATAATGGCAAATGTGACTTCTCAGCTAAAGGACTGGTATCCAAAATCTATCCAAAATCTATTTATATCTATAAATCTACTTATCAAACTCAACACCCAAAAAAACAAACAATCCAGTCAAGAAATGGATAGAAGACATGAACAGACATTTCTTCAAAGAAGATATACAAAAGGCTAACAGACACATAAAAAAATGCTCAACATCACTTGGCATCAGGGAAATACAAATCAAAACCACAATGATATACCATCTCACATCAGTCTGAATGGCTAAAATGAACAACTAGGAAACAACAGATGTTGGCAAGGATGAGGAGAAAGGGGAACCATCTTATACCTTTGGTGGAAAGGCAAACTGGTTGCAGCCACTCTGCAAAACAGTATGGAGGTTCCTCAAAAAGTTAAAAATAGAGCTACCTTATGACCCAGCAATTGCACTCCTAGGTATTTATCCAAAGAATACAACCATAGTGATTCCAAGGGTCATCTGCACCCCAATATTTATAGCAGCAATGTCCACAATAGCCAAGACATGGAAAGAGCCCAGATGTTCATGACAGATAAGTGGATAAAGAAGATGTGGATATATATACAATATACAATGTATATATACAATGATATATATACCATTGTGGTATATATATAATGGAATACTACTACTCAGTCATCAAAAAAATGAAGTCTTGCCATTTGCAACAACGTGGATGGAACTAGAGGGTATTATGCTAAGTGAAATATGTCAGTCAAAGAAAGACAAATGACATTTGTCATTTTATTTTAGATGGAAGTTTAAGGCTAAGTCTTGTATTTCTTTGTTATAATCAAACATAAAATTCCCTTGATTTATAATGCAAATTTAGAGTTTATATTGCAATATTTGTACTTATTGTCACCGTCCTATTTGGTGCTTTATCTTTAAAAAAAAAAAAAAGATTTTATTTACTTATTCATGGGAGGTACAGAGAGAGAGGCAGAGACATAGGCAGAGGGAGAAGCAGGCTCCCTGGACTCAATCCCAGGACTCCAGGATCACGCCCTGAGCTAAAGGCAGAGGCTCAACCTCTGAGCCACCCAGGTGTCCTGATGCTTTTTCTTTACCAGGTTATTCACTGTTTCTTTACTTCTTCTTATCTTCTATCAGATTGATTAGATTTTAATTTATTTTTCCTTCTAATGGTTTTGAAGTTTGCATTCTATTTCCATTTTTGTAGTTATCCTCGAATTTTTATTTTATATACTTAAGTTCATAAATATAAAACTAATCACCTACCTCCTGAACACTACAAAAATACTGGAACACATCACTTCTGATTCTACTCTTTCATCTACCATGTTATTGCTTTTTAGCATTTTATTGCACCTTATCTCTAAGCCTTCCAAAATTTCTTTCTTTTATTTTTCAGTCAATGGTCTTTTAGATTTTCTAATATTTTTCTGCCATTTTTTTAGTCCTGTTATTCCTGGCAGCTGACTCCTATCTTGCATTTGATATCCACCTTATTACAGCCTGTCTTTTTGGTAGTTAATTTATTGATGACTTTCTAAGGGAGAAACTTACTCAATCCCTGTTTTCCTGAAAATATCATTATTCCTTTGCTTTGGCATTAATTGTTGCAGTAAACAATCTTTTGTCGGTATACTATCTTCGGGGGGGGGGGGGAATTTACGTCTCTTTCATATCTTCCAGTCTTAATTAATCTGGTATGGTTCTGTTTTATACATTCTTCCCAGAACTCCTGTGCTTCCCTAGAAATGAAAATGTATATTTTTCTTGACATCTGAAAGATTCTCAGCTATTATCTTTTAAGTATTGCTGGTCCTTCATTTGCTTTATTTTCCCTTAAAACTCACATTTCAAGAAATCAGTTCGGTTTCTTCTCCACATCTCTTAGCTGATCTTTCCATAGCTTTTCCTTCCTGTGATGCATTCTGTTTGACTTCCTCAGAACTACCTTCCAATTTACTAATTCTTCAGCTGTGTATCTAATCTGTGCTTTATCCTACCCACTGGGTCCTTACGTTCAATGACAATAGTTTTCACTTAAAGAACTTCATCACTTTCCACTCTGACTAATCTTTTCATTGTGGTTTTCATTCATCCTCTTATCTCTTTAGTACTGTGAAATATACTTATACCATTGTTCTTTTCAGATGAATGTACTCTTTCCACTTTTGAAGGTGCTAATTATATTTCATTTGTGGATTCTGTCTCATTGTGGTTCACTTTCTCGAGTGGTTGGTTTACATTTCCCATTGTCAGCTCATCTTCAGTGAAGCTATTTTTTTTCTATGAGACTCCCTTGACCCTCAGGTTGTTAAAGTTTCCCTACAGCAATAATTTCACATTTGCTTCTGCTAAAAATGTAGGACTTTAATGGTCCTGAACAGTTATTTTATTTCTCTACTTGGAATTCCCACACCAGGCTGGTAGTACAAATTTGGATTGCACATCTGCATGTGCACAGACCTGACATTTCAATTCTTCATGGATGACTTTCCCCTCTCCCCTTCCCTTGGCAGAAATTTTTTTACAGAATTCTTGAGTATGTTAATTTCTATTAAACGGAAGGGACAGCTCTTTGAGGCTCTAGACTTTATGCAGGGGCCTCAGTTCTAGCCACTTCTCCTCAGCACAGTCCAACATCTGATCTCCAGTCCCACACAAAGGTGAGACTCCCAACTTCTGCCCCAAAGGTCTCTGAGCATCAAATCCTCATTTTGACTCCTGGACATTTCACTTTTTCCTTTTTTGTCTAAAGTTAGCTAAGCATTACAAATAATTTTAGTTCTATCTTATGAAATATAAAGTGCTCTTCGGAATTTCGCCACTAAATATCCTTACACACACACACACACACACTCACTCACATACATTGCTGTTACCTAACTCCTGCTGCTTTTCAGGCCCCAATTTAATTTTTTTTTCATAATAAATTTATTTTTTATTGGTGTTCAATTTGCCAACATACAGAATAACACCCAGTGCTCATCCCGTCAAGTGTCCCCCTCAGTACCCGTCACCCATTCACCCCCACCCCCCACCCTCCTCCCCTTCCACCACCCCTAGTTCGTTTCCCAGAGTTAGGAGTCTTTATGTTCTGTCTCCCTTTCTGATATTTCCTACCCATTTCTTCTCCTTTCCCTTCTATTCCCTTTCACTTTTATTTATATTCCCCAAATGAATGAGAACATACACTGTTTGTCCTTCTCCGATTGACTCATTTCACTCAGCATAATACCCTCCAGTTCCATCCACGTTACCCCAAAGATACAGATGCAATGAAACGCCGGGACACCTACACCCCGATGTTTATAGCAGGCCCCAATTTAGATACATTTTCTCTACTAAGCTTTCTCTGACCTTTCCACTCCAGTGACAATAGGAGGTATCCTTGCCATATACCCCCAGGCCTCCATACGTATCCTATCAGAGCATTTCTCCTCCAGTTCCTACAACAATCTGTAAGATTTCTGAGAGCAGGATTAAGTCTTGTCCCTGTTTATACCCAGCAGTTTAGCTTGAGTTAAGGCACTCTTTACATGTGCTGTGATCACCTCTCACATACTGGATGCTATCCTGGTTGAGGTAGGTGTACAGTGCCATTAGACAGAGCCCAGGATCTTATTGGAAGAGCAGATCCTCTTCTCCTTATCCCTATGGCCCCATCTCAAACTCAGTGTATTTCCTGCAATAATTTGCTTTCAGGACTTTCCCATAGATTGTGAGTTTCTTGGGTATAGGTAAGAGAAGAAGGGTGTGGAAAACAAAACGGAGTCTCTCAGTGAGCCTTAACAGGCTCTCATCTGAGGTCTCAGAACTAATGAGATGCCTCTTGGTCCAGATCTGATGGGTCTGGCCTCATCCATTCTCTTCTTGTTTGCCTCAGTCTCCTGCTGTCCTGGCATCTGGACCAACCAGGAACTGTACAGGCTTGTTGAGCAGAGGATAAGATGAGGGGCCCAGATGCTGCTTAGAATGAGTGTGGAGATGCCATCTTGCTATTCAGATGTGAACTCCTAGCAGCATCAGTGTCTCCCAGGAGCTGGTTGGAAATCCAATTTCATGGGCCCCATCCAGAACTGCTCAATCAGATGTATACTTTTAACACAAAGCTTGTGTGATTCACTTCACATTTCAGTGTGAGAAGGGCTGACCTACAAGAAACCTAAGCTCTGTACATAAGGAACTTGGAGCCAGGTGGGTGTGGACTGAGAAAGTGCCAGGCCTGGGGTTGAAATTCAGGGTTAAGCTTCTCTCTTCTATACAGCACTTCTCCTGGACACAAAAGGTCCCATGGGATTCCCAGCCTAGTGTTAATTCACCTCAGTCTGTTCCCAGCCATAGGACCCCTCAGGCTGAGAATTCCTGGCACCCCTGAGGCCTTTCTTTATGTTCCCAGCAAAGATAGGCTTGCTCCTCACTCTGCCCAGGCACTCACTATAGGCAGAGAAGATTCTAAGGAGAGTGTTGGATTAGGGACCCCTCTCTGTCCTTCCTTCTTGGGTTGCACTGGATCCCCAGGCTCCTCTTGTGGCTCTGGGTGTGAGAAGACAGCCAGGCCAGGAGGAGAGAAGGCCCCCATATTTCAGTCAGCCAGAGCAGCCCTAACACAGTACACAGGCTGGGGGCAGGGGTGGGGGGGGGCAGGGAATAGTTGCTTAACCAGACATTGGTTCCTCATGGTTCTAGATGCTGGATATCCAAGATCAAACTGTCAGCAAGTTGGGTTTCTCCTGAGGGCTACTCCCTGGCTTGCAGCCTGTGTCTTCTCACAGTGTCCTCACCTGGCCTTTTCTCTGTGCATCCCTGGTGGCATTTCCTCTTCTTAAAAAGGACACCAGTCCTCTGGAATCACCCCCACCACCACATGAGCTCCTTTAACCTTAATCACCTCTTTAAATGTCCTTTCTCCCAATATAGTCATATTCTGAGGTGCTGGGGAGAGGGCTTTAACATACGAACTGGGATATACAATTCAGCTGTCTGCAGAGGAGGAGAGTCTGAAAAGTTGCTTTCCCTCTGCATGCTGCATTCTGCATGGCAATTCTTGAGGCTACCCTTGCCATATCCCTGCGGGGCCTGGTGCCTAGGAGATTGGGGCATAGGTTGTGGAGAAGAGAGAAAAATGAATGAGGATATGGATGTTTTCTCTCTGGTCAAACCCAGACTGATCTCTGAGAAAGTAGCCCTGACTTCTGCTCTGCTGTGTGTTCTTAGCTGCTGCTGCCCCAGAACAGGACCTCCTCTTTAGCTCACAGCGAAATTTGGCCCTGTCTCCTTTTTGTTGTTTTTAAGTTAGAGTGCTTATTTTGATCCATGTGCAGTCTACCCGCTGGAACTGAAATGTCCGTGAAAAATTACTTCAAAGACACGTTTTTAAAACCCACTGTCCGTAAGTCCCCTGAGAGGGTCTATGACAACTCTGGAAATTCCTCAGCCCATTATGTTCTCAATCCTGCTTAATGGGGGAGGGGGACCATAATTTATTTTTTAAAAGATTTTGAAGTCTTCAAATGTACCCCCTAGCTAGTTGAAAGTCAAAAGAAATCTCATTTGTATTTCCCTAATGCTCCAAGATTTGATGGCTAAGAAATGCTTCCATCAAGATTTTTGCTTTGGTTTCTCCTCATTTCCTTGACTATTTATTAGCGATTCACAATTAGAATACACAGTTACCCAGAGAAGTTTTAAAAGGACTGAAGTTAAACCCTAGAACAAATTAAAATAGATACAGACAAGCTGTGTAAATAGAGGTTAAAAATAATAATAACGTGCCCCCATAGCTTGAGAGAAAAGCAGACTGGACCTCTCCTTCTAGCTTAAGGGAACGCCTTCCCAAAGACATCTGAGATTCTCCAAGCACTCGCTTGCACTCCAAACAACCACCTGAAGTCCTCCCCAGATGAGAGGCAGTGAAGGTGAAGCCCCACCGTAGCCCAGGACGTGCTCTGAGGATGCACAAAGGGGCCACGCTGTCATTCTGCCAATGCCAGAAGAAGTGCCCACCGTCTAGGGATTTCCCTCCACAAGCAAAGGCTCTCTCCAATGGTTATCCCACTTTGGTTCTGTCTCAAATATGCTTGTGGGATTTGATTTGACCTTCATAGAAAAGGAAGTACCATCAGACCACATCAGACTTTATAAGTAAGCAGAGAATAGTAACAGGCTGCCATCAGGATCCACCTACCTGGGGACATGCCAGGAGAGCTCACCACTCCTCTCCAGTGGTTTTTCCTCACTTGTTAAAAAGCTACCACACTTTTACCTTTTACCTCTCCCTTTGATGAGATTGCCAACTTCTAGGCTCCCAGACAGCTCTCCTCTTAAAATGGGCTTCCAGCCATGATCACTGTGCAAACCCACCTAATACAGAATTCTATTCCTTTATCTTAGTCGGTGGGGAAACTGAGATAGTGGCCTGGTCAAGAATCGTCAATTCAGAACAGAATGTCCTTGCCATACTACAGGTCAAAGCTTATGTGGATTTGCCAGTGGAATTGGATTCTGGTCCTTTCCTTCAGATGTTATGCACTTCCATGGATTGAGAAAGGGACAATGAGGCGGTTCCTGAAAAAGAAAGATCTGGGAGAATGAGCCCCTTAACCCGTTCACTGAGGTTCAGAGACATAAAAATATAGGCAGTGGTTGAAGATGCCCAACTAAAGTCAAAAAAAGATAAGGGAATTACATTAAGAATGAGGACCAGGGCATGGATATTAGAGAGCAGTGTCATAATGTCCAGCTTACATTGGATCCCATCCTGACACAACACATTGGCGGCATATGCAAGCCCAAGGGCAAAATATATGTCTGTTGTTTAAAAAAAAAAAAAAAAAAGAACTATAATCTTTCGGAATTCAGGTGTATTGTGTATTGCCCTTGAGACACCCCTACTGATGGATCCAAAGCAACCCAGCACCCAAGCATCAGGTGACACCAAGGGCAGTGAGCCTGCACCACCAGATATACAGCCCATGGGTCTTTAGAAGGACACAGTGTCCGTACTGTATTTTTACTGAAAACACCAGAGTTGTGCATAATTTGTATCACAACAATGGCTGGAGGGTTAGGATAAATTTATTTTGTAGGTGAGTGTGAGTCCCCAACACCCACATCAGACAAGCTGTGAGGACAGGCTGGCCTGACATCAAAGTCAAGAGTATGCTCCCATTTGGAAGTCCTGGGAACATTTATGCAGAAGTGTCCCAGGGCACCACTAGAACTCTTGCTGCTGAGGGCGGCAGTAGGAGGGGGGAGTTGCCATTGTAAAGGAATCCAGTGTTTATGGGATACAAATGTAAATGTGACTGCCTTTGTCCTCTCTAACTGATAAAGTGTGGGACTTGCTGGTTTGGCTATGCAGGTATTGTTCTCACCAGGCCACTCCTTGCTACTCTCCTGTCCTGTGTGATATGGCCCTGCGCCTGTGGATGCTGGTGTTAAGGCAATAAATGTTGAGCCTATTTTATCAAGTTTTAGTTATTGTTATTAGAGGGAGGCCTGAAAGGCCAGGTGGTTACTTGAGGTTTCCCCTGAAGGGGGTGGGGGTGGCAGGCATTACTGAAGTCAATAATTAGGAGAAAGAATTTATCAGAAAGGAAATAGGAACTTCCTCTCCCTACTAAGGCAGACAGATAAGGGACCGCTCTGCATCTCACCAAGTTCACTCTGCTTTTTGGATTTGGGAGGGTCAAAGACTACTTGTGGACCTCTGGCTGGGAAGCACAGAGACAGAGCCCACTATCTAGAGGAAACAGGAGCTTAAATGCAAAGGTCCTCAAGCATCTAGAACTGGGGAGCCAGACCACCCAGATCCATGCTACACTATGGTTCATATTTGTCTTCCTAACATTATCCCGGACTCCAGCCAAGTCTTATCTAAGTGTCCTGGCCTCGCCTCAGCTTTGTTCCTAGGAAAGGGGTAACTATCTTCACTTAAGACTGAGTCACTCAGGGCCATGGAGTCCCCTTAAGAAGGATGAGAGAGTAGGGGTAGCCACACAGAGACCCAAAGGTAAAGGTGAATCCTGATGAGACCATGTGCTGAAATAAGGAGAGGAAGAACATGCACAAAACCTACAAATATGATTCTTATTCTACATTTTCATTTTCCAGGTCTGCCAGCAAACCCCACCAGATGACCAGCCATCAGAAGGGTGGGCAAGGTGTACAGGTCCAAGGACACAGCCTGTATCTACAGAACAGATGGAGTTAGAGCCTCCTTCATTTTGAGTAGGGAGCCAGCCTGAAGCTGAGACAGGTGGAGACTGGGAGGGTCAAGTACTGGTGGGGAGGCAGGGGCTGTGTAGGAAGAATTCACCTGGGGGTAACCAGGCAATAGAGAAGTTGGGATGCCAACTGTAGCATCTTGAGGGCAAGAGAATGGACCCATGCCCTCCATTCTATCATCATTGCCCACACTGAGGAGTCAAGCTCTGGTAGTGGGAAGAAGCTCCTTTGGGATCATTTTGTCCACAGATGGAGCAGTGTAGCTGGGATAATTTAGAAGCAAAAGACCCAGGACAGGCTTCCACCTCTATTGGAAACCCTCTGCCTCCTAGAAAGTTAAACCATCACGTGTTTCCTTCCTAGTCAGTATGTATCCCTCAAATCTGGGATAGGAGCTTAAAACTTAATTGGTAGAGTTTAGAAGAATAAAGATACCTTGAAGGGGAAAAATAAGCTTTGAAAAGATAATGAAAGGTTGGTTGGTTGGTTTTAAAGCAAAGTTGAGCTGTAGGGGTGTTCTATTTTGTAAACAAAATGCCACAGCCTAAACTCAAGGCTAATGGATCAGAAACAATTCCAGGCACCAAATTCTGGGCACTCAGGCAAGAAGATGAAACAGCAAGAGCTCAACTTTCCTGAAGCTTAGAGAAGGAGCTAGAACTGATTTCAGGGCTTCAAAGGCCTCCTGCATCTATGGTAGCCTCCAGGGAGCAAGGATACCTCACCTTGTGTTGGCAAAGGTAGCAGGTTCTAGCTCTGCACTTGAGGATTTTTTAAGACAGATTTGACCTCAGCAGACTGGTGTCTCGGAGCAGAAAAATGAAAGAAGGACCATAAACAGGTCACATACCCAATCTCATTCACTCATCTGTGCCCATGTGGCCAAGGCACAGTCATCACTCAAGAAAAACCCTCTCAGGGACAGTCAAAGCAATTATCCCGTGTCATGTGGTGAGGCGCTAAGCATCTTTCCATTATCCCCATCTTAAAGACACAGAGCTGCAGGCTGAGGATGGGTTCAGCTTGAATCTTTTCCAAGTAGAAAGGCTCGATGGAGACTAAGGTGCGATTCCAAACCTCCTCCCCGGACCTGCATTCTAAGCACTCATGTGCAGAAGCCTCCTGCCCCTGTAGCAGCCCCATGTCAGCTAGTGAACCCATGCCCCTGGCAGGGCTGTGGCAGCACTGCAGGTGACCACCTTCCTAGGTGATTATGAGGTCAAGTTCAGCCATTTCCTCACTCTTCCAGACAGCAGACCCCACTCTATCCAGAATTATTCCCTTTACCTTAAGTTGTGATTTGCAACTAGGCTTTAATAAAATGCATTTAAAACTAAAAGGGTCTAGAACAGAGTTGAGTGTGGCTTTGAAGACAGATTTGGGTCCTTAGTTCAGCCTTGGTGCCCTCGCTGTACCATCAGCAGAGTTGTGAAGCATATGCTCCCTGAAGTCACAGGAAGGGCAACAGATCAAGCTGGAAGAATGGGGCAACCTCATGATATTCCAAACCCGGGCAAGCTGCTTCTGCAGACAGATACGTCTCATTGGCTAAGTACGTAGGAAGGCAATTTTTTTCCCCACTAAAAACTTGAAGACCATTCTAGATGTTGGTTTCATGGTTAATTTGCTTCCAGAAAAGCAAGTCAAATCAACTATAGGATGGAGAAAACTTCAGATGGAGTCACACCAAGGGGTCATGGATGAAGACAGAAGAAAGATGTAGATGTGCACAGTGAAGTCAAGTAGTGTAGCACAGACATGAGAGTGCAGACCCGGAACCACAACACCATGCACATCCTTTGCTCATCCTGTCTTTGTGCATGTTACTTAACCTTTTTTTTGTCTCAGTTTCCACATCCAAGAAATGGGAAAAGTATCTTTTCATGTGCTTGTTGTGAAAACAACTGGATTAACACATACAAGTGCTTAGTCAAATAGCCTGGCGCATAGTAACACTATGTGGGGTAGTTCTTCATATTGTTTTATGAAACTCTGTTCCTTAGGCACGTTTTTTCACTACTGACCTTCAGAGGGATATTGACTGCAGAAAAGATGCCAGTTACAAATTTCTGTGATCTCTTACCCTTGAGTTTGTGGATCAGAGCTCAGAAATGACTGAGGCACTCACCCTGAACTCAGAATGTTTCTGGCAGAACTTTTTCCACTCCAAGGAGTCGCCAACTGATTATATTGAATACATCTCACTCTGAGCCAGAAATGTGATAACACACATTTCCTTAGAGGGATGACCAGCAGGCTTGAAGTGAAAACACGCAAGAAGCTGATAAAACATGGAATGCATGTGTCTCCACACCAAAGGGGAGAAAGAAGAGGAAAAGGAAAGAAAATGAGGAGTAAGAAGAGGAACAGAAGTTTTCAAAGGGACTTCAGGTTCATGTTGCTTCCACATGGAGGTAGAAGTATGCATTCAGACCTGCTTCTCCACCTACGGTCTATGCTTGGTCCTTAGTGGCCACAGCCACACATAGGCTGGACAGAAAAGGGTTTACCTTTTCTGTTCACTCTTCCCCCCACCATCTGATATACCATTAAACACTGTTGATTTTGTCTAATCCTGTGCAAGCTCATGATTTCACTTCCAACCAATACCTCACTCAAGGAAATCTCACTACATCTGTCTGGATCTCCCAAGCCACGAGGAGTGGAGAGGGTGTCAGGTTACCTAGCCAAAGTCAGCTAGTCCTAAATGGGGACAGAGAGAGAAGAGGAGAAAAAAGTCAGTATCCACCAACCAAAAATGTTCAATATGCAGCCCCCACTGCAGTGAGGCATCATTCATTCCTCTGTGGCAGACAACAACTGTGCCTGTCCCTTATGGGATAGTTTGGCTTTTCGCCGTCTCAGTGTCTTCTTTTGTTGCTGCCAGTCAAATGCCCCTTTGCTCCCACTGGCTTTTCTGTCTGAGGGCTGCTGCTCCTGAACTGTCTCTCTGTGAGTCATCTGGCATACACAATTCCAATGTGTCCACATCCCTCTGTGTGTCTCATTTTTAAAATCCAAAAGAAAGAGGATTTAACTGGGTCAATATGGTGCCATATGGAGCAAGCCTGCTGGGCAGGGCTGTTGCAACAGGCCACAGCCCAGGAAACCTAAAGACAGCTGCTTTGGAACAGGCTCACACCCAGAGCCCTGTCATTTGTGGCAAGATCATATAAAATTAAAATCTTCGCTGACCTTCAGTAGTCAACGTATTAATTTATAAGTCTAGATTTTTTTGGGTGGGGTGTGACTTCAGTGGATATAGGCATTAAGGAATACCCAACTGTAAGTGATATCAGAAAGATAGGAGCGAGGCAAAGAACAACCATTTCATGAACAGTCTGAGATATTGCAGGAATACTAAAGCTCTTTTAGGGTCATTTTGCACTTCACAAATTCAGACCTACAGGCAAGCAGAACAAGAGTGTGTCATCCTAGCCATTCACAAATGTTTTTTTTTTTTAAATGTCCTTTCTGATCAGCAGTTTATGGGAGGAGTTTCTCTACCCCAACAGGTCAGGGCAGCCCCTCATGTGAAGTCAGCATTTAAACATTCAGCGGGGATGTGCTGGACCACCCAGACTCCCCCAGCTCCCACCCCAGCCGCCACACTGAATGTCCCTGTGCTTGCTGGAGTTCTGGGATCCAGGCCACAAAGATGCTTCAAGATTTCTGACTTTGATACCAATGCAACTGATTGCAATAGTACACACATCTAAAGGGAGAAACACATATTTCGGTGAGTGATAGAGGAAGTGGCTTGAGAAAATATTCCAGATCTTGTTAAAAATTTTTTGTGGCCATGGGAATCCTGCTTAACCTTTAGCTCCCTTAGTCATAAAAAGGAGATGTAGATATGCACTCAAATGTGCACACAGATTCCAGCAGAGATTAATAGGAGCAGCCACTTATAAATACAATGGCTGAGGAGGGTCATTTGGCAAGGGGAGGCCAGTTTCTGAAATTGGCTTCAGTTCTAGTAACCATAGAAAGCAGGTGAGATCATCACTCTGGCCTGACAATTCCCTTAGATTTACCCCATTATTCCATCTTGCTCTGTTCATTTTAAAAAAGTTGTAGCTAAAAGTGTGACTTTAATAGACTAGCTCAGTGGCTAATATTATTGTATTGGTCACTCCATTTCCTTCCTGGGGTAGTAAATACCTGTACTTTTATGGTGTAGACTTTTGTCAGTTCTAGTGAGTTTTTCTATGTTCCTCTGGGCTAAGAGCAACCATGGCAGCCACTCGTGACTCAGCTTCCTGTGCACCTGGGCCTGAGTCTGGTCCCCAGGGAGGTCGGCCTAGGGGAAACAGCACCCGCTTCATGAAATCAGTTTTGCTTCCCAAACATGAAAGCACTGGAGCCAAAGCCTTGACCAGTCACTGCCATGTGCTGAGCCCAAGTCTGCCCTGTGTTCACAGATGGAGCCCTCGGCTAGGTGAGCTGGCCTCACAATCTCGTCTTGGCTGCACTTGTCACACAGCCTGGGCTTTTCATGCCAGAGCCAGAAGAGCACCAGACCAGCTGCTTTCACTCTGCAAATAGGATGGAGGGGGACTTCTCCAGTCCCACTGGGACAGGTGAGCACTTGCTGGGAATCTTCAAGGAATATCTGAGAGCCCATGGGCCTGTAGGAGCTCTTCACTGTGCTCACAGCCTCCCTCACTCCAAATGAGAAAACAAAATTGTCCAGAAGGCCCAAGTGAAATGGGGCTCATGGGACCAGGCCAAAGTCTACTTCCAACAACCTAGACATTCAAATTCAAAAAGTACACATAATGTTAATAACTGGCTAAAAGCATTTACATACATTTTAAACTTTATCTCAAGCTCCTTTGAGTGAAATTAAAATTAGAGATCAGACTTTGAGCTGAAGGAGAAATTTGTATGGCTTGATGAATACAGATGTGACGGACCTGGGATCTGGCGGTATGTTTGTAAGATCCGTTGCATGCAATGCATTGGAAGTGCTCAGTTATGGAGTGGAACCGCCTTGTTTCAGAATATATGATGCTTGAGGGCTCACAATTATCTGAAAGAAAAATCCCCAGAAATAAGATGTCAACAACTTCATTTTTGTAGCCTATATTGATGACTGTGAAAAACCCTTTGGCATCAATAAAACTTGAGTGATTGCCTTTTCCAATTGTCCAAAATGAGAAGCAGACCCAAAAAGGCACTTTTCTGCCAAGGGAGATTTCTCTTAATTATCCTTGAACCTCATTTGCTACAGGCTTATAAACAGCCAGAGCCTTTCCTCCCTCTCTGTGACCCCATGCATGTGCGCGTGCACACACACATACACACACGTCCACATGTGTCTGCACTCTTGTGCACAAAATGCACACCTATGAAGACAAACTAGCAGGGCCAAGTCAATTGAGAAAGATGGCTATTGGACTTGCTAGGTAAAAACACGGACACTGCAAAGAACAGTTCTAAAATCTTTGCCAAAAGTTTTATCAAAAGAGGCCCAGTTTGCTAAGTGGTCCTTCAGCCTTTATATTTGGATAAATGGGGGTTTAAGTAACTCAAAGTGACTCGCCTTCTAAAACCACACAGAATTCTTCTTTTCCCAATAAAACCTCAAAACTCTTAAATCTCATAGAAGTAAAAAATAAAAAAAAATAATTAAAAAGAAAAGTCCCTTAGGACTAAAATAGAAAGGGAAGAAACAGCAGCCAAGAACATTATTTGCAGCTTCCAGGGGACCGCCTTTCTGTTCACATGCCCGTCATGATTTGTCAAGGAGGTTAAGGGTCCAGCTTACCCCACCAAGATGAAAAACTTGAGGCCAAGAGGTGACTGCCTGGAGCTGGGACTGAGTAGGATGGAGAAGAACACGTGTCCTTTCCAAACCACACCAAGGGTGCCTCAGTGCTGAAATCCAAGGAGCCAAAGACAGTTTTCCAAAAGACTGTACTTTGTAAGGGCAGAAGGTGAGGGGAACAAATGATGCTCCATCTCCCTCAGGGTTTTGAAGATTATTAGATTACCATTTCGAGACAGGAACATTCTGACATGATGTAGTAGTTGGACTAAAGAGTGGAAGGCTGAATCAAAAACAAATTTGTTGAGTTTGGATGTTGGGGAAGCTATTTCACTTCTCGCAACCTGACCATTTTCTTCTTCTGTTGATTCATTACCTCTACAAACCCTAACACTTTTACCATATGACTACTATTACCCTCGCTATCTTCCCAAGCTCCCTTATGGGAGGATCAACTTATGCTTGTTAAACATGTCAATACCACAATAGGAACAATCTCAGGCTTTGACGCCAAGCCAGTACCCACTGCTCCTTCCCTCTTACCCATTCTCTTTCTTCTTTGTCCTCTCTCTATCATGGTATTTGGCCCCAGTTGACCCTAGGAAAGGTTCTGCTCCCCCACCCCCCACCACTAGTGCTGAGAGTTTCGGCAAAGAATACCTTTCTGAGTATTTTGTAATATGTGAAACAAACCCTCCGTGGGGACTAGATGATATAGTCACTGAGACTGAGCTCATTTGAGAAGGACTACCCTAATCACACAAGCCCTTTAAAAGTCAAGAGTTTTCTCTGGCTTCTGTGTGGTATGTAGTCCTGTGAGCTCCAAGGGTCTCATTTCACCAAACTTTACCACAGAGCTCCACATAAAAGTCACAGGAGCCTGCTCCATCTGAGGGAGCCAGTCAAGATAGTTTGAGAGCCTTTCCAAATAAGTAGAAATATGGAACAAGCTGGCATACTTTTTTTAAAATCTGACCCATTTTTCAAGATTGCCATTGTTTTCTCAAATTCACTTTCCTTCCTTTGCTTCCTGTTCATGAAGAAAGTTCACACTCACACACTCAAAACACATCACAACACCGAATGTGCATGATGTCATCCCACAAGGACCTCTGTTCAGGGGAATTCCAAGTCAGAGGCCATGTCTCCATTAGGAGCCATTGCCAATCTCTAGCCACTGTCCAGCCTGCTGGCAAGCTGACCATCGCCACCACCCTCAGAGGATGCACACGTGGGTCTGAATGATAGCAGAAGCTGTGTTGGCAGAAGGAAGGAGAAGGGAGCCACAGGAAGACCTGTCTGCTGATGGGCTTTCCAGATAGTGATTTAAATCTTTTGAATTACCTGAGATAACACTGGTCTTACTGTTTTAATCTTTTTCTTATAGACTTTTTAATTCTAATAAATAAAAGGCTTTTAAATAGTTTTACATAAAGGTATAAAATTACCTCTGGAAAGAGAAAAAGAATTAATGCATATAAACAAACCTACACTGTTTATAATTTGGGATTGAATAAAGGCCAGGGATACTTTTGTTCTTTTGTGTACTCTTCCCCCTTCTATTTAGAAGGAATTCTTCATCTTCTTTTCTGCTTTCTCCTGCTATTCACATAGCTCTGAATACCACCTCTTTGATGAAAATATTCATTACACTCCTCTCTCTCCCAGGAAGAATGAGCTATTCTCTATAACTAATGCTTTATTATTTGTTTCATTTCCCACGGCAAAAAATTGATCACCTCTGATTATCTGTGTAAACTCTACTACTGGAGTCACTTAAGGACTTCATGAAGGCTTATAATGCTGATACCATAGGGGGGCTGCTGGTCCTGGAATAAACAAAGCATTAATCTTAGAAGCCACATGACAGAGAAAAGTCTAGAGTCTGGGAGACTGGGGTAGTCATGGTGTTGGTTGATCAGGGCAATTGAGTGAACAAGTCTTTCTCAAGAAAGTACACTGAGTGACCAGAAAGAAAGGGAAAATGTCCTGTTGGATTTTAGGTAGGTGTTGGTCTCTTAGGTAAAAGGAATCATATGCATTTCCACATCACATAGGCCAAGGATAGCAAGAGCTGACTTCTCAGCCTGGTGCTTTTCATGGTTGCTTGTACTGTCCCTTCTCCAAAGGCAAAGCTGTAGCAAGAAGGGAAAGCACTGTGGATTCGAGATGCTCCCTCCTTCCCTGAGAAGGAACTTGAAGAAAGATAGGTTCTCTGAGGCTGACTTTAAAAATCTGCACTACAGTGATCTCTTCATCCATCCAATCAACTAGAATGTAGGGAGCATCCACTGTATGTAGCTAAGGCTGTGTTAGGTTCTAGGACTAGAAAATTCCCAAACTTTGGAAGCATGCAATCTTCTCAAGGAAGATAAAAGAGGTCTTGTTAAGAAGTTTTCTCAAATCCGGGCAGCCCTGATGGCTCAGCGGTTTAGCACTGCCTTTAGCCCAGGGCCTGATCCTGAAGACCCGGGATCAAGTTCCATTTCAGGCTCCCTGCATGGAGCCTGCTTCTCCCTCTGCCTGTGTCTCTGCCTCTCTCTCTCTCTCTCTCTCTCTCTCTCTCTCTTTCATGAACAAACAAAATCTTAAAAAATAAAAATAAAAAAAGTTTTCTCAAATCCAAGGAGCAAAGAACAGCCAAAACAAGTGAGACAGGCATAGGAGGGGAAGAACCCCCAGTGGCAGGTCTGAATGTTCATCAAAGGAGATGGATGGCAAAAGCAGGTCCCCCTAGGAGGCCCTGGGCAGGGTCCCTCTGGTGATTATCCCAGGGAATGCAACTAGAAAATGCTCATCTTGAGGTTTAACTCAGAAAGTAGCCCCTAGCTGTAACCCAAGGAGAGCCAAGGCCACCTAAATTACCACTGAGGTCTGAGCACGGAAGTGTCTTAGCTGGAAGTTGCTTTCTTCAATCCAGAGAAACATGCACAGTTGTGAAAGAATTCCTTGCCAATGTTTGGGATAGCAAAGCCATTTTGGTTAGCTTTACCAAAATGAATTTATTAAGATGCTGGGGGAAAGGGAGCCACTGGGGACATTAGGGAGGGAGGGACTCATTCTACTCCATTCAGGGAGGAAAGAGTAGAGGTTTCAGAGAAGAGTTAATGTATAGTTAGAGCTAGAAGAATAAATATGCATTTGTCACATAGAACGGAATGGGGTAAAAGCAATCTTGGCAGAGAAAACTCAATGAGCAAACACAAAACAAAAACATAGTAGGATGAAGTGTGACCAGAGCATGTGCTTTGAAAAGACTATAAAAAATAGGATTAGATATAGAGGGCCAGATCCCAGGGGCATCGTAGAATGTACCAGGAAAGCTGTATTCCATTGGATAGGACGGTCTTCAAACTGTTAAGGAGAATGATCTCATACACTCTAAGCACCTTACATCATAGCTGAAAGGGACTCTGTGCATATAATTTATTTTAAATATCTTAAAATATTCCAGTCTGAGCTTCTACTCAATAAAGCATTGATACCTGTTCTAATATTTAAAAATAATTCTAAGCATCAAATACAATTGATACTCCAGAATAATGTAACACATCCTTCAAGAGGCTTCAAGTGCCCTGGAGCCCAAAGAAGTGTCCTCTGGGGTGCTCAAACTGAGTTTGAGAAGAACAGTTATATGCCACTAGAATTCTCCAAAGCATTTTAGGAAGTGGAATAATTTTAGTAAATTAAAAGACCACTTGGATTATGTGATTTGGAGATGAGGAAGAGTGGGAAATACAAAGGTTGTCAAGATGGGAGATGCTTAGGATATGGTGACTGGTGAAAAATGGGAGTGAAGGGAAAAAAGAATGGGTGGATAAGGTGATGTGGATGTTGGCTTCAATGCCTTCCACTTAGGTGAGGAATGTAAGTGAATCAAGACACACACAAGGAATCTTGTCTCACATTTAGATCTTTCATCCATTTTGAGTTTATCTTTGTGTATGGTGCAAGAGAGTGGTCTAGTTTCATTCTTCTGCATGTGGATGTCCAATTTTCCCAGCACCATTTACTGAAGAGACTGTCTTTCTTCCAGCGGATAGTCTTTCCTCCTTAATCGAATATTAGTTGACCATAAAGTTGAGGGTCCACTTCTGGATTCTCTATTCTGTTCCATTGATCTATGTGTCTGTTTTTGTGCCAGTACCACACTGTCTTGATGACCACAGCTTTGTAGGACAACCTGAAATCTGGTGTTATGATGCCCCCAGCTATGGTTTTCTTTTTCAATATTCCCCTGCCTATTCAGGGTCTTTTCTGATTCCACACAAATCTTAAGATGATTTGTTCTAACTCTCTGAAGAAAGTCCATGGTATTTTGATAGGGATTGCGTTAAACGTGTACATTGCCCTGGGTAGTATTGACATTTTCACAATATTAATTCTGCCAATCCATGAGCATGGAATATTTTTCCATCTCTTTGTGTCTTCCTCAATTTCTTTCGGAAGTGTTCTGTAATTTTTAGGGTATAGATCCTTTACCTCTTTGGTTAGGTTTATTCCTACGTATCTTATGCTTTTGAGTGCAATTGTAAATGGGACTGATTCCTTAATTTCTCTTTCTTCAGTCTCATTGTTAGTGTATAGAAATTCCATTGATTTCTGGGCATTGATTTTGTATCCTGCCACGCTACCAAATTGCTGTATGAGTTCTAGCAATCTTGGGGTGGAGTCTTTTGGATTTTCTATGTAGAGTATCATGTCATCGGCGAAGAGAGAGAAGTTTGACTTCTTCTTTGCCAATTCGAATGCCTTTAATGTATTTTTGTTGTCTGATTGCTGAGGCTAGGACTTCCAGTACTATGTTGAATGGCAGTGGTGAGAGTGGACATCCCTGTCTTGTTCCTGATCTTAGGGGAAAGGCTCCCAGTGCTTCCCCATTGAGAATGATATTTGCTGTGGGCTTTTCGTAGATGGCTTTTAAGATGTTGAGGAATGTTCCTTCTATCCCTACACTCTGAAGAATTTTGATCAGGAATGGTTGCTGTATTTTGTCAAATGCTTTCTCTGCATCTAATGAGAGGATCATATGGTTCTTGGTTTTTCTCTTGCTGATATGATGAATCACATTGATTGTTTTACGAGTGTTGAATCAGCCTTGTGTCCCGGGAATAAATCCTACTTGGTCATGGTGAATAATTTTCTTAATGTACTGTTGGATCCTATTCACTAGTATCTTGTTGAGAATTTTTGCATCCATGTTCATCAGGGATATTGGTCTATAATTCTCCGTTTGGTGGTGTCTTTGTCTGGTTTTGGAATTAAGGTGATGCTGGCCTCATAGAACGAATTTGGAAGTACTCCATCTCCATCAAAATCCTAGAGGAGAACACAGGCAACACCCTTTTTGAACTCGGCCACAGTAACTTCTTGCAAGATACATCCACAAAGGCAAAAGAAACAAAAGCAAAAATGAACTATTGGGACTTCATCAAGATAAGAAGCTTTTGCACAGCAAAGGATACAATCAACAAAACTCAAAGACAACCTACAGAATGGGAGAAGATATTTGCAAATGACATATCAGATGAAGGGCTAGTTTCCAAGATGTATAAAGAACTTATTAAACTCAACAGCAAAGAAACAAACAATCCAATCATGAAATGGGCAAAAGACATGAACAGAAATCTCACAGAGGAAGACATACACGTGGCCAACAAGCACATAAGAAGATGCTCTGGATCACTTGCCATTAGGGAAATACACATCAAAACCACAATGAGATACCACCTCACACCAGTGAGAATGGGGAACATTAACAAGGCAGGAAACCACAAACGTTGGAGAGGATGCGGAGAAAAGGGAACCCTCTTGCACGGTTGGTGGGAATGTGACCTGGTGCAGCCCCTCTGGAAAACTGTGTGGAGGTTCCTCAAAGAGTTAAAAATAGACCTGCCCTACGACCCAGCAATTGCACTGTTGGGGATTTACCCCAAAGATTCAGATGCAGTGAAACGCCGGGACACCTGCACCCCGATGTTTCTAGCAGCAATGTCCACAATAGCCAAACTGTGGAAGGAGCCTCGGTGTCCATAGAAAGATGAGTGGATAAAGAAGATGTGGTCTATGTATACAATGGAATATTCCTCAGCCATTAGAAAGGACAAATACCCACCATTTGTTTCGACGTGGATGGAACTGGAGGGTATTATGCTGAGTGAAATAATGTCAATCAGAGAAGGACAAACATTATATCGTCTCATTCATTTGAGGAATATAAATAATAGTCAAAGGAATAGAGGGGAAGGGAGAACAAATGGGTAGGAAATATCAGAAAGTGATACAGAACATGGAAGACTCCTAACTCTGGGAAATGAACTAGGGATGGTGGAAGGGGAGGAAGGGGGGGGGGTGGGGGTGAATTGGTGACAGGCACTGAGGAGGGCACTTGACGGATGAGCACTGGGTGTTATTCTGTATGTTGGCAAATTGAACACCAATAAAAAATAAATTTATTATTTAAAAAAAACACACAAGGTGGGGGCAGAACAAGGAGATGCTTGGTGTACATCCTGCAGATGTTAAGCTTGGTTTCCTGTGGACCATCGGAGAAGAGATGCCTTAGGAAGACAGCAGGTTTGCTGTTTAGGAGAGATCTGTGCTAAAGGTCATACTTGGGATCCATTGGCTTTGCAAGTGGCCAGAGGAAATTGTGGGGAGAAGGATCAAAAAGAAAAACCAATGTATTTGGGCTTCCACAGTGGGTTGGGGATTTGGGAATGAATCAGATGTTCTTCCTTCCCCTGCAGAATTCAGGTTAGTGCAGAAGTCAGGAGGATCTCCTCAAGGCAGTAACTAGGTTGAGAATGATAAGTAATAGGTAGCAGACAAACTTGGAATACTCCAGTTTGCCTAAAGCAATGGGTCAAGTTAAGAAATCACAGACACTGTGACTAGAAAAGGTAGGTTGAAGCCAGTCTGTGAATGAGCAAAAGGTTTGGAAGGTAACAGGGAAATGTCATGAGCCGGCTCAGGATTCTATGGAGTATTGTCAAATTCAACTGTAATAAGGATTTCATGACACGGTGATTGGCAGCAGGTAAAGAACAGTAGTTGTATAAAGGAGGAGAAGCAGTGAGGGCTGGAGCCAGGCAGGAGAGGCCTTCAAAATACCTAATGACACTAATGACATGGGCACCATCCATTCAGAACAGGTGCCAGCCAGGGCATCATACCAGCACAAAATCAGCCAAAGCAAGCCATTGCCAGAGAATCAGCAATAGGAAGAGGGAGGAGGAGGTACTGCAGAAAGGATCCGACCTGCCTCTGATGAGTGATAAAATATAAAAGGTTATGCAGATGGCCACCATGATGGTTATGATGTAATATCAACAAACAAGGGAAGAATGGTTTCTTGATAAAACAGAGCTCTGCTCTTCACATGTGCTTTCATGGGGCAGAAGAGAAAACTGAGGGGATTCAGATACAGAGAGACCTTGTGGGCTGGGAGCATCTGGGTCACTGAGAAGCACTGCTGGCTTCAATTTCCCGTTCATAAACTTGGCCCATTTCAGTCTTTGCACATCACTCTCCATAACTGTGGGACCATTTGTCTTACTTTTCCATAGCAGTAAAGCTAACTCAAAAATGTAAAAACAAAAGAAAATAAACAGTCACTTTCCCATTAGCCCTAAAAGCTGATGGAGAAAGTTGGTGGCAAAGGCATTTCGGGGTCCTGCCCTGCCATTTAAGGTTCAGCAGACACTAATTTACCTTGGACAGTAGACTTCCAGAGCCAGGAGAGGTGGGGCCACCCATGCACTGTGGGCAGTGCAGTCTTGCTCCTCCTGACAACATCTGGGGAAGGCTAAAACATGTGTCCTCACACCCCGTGGCGGAAGCAGCATCGCAGGGCTCTGGAACAGAAAAAGGGAAGCTGTCCAAGCTGCAAGCAGAGGTGCCTAGGGTGCTTTTTTGCCACATTCACCTTCTGTGCTCCCTTCTTCTGAGTCACAGCAAAAAGTAAGCTCAGGAGCAATGGAAATCCCCATCAAATGGTAGTCTAGCCTCTGCTTCTAAACCTCTGGCCATAGGGACCTCAGTTTCTCCAAAGGAGAACCTACCTTTGAAAATTCTGGATTATAGGAGACTCTCTCTTTGTTTACCTGAACTCCACCTCTCCCTAGCTTCTGCCTATTATTCCCTTTGGAAGGACCGAAGAAGCAGTGTGGCTTTATGTGGTTCCTTCTGGAATTTTCGTAGGAGTGGCATGATGAGCCTCTGAAGGAGGCAGCAGGAATAGGTGAAGACCCTGAAGGTTGGAGACTCTGCAATTAAGCACTGATGCTTTCTGTACATGACCTCTGAGCTTTTCCCATTCAATATGCGCTATTCTCTGCTTCACCAGTTGGTTCTTCTGGCAAGTTGCATGTGTGTGTCATGGGGGAAATTCTCCCTTCCAATTTTGGCCATCTCCTCTTGGACAAGCAGATTATCTGGACAAGAAGCCAGCTAATACAAAGTGCAAACATCTTGCTTGGGTGGGGGGGGGGGGGAGGGTGAGGAGGTGGTCTGAACTCACTTATTTCTGTTTGTCAGACTTGGCTCAGCAGGTGCAAAGCTGACTCCCAAGGCATGTCCCCACTTTTCTTCTGCTCTGTTCCACTGCTCTTCCAGTCACTCCTCTCAGTCAGAGAAAATTTAAAAGACCACAAGACTTACTCTTCAGCTTTGCCTTCCTGGATTCCTTTATGTCATGGAAATGAACCCTAAGCCACTCATACCCAGTGCCCCCTCTCTAGGTTAAGGGATGTTTGCACGGGTACCAACCATCTCTTATAACTCCCTGGAGCTAAATCTTCCTCTGGATTAGGAGAGATTTCATCTTCCCTTAACATCTTCCTCTAATTTGATCTATTACCTTATTATTTTTTTTACAAATATTCTTCTGTCCCCCAACCTGGTTGTTTCATCAACACCAGGATTCTTTCTCTATATTGAAGTCTTTTTCATTTGGCTGCATTGTAAAAAGGGATGTATGTAAATCTGCACCTTTCCTACAAGCTTTCTAGGAAATTTTGCCTTATTTTTCATGATGTCTTACATACATATGCATTTTTTTTAGAAATAGATCCTTTTTAAGATTTTATTTATTTATTTGAGAGAGAGAGAGAGAGCAAGAGAGCTATAAGCTGAGGGGAGGGGCAGAAGGAGAGGGAGAAGCAGAGTCCCTTCTGAGCAAGGAGCCTGATACGGGGCTCAATCCCAGGACCCTGGGATCATGACCTGAGCCTAAAGCAGATGCTTAACTGACTGAGCCTCCCAGGCACCCTTCATGATGTCTTACTTAGTACCTAGAAGTCTTTTCCTATCATTCCTCTATTGCTGATTGCACCTTTTGTCAATAACTTTCTTCATACTACTTAATTTTTTTGCAAGGGAAAAGGATTAAGTTACCTGTGTCTAGCTTTCATTTGGGATGTTTCTGTATCTTTTTAAGTGTTTTCTTTTATGTTGACATAATTGAATTATTTTTCTTAACCTCAGTGATTTAATATATGTATAATTTGTATTTTTGTTCTTAATTCTATCATCTTATCTTATGCTTTCTCTTTTGATATTCTTTTACTCTCTCCTATGTGTTTTTTTCTAAGAACATTTCCTTTGTTATCTTCTCCCAGTGACTTGGAGGCATATATCCTATTCCAAATTTACTTCTGGTCTCCTTTAAGATTTTCCAAATATGTATCTTTTGTTTTCTCTCATCAAATTCAATAAAATATAATAATCTTTTACTCCCTTGTTAGATGAGGAATTTTTACACACTTTGATCCATTTGCTTATGCCAGTATGATTATTTTCTATTAACTTACTACTGAAATGTCATGTAACTTCTAATTTTTTTTACTTTGCAAACAAGTTTGACTCTTTATAAAACTATTTAGTATCTATATCTATGTGTATCTTTTACCATTCCTAAACATTTGCCTCTGAACTATTTTTTACTCTACCAGTAAGTTTTCCAAGAAAGGCACATGGGTCTTGGACAACCATACAAGCCTTTCTGATACCTTCTTACAGGCTGAATATAGAAATTTTGAATCTCTATATCCTTTCCCAAGAAAATCCAGAGGAATCCCTGCATCATCTTTAAATGTTCAGTGTTAGAATAGATGTTCTGAAATCTCTGGAAGATTTTTTTTCAAATATTTCCCTTTGCAATTCTCCTTTCCTCCTGCAAGGGCAATTTTGGATAATTATTCTTTGTTGTTGAAATTAAAACATTTGGGCAGGATACATATGCATGCAGATTTCTACTCACAAGAGGATCCATTGTATTTGAAAAGTCCATATTTTCTTTATAACTTCGGGAAAATTTTCTTCCAAGTGATGATTTTTTTTCTGCTCCCTTTTTTTCCTAGTTTTTATTCCACAGAATGCTGATGAGTCAGAAATGGGATGTTCCTTTTTTGGTATCCATTATCTTCTCTCATTATATTCTACTGTGTATATTCATTTTTCCTAGAAAGCCTACATAGTTTGGCTTCTGGGTCATTGGTTTTTTTCCTTTTGCCAACTTTTTTCTTCACTATTTACAGTTCAGATTCTAATTCTGTAAGAGTCTTTGGCAACCCTACATTTCTTTTATGTTTGTTCAATTTTTTATCTCAGTCTTAACCTTAACCTCTTTCATATGTTTATCTCTATCTCATATGCTTCATAATTTCTTATGTATTTTATTCAGCTATAGAATGCATAAATGTTTATATAGAATACATGTAATCAGAATATATAGAGAGAATGTATAAGGGTACATGGATAGCTTAGTTGGTTAAGCACCTGACTCTTTATTTCAGCTCAAGTCATGATCTCAGGGTTGTGGGATCGACCCCTGCATCGGGCTCTGCACTCAGCACAGAGTCTGCTTAAGATTCCCTCTCTCCGACTGACTTACTTCACTCAGCATAATACCCTCCAGTTCCATCCACGTTGAAGCAAATGGTGGGTATTTGTCATTTCTAATAGCTGAGTAATATTCCATTGTATACATAAACCACATCAGTCGGAGAAGGACAAACATTATATGTTCTCATTCATTTGGGGAATATAAATAATAGTGAAAGGGAATATAAGGGGAGGGAGAAGAAATGTGTGGGAAATATCAGAAAGGGAGACAGAACGTAAAGACTGCTAACTCTGGGAAACGAACTAGGGGTGGTAGAAGGGGAGGAGGGCGGGGGGTGGGAGTGAATGGGTAACGGGCACTGGGGGTTATTCTGTATGTTAGTAAATTGAACACCAATAAAAAATTTTTAAAAAATAGAAAAAAAAAGATTCCCTCTCTCCTCTCCATCTGCTCCAGCTTTCACTCCCTCTCTCAAATAAATAAATAATAAAATTTTTTAAAAAGAGTATGTAGAGATAATATATATACATTTTCTTCTGTTGTGAATGATGACTCATGTAGGAAAAGCATTTCTCTCTTTAATACCAATGTTTTCACATTATTTCATTAGAATCATAACCAAACAGGAAAAGAACTCAGGATTCTTTGCCAACAGGTGGAGGAGTATTTAGTCCCCTTTTTCTCAATTGTAAGATTTTAAACTGAATTTAGGTTGTTGTGTGCCACTTTGGACTAAAAATCTCCTATGTATCAGGAATCTAACTTGTGTATCTCTGTTGAACTGGGATGAGGTCTCCTCTGCTAAGATTGCCCAGTGCACTACATATAAGCAAAGTGTGCTCCTATTCATCTCTACTGGAGACAACTCATGCACAGAGGCAGTCCCCAGAGAGAGTCGTTCTCCTGCTCCTCCTTGTCTTCATTATCTCTACTGTTGAGTTCAATCCC
Organism: Canis lupus familiaris; assembly: GCF_011100685.1. NCBI lineage: Eukaryota > Metazoa > Chordata > Mammalia > Carnivora > Canidae > Canis > Canis lupus. The sequence continues at coordinate 3,304,895 of NC_049249.1, forward strand.
AAAATGCAGCGAATCACCAGATAAACATTTCCACCCAAGTAGCAGCATCCTTAATTGTGTGGCAAGGTGGGAAGTTCCAACTGGGTGGCCAGAGCAGGGGAGTGGTTGCGTAAGGAAAGACTTAAGCATCTCAGAAAGCAATTCCTCTCACTTGGGGTTGGTGCCCAGGCTTTCTGCTTGACCCCTGGGGACCAGGTCTCTGTGGCAGAACCATACAGATGGAGGGACTGTGAATAGTCTACTTCCTCCTTCCTCTCCAGTCATGTGTTGTATCAGAGCTTTAAATATGAGCTATGATGCATTTATAAAAGTTTAATGACTGGGCCCAGTGATCAAACTCCTTGTTTCTAGTACTAGAGGCTTTGCACCTTCTTTATTTCCCGGGAATTCCAGTGGAAGAAGAAAGAAATTTACTTAGACATAGATAGCAAGTTCCTTTTTTTTTTTTTTTTGTAGTTTCAAGTTTTTATTTAAATTCCAGTTAGCTAACATACAGTGTAATATTAGTTTCAGGTGTAGAATTTATCAGTTACATACAACACCCAGTGCTCATCACAAGTGCCCTCCTTAATCTCCATCCTCCATTTAACTCTTCCTCCTCCCTTCCTCCCCTCCGGCAACCACCAGTTCATTTTCCAGAGTTAAGAGTCTGTTTCTTTGTTTGCTTCTCTCTCTCTTTTCCCCTCTGTTCATTTGTTTTGTTTCTTAAATTCCACATATGAGTGAAATCATATGGTATTTGTCTTTCCCTGACTGACTTATTTCACTTAACATTATAGTCTCTAGCTCCATCTAAGTTGTTGCAAACAGCAAGATTTCATTCTTTTCTATGGCCAAGTAATGTTCCATTGTATATCTATGCCACATTTCATTCAGAACGTGGACACGTCCTATTGCATGTATTTTATCTTTTACATGGTATATGCTTTTGTAAACTGCATCAAAGATTTTATTGAAAGAAGTATGTTATATGTCAACAAAATGATTAAAACTAAACACACAGGTCTCAGGGAAATAAGACTCTAGTGCTCAATAAAGTCAGAAGTAATTTTTAAATATACTTCACCATATCTATTCTTTACAATTTTAAGGTAATACAAGTTCTGTTAGGTTCTATTAAATGCTTTCATTGGGGTAAATTATCGAAGTCTGCCTTCTGCTTGGCTTGTCAACAGACTAGTCTCCCTGAGCATATCTTCCTGGTATGTATTGAAGAGCAACAATTTAATTTGCAAACCCAAGTTCACTCAGCAAGTCGGGATCTTAATGTCAGACCATTACCATGTTGGTCTGAGGTAGGAAGTATGTCTCTTTTAAAGGCTGACTGAAGAAGAGTAAATGGACCTCTAGTTAGGGAATATTTCAAGCAAAATGCCTTCACAGGAGGAATCTTGGCCAGCTTCTCAACAGTGGAGGTCCTACCCATTTGCTGGCTGCCTCACTGGTTGAGACTTTATCTCAGACAGGTTTGTTGCTCAGTACCCCTTTTATACAGTCTTATAAGACACTGAACGCATCTGCCAGGTGCAGTGGATTCCTGTTGTACAAAGACTCTAGACTCCTGACATCAAAGGGAACCTACAATTGCAATGCAGGCATTTAAAAAAGAAAACACTGAAACCAAAAGGGTTTTTCTCTCCCAGTGTTTGCTTTGGAATTCGCCAAAGCCAGACCCAAGGAACGTGATGACATCCTAAAAGCCTGTGATTAATTCATGCTGGTCCCCAAGACTTTGCCCCCAGTGCCACATGGTGAAGCAGTTACTACCACCTGGATTTGCTCCACAGCCAGAAAGCACTTCCAAGAATTCCAGTCATCACTTGCATAGAGATAGGGTGAATGTCTTATTGTGATATTTTATGCAAATCTTTTATCCTTTCCCTCACTGAGATTCCCTTGTATAAACAACCTTGATTACCAATAGATTATTTACACATGTGATTGATTGCTCTTCTTTCGATGAGTTGTTCAATGTGGGGGTTCAGGTCCCTGTTTCAATGTTTTTGTACAAGAAAGAGGCTAAGGCGGCAGGAAATAGGAGCTCCCCAGAGGAGCAGTAACCATGATAAATGAGACTATGTGAGGCTATATACATACAGGAAACAATACAAGCAAAGGAAAGAGGTAACTCAAAGTGTTAAGTTGTATTAAATCTATAGTATTAATTTTTCTTGCCAAACTAGGCCTTTTGAAATGTATTATTCATTACCTCTAGTTTAAAAAGAATCAATGTATATAAGAAAAGGTTTATTATAATTATTTAAAGAGTATATGTAATTGAATGTGAGTTTTTCTGCTGGAAAGCATAGAAACTTTGCACAGGAGGGCTGAAATCATATTAAAGAATTTGTGTTAAAGTCTGGAAAATAAGAATGTCAGTAGCAGAGTGACCAAAGCCATAGAAAGGCAGAAGAGTGGTATGTCAACTTTTTTCCAGAAGAAAGGAGGAATATTTCTGGGATTATGCATGTGTGGATGGCCCCACGTGGCCTCAGTTGTCTATAAAATGAGAAGTCAGGCTTGAGGAGATGATGTGTCTACTTATGACCTCACCCACTGAAGCTTGGCCAGGATACTGAGAACCTCCTGGTCAAAGAGCTCAGCTGTAAAGAAGCCTTGACATGTGTGACCTATTGCTGGGTCTCACTACAACATGGCAAGATCATTTCTACCACAAGCCCACAGAAGAGTTCAAGTTTTCCCAGGGTGACTAGGCCTGTTCTGTGCTGACTGGAGAAAGCATCATTCTTTGAACTCTGGCTTCAGGAAAAAACTAGGGTTCTAGGATTAGGCCTCATCCAATTGTGATGATTCTGGGTCATTGGTAAGGAAGGGGCATTGCTGTATTCTTCAAGAACAGTGCTATCTCAGGGCACCATCTAAGAATGCAAGTCTAAGGCTTTTCCTGAATGACAGAGTATAGGGAGGGGTAGAAGAAAAAGAGGACTGGGGAAATACACAGGTCTGGATTTCAACTTCAAATCTGTCACAGTACTATGAGCAAGGTAATTAGTCTCTCTGAGTGTCAATTTCATATTTACAAAAACAGGATTAACAATATATACCCAATAGGGCACCTGGGTGGCTCAGCGACTGAGCATCTACCTTTGGCTCAGGTCATGATCCTGGGATCCTTGAATTGAGTCCCACATCAGTGTCCCTGCAGGAGCCTTCTTCTCCCTCTGTCTATGTCTCTGCCTCTCTCTGTCTCTCATGAATAAAATAAATAACATATTAAAAAAATATATACACTCAATAAATTGCTTTGGGATAATTATGTGAGATGCATATAAGGTGATTGACCCACTCTGTCAAGGTTTATCTTTCCCTTTCTCTTCCTGTATCTTGACTAACTGTGTATGTTGGGCTACAGCCAGATGTCTAGTAAAGAGTAGACAGTCCATAAATGTTTTGTTGAGTAAATTAATAAATATATTGTTTTTCCATGTTATCAATTAGGACTTGCCTCTCAGTGTAGTCATTCATTCAGAATAGGGTTAATGTAAGTCCTGAAAAGTTGACTATTATTTCTATTAATTCTGTTCTGGTCTTGCTAATTACTGATGATGATGCTGGTAGAACAAATAAACACTATTTAGGACTTTAGAAAGAACCTCCACCCAAGAAGATCATTCAAATCTAATCATTCAAAATAAACAATTCAATGAACATTCAAATAAAATTCAATAACATTAAAATAAAATCATTCAGGAAAATGGCAGATTGGAAAACATTCAAAGAGCATTCCTTTTTAAAAGATTTTTTAAATTTATTTATTTATTTATTTATTTATTTATTTATTTATTTATTTATAGAGGGAGAGAGAGGAAGAGAGAGAGTATGAGCAAGGAGAGGGCCAGAGAGGAAGAGAAAGAATCTCAAGCCAACTCCACACTGAGCACAGAACCTGACAAAAGGCTAAATCCCATGACCCTCAGATCATGATCTGAGCTGAAATCAAGAGTGAGCCACTTAATCAATTGAGCCACCCTGGTGTCCCCAAAGAGCATTTCTTAAACACATATAGCAGGTATTTATAAAATACAGCTGTTAAAGAATATCTGATTTAGAATTGGAAAAGCAATTACAACAAAAATGTCAGTGAATAAACAAAAGAAAAATGTAAAGGGCTATATGAGGAAATTATAAAATTTCTGAGGAATATAAAGGACCTAAATACATAGAAGTTATATTATGAACTTGAATGTCATAAAAAATATCAGCTTCCATCCCATGTATTAACATTTCCTGGAACTATGTGACCTATTCCTAAAGTTCATCTGGAAATATTGCTATTGTGTATAGGCAGGAAAATTCTGGAGGAAGAGTAGTAGTAATGAGGTCAAGGTCTATTAGATATTAAAATATATGCTAAGGCTCTGGTAATTAAAAGTTTTGTTCTAGAGGTAGGAATAGACAAATCGATAATTATAAAGAGAGTCCAAAATTAAATACATAAAGGATTTTAGCACATTCTAATTGCAGAATTTTAAGTCACTGGACAAAAATAGATTATTAAATAAGTGAGAAGGGGACAAGTGCCTCCAATCATAGCAGAATCAAAGCTCAGTTCTTACTTCATCCCTACATTCAAATAAATCCCAGGAATCAATGACTCAAATTGACTTTTTATATGTAAATATATTAGAGAAAAACAGGAAGATTAGACATATAATCTTTTGTTAGAGAAGATTTCTTAAGCAAGAAACAGACACTAGCACTCATAAAGAAAAAGACTGATAAATGTGGCAACAAAAACATCAATCAAAATCAAAAGGCAGAAAGATGGGGGAAATTTTTTTTTTAAGATTTTATTTATTTATTCATGAGAGACAGAGAGAGAGACAGAGAGAGAGAGGCAGAGACACAGGCAGAAGGAGAAGCAGGCTCCACGCAGGGAGCCTGATGTGGGACTCGATCCCAGATCTCCAGGATCACACCCTAGGCTGAAGGCAGTGCTAAACCCTGAGCCACCCAGACTGCCCGATCGGGGGAAATTCTTAATATATAAAAAACCCTTGCAAATCAACAAATCAAACAAAAACACTGTGGGAAAAAGTGAGGAAAAATACATTAATGGGCTGTGTACATTAATGGAAATGCAAATTGCACTTAAATAGTTGAAAGGAAGCTAAACATCCCTCATCATTAAATAATGGCAAATTAAGATGTTGCTGTTTAGGAGCTCCTGGGTAGTTCAGTTGGTTGAGCAGCTGGCTTTTGATTTTGGCTCAGGTCATGATCTTAAATTCAAGACCCATGTTGGGCTCCAGGCTAAGTGAGGAGTTTGCTTGAGATTCTCTCTCTCCCTCTTCCTCCGCCCCTCCCCTCACTCACACTCTCTCTCTTTCAAATAAATAAACAAAATCTTTTTTTAAAAACAGATGTTGCGGACAGCCCTGGTGGCACAGTGGTTTAGCGCCTCCTGCAGCCCGGGGTTTGATTCTGGAGACCTGGGATCGAGTTCCATGTCGGGCACGCTGCATGGAGCCTGCTTCTCCCTCTGCCTGTGTCTCTGCCTCTGTCTCTGTGTGTGTGTGTGTCTCATGAATAAATAAATAAGATCTTTTTTAAAAAAAGATGTTGCAATTTTTCTATTGTTCACTCAACAAAATCTTGATAATATACAATTAAAAGAATATACAGAGACCAGCTGATCTCATTGCAGGTCAATGGGTCCTTATCAAAATAACTTGCTCACATGCTGCGAGCTTGCTGGTCTAAGGGCACCGATGGGATTTCTGCACATACTCAGGCCTAAGTAAAATGTTATTGATGCTGATTTTGTGGCCGTGGAGACTAGAAACAACTAGTCCATCAACAGAGGACTTAGAATCCCAGTATATTCCCACAATGAAATAGAGTGTATCTGTGAAGAAGAATAAATAAGATCAATATGTCCTAATATGGAATAATTACCAAGATTGATTGTAAAATGAGAAGTGTGAAATCCTCTAAAGAGTGCTCCCAAATGCATTTCTTAAAGATGACTAAATGTAATTTTAAGACATTTTTGGAAGACTGAATAAGAAAAACTCTGAAAGAAGCTGCTTTGGGAATGAACCCTAGGAGATGAGCATTCTGAAGAGACAGATGATTTACCTTCTTTTTTAAAAGATTTTATTTATTTATTCATGAGAGAGACAGAGAGAGAGGCAGAGACATAGGCAGAGAGAAGCAGGTTTCCTGCGGGGAGCTTGAGGTGGGACTCGATCCTAGGATCCCAGGATCATGCCCTGGGCCAAAAGCAGACGCTCAACCTCTGAGCCACCCAGGCGCCCAGGATTTATCTTCTTATTCTTTTTGTATTTCTTTGTATTTCCAACCATCTATGTATATATTTTCTCAATAAAAATTCTAATTTTAAAATGACATTATAGAAAGAATTCAGTATTTCTAAGGCTCTTTTGTCCTCAAACTAATACAAAACTCTGTCAGTTGAACCACATCATTTCTAAATTAGAAGGTAACATTCTGGTCACTTTGGTAATGCGATCTTTAAAGTGCATTCATATACGTTATTTCAATTTTTGGTCCCAACCACCCTCTGACATGGATTTAATCTTCTATTTTATTGCAGAAGATGAATTTGCCAACTCATTAATAGCCAGGGTCCCTCAGAGTTGTTTCCCACACAAGGAGAGACTCCCCTGGAGTCACATCTCATCTCCAGAAGGCCTCTGGGGCTGCTGCAGCTGCTGCTTTCAAAATGAGCTGAGAGTCTGAAAGGAGTGCATCTTCTCCGTCACTCACCTGGGACTGGGGCAGTGCCAGTGTGAAGTCAATGCATTTGGAGCCAAGGGACTCACAGCCCATTTGCTCAGGATAACTTTGCTTTGGTTTCATAGCAATCCAGAACCACCCAGCTTTGGAGTGTCAAGGCCAATAGCCCCATGACACCTCACATTGTTTGCGCTCTTGGTCTCTGTCTGTGTTATAAACTTGCTCCCTGGCTCTGTACTGGTCAAATTCCTCTGACCATATTGCTCTGCCCCTCCTCCTCACTGCCACACTGCCTACCACATCCCTTCTTTCCTATCTTTGCCACTGGAGCATCCTTTGTCTGGAGTATCTTTCTTATGATAGGTGCTTTCGACTGTGTCCTTGGCCTCTTCACAGAACAAAGAAGCTCTCTGGCCTACACCGAAATATGACACTGTGCTGAGAAACCCACTTCCTCCCGGATACTCTCAAGCCCACAGAGAGATACTCCTCTCCTGACCTCAGAGACAGACAAGAGATTGGCTTTCCCTCTGCTTGCCGTGGCCATGGTTCCTTCTTCTTTGTAGCATATCTCACTCATTGGCTGCCATCACCCTGTCTTCTCCCTTCCTCTTCTCTTCACATTTCATCCTTGGTTGAAGACTACCTCTGCACCATTGCCTTTCTCTCCTTCCCTCACTCCCACCAACTGTCCTTATCATTGTCTTCACTTGCTTCAGTGTTCATGTGGGCTACACATTCAAGTCAAAAGTCCCCCACCACCATCCTCCTTCAGCTGCCCACTCTTGTAGTCCAGATGGGGGTACCCTTCACTGGCACGGTCCTACCTTAGACATTTTATTCCAACACTCAAAGAGAAAAAGGACAAGTTTGAAAGTTTCAGGCAAGAACTGGAAATTATAAAAAGTGGTGTGGCTGATTTGGAAAGTACCAAATCGAGAAACCAAAGATGTTTTAAGTAAGAAGAAAAATAGGAAAAACTACTTCAAAAAGAGCAAGCAGAAGACAAGGGTAGGTAGAAGACATGGAATAATTTCTTCAATATGCTGAGAGAAAATGACTGCCAATCTAGAATTCCATATCTGGCAAAAAAATATCTGTTAAGAATGTAAGTAGAATAAATACATTTTGGTTGAATGCTGAGAGATTTTATATCAGAAGTCCTGTACAAGAAGAATTATTTTGAGATATTCTTCAATCACAAGATATAAATTTGGAGGTCAAATTTAATAATGAAATATATTTAAATAGATGCTATTTAAAATCACCTAGGGAGGGGAGCCCAGGGTGGCTCAGCGGTTTGGCGCCTGCCTTGGGCCCAGGGCGTGGTCCTGGAGTCCCGGGATCGAGTCCCATTTTGGGCTCCCGGCATGGAGCCTGCCTTCTCCCTCTGCCTGTGTCTCTGCCTCTCTCTCTCTCTCTCTCTCTCTCTCATAATAAATAAATAAATAAATAAATAAATAAATAAATAAATAAATAAAATAAAATAAATAAAAATAAAATAAAATCACCTAGGGAAAGTGTAGAGAGAAAAGAGGACTTGGACCAAAACTGAAAGTCCCAACAGTCTGGGAATGTATTACGATGCCACCAGCTACCATCTCCCTCTTGGTTTCAGCTGGGTCTTGTAAGTCATCTCTTAAAGTTCCTCTGCAAATATACTCACTGTCTTGGAGCTCCTGACATTAAATGAACCCACCTCTAGACTTTTCATTACAACTACATGTGAGATGCCGAGCTGTTGGTGAACTCATACAACCTTGAAACTGAGGTCGTTACAACACTTGGTCTCCAAGTTTGCGTTCATAACAACCTTAAACCCATGCCACCCTTCTTTTGGTCTTTGGAAGGTTTTCTTATTCAAAACAAAACTTGTTCTAATCTTCACGACTTAAATTAGTCCCAGAGGCCCACTGTCTTCCTCATTACTCCCACAACCAACTAGCTTACAGAGAAAACAAAGGGTGTAGTGGAGGCTGTGATCTACAATCCAACCCCCTTTACAAGGCTGAACTACTCTTTGTTCCAGCTGCCAGGAGTGTTGGCAGCTGATGGCTCTCAAATGAATCCCTCTCTAGGAAACTCCTCCATCCAAAAAGGCCTCTACCTGGGAATGGCCTGAATCCAGTGATTGATTAACATAGGGATAGAAAAGCTCAGCCACCTTGCTCAAGGCAGGACTACTCTGAAGGGCCATTTCAGTACCAGAGCTCCCTGTAGGATAAACATGGAGGTTTATCTACTCTGGACACATAAACTAGAACTGTTATACAGCTGGACCAGTTCAATGTCTCCCTCTTTTCCTACTTTGCTCATCCTCATGGTGTTATTCCTTTTTTTTTTTTTTTTTTAATGATAGTCACTCAGAGAGACAGAGAGAGAGAGAGAGAGAGGCAGAGACACAGGCAGAGGGAGAAGCAGGCTCCTTGCACCGGGAGCCCGACGTGGGATTCGATCCCGGGTCTCCAGGATCGCGCCCTGGGCCAAAGGCAGGCGCCAAACCGCTGCGCCACCCAGGGATCCAAGCCACATCCATCTTAAAAGGGGAAAAAAAGGGGATCCCTGGGTGGCGCAGCGGTTTCCCCTGCCTTTGGCCCAGGGCACGATCCTGGAGACCCGGGATCGAATCCCACGTCAGGCTCCCGGTGCATGGAGCCTGCTTCTCCCTCTGCCTGTGTCTCTGCCTCTCTCTCTCTCTGTGTGACTATCATAAATAAATTTAAAAAAATTAAAAAAAAAAAAAAGGGGAAAAAAAAGTCCTCAGTTTTCTCTCTACCATCCCTACCTAGTATCTCTTTTTCCTCCCTTCACCATCCAGCTTCTGAAAGAAAAAATTTCTTACCTCTCTCAATCCTGAATTTATTGTAGTGACCCTTCCCACATCAAAATACCTCCAAAGCGGGATCCCTGGGTGGCGCAGCGGTTTGGCGCCTGCCTTTGGCCCAGCCGCGATCCTGGAGACCCGGGATCGAATCCCGCGTCGGGCTCCCGGTGCAAGGAGCCTGCTTCTCCCTCTGCCTGTCTCTCTGCCCCTCTCTCTCTCTCTCTCTCTCTCTCTCTGTGTGTGTGTGTGTGACTATCATAAATAAATAAAAATTAAAAAAAAAAAACTTCCAAAGCAGTTCTCGTGAAGGCCACCAATGACGTGTTAGTGGCTAATTCCAAACGTCACTTTGAAATAAATCGACATTGGACACCACTCCCCTCTCTTGAGTGCAGAAGATTCCCAACCTTACCTACCCTTCCCTCTTGGACCAAGCATGCCAGGCTCCACCCTCCATCTGCTTCACATCTTTATGACTCCACTTTCCCCAGGACTCCACCCTGTACGATGATGTCTTCATGCTTTGAGTATATAACCCTCTTCGACTGGATCTCCTACCTTCCCCAAATTTCCCCTAACTCCTACTCATCTTGCAACACTCAAAAATGTTGTAACTTAATGAAAACCCCGTGCATTATGGATGAGAGACCAAAAAAAGGAAACAGTCATAATTTACAGGGCATGCCATTGTAAAATGTTTCTTAACATTTTATTTGCTTTAATATGTGTTGAACCTCTGTGAAATAATACCACTGTCTATTGTAGAATATTGAAACTCTGAGTTGAAAAGGTAAAATAACACATCTAGGGAATAAGTGGCAAAGTTGAATTTTTTTTATTGGAGTTCGATTTGCCAACATATAGCATAACATCCAGTGCTCATCCCATCAAGTGCCCCCACACAGTGCCCATTACCCAGTCACCACCCCCCCACCCACCTCCCTTTCCACTACCCCTTGTTCATTTCTCAGACTTAGGAGTCTCTCATGTCCTATCTCCCTCACTGATATTTCCTACTCATTTTCTCTCCTTTCCCCTTTATTCCTTTCACTATTTTTTATATTCCCCATATGAATGAGAATGTACACTGTTTGTCCTTCTCCAATTGAGTATTATTCCAATACTCCAACTGAAGTATCATACTTCACTCAGCATAATACCCTCCAGTTCCATCCACGTCGAAACAAATGGTGGGTATTTGTCACTACTAATGGCTGAGGAATATTCCATTGTATACATAGACCACATCTTCTTCATCCCTTCATCTTTCGATGGACACCTGAGGCTCCTTCCACAGTTTGGCTGTTGTGGACATTGCTGCTAGAAACATCGGGGTGCAGGTGTCCTGGCATTTCACTGCATCTGTATCTTTGGGGTAAATCCCCAGCAGTGCAATTGCTGGGTCATAGGGCAGTTCCATTTTTAACTCTTTGAGGAACCTCCACACAGTTTTCAAGAGTGGCTGGCACCAGTTCACATTCCCACTAATGGTGCAAGAGGGTTCCCCTTTCTCCACATCCTCTCCAAAATTCATTGTTTTCTGTCTTGTTAATTTTCCCCATTCTCACTGGTGTGAGGTGGTATCTCATTGTGGTTTTGATTTGTATTTCCCTGATGGCCAGTGATGCGGAGCATTTTTTCACATGCTTGTTGGTCATGTCTGTGTCTTCCTCTGTGAAATTTCTGTTTATGTCTTTTGCCCATTTCATGATTGGATTGTTTGTTTCTTTGCCGTTGAGTTGAATAAGTTCTTTATAGATCTTGGAAACTAGCCCTTCATCTGATATGTCATTTGCAAATATCTTCTCCCATTCTGTAGGTTGTCTTTGAGTTTTGTTGACTGTATCCTTTGCTGTGCAAAAGCTTCTTATCTTGATGAAGTCCCAATAGTTCATTTTTGCTTTTGTTTCTTTTGCCTTCGTGGATGTATCTTGCAAGACGTTGCTGTGGCCAAGTTCAAAAAGGGTGTTGCCTGTGTTCTCCTCTAGGATTTTGATGGAATCTTGTCTCACATGTAGATCTTTCATCCATTTTGAGTTTATCTTTGTGTGTGGTGTAAGAGGATGGTCTAGTTTTATTCTTCTGCATGTGGCTGTCCAATTTTCCCAGCACCATTTATTGAAGAGACTGTCCTTTTTGCAGTGGATAGTTTTTCCTGCTTTGTCAAATATTAGTTGACCATAGAGTAGAGGACCCATTTCTGGATTCTTTCTTCTGTTCCATTGATCTATGTGTCTGTTTTTGTGCCAGTACCACACTGTCTTGATGACCACAGCTTTGTAGGACAACCTGAAATCTGGTGTTGTGATGCCCCCAGCTACGGTTTTCTTTTTCAATATTCCCCTGCCTATTCGGGGTCTTTTCTGATTCCACACAAATCTTAAGATGATTTGTTCCAACTCTCAGAAGAGAGTCCATAGTATTTTGATAGGGATTGCATTAAATGTGTAAATTGCCCTGGGTAGCATTGACATTTTCATAATATTAATTCTGCCAATCCATGAGCATGGAATATTTTTCCATCTCTTTGTGTCTTCCTCAATTTCTTTCAGAAGTGTTCTGTAGTTTTTAGGGTATAGATCCTTTACCTCTTTGGTTAGGTTTATTCCTAGGTATCTTATGCTTTAGGGTGCAAATGTAAATGGGACTGATTCCTTAATTTCTCTTTCTTCAGTTTCATTGTTAGTGTATAGAAATGCCACTGATTTCTGGGCATTGATTTTGTATCCTGCCAATTCTTGCCGAATTGCTGTAAGAGTTCTAGCAATCTTGGGGTGGGGTCTTTTGAGTTTTCTTTGTACAGTATCATGTCATCTATGAAGAGGGAGAGTTTGACTTCTTCTTTGCCAATCTGAATGCCTTTTATTTCTTTTTGTTGTCTGATTGCTGAGGCTAGGACTTCCAGTACTATGTTGAATAGCAGTGGTGAGAGTGGACATCCCTGTCTTGTTCCTGATCTTAGGGGAAAGGTTCCCACTGTTTCCCCATCGAGAATGATATTTGTTGTGGGCTTTTTGTAGATGGCTTTTAAGATGCTGAGGAATGTTCCCTCTATCTCTACACTCTGAAGTGTTTTGATCAGAAATGGATGCTGTATTTTGTCAAATGCTTTCTCTGCATCTATTGAGAGGATCATATGGTTCTTGTTTTTTCTCTTGTGGATATGATCTATCATGTTGATTGCTTTATGAGTGTTGAACCAGCCTTGCATCCCAGGGATAAATCCCACTTGGTCATGGTGAATAATCTTCCTAATGTACTGTTGGATCCTATTGGCTAGTATCTTGTTGAGAATTTTTGCATCTATATTAATCAGGGATATTGGTTTTAATTCTCCTTTTTGGTGGGGTCTTTGTCTGGTTTTGGAATTAAGGTGATCCTGGCCTCATAGAACGAGTTTGGAAGTATTCCGTCCCTTTCTATCTTTCAGAACAGCTTTAGTAGAATAGGTATTGTTTATTCTTTAAACATTTGATAGAATTCCCCTGGGAAGCCATCTGGCCCTGGACTTTTGTGTCTTGGGAGGTTTTGGATGACTGCTTCAATTTCCTCCCTGGTTATTGGCCTGTTCAGGTTTTCTATTTCTTCCTGTTCCAGTTTTGGTAGTTTGTGGGGTTCCAGAAATGCGTCCATTTCTCCTAGATTGCTTAATTTATTGGCGTATAGGGATCCCTGGGTGGCGCAGCGGTTTGGCGCCTGCCTTTGGCCCGGGGCGCGATCCTGGAGACCCGGGATCGAATCCCACGTCGGGCTCCCAGCATGAAGCTTGCTTCTCCCTCTGCCTGTGTCTCTGCCTCTCTGTCTCTCTCTGTGTGACTATCATGAATAAATAAATAAAATCTTTAAAAAAAATTATTGGCGTATAGCTGCTCATGATATGTTTTTAAAATAGTTTGTATTTCCTTGGTATTGGTGGTGATCTCTCCTTTCTCATTCATGATTTTATTAATTTGAGTCTTCTCTCTCTTCTTTTTCATAAGGCTGGCTAATAGTTTATCTATCTCATTAATTCTTTCAAAGAACCACCTCCTGGTTTTTTTTATCTGTTCTACAGTTCTTCTGGTATCTATTTCATTGATTTCTGCTCGAATCTTTAACTCTCTTCTTCTGCTGGGTGTAGGTTTTATTTGCTGTTCTTTCTCCAGTTCCTTTAGGTGCAAGGTTAGTTTGTGTATTTGAGTTTTTTCCAATTTTTTGAGGGATGCTTCTATTGTGATGTATTTCCCTCTCAGGACTGCTTTTGCTGTATCCCAAAGATTTTGAATGGTTGCATCTTCATTCTCATTAGTTTCCATGAATCTTTTTAATTCTTCTCTAATTTCCTGGTTGACCCTTTCATCTTTTAGCAGGATGCTCTTTAACCTCCACATGTTTGAGTTTCTTCCAAATTTCTTCTTGTGATTGAGTTCAAATTTCAAAGCATTATGGTCTTAAAATATGCAGGGGACAATCTCAATCTTTGGTATCTGTTGAGACCTGATTTGTGACCCAGTATGTGGTCTATACTGGAGAAAGTTGCATGTGCACTTGAGAAGAATGTGTATTCAGTTTCATTTGGATGTAAAGTTCCATAAAAATCTGTGAAATCCATCTGCTCCAGTGTATCATTTAAAGCTCTTGTTTTGGGATGCCTGGGGGGCTCAGCTGTTTAGTGCCTGCCTTTGGCCCAGGGCGTGATCCTGGAGTCCTGGGATCAAGTCCCACGTTGGGCTCCCTGCATGGAGCCTGCTTCTCCCTCTGCCTCTATCTCTGCCCCAACCCCTCGCCCCTGTGTGTGTGTGTCCCTCATGAATAAATAAATAAAAAATCTTTAAAAAAAATAAAGCTCTTGTTTCTTTGGAGATGCTGTGCTTAGAATATCTGTCATTTGCAGAAAGTGCCATGTTGAAGTCTCCCAGTATTACTGTATTACTATCTAAGTATGTCTTTACTTTGGCTATTAATTGATTGATATACTTGGCAGCTCCCACATTAGGGGCATAAATATTCATGATTGTTAGGTCCTCTTGTTGGATAGATCCTTTAAGTATAATATAGTGTCCCTCTTCATCTCTTACTACAGTCTTTGGGATAAACTTTAATTTATCTGATATGAGGATTGCTACCCCTGCTTTCTTTTGAGGACCATTTGAATGGTAAATGGTTCTCCAACCTTGTATTTTCGGGCTGTAGGTGTACTTAGGTCTCAAATGAGTCTCTTGTACACAGCAAATAGATGGGTCTTGCTTTTTTATCCAGTCTGAAACCCTGTGTTTTTTGATGGGATTATTAAGCCTATTCACATTCAGAGTTACTATTGAAAGATATGAATTTAGTGTCATCATAATACCTATTCAGTCCCTGTTTGTGTGGATTATTTATTTGGACTTCCTCTTTCTTTTACAGAGTCCCCCTTAATATTTCTTGCAGAGCTGGTTTGGTGGTCACATATTCTTTCAGTTTCTGCCTATCTTGGAATCTCTTTATCTCTCCTTCTATTCTGAATGAGAGCCTTGCTGGATAAAGTATTCTTGGCTGCATGTTCTTCTCATTTAGGACCCTGAATATATCCTGCCAGCCCTTTCTTGCCTGCCAGATCTCTGTGGAGAGGTCTGCTGTTAATCTAATAGTACTCCCCATATAACTTAGGGATCTCTTGTGTCTTGCTGCTTTAAGGATTTTCACTTTATCTTTGGATTTTACAATTTCCCTATTAAATGTTGAGGTGTTGAACGGTTTTTGTTGATTTTAGGGGGGACCTCTCTATCTCCTGGATCTGAATACCTGTTTCCCTCCCCAAATTAGAGAAGTTCTTAGCTATGATTTGTTCAAATATGCTTTCTGGTCCTCTGTCCCTCTTGGCACCCTCTGGAACCCCAATTAAATGTAGATTTTTACTTCTGAATCTGTCATTTATTTCCCTTAGCCTTTCCTCATGGTCTTATAACTGTTTTTCTCTTTTTTCCTCAGCTTCCTTCCCTTGCCATCAACTTGTCTTCTATGTCACTCACTATTCCTTCTACCTTATTAACCGTTGTTGTTAGGACCTCCAGTTTGGATTGCATCTCATTTAATTGATTTTTAATTTCGTCCTGATTAGATCTAAATTCTGCAGTCATGAAGTCTTTTGAATCCTTTATGCTTTTTTCTAGAGCCACCAGTAGCTTTATAAATGTGCTTCTGAATTGGCTTTCTGACATCGAATTGTAATCCAAATCTTGTAACTCAGTAGCAGAGAGTACTGTTTCTGATTCTTTCTTTTGTGGTGAGTTCTTCTTTGTAGTCATTTTGCTCAGTGCAGAGTGGCTAAAAATGAGTTGTACTGGGAAAAGGAAGAAAAAAGAAAAAAAAAACAAGGAGGGGTATACTCTGGTTCTATATACTGTAAATCCTTCACTTCCCCTGGAGCTTTCCAGCGCTGCTCAGCCAAGAACTTGCTCTTCCCCTGTCCTTCCAGCTGGTCTTCTGGGGGAGGGGCCTGCTGTGCTGATTCTCAGGTGTGTGTACCTGGGGAAGCTGCCCCGCCCCCTGTCAGGTGCATGGCTCAGTAGGAGCTGTTTATCCTGTGAGGCCCTTGTTCCCTGGCCGCCCCACTCCATCCCAGGCACAGGGTGACACCAGGAGGAACAACCACACTGGCAGCGGCCAGCTCTCCAGCCGTGGAGTCAGCTCCCGCAGTAACTACCACAGTCTCCCATCCGCACTGGCCTGGATGCTCCCGGCGGCAGGAGAGTCCTCGCTGTCCTGTTCCCTCCCCTGCTCCACCTGTCCCAGGGGGGAGCCCAGTATCGTGGGCGGTGTCCCCCGGCGCCCTGGGATCCGGGGCCTGCGCTGCTGGATCGCACTCCCGGGGCGCAGCTCCCCAAGGCAGCAGGGCGCAGCCCCCTCCGCCCGGAGCCGCCGCCGAGCTGCTCCCAGGGCCCCGCCGGGCGCTCCAGCCCTTTACCGAGCTGGGCCCCGCGGTGTGTGCGGCGCGCTCTCCCCGGGCGCCCCTCCTCTGTTAGGGACCCCGGGGGACTGGAGGCCCCCTTGACCCCCTGCGGTTCCGCCCGATTTCCCTGCTGAGCGCCTTTCCCTCCGGGAAGAATCCGGTGCGGATATTTTAAGTTCCTGCTTCTCCGGGGCTGGGCTCTCCTGTCCTGGAGCCTTTCGCCTCCCGGCCTTAGCCCAGCTCCTCGGGGGGGCCCCTCCCCCACTGGATTCTTTTTTATTATTTTTTTCCCATTTTCCTACCTTGTTAGAAATGCAAACTCTTCTCTCTGTAGTGTTCCAGCTGTTCTCTCTTTAAATCTCAAGTCGAATTCATAGGTTTTCAGGATGATTTGAAAGTCATCTAGGTAAGTTAGTGGGGACAGGTGACTTGGGGACCCTACCCCTCCACCATCTTGCCCCGCCCCCGGCAAAGTTGAATTTTAAGTAAGGGTTTTAAATTCCAATACTATTTTGGGTCAGTCTCTGAACATAGTTAGCCTTAACAACCCTGTTTATAATTGGAAAGTAAAAAATATATATAAGATTTATAATCAGTTTAACAAATTTATGCATAAAAATTGGTTATCTGCTATGGATAAATAAACCAGAAACCACTTGTATCTTTCAGGTACCTTCCAGATATGTCTTGTTGATACTCAACACCCACCTGTCAGAGCCATCCCCACCACCACACTCACCAAAGACAAAGTGGGTAAAACCTTACAAACTACATGCTCATTCCCTTGGAATCTTAGCTTGTCCCCACCACTAGAAGGTCTCCTACAATATTTGGAAGGAGAAGAGAAGGAGAAGCCATCTAATTCTCCCACAGCAGCTGAGGGCAGGCATGGGCCTTGGCAGATGGAGGTCAAGGGACTTTCCCTCTCCCAGGGGGCATCATAGAGAAACAACTCACTTCGGTGTTGTCCTCAACTCCAGGGTATTGTCCCTGACTATCTGTATTGAAGCCCCAACATCTAGGCATTTTTCTGAAAGGCCCTGCTCAGGTGCTACAGATGGCTAAGACCATGGAAACTTCCTCCCTTCAGGATTTTCCAAAAGCAGCCTTGACCCTTCACAGTCCAGGTTTCTGATGCTTGCCTAAGCCTCTAATAACCTCTATTCCTATCTTATTCCTTAAAATACTTAACGTGGTACTTGGATTCTTGACTAAACCCCAACTGAAAAAAAAAAAAAACCTACATACTCATTTATTTCCATAATCCATTAGAGAACAGTTTCCCAAATAATGATAATCGGAGTCCATGTGTGGATTAGACAATTTGTAAATAGTGGAAGAGTGAAGAAGAATCATTCAATTTGGGTTTGGGTATGTTTGAAATATATCTTTTCTTTTCATTTTAGGACATGTATTTTATATAAATCATGGAGGGACTGGTTCCATTATTTAAAATAACAATTTTATTTGATGTCTTACCCACAGCATAGACTTCTTTAACTCACCCAATCCATCTTACCTGCATATTCTGGGTATGAATTTCATTACACCATATGGAATGCTCTGTCCAGAGTGAAAGCTGTCAGCATGATGAGCTTCCTCCCTGACACAACTGCAGGGAAAGGCTGCATCGGAGCACCACCTTCCTGCAGACCAGACTCACTGTGTTTAAGTGGACCCAGGTTTCTTTATGGCCTATGGGCCAAGAAATATAAAAAGGCCTGCCAGGTAGATAAATCCTACAATCCATTAGGTTTTCATCATACAGACAAAAAGATGAGGGAGAAGGTACTTTCCTTTGAAATAATAGGGACTAAAGACTATTTTTTTGCATTACGTTGGGAGATAAAGCATTTTGCTTCTAGAAAAATTTCTGGGAGTGTGCAAGAGTAAACCTCTAACTCCACTTAGCTCCTTTCTGCATTGGAAAAGGATTTCAGCCACAAAACCTACTTTAGTTCAGGGACAGCTGAATCATGGTCTTCACCTGCTTTCTTCTCTAGAGCCAGGTCAGTAAGAGTTTTGCACTCCTGGGCCTGGAGAAGAACCTCTGCCCCTTGCTGCCCACTCAGAGCCTCCTAGGTGTGCAGAGTTGCATCGCTCTTGCACTGGGATCTGCGTGTCCTCCCTCCTCCCTCCCTTCTTCCTTCACATTCTCTTCCTCTCCTCTCCCTTTCCTTCCTTCCCTTGCTCCCCTCTCCAATCATTTTTTAGCATTTCTATGTGTAAGTATTAGGTGCCGGGGATTCTGTTGGCTAGGATCCAGCACACCCCTTCAAGAAGGAGACTCTATGGGAGAAGACAGTCAAGCAATTACAGGGCAGTATGCTGTACTGGGAATAAGGACAGGGCACTTTGGGAGCACATGGGAGGGGCTGCTAACCCGTCTAGGGCAGTGTTGCCCAATAGAAATAGGATGCAAACCACATATGTAATGTCAAATTTTCTTGTGGCCACATTTTTTTGAAGTTTTAAAAGATTAAATTAATTTAATAATATATTTTATTTAACTAAACATATCCAATATGTTATTTGAACATGGAATTGATATAAAAATTATGCTAAATCTGCCATGTAGTTTACACTTAACAACTTAGAAATTCAGTTCTCGGTCACACTGACCACATTTCAAGTGCTGCACAGCCACAGGAGTCTGGGGAGCTGGGGAGGTGCTCCCTGGCTGAGCTGAGCTAAAGGATGGGGATGGGGATGGTGAGACAGGAGGAGGGAGAAGAAAGGACACTCCAGGGTGAAGGAAGCACATGTGCAGTGACTAAAATTTACAGGACAGAGAGACTAGCAGGTTCAGGGCCACCAGCAGGGTGGTACAGGAGAGGGAGAGGGGAGGGCTGTTTTCTGCCCTTTGCATTGTCTCTAAAGGCATCTTCCAGAAAGAAAGTCACAGAATAAAGTCCTGTTGTTCACAGAGTCCTCATTCTGCTATTTAAGGCCCTTGACAACCTGGGCCATTCTTCATCACAAATCTTAAATCGTAAGCACAAAATCCTTCCCATCATCCCCTAAACCTGCCATTCCTTCTTTATCTCCAGCTACCTGAAGTGTGGACTCACCTCTGAATGGCTGGCTGCCCCCACCACCCCACCTCCCGCTTAGAAAGCAGCAGCCCAGGCCACCGTACTAGCACAGCAGATGTTCACCATCAGTTACCCATGCCATGCAGAAGAGGGGGCAGCGGCACTTCATGTGACTCCCCAAAGCAAAGCTGAGGCCAGCCAGTAAGTGTTGGAGGACAGCTGACCTATGATCGATCTACAGAAGCCCGCTCCAGGGCAGTGCTTTCCCTGTGGAATGTTTGTGGGATTGTGGAAAGGTGCAAATTCTCGCTCAGCATGTCCAGAGTGGGCCTGAAGCTCTGCATGTCTAGTTCTGGCCTATGGACTCTGCTTTGACTTGCACTACCCAAGTCCTCTCCAGAAATGTCTCAAACACATGTGAGTTCTCTGGCACGGGAGGTATCCAAGCACAGACTGGAAGGCCATGGGGGTGCACTCTGGGATTCACAAATCCGTGATTCTTTAGGGGTCGAATTCAGGCCCTGAGGACAGCGGCAGGGCGGGACGGGGAGGGGGAGGGGGGAAATTTTCTCTATTCCTCTGCCCAGAGAGTATACAGTGGAAAGCCATGGCTGAGAATAGCGAGGGGGGCCTCCTCCTAGCTATCCTAGGGCCACCTCCACTGCCAGCCCTGAAGTTATCTCCACAGGCTGTAGGACACTCTACAGAAAACACCTTCTGGCCGTCTTCATGCTTTTCTTTGTGACTTCCTTGTCACATCTGTGCTGGCCATGAAAAGGCTCATCCAGATCCTGACCCCAGGGAACATAATGGCCCAGGGACCCTAATGGCCCAGGGCCCCAGCTTCTGGCTCAGCAGCCCAGGCTGCACGTGGGCAGAGGCCCCCTCCCACCCATGAGGTGGGCAGCAGGGTGACAAGGCCTGGCCTGCTCTTGGAAGCCGGGGACTCCTCCTCAGAATCCGGCCTCAGGAACCCTGGGGCACCCAGGACACTTCCTCCCCACCTTGTCTTTCTCCTTCCCTCCAGTCTGACTTCCTGTGGCTCCCTGGCTCCTTTTCACCCTCATTTCCCCTAATTCCCATAGTTCTTCCCATCTCTGGCTCCTCTCAGAGGACCCTGACCCAAAGTCCATAACAAGTTTCTCTTGGAGCGCAGGGAGCAGCAAGAATATGCCACCTAAACCTTGATCATCTTTGCTGCAAACATTGTCCTCAGTGCTTTATTTACTTTTATTTTTGCTTGTGGTACATTTTTTTTTTTTTTTTTTATTGGTGTTCAATTTACTAACATACAGAATAACACCCAGTGCCCGTCACCCATTCACTCCCACCCCCCGCCCTCCTCCCCTTCTACCACCCCTAGTTCGTTTCCCAGAGTTAGCTTGTTGTTGTTGTTGTTTCTCAGAGGTTTTTAATTTTTACAAAATTCAAACCAATCCCCCAGGACATCTCCCCTAAGACTACCAAAACCTCAACTTCCTTCTGCTCTGTTGTGCTGGGCCGCATATTTGTCCCTGAACTGACTACCAGTACTCAGCGGAACATAATGTCAGCTCATTAGGAAAGTCCTCCAGCTTTCTGGAAAGCAGTTTTAATGCCCTCACCTTCCTTAAGCATCCTGGGGTCTCCCTCCCTCCCAAATGGGTCCCAGGCTGGCAACCAGGACACAGGATCCTCAGCCTTCACCAGAGGAGGTGCCGCAGGCTCTAAGGACATCTTTCCAAACAATTGCCATGCTCTTCCCAGGGGAGCATCTGGTGAATTAATTTTCTCCAAAATATTACAATTACAAAGCACCCATTCACTCTGGAATCTGATAAATATTCATTTCTCTTCCCCTAAATTGTTTTCATTGCTTTACTTCTACATTTGACTCTTTGCACCATGTGGAATATCTTTTTTTTTTGGGGGGGGGAGATACTTTTGAAATACCATCTCAGATGATTCTTTAATGATTTCTAATTTAATAGATATTAAAATTTGTGATGCTATCATGTTATATCTCCAGTAGAGAATTGCAAACACCTTGTTTGTTTTTTGCTGCCTAAGCTGTGAGGACTCAGAAGCATCAAGCTGTCCCAGGTCTAGAGGGGCTAAAACCTGGACCAGGTGCCCACCAGACAGACCCTGGAGGAAGCTGGGCTATCTCAGCCAGCTGAGACTTAGTGTGCTGATGGAGGTCGGTCATCAGCCTCGACAAGGCCACCCTCAGAGGATGGTAAGTGTCTTGGCAGGGTGCAAGAACATAGCTCATGAGGCCAAGGAGCACCCAGTAGACAGTGATCCTGGCAGGTAGGTGGGGACTCCAAAGAGACCAACTGTTAGGGAGGAGCCAAGACAGGGAAGGGTCAGGGCAGGCCGTGTCCCCAATAGGCCTGGAAGACCCCTCCTCTAAAGGTGAAGGGACCTATTGCAAAACCCAGCAGTCTGAGATGAACACCAAAGTGCACCAGCAGCAAGGTTGACAAGACGCTGAACCATCGAGAATAGGCAGTGCCCCCCAACAAGTGCCCCATCTGTGGGAAGAAACATCGAAGGACAGAGAGAAACACTGTGGAGCCTGGAGCTGGCTCTTTCTACCACCAGAAGGCATCACTTGCAGTTCCAAGAGGCCAATGTCGCCAACAGAAATAGGTCTTAGGCTGGCAACCAGGACAGAGTCCTCAGCCCCCACTAGAGAAGGTGCACAAGATAAAAGTGGTTACAGGGTGGGTCAGAAAAGCAGCCCCACAACCACCCATGAAAATTCCATGGCAGCAGGTAGAATAATGGCCCCTGAAGATATCTGCATCCGAATCTCACACCTTGAACCTGTTTCCTTACTTGCACAAAGGACTCTGCTGCTGTAGTTGAGGGTGGGGCTTTGAGGTGGAGAGAGGATCCTAGACTCTGCAGGAGGCACGAATTATAATCTCAGTGGAAGGCAAGAGGGTAAATCAGAGAGAAGTTCCAAGGCCCTGAACCACTGGCCCTGAAGATAGAGAAAGGAGCCACTCACCAAAGAATATGGGCAGCCTCTGGAACCTGGGAAAGGCAAGGAAGCAGATCCTTCCTCCTAGCATCTCCCAAAGGAAGCAGGCCTGCCTGTACCTTGATGCTAGCACAATTAGAACCTCTGACCTACCAAATAGAAGATAATAAATCTGAGTTGTCTGAAGCCACAAAGTCTGTGGTGATTTGTCACAGCAGCATAGGAAATAAATACACATATTTGGATGCGGATGTAAAGAGAAAAACGTTACCAAACTGCCCAGATGCTGGTTCCTTTAAAATCCTGCCCAATAGAATTACCTACCTGAATGCAGCACTGTGCATCCCAATTGATCTTTCTAAAATAAAATAAAAGATTATGGGAAAGATAGGCTGTGATCTCAGATAGCACATATCTATTGCAGCTCAGATCACATGAACCAATATGTGCATTTCCATCGCTGCTCCTGGTAGTGCATTTCATTGCAGTAATGTGGAGGGGCAGGTCTTCTTTACCTCCTTGCATTGAATATTTAATGTTGGAAAGTCAAAGTTAGATCATAAATAAGGATTCTGTGAGCTTTGGGAAAAAAAAAAAAAAAAAAAAAAAGGACCGCCTGATCCTCCATTTAAAAAAAAAAGTAAAATATACCCCAAAGAATAGAAAATGTTTCAGAAAGTGCCTTATACACAGTAATTAAGCATAGCCGAATTATATGTTTCAATCAGAATGATTCCCAGAAGTGAAAACATGTTTTAATTGACATTTATGCTTTATCAGCCTCTTTCTGCATTGTAAATTCTTTTAAGGAAGGTAGAAAGGATGCGTGCAGCTGTAGCTGGAAGCATATTACCCATTCGTCCCAAAACCAATCATTTCCACATTTATTTGGACTACATGGTTTTCTACCCTTTGAAACCTAATCAAATTTTGTGGTTTACCTCTGTAATAGACTTTTATGTGAGGCTATACCAACAAAATTTAGAGCCTTAAAGAATGGAAAAATAGAGTATGTGGAAAATGTGTACTTTAACTTCATTAAACCTTGGTCAAGCAGAACTTTGGACAGCCTTTGGTGCTTATCTGAGATAATCATGGGATAAAAGACATGATTTGCAGTAGTAACCAACCTGATCCAGCAGGCTTGGAGTCCAGCTTTCAGTACAAGTCCACATTTATACTTACTTGTGTGACCTTGGGACAGTGACTTGGGCTTTCTGGTCTTCAGCTTCTCCTTTTATGATAAAACACATGTTTCATCGTTCACTAGTTTGTCATGCTTTGCTTCAGTAAACTGGAAGGGACACAGGCAGGCACCAAACCTGTTCTCTTGCCAAGAAACATGGTCTCAACCAGCACTTGGCACAGGGGAGAAACTCAGCAAATGATCTGAAAATCGTGGTTGGCATTATTTGCTCAAAAGTGTGCACCACACTCAATGGATGGCTGTAGCTATTCAACCTGGTGTCACCGATTTGCCTAGGGCTGATGGGTCACCATGGCTTCATTTACATCCGACATGCCCAGTGAGGCAGTTGGAATGGTTGGGGACTTGGCGGGCCTCATTCTCCAGCAAGGGTCTCAGATTTTCTATGGATGAGCTACTTTCAAGAGGGCTAAGGGCAGCATGGCCAGGCTTCTTCCGGCCTAGCTAGAAACAGGCAGTTCTGTTTAGGCCAACTCTGCTATGTTGTCATTAAAGAAGAAAGGAAACGTACTGCCCTTGATGAGAGGTACAGCCAGTACAGGCAGGGAGAAAGGCCTGGGTGGGAGTCACCTGCACATACCACCCACCCCTGCAGGTGATCTTGGCTTCTGGGATCCCTATATAACTTAGAGTAATAACCTCACAAGTCCCAACACTTGAGAAATTAGGTTTGGGGGTATGTTATTGTATTAGCTTCCTGTTGTTGCTATGACGAATTAGCCCAGATTTAGTGACAACATAAATTTATTATCTTATAGTTCTGGAGGTCTGAAGTCTGAAATCAGTTTTACTAGACCAAAAACAAGCCAGGCTGGTTCCTTCTGGAGTTTCTGGGGTGGGGGGAGCCCACTTCCTCACCAAATATGGAACATTTTTGGAGGCTTGGCCCATAGCCACACCCTCTATCTTCACAGCGGACAGGCCACACTCTGGCATCACTCTGACACGGATTCTTCTCCCTCCTTCCTCCATTTTCAAGGACTCTTGTAATTACATTGGGCCTATGTGGATAATACAGAACACTCTTCCCATCTCAAGGCCTACTGGCTAGATACCCTAATTCTATCTGCTGCCTTAATTCCCCTTTCCAATGTAAAATAACATATTCAGTTTCCAAGGACTAGGACATGGACATCTTTGGGGGCCATTATTCAGCCTACCATAGTTACCATTTCTGGTGCTCTTTAAAAAATATTTTAATCACTTTGGATATTTTTTTAAAAGTTTCCATAAATATGTAGCCTCTTTTCTCCATTCTAATCTTCTAAACTTGTTAGATGTATACAAAAGTAAAAAAAAAAAAATAGGCTTTGAGTGAAGGTCCTAGGGAATCTTCTCTGCAGAACATTCATAATTTTTAGCTTGGGGGAACAGAGTAAGAAAGGAGAAGTGGAACATGGTGGGACCTGTCAAGAGTAGAGGGTCAGTGGAGGGTAGGGGTGGGGGAGGTAGGTAAAGTTCCCAGAGCCTTGTCCTGGGAATAAGCTGGCCCTTCCACCCAGTGTCTGTGTGTCATTCCCAGGACAAAACCTGGATACCAATGCATGAAGGCTGTAATGCTGCCAGCCAACTCCCCTGTTCTCAGAGCAAGAGTTTGTCCAGCAGGTGCTTCCAGCAGAATGTGTGATTGAGGTACTTTAGAGGTTATAAACATGACAAATGGAAGAAATAGAAAGGGCATTTTCTTCTTTCACAAGCAGAACATAATTTCCTGAGATGTTGCTGATAAGTTTAAAAGTTGTAATAGAAATCTAAATGTCAATTCCTTTCACTTTCGGATTACAAGGGAAGCAGAAGGACTGCAAATACATCAATCCAAACCTGATCATTTAATACAGTCATTAAAGATAGAACTAAATTATTCTGCTGAGAAAAATTAGGGGGTAGTCATACAACCAGCTCATGTTGCAGACAAAACTACTGCACTTGTAGCAGGGGAAACAGCATGAGAAAGTATGTAAATGGCTTTTAGAGAGGCAGAGGGCTGGCTAAGAAAACCCTTGCACAGCAATCCTGTCATCTTACTTGTCTGCCTAAAGCTGAGATTTGGTGTTCCACTTCATCTGTTTAGTGTCAGTCATTATAACACGGGTAAGACCATTGACGTTAGTGTAAAACCTACACATGGCGTCAGCTTGATAACTAGGGCACATTCCACGGGAACTTGACTTTGCAGTCCAGGAAGGCAAAGAGGTTTTTCAGAGAGAGGCTGTCGGACCACAGGACCCTTTAGGCTGCCTGTCAGCAGCATGCTGGATGTACCCAACATCCTAATCAAACCTTATAGTGCACTGTGGGGTGAAGCTCTGAGTCTTCATCTGATCTTCCATTTAGAGGGTTTTATTGGATCACAAAACTTGCTAAGCAGCCCACCAGACACCCCAGGCCCAGGAAGACCATACATGTCTGAGACTCAAGTATATCTATCAGAAAACATGTTCAGAGATCTCTTCTGCCAACCTCATGCTGCCTTTGGCTTTGTTAGCCCCAGCCTGATGTGAGTTGTTCCACCACTAAACCATCTGCACACACAATCCTCTTCTATAGGTGACCCCAAGTTTCTAGTATCCACAAGAAAGCTGTCTCAGTTTGTACTAATGCTAATGTCCTGCTTCAGAGTATACCACTGCAGCCCCTGATGATTAATCAGAAAGAGAAACTCCAGGCCTGCATAACAGAGTCATTATCCCTTCCAATGCCAAATGCAAACCAGATGTTCTCAATCCACCAACATGCCCCTCCACCCTCTACTTTCTCCCACAGTCCTCGGGCTAGGAAACAAGGTACAGTCCATTAACGGACATTCTCTGTCAATAAAGATGAGGTTGATAATATGAAATGCTGAAGTGGTCCTACTATCATTAATTCAATCAAATGATATAGATATTATGTTAGGCAAGAGCAGTGGCTCAAACATCAGAAGTTTTAGAAT
This sequence comes from Canis lupus familiaris, assembly GCF_011100685.1. NCBI lineage: Eukaryota > Metazoa > Chordata > Mammalia > Carnivora > Canidae > Canis > Canis lupus. The sequence goes on from NC_049249.1 coordinate 3,331,497, forward strand.
TCTCATCTCAAATTTACTTCTCCAAGTCCATTTCCTTGTCTATAAGACAGAGATAAATAATCTTGCCTTTGATTGCTTCCTTCATAATGATGTTGTAGGGATCAGTGAGATAACAAAAATGAAAATTTCTGAAACCAACAATATTTTCACAGACTAGAACAATCCTAAAATTTGCATGGAACCACAAAAGGCCCCCAATAGCCAAAGAAATCTTGAAAAAGAAAAGCAAAACTGGAGGCATCACAATTCCAGATTTCAAGGTATATAACAAAGCTATAAAAATCAAAACTGTATGATACTCACACAAAAATAGACACATAGATCAATAGAACAAAATAGAAAACCCAGAATTAAACCCAACATTATGGTCAATTAATCTTTGACAAAGCAAGAAAGAATATCCAAATGGGGAAAAGACAGTCTTTTCAATAAATGGTGTTGGGAAAACTGGAAAGCAATATGCAAAAGAATGAAACTGGAACACTTTCTTACACCTTTAACAAAAATAAATTCTAAATGGATTAAAGACCTAAATATGAGACCAGAAACCAAAAAGTCCTAGAAAAGAACACAGGCAGTAACTTCCTTGACATCAGCTCAAGTAACTTTTTTCTAGATATGTCTCCTGAGGCAAGAGAAACAAAAGCAAAAATAAACTATTAGGACTACATCAGAACAAAAAGCTTCGGCACAGCAAAGGAAACAATCAACAAAGCTAAAAGGCAAGCTACAGAATGAGGGAAGATATTTTCACATGGCATATCTAATAAGGAACTTATAACTCGACACTCTAAAAGCAAATAATGCAGTTAAAAATGGGGAGAAGACATGAACAGATATTTCTCCAAAGACATACAGATGGCAAATAGACACATGAAAAGATGTTCATCATCACTTATCAGGTAAAAGCAAATCAAAACTACAAACTCACACTTGTCAGAATGGCTAAAATCAACAACACAAGAAAAACAAGGATGTAAATCAAAAGAACCCTTCTTGCACTATTGGTGGAAATGCAAACTGGTGAAGCCACTGTGGAAAACAGTGTGGAGATTCCTCAAAAAGTCAAAAATAGAACTACCCTATTACCCCAGAATTATATGCTAAACATTTACCCCAAAAAACACTAATTTGAAGGGAAATAGGCACCCTTAAATTATGGAAGCAGCCCAAGAGTCCATAGGTTGACTGATGAATGAATAAAGAAAATATGGTATATATCTGGTGTGTGGGTGGGTGTATTCATATGCATATATAGTGAAATATTATTCAGCCATAAAAAATAACGAAATCTTGCCATTTGCAACAACATGGATGGAGCTAGAGAGTATAATGCCAAATGAAATGAGTGAGTCAGAGAAAGACAAGTACCATATGATTTCACTCATATGTGGAATTTAAGAAACATAACAAATGAACAAAGGAAAAAATGAGAGAGAGAAATAAAAAAGCAGACTCTTAATTATAGAGAACAAACTGATGGTAACCAGAGGGGAAAGGAGTAGGGGGATGGGTTAAATAGGTGATGAGGATTAAGGAGTGCACTAGTTGTGATGAGCTCTGGATGTTGTATGTAATTGTTGAATCATTGCATCATACACCTGAAACTAATAAAACACTGTTATTTTTTTTGGAAAATGAAGAGGATTATTATGCCCTTTATTTTAATACCTATGTATGACTTACATGCTAGCAGTTCCAATAAAGAAAAAAAATAACACTGGAAAAGTAGAAAATAATTTGTCTCACTGGACTCACACTCTATGGTTGACCAGAGGGCCTGGAACCTAATTATTCTTTAGGAAAATTCCCTGAGAGTCAGAAGGAGGTAAGGATTCCAAGGAGATATGTGTTCATGATCTTGACACAAACCTCAAGAGATCCTTGCCAGTTATGTTGTAATGTGGTTTATCTGTTAACTCTAAGAAAAAGGTTTTTTAAATTGATTTAGCTTGCCAGTTCCAGCCAAGGTAGAGTAGTCTCATTTCCTCCCTAGTCCTCCCTCCTAAAAATAAAAAATGCTGGACCAACACAAAAAGTCAAGCATAAAAATTAAACATAGAATTACCTATGATCCAGCAACTCTGTTTCATGGCATATCCTCAAAAGAATTGAAAGCAAGGTCTCAACAGATACATGTATACTCAGGTTGACAGCAACATTATTCACAATTGCCAAAAAGTAGAAGCAACCAAAGTGTCCACTAATAGATGAATGGAAAAACAAAATGTAGTATATACATACAATGGAATATTAATCAGTTTTCAGAAGAGAGGAAACTATTGACACATATAAAACATGGATGAATCTTAAAACATTATGCCAAATGAAATAAGTCCATCACAAAAGACAAATATTCAATGATTCTACTTATATGAGGTACATACAGTAATCAAATACATAGAGACAAAAAGGAGAATGGTGGTTGCTAGGGACATTATTAAATGAGTACAGAGTTTCAGTTTGTGAAGATGAAAAGATCTGGACATTTATGGAGGTGATGGTTGCACATAGATGTGAATATACTTAATTCCACAGAACTATGCACTTAGAAATGGTAAATTTTATGTTATATATATTTTATCACAAGTTAAAAATCAAACATAGACTCTGAAAGGTGGAAAGAATAATGCAACTTCTGGGGTGACTGGCTGGCTCAGTCAGTAAGAGTATGAGACTCTTGATCTTGAAGTTGTGAGTTCAAGCCCCATGTTGGGTATAGAGATTACTTAAAAACTAAAGAAAACGCATACACACACACACATACACTTAAAAAAGAATAATTCAACTTCTTAGGAACCTTGGGACTTGAGGAACAGCACAGCAGTGAAATCCCTAGATTTTCTTTATGCTTCCATGTAATTCAGCCAGGGCACTGGAGAAGCCTGCAACATGGAAGTACCAAGAGATGCAAACAAAAACCCCCAAGCAAAGTCTGATTCCTATAGCTATAGGACTGGTAAAATGGCAATTTAACAGAACAGACAGCCTTTCCAACAATAACTGTTCTACTCTAGCTAATATCAATGGAAAACACCCTCAACTCACCACTCTTATCACAGTGTCTAGAGAGTTGACTGGGGAGCTGACCTTCCACTCCAACTCATCAGCAACGAGGCAATACTAGGAGCTCCCCATTTCTAGCCCCTCCCCATCCTGATATAAGCAGAAGTGAGTGGGGTGAAACATCTATCCCTACCTAGACCTATGTACTACATACAACCAGGGTGAGTGGTTTTGATTTGTATTTCCCTGATGGCAAGTGATGCAGAGCATTTTCTCATGTGCTTGTTGGCCATGTCTATGTCTTCCTCTGTGAGATTTCTCTTCATGTCTTTTGCCCATTTCATGATTGGATTGTTTGTTTCTTTGCTGTTGAGTTTAATAAGTTCTTTATAGATCTTGGAAACTAGCCCTTTATCTGATACGTCATTTGCAAATATCTTCTCCCATTCTGTAGGTTGTCTTTTAGTTTTGTTGACTGTATCCTTTGCTGTGCAAAAGCTTCTTATCTTGATGAAGTCCCAATAGTTCATTTTTGCTTTTGTTTCTTTTGCCTTCGTGGATGTATCTTGCAAGAAGTTACTGTGGCCAAGTTCAAAAAGGGTGTTGCCTGTGTTCTCCTCTAGGATTTTGATGGAATCTTGTCTCACATTTAGATCTTTCATCCATTTTGAGATACCACCTCACACCAGTGAGAATGAGGAAAATTAACAAGGCAGGAAACCACAAATGTTGGAGAGGATGCAGAGAAAACCCTCTTACACTGTTGGTGGGAATGTGAACTGGTGCAGCCACTCTGGAAAACTGTGTGGAGGGTCCTCAAAGAGTTAAAAATAGACCTGCCCTACGACCCAGCAATTGCACTGTTGGGGATTTACCCCAAAGATACAGATGCAGTGAAACGCCGGGACACCTGCACCCCGATGTTTCTAGCAGCAATGTCCACTATAGCCAAACTGTGGAAGGAGCCTCAGTGTCCATCGAAAGATGAATGGATAAAGAAGATGTGGTTTATGTATACAATGGAATATTACTCAGCCATTAGAAATGACAAATACCCACCATTTGCTTCAACGTGGATGGAACTGGAGGGTATTATGCTGAGTGAAATAAGTCAATTGGAGAAGGACAAACATATGTTCTCATTCATTTGGGGAATATAAATAATAGTGAAAGGGAATATAAGGGAAGGGAGAAGAAATGTGTGGGAAATATCAGGGAGGGAGACAGAACATAAAGACTCCTAACTCTGGGAAATGAACTAGGGGTGGTGGAAGGGGAGGAGGGCGGGGGGTAGGGGTGAATGGGTGACGGGCACTGAGGGGGGCACTTGACGGGATGAGCACTGGGTGTTATTCTATATGTTGGCAAATTGAACACCAATAAAAAATAAATTTATTATAAATAAAAAGAACGCAGTTAGTTGAAAAAAAAAAAAAAAACAGGGTGAGTGCCTTCCAGAAAAAGAAAACAAAATTGGATCTAAAAACTCTCAACATAATACCCCAAATGTCCATGATACAATTTAAAAACATGCACATCATAACAAGACCAGAACAATCACGGCATGAATAATACAAGGCAATCAACAGAGTCTAAGAACATAACTCAGATGTTCGAATTATTCAACAAGGATTTTAAAGCAGCAATAGTAATTACTCTTCAGTGAGCAATTATGAGCCATCTTGAAACAAATGAAAAAGCATAAAATCTCAGCAAAGAAGTAGAAGAAATAAAAAGAAATAAAATCCTTTTTAAAATAGAAGAAATACATGAGAGTTTTAGAGCAAAAAACTACAACAACTAAATTTTTAAAACTCACTGGATGGTCTCAATAGAAGAACAGAGGGGACGGAGGAAGGAATCAGGAAATGGAAGATACAAAAATATAAATTACCCAACTTGAACAACAGAGAGTAAACAGACTGGGAAAATAATGGCAACAGCCTCAGGAACCTATGGGATCAACAAAAAATATCTAATATTCATGCCATCAAAGACCCAGTTGAGAGAAGAAAGAGTGTGGAGCTGAAAAATATCCAAAAAAATAATGGCTGAAAATTACATGATGAACAATATAAGTTTATAGATTCAAGAAGCTGAGCAAACCCCTAAACAGGAAAACTCAATGAAATTCATGCCAACACACATCATAGTGAAATTTCTGAAAACTAAAGAAAAAGAAAACATCTTAAAGGTGGATAGAAATGATACATTACCAGTAAGGGAACAATGACTCAAATGATAACAGATTTCTCATCTAAAACTGTGGAGGCCAACAAGAAATGACAAAACATTTTCAATTCCTGACTGAAAAGAACTGTCTACTCCAAATTCTATCCCAAGTAAAAATATTCTCCAGGAATGAAGAGAAAATAGAGACATTCTCAGATGAAGGAAACTAAAAGAATTTTATATCTGTAGACCTACTCTTAAAGAATGGCTTAATGTACTCCAACCACAAAGGAAATTAGAACAGAAGGAAATGGGACAATGAATTATAAAATGGGTAAAAATTGGAGTAGACTACCTTTTTCCTCATGATGTTTTTAAATTATGATGGATGATTTTAGCAAAAATTATAACATCATTTGATGTGCGTTCAATATATGTAGGAGAAATATTAAGAAAAGCATATTTTTTAAATGGGGAGAATAGGGGCACTTCGGTGGCTCTGTCAGTTAAGCAGCCAAACTCTCGATTTCGGCTCAGGGTTTTGAGATGGAGCCCAAGGAGCAGCTCAGTGCTGAGCATGGAAACTGCTCAAGATTCACTCTCTCCTTCTCCCTCTGCCTCTCCTCATTATCTAATAATAATAATAATAATAATAATAATAATGGGGAGGATATAGGCACCAAGTGGATGCAGGGTTTCTATACTTCACTCAGTGACATAATGTTGATACCAATAGATAATTTGAAGTTGTTTATACATGTTATAATATTAAGAGCAATCACAAAAAAAAAGGAAAAATCACACACCACACAAATATACTCAAAAATACAAGTAAGTAAATCTTTTTTTTTTTCCAGATGTGCCTTCACGGAGCCCTGCCTCTGAGCACAGCAGGTGCATCTCCACTAAGGCAAGTGTGCACCTGACAATCAGCGCAATGGGCCCCTCTCCCAGAAGACCTGCACAGACCACTGACTCCCAAGAGTACTGATCACAGAGGCCTGCAAGGCTTCAGCTCTATGGAGAAAGTAGGATCTAGCTTCCTTTGTACTTTATTCTGTATAACTATGTTTCATTTATTTTGGTCAATTTTTTTATTAAGTGTTAATTTTATTTGTTAAAGACATATATTTATTATTTTTATTACTTTCTTTGTACTTAAATTTTCTTTATTATTTTGCAATCTAGATTCTCTTAATAATTAATTGATAATTGAGAAGCAGCCTAAAACACACACAGGATATAAGATTTTGGGGGGGATTGTGGTTATTGTTGTTTTTCCTGTTTTTCTTTTTCTTTCTTCCATGTATTCTGGGAAACATAGTGATATGATGAAATTTGCCTCCAAAAAGAAGAGGAGGTAGTACTCACAGCCAGGGACTTAATCAATTCAGATATAAGTAAGATGTCTGAACTAGAATTTTTTTTTGTAATAATAAATTTATTTTTTATTGGTGTTCAATTTGCCAACATACAGAATAACACCCAGTGCTCATTCCGTCAAGTGCCCCCCTCAGTGCCCGCCAACCAGTCACCCCCATCCCCCGCCCCCCTCCCCTTCCACCACCCCTAGTTCATTTCTCAGAGTTAGGAGTCTTCCATGTTCTGTCTCCCTTTCTGATATTTCCTACCCATTTCTTCTCCCTTCCCCTCTATTCCCTTTCACTATTTATATTCCCCAAATGAATGAGACCATATAATGTTTGTCCTTCTCCGATTGACTTATTTCACTCAGCATAATACCCTCCAGTTCCATCCACATTGAAGCAAATGGTGGGTATTTGTCATTTCTAATGGCTGAGTAATATTCCATTGTGTACATAAACCACATCTTCTTCTAAATAATTCTTAAATAACCTCAAGGAAGTCAAGGAAATGGAAATTGAGGAATAGGAGAAAGAATAAATAGAAGCAAATAATAAAAAGGCACACTTAAGCCTTAACATATCAGTAATTACTTTAAATGTAAATTGTCTAAATACATTAATTAAAGGACAGAAATTGGCAAAGTGAATAAGAAAACATAACCTACCTGTATGCTGTCCATGGGAAACTCAATATAGGTACCTGAAATGTTGATAAGAAAAGATGTATCGTGAAAATATAAATCCGATAAGAAGGACTTCAGAGCACACAAAATTGTAAGGACAAGGAGGATATTATATAATGATAAAAGTAGACAAGAAGATGTAGCAATTCTAAATGTGTGTGCACCAAACAATAGAGTTTCAAAACACCTGAAGCAAAAACTCATAAAATTTTAAAGAGAAATATACAAAATATCAATTATAACCAGGGATTACAATAGTTCATCATGCAACTAGACGTAAACACATACACACACACAAAACTCAGCAAGGATGTAGAACTTAATAACCCCATCAGCCAGCAGAACCTAATAGACATTCATAGAACATTACACCCAAAAGCAGTATAATACGCATTCTTTAAGATGTGTGGCTTCCAATATTTTACCCCAGTCCATATCTTGTATTTTCATCCTTTTAACATTTTATATCTATGTGGTTACCTGAGGTTGTAAATAGGATAAAATTATATAAATCTACATACATGTAGGATGATTGGGTGGCTGAGTCGTTTAAATGTCTGCTTTGGGCTCAGGTCATGATCCTGGGATCCTGGGATCAAATCTCATATTGGGCTCCTTGTTCAGCGAGGAGCCTGTTTCTCCCTCTCCCTCTGCCTCTCTCTCCCTCCCTCATGTGCTTGCTCTCTCTCTCAAATAAATAGATAAAATCGTAAAAAAAAAAAAAAAAAAAACTACACACATGCATATGTTCACACAAATGAACGCATGTAAAAAGTGGTGAAAACTTAATACAGTCAGTAGTCCAGTCTAGTATTGTACTGTATCCATTTCCTAACAAGGTACCCTAAATTGGATGGCTTAGAACAACATTGTATCACACAGTTCTGAAGCCTAGAAGTTTAAAATCAAGGTGTCAGAAGGGACATGCTCACTCTGAAAGCTGCAGGGGAGAATCTTTCCTCACCTCTTCTTAGCTTCTGGTGGTTTGCTGGCAAAACTTAGCATTCACTTGCTTGCAGCTGCATAGCTTAAATCCCTGCCTGTCATCATATAAAATTCTTCCTGGGTGTCTTTGTCTTTATATGGCCATCTTTTTGTAAAGACACAAGCCCTAGTGGATTAGGAGCTCATCCTACTGTAATATGATTTCATCTTAACTAATTATATCAGTCAACCATATTTCCAAAAGAAGTTCACATTCTAAGGTACTGGGAAGTTAGGACTCCAACATATATTTGAGAGGAGGGGACAGACACAACTCAACCCATAACATGAATCATGTCAATTCTCTATTTAATATTATACTATAGTTAATAAAATATCACCATTGTGGGAAGCTGTGTGAAAGCACATGAGACTCTGCGTACCATTTTTTGCAAGTTCCTATGAGTCTACAATTACATAAAAATTTTACGAATCTAGCAATTTTGCTTGATAAGCAGAGATCAAGCAGGGATCTTGCTCCATTTTCTATCTTCACTAATACATTTTTGTGTTTTACATTTCCAACTGTATTTGACAGGGAATTAATTTTCTCCTCTATTTTTCTGTGGTTTCCCCTAAGTGCTCACTTACTATATAGCATATTTTTAAATAGGCTGGTCAGCAGCTCTAAGACTTTGTTGAGATTTCTCTCATTGCAATCCCTCCTAAGAATTTCTCAAATAAATCACCAAGCCTCCTAAGAAATGATGGTCGATAATTTCTCAACCCTGCAGATGGGAGAAGCCACTGTAATTCAAAAAAATGTTCACTCCTCTCTGGTCTCAAGTTACTGTGGTCTGGGTTTGAAGAAAGAGCAACATTTTTTTTCCCTTCTTGGGAAACCTTGGGAGAGAGTTCTTGATCTCAAGTGGCTAGGTTTTGTTGTTCCTGTAAGTTCCTAGAAATGATCTGATGGGAACTAGGAGCATAGCTGTGTGGATTGGAGCCTACTGGGAAAAAAAGACATGGGATCCAAACCTTCTCCTTCCTTCTATTCATTCAGGCTGACCCTAGGGAAGATTAACTATAGCCCAGGACCCAGTGTTTGTCATGTACACCATGGGCTCAGGTTGTGTCTGAAGGATGGCATTCCAGGATGCAAGCCAATCGAGAAGTCAAACAGTGGCAGAGAGAACAACGATGTTCTAATAGCTGTGGTAAAAAACAAAACAAAACAAAACAAAAAAACACAACCCCTATATGCTGGGTAGAGATAGAAGTAGGGGCACTACACTAGTTTTCTACTGCTATATACGAAATCACCACTAATGTAGCAGCTTGAAACAACTTGTGTTTATTATCTCACAGTTTCTGTAGGTCAAATGCCTGGGCAGTGTCCCTCACAAATCTTGCATCAAGGTGTTGGCCAGGATGCATTCCCATCTGGAGCTCAGGATCCATTTCTAAACTTACATGGTTATTGGCCAAATTTAGCTCTTTGAAACTGTATGATCCTGGGCCCAGATTCCTTGCCAGCTGGAGGTTGTTGGCTAGAGATTGCTCTCAGCTCCTGCCAGTGGCCCACCCACAGACCCTCTTAGGACACAGAGACTTACTTCCCCAAGGCCAGTGATAGGATCTTTCTCATGTTTGAAATCTCTCTTTAGACAGGGCCCAGGCACTTTTAAGGGCTTAAGTGATCTCTCTTTTAATTATCAAAGCCAACTGATTAGGGAACTTAACTTCATCTGTAAATTGACTTTCACCTGAAACCTGATCAGAGCAGTTAAACCCATCATTTTCAGTATTGCTCAAGAGGAGATTACTTGGGGTGCCAAGTAATATACCAGGGGGTGGATATCGGGGAATCCTGCTCACTACATATGTAGAACCCCAGGAAGAGGTTTGAAATGTCAGGCCCAGCACTGACTGGAGTCCAGACCAGGACAAATGGCAAACTCTTCTGCAGAAGGCAGAAAAGGGAAAGAAAGTGGCACCCAATTCTACATTAAACCAATGCAGGTAAGCTAAAACTCAGATGCTCCACACCACCTCAAGTCTTAAGACAGGTGGGTGTTGATGGCCACCAAGGGTTAGTTAGGAGCCTGGGAGTCCTGAAGCTAGCAGAGCATAAGTAGATTATGAGCCACACTAAAATTCAACACATAATCACCAAACCTCCTCAGAATAGAAGACCAATGATTTCTCAGTGTTATAAGTGGTAGAAGGTATCATAAATCTCAAAAATGACTACTTCTCTCTATTGTTCAGTTAGCATGACCTGGACTTGGAAAGACAGTGGAATTTTCTGAGCCAGGTTGGGAAAGACAGCCACTGATATTCTTGACCACAGTTGGCTGAGGTCTACAGATGGTGGAGATGGTGGCTACTCCCTACAGACTCAGATCCTGGAAAGCAGAAAAGCCAGGGAAATCAGAAACAGGCTTTCCTGAAAAGGGACTCTCTTTATCTCATGGATTTGAGGAAGCCCCCTTCTTCCCTTGCCCAGGTATAGAATAGTGCACTGGGCCGAGTTACCCAGGGTCCCTTGTGCTGGGCCAGCAGAACAGAGATAATGAGGCAACTAGGAATATGCTATGACACAGGCAAGAGATGGCCAAGGGGATTTTTGTCCTGTGCTAGGAATCAGCACAGCTGCATGAGCTTTGGGAGAATATGGTCTTCCCGGATCTTAATTTTATATTTATGAAACAGAGACAATAACACAATGCAATGAAACAAAAAAGCTTGTGAAAGTAGTCAGGAAACTGTAAATGACCATAAGTGAAGGTATGATTGTTACTGCAATAACTCTTTAACAAATGGGCAACAGAGGTAAATAGAGACACTTCTGTTTTGCATGCAGACAAAATGTCCTGCTGTTCTACACATATGATTATACCGAAAGGAAGGCAACACATAATTTTTAAGGCTGGTAAGTACAATTTGCTGTCTCTAGTAATTAAATAAGACAAAGGGAGATCTCAAGTCAATGATGTCCACACTCAAGGCATAGTTGCTTCATATCTGTGACCTTGCCCTTTCTGTGTCTGTGCCCTTGGAATTCCTCAGTCAAGGTGGAGGCCAAGAAAGAGGAGGCCATGGAGGATAAGCCACCGGAGCAGAATGCAGGGACACCAAGGGGCAGGAAACACACTCCACTGGAGCAAGACCTGCAGGCCTGGGACTCAGGGTCCTGCACCTCTCAATCCTGTCTTGACTCCTCCCTGTGGAAATGCCCCCCAAACTGTACCTCCTAAATCAAGGCAGCTGGTGTAGGATAGGCAACACAGTGGGGCCTTCAATGTGGCTATGAGCGTGGTCTCCAAATCCTAAAATTGGCAGGCTCCGAACATGGGGAAAAACACAGGAAACGTGAAAAAGGAAGATAACCATGGGCTTTTGGTGTTGTTCTGCCAAATGAACACTGACTCAGCAGGAGCCAAACATATCAAAGTCAGTGTGAAGGCCATTAGAGGAAACCAAGGGTAAGTTAAGTCACCACCTGTGGCCATTCATTAGTGTTGCCATAACACAATCCCTCTGACTGGGGGGCTTAAACAACAGAAAGTTATTTTCTCACAATTCTGGAGACTAGATGCCTATGATCAAGGGTTGACAGAGTTGGTTTCTTCTAAGGTTTCTCTCATTGGCTCGTAGATGGCCATCTTTTTCCTTTGTCCTCACATGGTCTTTGTATATGTGTGTTTGCGTCCTGTCTCCCCTTTGTATAAAGACACCAATCACAGTGGATTAGGGCCCACATGAATGTCCTCGTCTTACCTTAATTACCACTCTAAAAACCCTATCTCCAAATACAGCCACATTCTGAGGTCACGAGGGAATAAGACCACAGCACATGAATTTGGTGGGTACACAATTCAGCCCTGGAGGCACTGAACTCAGAAGTATAGCACTGGTCAGCAAATCACCCTGAATTTGCCCATGCTCCTTCTCTGACATCCAATGTCCTTTGAAAGTGACAGCAAGTTGCTGGGAGGCAGTGGAATATCTCTTCTTTTGGAGAGCTAATGTTCCAATGGGTCTATGACTATAACCACAGCAATATGCAGATGAGAGAACTTTATGGAAAAATAAAAGTAAGCCTGGAGATCAGTTCACTAAAATGCCCCATGTGACATTCCACTGACCTGGTCATTTCTCATGGATGGGACGGATGAGAAGGAGCCATCATTTAACCAACTGACCATTTCTAATAGGGAGAACCAATGGGAAGAAGAATTTGGCCTCCCTCCTTCACTGGACACCATGTGAGTTGCCCTGGTTCCACACAAAGAACCCTGCAGAGGTGGGAAAGATGCTCAGAAGCAGAAGCTGGTGGCTGCAATCAGCCAATGTTAGGTGACCAGGTATATGTCAGTAGGGCCCAGAGCACTGCTGGATCCTAATAATTAGGACCCACAAATCAAGGCAGCAGCCAAAGTCTGTCCTTCAGTTGGAAGAACCTGGATCCAGAATAGAAAGGCCAAAGAGGCCAAGACACCCGTGCCAAAAGGGAGCAAAAAGACCACATCTCTTTCTAGGGCTTCCCAGCAAGAAGCCGCACAAGTCTGCAGAGCCACAGCTGCTTTGAGAGGATCTGCCTTCCCCTAGGGTATACCCCATCTCCATGCCCTTCCCCTGGGGGCATACCCCATCTCCAGACCATCTGATCAAATGAAGGCATCAGAGAAGTTACAGCCATCAGAGTGAATCCTATCCCTGAGTACCTACCCTAAGAAGTAGTCTCATGACAAAGGGAACCCCCAGAAAGCCTAGCATCTTCCAGCTGTGGGAGACCAGCCAGGCCTTGTTTGGCTCTGAGTCACCCCAACAGGAACCCTGCCATGGGATATCAGCTTGAAGATAATGAAGCCCCCAAATGAGCCTGTGTTCTGCAAGTAGCTGAACTTGCAAAGAAGAATCCAACCTAGTCCCTGGCCCAGCCCAAAAGGGAGAAAGGGCAACCTGCAGGTGGGCCTCAGTAAGGGCTCTGCTGCTGGGCAGAAGGGCTAGGACCTATGTCAGATATTTACCACAGGGATCTGGCCAGATGTAGTCTATGTGAGGGTGCTGTTCCTGCATCTGATGCCAGAGCCCGGAGTGTGCAGGACAGGCAGTTGGAGAGGGATGCAAAGACAACCAGAACCCCTTTTTGGCAGCATCAGACCCAGAAGGATCAACTGGAGCCACTCTGATCTCTAGTCAGAGAGGCAGGGGAAGAAGAGAGAGTGCTGGCGGCTGCCCCACTCAGAATGGGTGGGCCAGTGGGTGGGCGATGACAGCCTGCACCGACCTCTAAACAGCCAGGCTGCTCCTTCACTGCAGCCTCCCATGTCTCATGCCAAGTGCGGTCCTTGCTCACCCAGAGCAATTCAGAGCGGAAAATTCTGAGGAATAATGGCCCAGCTTAGCTAAGGTGGCACAATATGAATCCACCCAACACAAATGCATGATGCAACCTAGGTAGCGATCGTTTCTTCTAGGAAGACAGAGTCCTGGAGCTCTGAGACACAACTGTGTGGCATTCAAGTGCCTTTTTAAAATAGGATAGAGGGGTCAGAAGGCTCCATGGAGGTGACGTCTGAGGTGAAGTGGGCTCCTGGATGTGGGGGTTCAGATGCAGCTGGCCTAGTAGACAGATCTTATGGCAAGTCACAGACAGCAGCAGAGAACGGGAGCCAGGAGTGGGCAGAAGCAGCTCAGGGAGGCCAGGGATGCAGAGATGAGCCTCCTGCTTCCTCCCCCAGGGCAAATAACCAGACGTAAAAAATGTTTTACAGGCCATGAAGTTTCCTACTCCCTTGTGTGAAATTAAAATCTTTGGACTGGAATCACAGTATCTTTTTTTAAGATCATGTTTCAGATAGCCCATTTTAGGTCTTGAACTCCCCCTGATACCTTACTTTATTTTTCCCCAATTTTTTACTACACTAAGTAAATATTAAAACACAAATGGAGCTCGGATCTCCTTTCATTATTCATCAACTGTAGCTGCCTTATAATTTGAAGGGATTATCTTTTGCCTGCAGCCCAGATAAGGTTGACCTCCCTTCCTTTGTCTTCTTTCCCTTTCTACCTCTTTCCCTCCCTCACTCCTTTTTATCAGTCCTTTGTTAATTTTTCATGTTTTTATTGCTTCTTAAACCAAAAACCAAAAAATATAACCATAAAGGATATGTAACAAAAGTAAAGCAGCAAACACATTGCCGTTCAACTCTGACAAGAAAAAATGTCTTCTAAGCTTTACATTCCCCTCCCCCCACCCCCACCAGTACTGTCCACATGCGTCTGCTGTTGTACCTAGTGCCCTACACAAGAGCTATAATTTCATACTTTGCTTATTTGCTTGATAATATCCTAAAGATTTTTTCCACTTTGCTGAATTGGCTTGTCTGTTATCATTTGCAACAAGCCTGCAGTTTTCGAGGAATGGTGCCTTGGTATTGGTAGCTGTGGGAGAAGGAGCTTTTTAGCCTGATCATGATTTATAGAGAGCTTGCTCTCCAGCTGATCCTTTTGCACAGTGATAGTCAGGTCCAGAAGAATTCTTTTGCCACTCATGTACCAACCTCTTAACATGCCTGAAGTAAGAGAAAACTTGAGGAGCTTTCTCTAAACAGGTGCAGGACAGGAAGAGTGGTGGCTGAGGTGCTAGTGGGTGTTGCCCTAATTACAGCTCATCCCCCCTACCAGAGGCATGTGACTTTCCCAGGAGCCTTTCTGGGGACCCTCAAACCCCTCCCCAGAGCAGCTCACCAGGACCTGCAAGGTGAAATAGAGGTTTTTGGGTTCCTCATAAGGAAGACTTGAGGGAGATTCTTGCATAAAGGAAGGAAAGCAAAAAAATATTGTTATTAAATTTTGCACCTAAAACCTAAATTTATAGTTTTGTAACATGCCCTTTTAAAATGCTAACCCTGGAACAAAAAAGATAGGCATATAGAAATTGAAAAAGTAAAATGGCAGATATAAATCCATCTATAGCAATAATATTAAATATGAATGGATTAAATAATCAATCAAAGACAGATTGTCAGAATGGATAAAAATAAAACAGTTTATTGCTATCTATCAGAGACATACTTTAGATTCAAAGATATGAAAGGGCTGAAAGTAAAAAGATAGAAAATATATACCAAGCAAAAGGCAACTATAAGAAACTGGAGTGACTATATTGATAGCAGACAAACTTTAGGACACAAAATGTTACCAAAAAAAGACTCTAATATCCCATTTTCAATAATGGTCAGAACAACTAGGCAAGAGGTCAGCAAGGAAATGAGAACTTGAAAACACTATAAAATGCAAAACTTTCCTCAGCGAAAGGAACTTCTTAGTTCTTAAGAGTAGAAAAGTAAACTTCTAAGGGTGGCATGGAGGAAGGGGGCTGCTAGGTGGGGGTTAGGAGACCTAACTTTGAGTCCTGCTAGGCCATGCACAAGCTGGGTGGCCTAGAGCCATTTACTGGAAGCCTCTGAGCCTTAGCTTCCTCACACATTAAATGAGATAAGAATGCACCATTCATAGAGATTTTGTGGGGATTTCTAAGACAAAGTACATTTAGGGAATTAATTCCGAGGCTGTCGAGTACAAATGCAAGATAAGCTGACCTGGACCTGTCTGCCCTCAGAGCCATTCCAAACCTTTTCCCTCTCTGCTTTATGGGGATAGAATTTAGGGCAGGAGGCATTGACCCTTTAGGCTATGTTGCCTGGACTCTTGTGCCGGCTGGTCTGTGGCAGGGTTCACCCACAGAGAGATGCTAGTAAAGAGAACACATGAAGGTGGAAGCCAGGGTATTTCTTTCTCACCATTTCCTCACACTTAGGTGGTGTCTCTGGCAATCTTCCTAGGTCTCCAGCTCCTTCCAGGTAAGCCAAGTTCCCAGTTTCCTAGGATGACCCTTGAACTTGAACCTCAGTAGCAACACCTGCCCCCTTGGTTCCTCTAACTGAGGGGATTTATAGGTCCTTCCAATGTCTCTGTGCTCTGCCTTGAAGCCATTTTATCACCTGGGCAACCAGGTCCCTCTGTTATAAATCATTAGAGTGGTTTCTCTTCCCCTGGTTGATCCTTGGATGATCAATAAGATTTTGTTTCCAAACTATGAAAAGAGAGAAGTGTGAAGATAGAGATCCTGTCTTCATTTCAACCAAAAGACATTGAGTTTCTGTTATTTGTGAGACCTTGAACCAGGAGACAGAGCTGAAGCAGCCGGAACAGTGGCCTGTGCTCCTGAATGCAGTCTTACTCCCCTTCACCCTGGTGCGGAGCCTGGCATAGAGTTAAGCATCAATGTGTATTTGTCCCTAAATGACTATTTAAACAATGTTGGCACTTACTGTTTGCTCTCTGTTTGCAGCTTCTTGGATGCTTTAAGTAAATTTTCTATTTGAGCTGCACAACACACCTGAGAAACTGAGATGGCTTGCCCAGCATACTGCAGTGCTAGGAAGCCCATGCCCTTTACTACCCACCACCACCACTGCTGGACCCTACCAGGGCACCAAACGACGAACCCCTCCCTCTAATCTCCTGCAACAACATACAACAAAATGAAAGCAGAATGCAAATAGGGACATTTGGGGGACTTTTGCTTGGGATCACTCTGAGATTCTGAATGTACAACACCACGTGCTATTAAAACCTGAGCAGCTGTTTTAGATGTTCCTCAGACCCCAGGGGAACAGGGTGCCTATGTGGGTTTCAATTATATGGCTGCACCATTTAATTCCTCTACCCTTTCTTTTTACACACCAAGTGACCTCCAGGCACAGACCTATAGGGACAAGTCATAGGGCACTGAATATGTCCAATGTGACTAATGACTTGGGACATTTGAGAACATTTCTGTACTGTTTACATTAAAAGAACATGTATTTTATTTCATAACACAGAACTGACATTTGACATGTTGAGTCAATGCAAGTCACTGGAGCAGTCCCTGAATTATAGCAGACAAGTAATTAGTCCCTAGAGGCCTATTGCTCCAACAATTTTCATTTATCTTCTTTCAGATGACAATGTGGGTTTTTTTTTTCCTCTAAATCTTAATACCTACAGATACCCCCACCCCCACTGCATCCTTTCACACACACACACACACACACACACACACACACACACACAACACTTGTCCATCTCCAGACTCAGCAAGATAGCACAACAATAACCTACCTCAATGTAAGGCTTTAGGTCTGATGGCCCTGCTGCCCCTGAAGTCTTCACAGAGTCAGTTTGCCTGAATCAACAACTTGATTCTATTTACTGATAATGCTGACTCCACTTCATGTTCTGGCTTCTAGTAGTGTTTTCACTGATCATCCAAATATTTTAACTTCTACATAGAAGAGAATGACATTTTCCCCAGACCAGAGTACAATGCCGAGGCCAGTCTCAGAATCACATGTACAGGCAGTACAGCTTTCCTATTTATGTAAAAAGGAAACCAACTTTTCCTGGATCTGGTTGTAAAAGCTCAAGACATCACCAATGGGAATGGGGAGTTGCCTTGGTGATTCACAGAACAGGGGCTCTCTTATTTCCAATCTAAACAACAAATTCTACTTTGTTAATGGGCTTAGGTTTAAATTACTGATAAATATGACAGAAACACTAAAAGCTCAAGAATGTGATTGTCTCAAGTCTTAGAGACATTAAAATGGAATAAGACAAACATTTGCAATTTTTTTAAGATTTGGGTTTGGGTTTATTGAGAAGGAGAAATCTAGTCATTGATTTTGATTTTTCCATGCAATAAATTTACCAATTCAAACAAATTGAGGACAAGGACATTTTAAATCAACTTAATTCTGCATTCAAGAGTATTTTAAACATTTTAAATATTTCCAAGTTCACACAGTAACTCAAACCATGTTGGCAATATTCCTTTGTTAGAACAAAGAGGTCTTTAATGGTGATTTGTGGATAGCTCTGGGATTCTGAGCAGAAAGAAGTTACTCAGGTCCTGAGGTGGTTTCTGACAGAAGGAAACAGGCAGAGTTTAATGTTAGAGGTGATGTTTTCATGGGAGCAACAGGAAGGCCATTCCCAAAAAAGAGGGTGACATTTAAACAAACATGGAAGCAGAAAGCTAGACAGATTCTAAAGGATATGGGATTCCTGACTTGGTGAGCATACAGAAGGGAGAGTAGAGCAAAAATGCAAAAATGAGAACAAGCTGGGATTAGGCCTTTTCCTTATGCTCACCCTGATTTTGTTAGGAAGACCTTCCAGAAAGGAACCATGTAGGTAAACCATTTAGTGAGCACTATTTTGACCTAGGGCCATTTCTAGAGCTCAATTTTTTTCCCTTGGAAGCTATGGGACATTTGGGGTGCACATCTGGGATGACACAGGCAGAGAGAGTAGAGCTGGACCTTAGATCAAAGCACACTCACACTGGGGTTCCAGGTTGGGTGGAGCCCTGCAAATGTTCTCGAGTGAACTGAAACATGCTGAGGGCATTGCTGGTAAAAGTAAAGGCACCCAGAAGTGAGTCAGGCACAGATGTGTCCAGATGAGTGCTAGCTGAGCTAGGACTAGCTCTCAGAATAGGAGCTGTCCTCCGAGGCAAGAGAGTAAGTAAACCCTTCAAAGGACTTCACAGGCTTGACTGAGTGCTGAGAAACTGGAGTGATAAGACAGGGCAGCACAAAGCCTCTGACTTCACAAGCACGGACCTCAGGGCAGCTGCTGGAAGCTGCCGTGGTAGCTGGGAGCCACAGGGAGGTAGGACTTTTGTCCGGATGCCCACCTGTGGACCAAGGCTGCTCCCAGAAAAACAGTGAGCTCTTGGAGTGAAGAACTCAAATGCTTGAAAAGCTCAGATATCTCTGCCTTCCAAGATAGTATCCCCCCAATGGAAATCAGCTCAGTGCATTTTGTTTATTCTTATTCTGAGCTTCACCGAGAAGATACAAAGGAAATCTTCCCCACTCCACCTCACCCATAGAACTCCCAGACTGAAAGTTCAGACTCTCTGAACTGTACCCACACCCTCCAATCTATAACTTGTAAAAAACAAACAAACAAACAGCTCTACGGTAGTATTAGATACACCGTTAGGAAAAGTAGCATTGAAAAGAGAAAGTGGGGGTGCCTGGGCGGTAGAGTTGGTTGGGTGTCCAACTTTTGGTTTTGGCTCAGGTTATGATCTCAGGACTATGATATCAAGCCCTGTGTCAGCTTCTGCACTGGGCACAGAGTCTGCTTGAGATTCTCACTCCCTCTCTCCCTGCTTCTTCCACTTGTGCTCTCTCTCTCTCTCTAAAATAAATAAATAAATCTTTTTAAAAATCATAAGAAAAGAAAAAGTCACTCATCAGACCCTGTTATCACAACCACTCCCTTTGAGCCCACCTCAAATTCCAACCATATTTTAGCCTCTGTGGTTACATGATGTATATGGGAGTGCGTGTGTATGTGTGTTTGAGTGCACCCTTTGATTTCATTATTTCTTCAGGTCTCAAGATAGGATTAAAAAGCTGCCATTCAAAATATAGGCCAGGATATCAAGATGTGATGCTCACCTGGATATTTTTGGCCTCCATGAATTTAAAGGACTCTCAAGATATGTCACTTCTTGCCGCCAACTTTGAGTTGGGTTTCCCCCATCAGCATTTAACTTTATCTTCATAAATTACCTCCCTCACAACACAATATTCCTGTGCATTCATCGCTCTGTTTGTCTCCCATAAATCAACTGCAGGCCTGTTTTAATTATCCCTCAGCAATTTTAAACAACCAACATTTTTAATGAGGCAAAGAATGCATAAGGCCAGCAAATAGAGTTTTAAGGGTCCATTGTGGGTCGCTCTGTGTATATTTTTCAAAGTCAGGCATTCCTGAGATAAGTCAAATATTACCCAGATCTCAAGGCTTGGCCAATGTCCTTTCCCACTGCATGACCAGTGAGACTCTTGGTCATCAGCAGGCTGCTTTTTGTCAATGGCCTTGAAGTGTGTCAGTTACTATAAACACACATGATGAATGAGTGTTATGGTTATGAGAGGAATTCAGTCACCTTGGCTCAGGATGTGAACATGGCCAAGCTAGGGGTGGATAAACTGACGGGCCGTGCCTACCACCAGAGCCCTTGCTGGTGTTTGAGTGCCATTAATACTGAGACTTTTTCCTGAAACCCACAAATTTCTCCATCTGGTTTTAAAGTCAATGCGATGTCTCAGTGAAATAGTCCCCAATCTCCTCTCGCATATGGGAAACATCCTCATGACTTTTTCAGAAGGGAAGTCTAGCTTCACTGGCCCCACCTCAATGAGGGAAAGCCCTCACCTGTTGGCTCCAATCTGACATACAAGCAGGATGTTCTCAGGTGAATGTCTCCAGTTGGTCCTCTCCTCCTACCCCCCACCATCCCTCAGTAGATATGGCTGGGAGGATATTGCTCAGCCAGGCCCCAGGTGACAGCTATAGCTGTGCAATGGTGAGTGCCTGAGCCCAGGCTAGGAACCACACACAGACCTAAGGGCTGATGCTTGCAGCTGAAAGGCCATCCCAAAATCCAGAAAATGGACAAGGCTGAAGAGGAGGGAAAGAGGTAAAAGAGGAGTGGTGACTGGGTACCAGGTCCAAGAGGAGAAAGGCACAAAGGAATAGATATTTAAGAGCCTTTCTGGAAATCTTTTTTTTTTTTTTTTATTCTTATGACCACAGAAATGGAAGCAATTTCAAGAGAACAAACTTATCCTATGCCCTAGCAGACCCTTACCACTACCACCACTGCTGCCTTCCCTCCCCACCCCCCACTTCTTTTCCATCTCTTCATGTGCCCACACTCCACGTTGAGCTCTGTAATGAAATATCTCAATTAAACTTCAGAATAATCCCATTTTACACACGAGGAAATCGTGAACTTAGGGCTCCATCCTCGAAGAGCTGCATTCAGATCCAAGTCCGGCCCTATTCCAGAGCCCATTTTTGCTGTCCCCAAGGCACACTGGTCCCTGTTCTGGAGTGAAAGACATGAGATCCTTCAGAACACATCTCTGTGCCTCCCTCAGCCAACCTTTCTGAACTTGAACCTCAATAGGTTATTGTTTCTAATTAGGGGGAGTGTTAAGAACAGGGCTCTAAAATCAAATGCAGTCAGTTAGGATCTCAGCTCTATGATCTGGGAAAAGGCACCCAAGTGCTCTGTGTCCCAGGTGAGTCATCTTCTGGGCAGGAATCATGGCAGAACCTACCAGAAGTGCTTGAAAGATCACTTAGGCAAAGCACTCAGAAGAGAAGCTGGCTCAGAATGAGCACTCTAAAAATTGGCTGTTATCAGTAATTACTCCTTCATGTCCACCCTGCCTTGTCCCTCCTCCAGTTCTCCAAGACAACTGCAAAGAGCTTGGGATTTCTGTCCATTTACAGCAATTACTGATTATGTCACAGCTGTTTACTCGCGGCCCCAGGATACTGGGACAAGTTAGAAGCCTGCACAGGAATCCAGGAAATTGTTATTTTGATCTTTAATGTGAGTTTTCTTGCCAAGCTAAGTAACCTTTGCAAGCCCTGCAATATGTTAACATTTAGGGAAAGAGTTTATGAACTGCTCTAATCCATTTTTAGTAAGGCCCATTACCTTCAAATACAGAGTCAAGGTTCCAATTAAAGCTCTCCATTACAGAATGAAAGTTATTTGCCAAACCAGGAGAAAAGACAATTTCTCATAGTTTTAAAGTTTATCTCCCCCAAAATGGCTATATTCTCACAGCCTCCACATACAAGCAATCAACTCATTCAATGCTTCAGAGCATCAACTGTGAAATGGAGAGAATTCTGGAAGCCTGGGCAAGACAGTGCCTCTTCCCTATGGGATGACAGATGGCAAGTGGGACACACACACACACACACATGCTCAAATAGTGTGTCAATATCCTAACATCTGAAGCCAAGGTATGTCCAAACGTTTTTGGGAAAAAAAAAAACAAAAACAAAAACAAAACCTAACTTCTTTAGTCTTGGAAGCTCACAGAAGATAGACTTCTTAGGGAGAGGTTGTTTCAACTGGGATTTCAAGTTTTTTACAATTTTGCTGGATAACAAAGACAGAGAAACATTGTAGGCCAAGTAAATGGACGTGCAAAGACACAGAGGTTGAGAATTGTGTGGGCACCTGGTGATGGTCGGTGATGCTGAGGCACTGAAAGAATGTGTCCCAGAGACAGCAAGTGTCCCAGACATTCAGAACAATATGTGTAAATCCCTGTTACAGAATTCACTTTATTCTGACAAGTATGTTCCACTTACGACAGTTCTCTGTAAAAACCTCCTGCCCCTGCACTCCTGGTCTTTCAGAACTATATAGGGAGCCATGCACAGAGCAGGCAGGGCATGATGCTGCCACTGGACACAGAGCTGTCTGGCCATGGGCCACACATATGCTTCTCAGTGGCTGTGGTTATTATGCTACCCACATTAGTAGTGCTGGCTTTAGGAGAATGGTGGGGTATCTTTGATAACTCTTTCTTGGTCTCCTTGATTTTATATTTATTCCTGACTGCAAATTGTTTCCTGAAGCCCCTTGCTACTCAGAAAGGCATGACTCCTCTTGTCAATGTGCCTAGTGATCTTTGTTAAGGGCTAAACTCTTTCCCTGTGTTCCCTGACCCTTTTGAAGTTCTAAGATGATAGGAATTCCTAATATGCGAAGGTTTTCAGGATGGCCAAGGACATGGCTGTGCAGTACCTTCCTCTGAACCCCACAGACCTAGTAGACTGTCCAGAGAAGTGGAATGAAGACAGATACTCTGCCTCTTTTTACTCTAGTCTCTCCAATAGAGAAACTATTTGTGGCAGATGGGCTGCCTTCCTCTGCACAAGACAAAGAACACCAGAAAAAAAATACAACCACGGCTCAATTCTGAGATACCTGAAGTCTGCCTAACAACAAAGGGCACTGCATTCTGAGATGGGAAATGGGGACCCAGGAATCCTGTCCATCACAATGACCCTTGACTTCTGAAAGTGGGGAGTGTTCCCCACCCAGCTCAGCTGAGCAGTTAAGATTCCTTAGGAACATTCTCAGTGCCATCCTGCTGTGGACTCCCCAGGCCAGATGGAAACCCAGAGCACCACACTGAGTTATGTACCTTCAGGCCGCTCCCTGGACTAAAAGTGTGGTCAGGAGATACCTCATGATGACTGCTCTATGCTGGTCACTGCGTGTCTGTGCTCTGGGGTGAGGAGCCCAAGGCTCTGTCAAGTTGTATCACTCATAAATAAGTATGAGGCCACTTTGTGACCTCAGATGTTCCTATCTACTGTATGAAAATCACATACCTTGAGAAACACATTTGTGTCTTTAGCAATCATTCATTGCGCACACATGGCACCTGACCTTAAGCTCACAATCTAATAAAAATAAAAATTAAATCATTTAAGTAAATAAATTTTCACCACTGTAATGATTATTTTTAGGAAATTTCTACATTCAGGAAAAAATATTTTTATATTCAGGAAATGTACTGAAAATTATTATATGCAGTACCAGACATGTCCACGTGACAGAGATTGTTACAAAGGGGTAGGGAGATTAGCTTCAGGCAACCAGAAAAGTAAAGAGGGAGGTTGGATAAGCTTCCCCATCAAGGCGATGCATAAGCAGACTGCGGAGTAGGAGTTCTCCAGGCAGAGGATATCCATGCAGATTAATTCCAGGAGAGCATACATACACTCTGTTGTCCAGATCTTAGAACCTTGGAGAGTGAAAGGGGATGGTGTCAACAACAGTGCTTGACTGATAGACATAAACCTAGGCTATCCTGAGCCATCTGGGTCATAGACTCATCCTACATCTAGGCAGAGTATACACATAGGTTTGGAGGCTTAAATCAGCATCTTTCAGATTTGGGCTGCAAATATTTATTTGAAACCCTTGCCAAAATTCACATGATTAGGGGCCTGGATGGCTCAATGGTTGAATGTCTGCCTTTGGCTCAGGGCATGATCCAGGGATCCAGAATCGAGTCCCACATCAGGCTCCCTGCATGAAGCCTGCTTATCTCTCTGCCTGTGTCTCTGCCTCTCTCTGTGTGTCTCTAATGAACAAATAAAATCTTTAGAAAAAATTCACATGATTGATGTGCCATTCACTAGCTTCATGTCTCCACATGAAGACCCATATGCCTCTTCTATGTTTCTGTGTTTTGTTAGTTTCATCCCAAGGCTGCCTCTGTGTCCACTCTCAATATAGTGATCGGAGGCAATGGAGCCATAGGCTTCATTATTCACACACAGCAAGACAGAAAGGGAATGAAGCCCCTCTACAAAGTCACCTTCCCTTCAGTCTCTCTGTCTACTCTGGACCAATTATGGAGCAGGGGAATATCAATGCATAAAAAGGTTTAAAGGAAAGCAGCCTTCCTTGAAGAAGCTTGCCCTTGTGAGGAGGGCAATAATCCAATGGGGTTCTAGGAGGAAAGAGGGGAGATAGGAATGGGATTGAGGTGAGCAGTGAACAGTGTCCATAGCAAAAGCAATTAGGGGTTGCTGAAGCTTAACATAGATAGAAAGATGATGGGGAGAGTTGATGAGCATGCAAGGAGAGATAGGTAGGGAACAAATTCTGAGGGATCGTGTCTGCTTTGTAAATATGGAATGTCATAGTGGATTTTACAGTAAGTTCTGCATTTTTAGAAAATGTGGGGACCATGTGGTGGGTGAACTAGCAAAGAGCAGGTTATAAGTAAGAAATCACATCCAAGCTGTGGCATTAGTTCAGGTAGGGGGTGATGTGGCTGTAACATTGAAAGTGAGAAGGAGAGAGATATTCAGATACTTCTATATCTAAAAGAGCACATGGGGAAATTCAAGGGCAATCCCTAGAATTCTGGATCAGGGAGCTGGGTAAGCATCCCCACCATCAACAAAGTATGAAATTCAGAAAGATAAATGTTTCTTTAGTGTGGGAAGCTACAGATTTGTTGAATATTGATTCTGAGACAAGTTGAGCTTGAAGTACCTTTGGAATATGTGAGGGGACAGATATAGGGTTCAGGAAAGGGTGAGAGCTAAGGATATCCTTCTGCGAGTCATCAGCTTAAGGATGGTGGGGCTCCAAGGCTGAAGGTGGTTAAGAATGGGTACTGGAGAGCACTGGCATCTAAGGGCTGGCTTTATCTCCTTGGTCATCAGCTAAGAGTGAAGTGGGAATATTAAAGCTAAGCATCTGGAAAAGGTCTGAAACAGTCTTTTAAGGAATTGGGAGAAGGATCTTCCTCATGGTAGGATCCTGTGAGAGCAACAATTCAATCAACTTCAGATAGGCCTGGAGCCAAAACCTTCTGCGGTCTGTGTCTTCATCCAGACTCAGGTATCTGAATCTAGGTTAACTGCTTTCTGCTCTGAGCTCCCAGATCTGGATTTATACCCACCTCTATTGTAATAACCCCAATACTAGGACATTTTCTGGGTGTCTGCTTCATTAGAATCAGGAGATCTCCTTTCTCTTTGTCCCTGTGGTAAGATGATGGTCATGTACACAGTTGATGCTTGATAAATATTTGATACCTGAGTGAATAATGAAATAGGTGCCTATAATTAAGGGTTCTGTTAAATTTTGACCTGTCTGGTAGACTCGACTTTCTTGTCATATATGTCCCAAAGCCATTATGGTCTTTGTTTGTAGCCATGAGGTAAGGCACAAATCCAGAGGCTCAGAGAATACCCCTGGTCACTGGGGTCCTGAGGTATCAAGACTCAGCTTCCTTCTCTGATCACAGACTTAGAGAAAAAGCCAGGATCCTACATGGCCCCAACAAAATCTCATCCTCGCTGTGACAGAGTACTGTCTCAGTGCAGCTGTTGCTTCACTTCCAGTCTGGGTGGGAGGCCCAAGGTGACCTAAGCAATGCCAGTGACCAGGAACACAGACGCAGTGAGTTTTGCTCAGTGTGGGAGCAGCTGAACATCTAAACTTTATCTTTCTTGGATGATTCCCAACACTCTGAGGACTTTAATGAAGAACATCAAATTCCTTCACATGGTATCAAGGCTCTTCGTGGCCGCACCTCTGATTACCAACCTTCAGGTTCACTTTAGAGTTCCTTGTTTCCTATGGTTCAAACCCAAGGAAATCATTCTCTTGCCTCCTCCAGACTTTTCTACATGATGTCCCTGACTCCTAGAATCCTTCTGCACTTTTTACAGTGGTCACATCCTCAGGGAACAGCCCCCCAGTCTGGGTTAGGTAGCTGCGCCCAGAATTCCTCCACTCACAATGCTGGATATAAAAGCCTGTATCTATGAGATTACAAGTTTCTTGGGAATTGCTTTCTTGTCATGCTTTTTATGCACTTTGTATGTGGTTAGTCAACCATTAATAAACAGCAAACATATGAAATAATGGCCCTCTGAGATATGAAGGGCCCTTAGCCTTGGGTTCACTTCCTGACTCCAGGAATTCCCTTCAGCCTCCATTAGATACACTCCAGTCTTCGGGGTCCAGGCATGGATTCACTGATGGTAACTGCATCCTGATTAAAAAAAAACAAAAAAACAAAAACAAAACAAAACAAAACAAAAAACCACTTTGCAATGCAGAGAACACTTGAATGGTACAAAAGACCTGGCATTACTACTAATGAATCATGTGACCTTGGAAAAGTCACATGACCTTTCTAAGCCTCTATCCTACCCTCTGTGTAAAGGAATCTATTGTACATTGTTCTTAGAAAAGTGCCCAACACACACCTAGAAATAATGGACTTTGTCCAAGTACTCCACATCAGCTGATACTGAAGCCACCAGGGGTCTAAACCTGCCTGGCAAAGACACAGTTCAGGCTTGCCTTGTTGACACAGCTGAAATAAGAATATTGCAGTCCTCCCAGTCCATCCTGAAATGGGCTCAAACTTGGCCTTAATGGGCCTAGATGATGGTATGTCTGGGTGTATGCCAATGGCAGTATTTTATTTGAAGGATACTAGATTGAAGCACTTCTTTGGAATAAGGGTACTTTCCATTTTGAGTGGTTCTGAACTAAAGCACATTTCCTTGAGTTCAGTAAGTCACCCTTTCTTCAGAGAATATGGAGTGAAATGTTCTTCAATTAGATAGGTATAACTCACTGTCATAGATGTCTGACAGATAAAGTACCACCTCCTGGAAATTGCTCTACAAAAGTCACTAACATGGGTTGAATCATGGCCCCAAAAAGATATGTTGAAGTCCTGCCTCTAATACCTATGAATGTAACCTTATTTGGAAATAAGGTCATTGCAGATATAATCAAGTTAAGATGAGGTCATTACATGGATGGAACTGGAGGGTATTATGCTGAGTGAAATAAGTCAATAAGAGAAGGACAAACATTATATGGTCTCATTCATTTGGGGAATATAAAAAATAGTGAAAGGGAATAAAGGGGAAAGGAGAAAAAATGAGTGGGAAATATCAGAAAGGGAGACAGAACATGAGAGACTCCTAACTCTGGCAAACTAACTAGGGGTGGTAGAAGGGGGGGTGGGCGGAGGGTGGGGGTGACTGGGTGACAGGCACTGAGGGGGGCACTTGATGGGATGAGCACTGGGTGTTATTCTATATGTTGGCAAATTGAACACGAATAAAAAATAAATTTATTAAAAAAAAAAGAAAAAAAAAAGACGAGGTCATTAGGGTGGGCCCTAATCCACTGATTGATGTCCTGATAAGAAAAGAAGACACACAGACAGGGAGGGAATGTCATGTGACTATGGAGGCAGAGATTAGAATTATGCTGCCACAAGCCAAAAATACCTGGGGTTACCAGGAGCTGGAAGAATCAAGGAAGGATCTTCCCCTAAAGATTTTGGAGAGAGCGTGGTAATATAAACGCCATGATTTCTGATGTCTGGCCTATGAGAAAATCAATTTCTATTGCTTCAAGCCACCCATATTGTAGGACATTGTTATGACAGCCCTAGGAAACTAATATAGCCACCTACAAGTACATAGAAGATTCTGTTCTTTCCATGACTGAGCTTCTGCTCTGTTTGACAAGATCAGCCAGCTCTGCTTAAACCCTTCTGCCTTCTAAAGCAAGACTCTGTCCACTGTCTTTCCCAGGTGCCACCCCTGACACCTTCTCTGCCATGTCCCTTCTCCTCCTCCATGTCCTACTTGGATGCAGTATCTCCCCACGGTTCTATTCTAGCCTACTTAATGTATACATCCTTGTCATAGCTGAGAATAGATGGGAGGATCTGGCTTCATCTGAAGGTTTTTAGTGATATTTTTACTCTTATCATTATTTATTGAGTGCCTGCTACATGACAGAGATTGCTTCTGGCCCCTGGGATTCAGCATAAACTAGGAAGACTCATAGAGTTTATGACTAGTGACTGTGGTGGGGAAGCAGAGGTGAAAGGAGAGGGACATTTCAGGAAACAGAAATTCATAAGCAAATAAAGGATTTTCTAGTCATGGAAATACTCTAACAAAATAAAATCTCGGGTAATAGAGAGTGGCAAGTATCAGGAGAGTTTTCTCAGAGGAGGTCAACTTTAACCTTTGACCTGAACAACAAAGGCATTCTATGGGGTCCTTTCCAGGCAGAAGAAATAGCTTCTGCAGAGGCTCCGAGGGAAGAACAAGAATGTTCTCATAAAGGAAGAGAGAGAAATGGGCCAGAGAGAAAAGGTTACGTGGAGAATTTGAAGACATGGATTTTGAGGAGTAGGTGTTTGTGTTCTTTTCTGCTACTTTTTAAATTATTTTTAATTATGAAAAAGTAAAAATACAAATTAAAAACTGCAGGAAAAAAAATTAAGAATCAGCTTCAGTGATCTCCCCAGGGATGACAGCTAGAACCATTTGGAGGATGTTACCTTCTAGATGAGTGGTTTCCAGAGTGTGATCCCTGGACTAGTAGCAACAATATCACCGAGAAAGTTGTTCTGCAGATATTTGGCCTCACTTTGGACCCACTGAATCAGAAACTCTGGGGGTGAAGCTTTGCACTCTGTGTATTAAAAATCCCTCCAAGTGATTCTGTGCCCGCTGAAATTTGAGAAGCACGGTGATTGTTTACCATCAGGGCTCCATTGGGTTGCTCACTGAATAAGTAAGCTGGGAGAAGTCAGGACTTTAAAAAAAAAAAAAACAACATACAAAAACAAAACTCCCCGAGTGACATCGCACATTCAATTTCTAGTAGACTGGTTGTAAGACAGGATCTATGCAAGGCCACAGGCAAGAGTCACAGCAAGCTGGTGGAACACACAAGGCAGATGAGATCCAACAAAAAAAAACCCAGATATAGGTATGAGAGACCCTCATGCAGTTGAACAGCAGGCAGTGAACTCAGGAAAGCTTGTCATTGATAACTGGGTCCAACTGTGGGATGCTGTTCATGCAAATCTCTGAGAAGGACACTAAAAAGGCAAAATATCACCCCACAATGTGAATGCTCTGAGAAGCAGCAATCTTTCATATCAGTACTCAGAAGCATAGAAAATGCAACAGCTGGATTATTGGAGTCACAATATTCCAGCCATGGGCTGGACCAGCAGCAAAGCCACTGGTGGTCCCTTTAGTGTTGGACAGAATGTCTCCCCTTCTTCTTGCTTTACCTCAGAACTGATTGTCGCATGCTATGAGCTCTGAGGCAAGGTGTTCCTTTTCTATCCTAAATGATCAGCTCTCTCTGATGGTCACTGTGTAACTACACTCACCTCTTGACTGCTTGGCTCAATCATCACTGCTAAAGCTGGAAGCAGTCTATGAGGTCCCTCAGGAGCCCCTCCTGGCTGGAAGGTCATCAACACCAGGAAGTCAACAGACTAAACAAAGGCTACTCTGGCTAGTCTTCATGGAGTGACATGAGTTAGAGTTTAGACATTTGGTTCATAGGTGATTTCTCTGGACACTCACTCAGTCAGTATGTTTTCACTAGAATTGTCCATCACTCTGACCGTCTCCTGATCAGCTTTGAATCTGAAAATTAGAAAGCATAAAGAGGGTAATGACAGACATGTAGGCTATTGAAATAAAAGGAAATGGCTGGCTGTCAAAGGGACGTGAAGAAGTGAAAACTGTGAAATTCAAGCTACAAAGTTCTAAGGCCATATAATGTCAGAGAAGAAACCCATGACATTCAATAGAGGAACTGTGTGATAATGGTATTTGAAAGATAGAGAAGAGGGCAGAGTATGATCCATCTTCAGTGAGTGAAACATATGCAAAATAGCAGTATGAGAGCATTGGTAGACTCTCTTTCCAACAAAGCAACCATTCAACTGGAGAATGTCATATAAAACAATTATTAAAGTCTCTGAGGATTGTCCTAAGGGCATAAATGAAAAATATTTGTTCATGAAAATCTACTAAATCTCAATAATAACAGTGAGAGTTTGTGGCATATAAGTCACAACCAGCTCTCATCCGTCAGCTCAGTATAATAGTAACTCTACTCCAGGTGGGTATTGCCAAGAAGATATGGGTCTCCTCAAGATCTCAGTCTAAGATTACAGCTTCACCCCAAAATGAGGAAGTTGTCAGCAAATTTTATTTCCTTCCTAGCTTCCTTCCACAGGAGTTCTGATCCAGGCAGCCATGCCAAAGGGTACTGAGTCTCCTTTCTCCCACTGAATCCTCACTCATAGGGCCAAGGATACAGTGCCCTGATCCCCCTGCCTCAGATGACTTTTAGAAGAAAGGCCCATGCCAGGAGGAACAAGACGATAAGGCCTTTTGCTCATAGAACAGGGATGTCTCTGAGGGAAAAGAGGGCTACTATCCTTAGCCTTTGCTCTGGTTTAGTAACACAGACCTTCTGTCTAGTAGGAGAAGCAGATTTTTTTTTAATTTTTTATTTATTTATGATAGTCACACACAGAGAGAGAGAGAGACAGAGACAGAGACATAGGCAGAGGGAGAAGCAGGCTCCATGCACTGGGAGCCCGACGTGGGATTCAGTCCCGGGTCTCCAGGATTGTGCCCTGGGCCAAAGGCAGGCGCCAAACCGCTGCGCCACCCAGGGATCTGAGAAGCAGGTTTTAAGAACACAGAGGTCCTCATCTCTCCCTAAAACAATTAACTTCATTTATAACATAGTTTAGGAAGAGCATGCCTAAGGACATTGTTTTAAAATAAAAAATGGAGGGACACCTGGGTGGCTCAGTAGTTGACCATCTACCTTTGGCTCAGGTAGTGATCCCGAGGTCGTGGGACCACATAGGGAGCCTGTTTCTCCCTCTGCCCATGTCTCTTCCTCTCTCTGTGTGTCTTTCATGAATACAAAATTTAATCTAAAAAAAAAACAATGGAGATCTTAATGGTAAGAAAACGCTGGTAGCTCCATGATGCTAGTAGCAGCAAGGAAAATGGTATACCAGCTAGCCATTCAACAGAGAGAACTGAGGAAAGAGATGGCCAAGAAGTGCCCTTCTGGAGTCAGAGTGAGACCCAAAGACTAGGAACACCCTACCTCTGAAAAGAAACAGGACTTTAATCAGATCAGACCATGGAACAATTTATACTGAAGTATTGTCGAACTATACCAAGATAGTATCAAAGCAATAGAACTAACAATTAGCAGAAGTCAGCATCTAGGTTAGATACCAATAAATAAAGGCAGACCAGCCAGAAACTTAATGGGCATATCAGGGAAAGAAATTTAATGATGCCCAAATAAACCACTTCTGGCAATCAAGGAGACTGTCACATTCCCAAGAAAGAAAAGTCCTTTCAAACATCGTATTTGGATGATTGGATATCCAGTGCAAAAGAAAAAAAAAAAAAAAAAAAACTAGAACTCCACTGCATACCATGTTAAAAAATCAACTCAAAATGGTCAGAAGTTCAAATGTAAGAGTTAAAACTATAAAACTCTTAGAAGAAACTTTAGGAGTAAATCTTTATAACCTTGGGTTAGATACCTTGGGTATCTTCAAAATGACACCCAAAGCACAAGTAACAAAAGATAAAATAGATTGCTGGACCTCATCAACATTAAAAAGCTCTGTGCTTGAAAAGACATGAATAAAAGATGAAAAGACAACCTCAGAATGAAAGAGTTTGCAAATCTTATATTTGATAAGGGACTAATACCCAGAATATAAAATGCGCTCTTACAAATCAGTAATAGAAGATAAATAAACCAGTTAAAAATGGACAAAGGATCTGAATAGACACTTCTCTAGTGAAGATGTGCCAAAAAGCATATGAAAAGCTGCTCGACATAATTAATCACCGAAGAAATGCAAATCAAAATCATAATGTGATACCACTTTATACCACCACCACCTAGAATAGCTATAATCAAAGACACACAGTTACAAGTGTCGACTAGGAAGTAGACAAAAATGGAACTCTCTTATGTTAGTGGAAAAGTAAAATGATGCAGCTGGTTTTGAAAAATACTTTGGCAGTTCCTCAAACACTTAAACCTCTGGGGTAAGGACAATTCTTCCAAATGGCTGTCTGATCCTTGAATATTGGGGTAAGGGGTTTGCTGTTTTCCCACTTAGAGTTACCAGATGATCCAGCAATACTCCTCCTAAGTACATACCCTAGAGCAATGAAAGCATATGTCCACACAAATACTTGCACATGAATGTTAACAGCAGCAGTATTCATAATAGTCAAAATGTGGAAACAATTCCCGTGTCCATTAACTGCTAAATGAATAAATAAAATGTGATATGTATAAATATATATATAAAATGGAATATTATTTAGCTATAAACAGGAACGAAGTATTGATAGATGCTATACAGTAAGCGAATCTTAAGTACATTATGCTAAGGGAAAGAAACCCATCACAAAAACCATACTATCTATGATTAATGTACATAAATTGTCCAGAAAAGGCAGGTCAATGGACAGAAAGTAGTTTAGTGGCATACAGTACATGGTGGTTGGGAGGATTGGGAGCGAATGCTAATGAGTAGAACTGGCAGCAAAGGGTGGGAGAATGACAAAAATGTTCTAAAATTAAATTATGATGGTGGTTGCATAACTCAATGGACATACTAAATCATTAAACGTATATTTAAGTGGGTGAACTGCATGGAATGTGGCTTATATCTCAATAAAAGTGTTAAAAAATAAAGATGTGGAGATGGGTATTAGCTTTTAAAGAGATTTGAACTGAAAGAATGAAGACGGATTAGTTCTCTAGCTTTTTAGGCAAGCTGGCTTTAGAAAGTATAATTCCAATGAGGCAGCACAGATACGGGGCTTGAGAAATGGGTTCAAATCTCACTTCCAGGGCTGGTAGCTATTTTCTCTAAAATAAGTGATTTAACTTCTGTGAGTCTTTCTTTAGAGAAATTGGGGTCCATTTCACTGAGTTGTTAGAAGTATTAAAGTAATTCCCATGTCTAAAGTGTTTAGCATAATACCTGACAAATGGTAGTTTTTGGCAGCCACTAACTATTTAATAGTATCATTGTTATTATTATCAAGAGTTACAGGAACCGAACTGGAACATAAAAATCTTTTAGGCACCCAATGGCTATGTATATGCTCCAATCATCCAGTTTTTATTTCATGCTGAGTAATTTCATCTTAGACTACGAAGCAGAGGTGGATGTCATTTATTAAATTTTCAATATTTACAGACTCCTGTTAAAAAGAACCTCTGACTCTAATCTCCAAAGTGTTATTAGGAAACTACAAGAAAACACATTGGGATTTGCTTCTAGTCTTGTCATCAGCAGAAGGTGTTGGCAGCCAAAGGCCAGCTGTGCATCCAGTTGAACTTAGCAGTTGGATTCTGGTAGCTGATGGGGTAAGGACAACTCTTCCAAATGGCTGTCTGATCCTTGAATATTGGGGTAAGGGATTTCCTGTTTCCCAGTGAGAATATGGGAATGGAAAGCGGATCAGGGATCTGAACAAGAGTATCCAGTAGGAACCAGTGTCTTATCACGCACCTTGCCGTACAGATTCCCTTGTCCTTATTCTTAACACTGTCAAGGAACAACTAGAAGTGACAAACAATGTAGTAATTCTGTTTATGTTTCCTCCAAGAGGAATTATCTCAAGCAACAAACCCTTTCAGGATCAGCACCATATCTTAAATAATTCTGCCATTACCTAGAGCCACCTGTCCATGGGTGGCACACTGGGCACACCTTCGAGGTGATACTGATGATGCTGTCATTGACCATAGGCAGTCAATGCCTTCGCACTGCTTGTGTATTTGGTCATAACTTCTAATCCTGTCTGCTCATAATGGATGGGGTAGTGTGAGCCATCAGGAGCTAGGGGGTGGGGAGGGGTGGTCAGACCAGTGCTGGACAGAGGGCTGAAAAGGCTTCTCTGGGTGGGGAGGGTTAGGTGAGCCAAAGTTGACTTCCTAGGGCTGGGACTCACCCAGAACCTCAATAAGGAGGAGGGCAGAAACTTTGGCTTTAGCTTTAGCTTCTAACAGCTAAAAAGTTTTTCAAGAAGGATGTGTCCTTTGCGACTGTGAGAATGATTTTTTCCCAACTGCATTTGTCTGGGGATTGGAGGCCTGGAGAGAGGGGGACCCCTGAGCAGGAAGACTGCTGTTAGTCTCCCCCATGTGGAAGCAAACACACTTAAGGGAGGTGATGACTGATGAGCATTCTCTTGCTAACAGATGGCCTCCAGTCAGGTCACTTGGTGTGTTTTTACCTGATGGTGTTCTCGGTGTAGGTCAGGGACAGATTCTGGGAGTTCACATGCACATGCACACACACACACACACACACACACACACACACACTGGATATGATTCTTTGGGCTGTCTAATTTATTTTTACTTTAGGATTTGCCTGCTGGACTAGGTTAAACCATCTGTCACCTTAACGATGAGGACTGGGGGGCTGAAGTCTCAAGAGTGAGGGGCTAACCAGACTGTGATCTTTCACTCAGATCACATCCCCATAAAAACACATGGCTTCTCTTCCACCCTCAGATTCACAAATCACAGAGCATGAAGGTCATTCAATCCAATCCCTTCATCTTCCAGCTGACAAAACTTTAGCCCAGAGAAGGGAAGCATCTTGCCCACAGTTATAATGTGATTGGTGACAAGGCCATAAGAAGACCCTGGGTCTCCTGCCTTCAAACCCATCCCTTTACTGCTATGCCCCCACCGTCTCCCCACCCCATATGCATATGCTCCCTGGCATCCTTAGAGCAAAAGGAGTGCTCGTGGCAGCTTAATTAGCCATAAATACTCTGTTAATAAACTCACTCTGTTATGGGTTGTTTCAGTTAGAAGGAATTATTATTGCCACAACATAAATTTTCTGAAAAAGATATGGTCAGGTCACACAATGCAGCCTATTATGAGAACCAGAGTAATAAAACAGCCAGATAATTTATGTGTCTCTCTGGGTTCCTTGTGCTTATCTCAAAGAAATGAGCCAAGATGTTGAGACAAATGGAGAAGTAAATATGTGTGGCTGGAAATAGTATGTGCAATTTTTTTCAGTACCATTTTTGCAAAGGCACTTTTAAGATGAAGGCCTGATACCGCTAATGATGAGCACCACTTCACTGAGAAGTGGCTGACCATTCTCTATCCTCACTGAGGACAAAGGAAATGGGATTAACCACAACAGAAATCTTTTTTTTTTTTTTTTTTTTGCCTCATAATGAGGCAGGGTCACAAGAGTTTAGGGTCCAAAGGCATTTTGGGTTCATGTGAGTTGTGTGGCCCTCCTTCTGTGCTTGGTTGACAAACACACTCCTCACTGTGGTACAGAGGGCTGGGGAAGGCTGTGTGATCCCTCCTCCCAAGGGCATTTACCCTGACCAACTAGGGGATCCAGGGAACAAAAAGGCAGTCATCAGCCCCAACTTGGCCACTGTCCTGAGCCCAACTTCTTACCCAGTTGCTGCTGCTCACAGACATCTTCCTAGACCATGAGTTATTTTCAGGTTCAGGATTCCCCACATGCCTTTGTGATAGAGCAGAGGGCAAATGAAAGCCAGTCTCCTGAGGTGGCCCAATGCCCCCTTGCCAGACAGGAATGGGGGAAAGAAGTGGGTCTCTCACCAGTTACCTCAGGACCCAAATCACTGTGACTTGTGAAAGAAAAAAAAGAAAAAAGATTCTCTTCCTAAACAGAATTCCTCCAAAGTGCTGTATTTACCACAATTCAACAAGAACCTTCTCAATAAACTGAGTCTTCTTGACAAATCGAACTTCTGATCATCCACAGAGTTGAGGGTAGGAGCACAGTTCCAGAGATACCCCACCCACCTTCCCCCACCTGGTGACATCCCCCATACCCCCCACACACACACCTCCAAGGCACTGGGACTGGCTGGGCACAGATTGGTGAGACTGTGGCTGCTCCTGCTATGAGGTGACACTCATGTTTATCTTACTTTTAATGTACATCTTAGGTTTGTGATGGTATATAGCAGGAAAAATAGAAAGATAATTTGCTTTCCCTAAGAATGGCTAAGTTCGTGTTCTCTCCCACTACAATGAGAGACAATTATTCACCCTCACTCCCCCTTAAATGGGACGTGGGAAGAGGTGTCAGTGTGACTTCACCCTCTGAACCCACACCTCTGTTGGGTAGCACTTTGGTTGACCCATATTCTTGTTAGCATATGATTGCAAGCCTAGACTTCTCACAAAATACTCATTTTCAAAGATGTAGAACAATCAACACAATGACCACTAACACTATATTACACAGACTTAACCTTTCATACACTGTAGGATCCTCTGGTGCCCCAGGATCAGCTAGAGGCTTCCAGCTTTTATTAGTCCACAGTTTGCTTAGAAACTCCATGTACAGAAGAAAATAGGATGTTTCCCTCTGGTGGGATCCCAGGAAGAAACACTATTTAGCAAGAAAGGGTGAAGACCTTGCCTTATGTTAAGCAAAATCCATGCAAACTCTGAGCCACTGAACCAAAGAGAATGTTTTACCAGTGCTGATTTAGGTTCGGTATCAGAGTTTGAAGAGAATAGTCCAAGAAAAGCTGATATAATCAGCAGCTTGCGTCTTACAAGTGACAGCTTTATGTCTTTCCATAAGATGGGAGATGCATCTTCTTAAACCACACATTCACCATTAACACATGGCTAGACAGACTCCCTGGTTCTTGGTGCCTCCCACCCTCCCCCTTGTGTAGGGTTCAAGATACTCCCTGCTGAGAGGTGCTAGTTCTCTGCAAACCACCTGCATGCCAAGAGGCACAGCACACCTGAATGGCAGGATCTCTGCAAAGCTGCTGAGGCCACGAGGCTCTCCTGAGCACACTGAATTCCCCCAGACAGATCCAGAACAGAAGTCCTTTCAGAAGCCCCAGGCCTCACAGGATGTGGGGAGGCCTCCGCGATGGCAGGTGAGCCAGGAGCAGTCTGGGCCCTGCCCAGACTTCTATCATCATAGCCTCCCTCACTTGCTCCCCAGTGAATCCTTTCATGGTCCCCACTGATGGGTTGGGCCCTCCAGAGTGGGCGCCAGAAACTCTCTTTGGTGTTCATTTCCAGGAGTCCCCCTGGCTCTGTCCCTCCATCTGCCTGTCACATGCGATACTGTTATACACTCAGTGCATATTCCTACTTCTGTATTTCTGCCCAGTTTTCCTTAGATGATAAACTCCTAATCATCCTTCTGGGCCTGGATGGCCTTCCCTCACTGCCCGTCATCCCCTGTCCTTATTCTGCCTTGAACTGCTCTTTCAGCTATGTTCCTTTGGCGCTTTACACCATGCCTCCGGCACATTGCAGTTCCCTGGGAACGGTCTCTCCACTGAACTGTGGACATGGACTGCATCTCTGCTGCCCTGCCCCTAGGAAAGCCCCTGGCACATTCTAGGAGCTCAGTTAACAAAATGGAGTGTGTACTTCAATTAGCATTGCTAGATTCCCCTAAGCATTATCAGAGGAATACAAACATGCGAGGTTTGGCTAAATGTTCACATGGAGGAAGATGGCCTTGCCGAATATTGTTGGAGCACATCAGAGAGCACATACAGTAAGGCACAGATCAATGGCCTGAGGCCAAGAGGGGCCAGCAGCAGGGTAGCGAGCCACTAAGTGTCAATCCACTCTTGATGTCTTCTGGAAGCCTAACAGTAGGAAGTGTCCTGCAATGGTGGGGCAGGCTGATCCATTGCAGGGCAATCCTACCCAGACACTTGGAAGCTGGACAGTGCAGTTCACCTCACAGGGATGCCCAGAGACATGGGTCCTCAGCAGCATGCCCCACTCAGGCCCACACACGTTTGCATAAAATAAAATACAATGGACAAGCCCCAAGTCTGCTCTGACAGCGATTTTTGTACGCTACAATGCAAAATGCCAGCTGTAGTTTAAATGGTGTCCCCAAGTGCCTTGTTAATTCTGAGCTCTTAATGCTTCTACTTATGCAGCATCTTTAACTGAAGGTGTGCAGAGCCCTTTGTAAGCAGAATATTATCGCACTTCTTTCCTGCCTTCCCATGCAAGATCCCTGAAGGAAGGAAAGCTGCTGTCCAGGTGCCCCACCCTGCAGGGGGGACGGGAGGCCCAGATGAAGAGAGGTACCACAACCTTCCAAATGTCCCTAGCTTGGTAGAGAACTAGGCTTGGTCACCTCGGAGAGCAGGTTAGAGGAAGGAACCATTAACAGAGAGAGAAAGTAGAAGAGACGTTCACCTCAAAATTGACAAAACTTCGAATGCAAAACAAACTCACTAGCCAAAGAGACCTGGGTGCAGGGGGAAGCTTCTTCCAGAAGTATAGCATTCTGGATATCTGAGAGTGAGGACTATGTATTTTATGTATGGATGTACTGGCAATGGGCACTAAAAGTCACTGTGGCCTGTTGAAAGCTGCTTTGGGATATCACCACAGATGGAAATAAAAAGAGAAAGTCAGACTGTGCTAATGATGCCTTCTTATTACTCACAGGCCAGAACTGCAGGTCGTGATAAATGTCTTTGATTCCCCCCACCCTCCCGCCCACCTCTGCAAATGACTTCACTTTGAAACCTTAGCTCTGGCAACAATTACACACACACACACACACACACACAGAGTATGCACTTCCATGTGACCCTATTCAACAACAGAATTATCTTCTACCATCCTTACTAAATCCATCTGTGTTTCTCAACTCGTTTCTGGAAGACATCCGAACGACATTTACGGCCCTCCCGGCTGGTGAGAGAGCACGTTAAACCATCTCTTGACTGCCAGCTCTGGGACAAGTTCCATTGCTGTCTCTTTGTTCCTTCACTCACACACATACCAACATGTAGCTCCCATGCCCCCCTCTCTGCAGCCTCAACATCCACCTGAAAATACCCTTCTCTCCAGGACGAATAAAAGCTTCTCTCAATCCCCCATCGCTCTAGTTACTACCATCCTTTCCTCCTCTTGTTCAGAGGCAAATTCCTGCACTGCATCGTCAAATGGACTGGCCATTTCCTCATCTCCTGTTCCTCAACCCACATCACCTCTGCCCCCACCCCCCCTGAAGCTTCTCTAATCACAAGCTATCAGGGACCTTTGGGTCCAAAGCCAATGGTCCCTTTCCAGTTTTTCTCTTATGTGACATATAGGCCATTACATCCTTAATAGAACCTATGACACCACACTCACCTCTTTCACTGCCTCTGACCACCATGAGTGCCTCTATCTGCTCAGCCTCTTCTAACAAACCTTTGGATATTACTCATGGTTTCCAAGAATCTAGTACATGGCTGCCATCACAGTGTATGCTGGTGACCTGCCCATCTGCCCTCCAATCCAGCTCCCTCCAGGCACCAGACCCATGAGAAACTAGCCGCCTACTTGTCATTTCACTGACCATTTCTCAAGTTTGTTAAACTCTGCATTTTCAAAATGTCATTTGTCTATACTTTGCTCCAAATTTCTTTTCCTCAAAGATTTCGTCTCCGGAAATGCCACCAAGTACCCTCTCAGTAACTCAAGCCAATTTCCTGAGAGTCATAGTTAATTCCTTAGCCCTGGATCCGATCTGTACCAGTTATCAATTCAATGCCTCTCAGCTCCAAATCCATCCTTTATTTCCTGCTCAGCAAAGACAGAGCCATAAGCATTTCTTGGTTGCAACTGCTACACACATGTTCAGCTTTGTCAGTAGAGAACACTGGAGGGACACTGCAGGGAAACCAGGCTTCTCTTTCTGGTGCCGGTATACTTCTGTTTGCTTATTCTTTCCTGCCAGGTAGGGGTAGGGGCATCTAGTGGTACTCTGCCCTCACCTAACCCTGCCCTGATGTCCAGAGTGCCACAGTCCTTTGGCATGCTCACAACCTTGGTCCAGCCCAGCAACACTTCACCTCCTTCCTGGCAGGGACATCTCACTCCTGGGCCTCACATGACCCTGGCTGGCAAGCAATTTCCTAACACTTTTTCCATACCCCTACCACCTGCCTCAACCCACCTGGTCCCCAAAGAGGTGCTTCTCACCTCTTGGTTGTGACTATAAGCCTCTAGCCAACCTGCCAAAACCATAGGGGGCTGCTGCCTGCTTGCTTAGCAACTAGACACCTGTAACCCAGACAACCCCAAGCTTCTCTCCACACAGTGGGCTGTAAACACATCCTCTCCAATGAAGTCTGAACCCCAGCCTTGGGGAGGGTCCCCACTTCCAAGTTTCTACCTTCTTGGGTACTTTCTCTCATCCTCAGGGTATTTAGTTATATTTTAATCCTGTAGAGCTGCTCTCCTGTTATACTTAAGAAATCCTTACATCAAACTTTCCTAGTCCAAATTATCATGTGACTTCTATCTCTTGATTAGACCCTAACTGATACACTATCAAACCAAATTGCATTTACTCTATCATTCAAATTTCTATCGAATCTATATGCTCTTCAGTTTTTCTGCTTCTTCCCTTATTAAAACCACCATCATTTCCTGCTTGAATTCTGCAGTCATCTCTGTAATTGATTTCTCCTAACTAATCAAACTGACTCCTCCCCAATCTATTTTCATCCTCTTCAATTTACATATATTTACTATCTACCTACCTTCTAGAATTTCCCATTGCTCCAAAAGAGAGCCTCAAATCGTCCTGACAAAACTCTTCAGTTAAAACAAAAATCTGAACTTCCCCTGGCCACATTCCAACCTCAACTCAATATCTGCCCACATCGTGAAAATTGGTGATTTGTGCTTTCTCTCCTGCTTAATCAATCTTCTGGCTAGAATTGTACCATTCTAGAAAATGGTACATTTCTAGAAAAAAAAAAAAAGCTTTTGGGTTGTTTTGTTTTAATCCTGTATGATTTTTAAAAAATATATATCCCATTTCATTTACTTCCTCTTAATTATTTTTTATACCTTGGGATTATTCCATTTCTTTTTAGGATTTTTATCCATATATTTGAGAGAGAGAGAAAGGAAGGTGCCCCAGACTACTCAATTTCTATGTTAGCTTTAAATGACTATACAGCACATTTAAAGTATCATTATCCCCCTAAGTATTGCTTTAGCTATATTCCATGGCTTTTGATATGAAATACTTACATTGTTACAAAGTTCCAAATTTGGGGGAATATTCACAATAACATCTTTTGACCCATGAAATACTTAGAGGTGTGATTTTTAGTTTATCAGATTTTGCTGTTGTTCTTTGCTTAGGCATTTTTGCCTTTTAACTACTGACATCTAATTTTAATCTATTGTGGTTAAAAAACATGGCCTATTTGATAATGATTCATTGATACATGCTGAGATTTCAATCTTTATACATTTCTGAAGTGGCTACAAATAATGACTATTTCTCTTTGTGTTTCATGCAGTTATTTCTATGTATCTGTTATATTAAGCTTATTCAATTAATTTAAATCATAAATTATGGCAGAGGTATATGAAAACCTCCCACAATTATTATGTTTATAAATATTTATGCAAAATTTTAATAAGTCCTATTTTATCTCTTTGCTGCTGTTTTTCATATATACACATTTTTCATTGCTTTATCTTCCTGATGAATATTTTTTTAATCATTGAATAATTATGCTTTTTATTCCTATTAGTGCTTTCTGGCTTACCAGTATTTTTAATTTAACATTAGTATTGCTTTAGTTTTCCATTTTTACTTTTATTCTAGGTTTTAGATTTAAGTGAACCTCTAGTAAATAGAAAAAAAAAAGTGGGAAATATCAGAAAGGGAGACAGAACATGAGAAACTCCTAACTCTGGGAAAAGAACTAGGGGTGGTGGAAGGGGAGGTGGGCGGGGGGTGGGGGTGACTGGGTGATGGGCACTGAGGTGGGCACTTGACAGGATGAGCACTGGGTGATATTCTATATATTGGCAAACTGAACACCAATAAAAAATAAATTTATAAAAAAAAGAAAACAGCTGGATTTTTAAAATCTAATTTAAAAAAGTTACCTCTTAAAAAAAATACAAAAATAAAAAAATAAAAAAGTTACCTCTTAACTAAAAGATTAATTTTATTTATTATAAACATTGACTCATGTTTACATTCTATTTTTTCAACTTTAAATACCATATATTTTCCTTCATTTTTCCTTTCCTACTTGCCATTATATTTATCCAGACATAGTTCACCCTCCTCCTTTCTTCTCTAATAACACAGAATTATATATTCTACTTCTATTATTTTTATCAGCTACCACTATGTTTTAGTGTGCATACTAGACTTTACAAAATATAAAGTTAAATTTTTTAACTTCCTCTGGGATGACACCAAGAAGTTTAGAGTGTTCTTGTCCCAATACATCTCCTCCTCCCACCTGCCAACTTATTTTATGGTCTAGAGTTTGGTGCTACCTTTATTTTAATCCCCAATATTAGCCATTTTAAAAATGCCAGCAGTTGTACTGTTTTTTTCATGATAGTTTATTGAGGGACCTTCCTTCTGATTTTAAAACTTCCTTCTTGCTGAAGAATATTCTTCAGGTATTTCATTAGGTTTTGCAAAATCCATTGAATCTTCTGCATTGGCCATCATGTCCTCTGTGAATAAAGAGAGTTTTGGTATTAGAATAAAGTTGCCCTAATAGAATGGATTGAGAGGTATCTGTCCCACTTCAATTTTCTGGAATAATGTCTGCAGAATTGGTATTATTTCTTCCTTAAATGTTTGGAAGAATCACTAATGAAGAGGGGCTGGAGTTTTCTTTGTGGCAAGGTTTCAAAAACAGATTTTTTTTTTAATGTACATTCAGGTTATTGCCACTTGAGTGAGCTTAGTAGTTTTTATTTTTCAAGGAATTTCTTCATTTCATATAACTCCTTGGTTTCTTGGTGTAAAGTTCACAATATTCCTGTTATATTTTCAATATCTGTGGAATCTATACTGATGTCACCTCTCTCATTCCTAATATTGGTAATTTGTGTCCTTTTTCCTAAGTCTGAAATAAGGTTTATCAATTTTGTTAATCTTCTCAAAAAATAGCTTTTCATTTCATTAATTTTCTCTATTTTACTTTTGTTTTATATTTTATTGATTTCTGCTTTGATCTGTATTGTTTTCTTTTGTTGACTTGATTTGGGTTTAATTTGTTTTTCTTTCTCTAATTTCTTAAAAGTGATGTCATTTTTTTTTTTTTTTTTTTTTTTTTTTTTTTTTTTTTTTTTTTTTTTTTGTTTTTTTTTTTGTTTTGTTTTGTTTTTTTTTGTTTTTTTTTTTTTTATTGGTGTTCAATTTACTAACATACAGAATAACACCCAGTGCCCGTCACCCATTCACTCCCACCCCCCGCCCTCCTCCCCTTCTACCACCCCTAGTTCGTTTCCCAGAGTTAGCAGTCTTTACGTTCTGTCTCCCTTTCTGATATTTCCCACACATTTCTTCTCCCTTCCCTTATTTTCCCTTTCACTATTATTTATATTCCCCAAATGAATGAGAACATATAATGTTTGTCCTTCTCCGACTGACTTACTTCACTCAGCATAATACCCTCCAGTTCCATCCACGTTGAAGCAAATGGTGGGTATTTGTCATTTCTAATAGCTGAGTAATATTCCATTGTATACATATGTCATTGATTTGAGACCTTTTCTATCATAGATTCACAACGCTATAAATTTCCTCCTAGGTACTGCACTTAGTGGAGTCCTACAAATTTTGATACATACTATTTTCTTTTTATTCAGTTAAAAGTACTTTATACCTTCACTGCAGATTTCTTTCTTTTTGACCATGGTTTATTTAGAAGTGTTTTTAGTCAGTTCCCAAATATTTGAGGACTTTCCAGAGATTTTTCAATTGATTTCTAATTTAATATATTGTGGTTAAGGAACATACCTTGTATAACTTGAATGATCTTAAGTTTATGGACACTTAATTTATGTCCAAAATATGGTCTAACTTGGTACATATCTTGAGTGCTCTTGAAGAGAATATATATTCCACTGTTGTAGGAAGGAATGTTCATTATATGTGGACAGTGTTGTTCAAATCTTCTATATCTTTATGGATTTTCTATCTACATAGTCTATCAGTTAACTAAAAAAGAGGCATTGAAATTTCTGACTATAACTGTTGCTTTGTCTGTTTCTCTTTGAAGTTCTCCCAGCTTTTGCTTCATGTGTACTGAAGCTCTCATATTATATAGATTTAAACTTAAGATTATTATGTCCTGGGCAGCTGGGGTGGCTCAGCAGTTTAATGCCACCTTCAGCCCAGGATGTGA
Organism: Canis lupus familiaris; assembly: GCF_011100685.1. Classification (NCBI taxonomy): domain Eukaryota; kingdom Metazoa; phylum Chordata; class Mammalia; order Carnivora; family Canidae; genus Canis; species Canis lupus. The sequence continues at coordinate 3,376,213 of NC_049249.1, forward strand.
TCCTGGAGACCCGGGATCAAGTCCCACTTCAGGCTCCCTGCATGGGGCCTGCTGCCCTGCCTGTGTCTGTGTCCCTCTCTCTGTGTGTCTCTCATGAATAAATAAATAAAATCTTTTTTAAAAAGAAAGATTATTATGTCCTCTTGATAAGTTGATCCCTTTTTTATTTTGAAATGACTTTCTTATCTCTGGCAATATTTGTTGCTCTGAAATCTATTTTGTCTTGTTAAAATAGTCACTCCAACTTTATTAAATTAGTGTTAGGATAGTATTTTTTACATTTTTACAATTTTCATTTATTTATATTTTTATATTTAAAGTTGGTTTCATTTAAGCAGCATACAGTCTTTTTTTTATAGCCCAATGTCTTTTTTTTAGATATTAACCCATTAATATTTAATGTGGTCATTGATTTGGTTAGTTTAAAACTATCATGTTGCCATTTTGTTCTATTTTTCCCTTCTGATCTTTGTTACACTTTTTTTTCTGCCTTTGGATTAATTGAACATTTTTATGATTTCATTTTATCTTCCTTATTAGCCTACCGCCACTCTTTTTCTTTTGCTACTTTGTTTCTTTATGGTTTTTAACATATATCAACAAGGGTCTTATAAATTTATAAGAATATTAACAGTGCACTTCCATTCTTGCCATTCCATTTTTTGTATATTCTACTATCATTCAGTTTACTTTTTTAAATGTCTGCATTGAAATGTAATTCATATACCATATAATTCAATCATTTAAACTGCACAATTATGGGTTTTTGTATATTCACAGATAAGTGCAACCACAACAATGAATTTTAGAATGTTTTCATCACCCCAAAAGAAAAAGAAAAGAAACCCCTACACCCTTTAGCAATCACCTAGTTACTCCCTTCCCTCACCTTCAACCCTAAGTAACCAACCTAAAGTAACCCTAAACTACCTCTTGTATCTGTAGATTTTCCTGTACTAGACATCTCATATGATCAGAACCATATAATTTATGGTCTTTTGTGACTATCTTCCTTCATTTGGCATAATGTTTTCAAGGCTCATTCATGTTGTGGTATGCAACAGTACTTCATTCATTTTATAGTCAAACAATATTCTACTGCATAAACATACTTCATTTTGTTCATCAGTTAAGAAGTTGATAGATATTTGAGTTGTTTTCAATTTTGGGCTATTATGATTGTGCTGCTATAAATATTTGTGTGCAAGTTTTTGTGTGGAAATGTTTTTTTTTTTTTTGTCTTGACTTTATACCAAGGAGTGGAATTGGTGGGTCATTTGATAATTCTATTTTAATTATTTGAATCACTACCTGTTTTCCAAAGTTGCCATGTCACTTTAGATTCCTGCTAGCCTATGTCTTATTTCCAAAGAATTGTCAGTAAAGGATCATCAATCTTCCCCATTGATATGTTCTCCCTGATATGGCATTTTCTGTCTAACCAAGGCAAGGATCCCAGATAACATCTTATTCAGATGCAGTTTCTGTCGACCAACATAGTTGTCATAATTTGTACTTCAACTTAAACAAGTGTTTGTTTTTCTTTTTCTGTTTTTCCCCCTGATGAGGAGGTATAGTAGAGGGAGAGTGGGAGGAATCAAGTACTTATAGAAGCCTAATCAAGTATAAGGCATCAAGTACTTATAGAAGCCTAATGTATAAAAACATAAGTGTAAAAGTAAAGACACAGCCAGAGCGATTAGGCAAGAAAATAAATAAAAGACATCCAAATTGGAAAGGAAGAAGTAAAATTATCTCGGTTCACAGATGATATGATCTCATATGTAGAAAAACCACAAAGACTTCATGAAAAGACAGAACTAATAAATGAATTAAGCAATGTAACATAATACAAATTCAACAGACAAAAATCAGCTATGATTCCATACACTAACAACGAACAATCTGAAAAGGAAATTAAGAAAACAATTTTGTTTAAAAGAGTACCAAAAAAAAAAAAACAAACCCTTGGGAATTAACATGACCAAGGATATAAAAAACTTGTACAACGAAAGCTATAAAGCATTTCTGAGAGAAATTAAAGAAGACAAATAAATGCAGACATCTCATGCTCACGTTTTGGAAGACTTAATCTTGCTAACATGTCAATATCAAAAGCAATCTCCAGATTCAACACAATCCCTGTCAAAATTTCATTGATATTTTTTGTAGAAATAGAAAAATTCATCCTAAAATTCATATGGAATCTCCAGGGATCCTGAATAGCCAAAATAATCCTGAAAAAAGAGGAAAAACCTGGAAGACTCATACTTCCTGATGAAAACTTACTACAAAGCTAATCAAAAGTAATCAAGGCAATGTGGTAAAGACAAAAATATGTACCAGTAGAATAGACAAGAAAGTCTAGAAATAAACCCTCACATTACAGTCCAATTATTTTTAACAAGAGTGCCAAGATGATTCAGTGGAGAAAGAGTCTTTTCTACAAACAGCAGTGGGAAAACTGGATATCCACCTGCAAAATTTTAAAAAATGAAGATGGACATTACATAATATTATATACAAAAATTGACTCAAAATGATCTATAGTCTACATGTAAGACTTAAAAGTTAGCTATACAACTCTTAGAAGAAAATATAGCACAAAGCTTGATAACCATTGTCTTTGGCAATGAGTTCTTGAATATGACACTAAAGGCACTAGCAACAACAAAAAAAGATAGAAAAATTGGGCTTTATAAAAAATTTAAATTTTTTATGCATCAAAAAATACTATCACAAATGAGTAAAAAAGCATCTCACTGAATGAGAGGAAATATTCACAAATCATATATCTGATAAAGGGTTAATATCCAGAATAGATGACTCTTACAACTCAGCAATAATAAAACAACCTGATTGAAAAAAATGAAGAAAGGACTTGAATAGATATTTCCCCCCCAAAAAAGATGTGCAACAAATGGCCAGAAAGAACATGAAAAGATGCTCAACATCACCAATCATCAGGGAAATGCAAATCAAAACCATATTAAGATACCATTTCAGGCAGCTCCAGTGGCCCAGCAGTTTAGTGCTGCCTTCGGCCCGGGGGGCGCAATCCTGGAGACCGGATCAAGTCCTGTGTCGGGCTCCTTGCATGGAGCCTGCTTCTCCATCTCCTTGTCTCTGCTTCTCTCTCTCTCTGCCTCTCATGAATAAAGAAATAAAATCTTTAAAAAAAAAATACCATTTCACACCATTAGGCTGACAGCTATCCAAAAAAAAAAAAAAGGAGAGAGAGAGAGAAAAGTGTTGATAAGGAGATAAGGATATACAGAAATTGAAACACTTGTGTGCTATTACTGGGAATATAAAAGTGTATATATAGCCCCTAATGAAAATAGTATGATGGCTCCTCAAAAAATTAAAAATACAATTACTAAATGATCCAGCAATTCTACTTCTCAGTGTATACCCAAAAGAACTAAAAGCAAGATCTTCAAGAAATCTTGATACACTCATGTTCATAGGGCTATTGTTTTCAATAGCTAAAATGTGGAAGCAAACCAAATGTCCATTGATGGGTAAACGGACAAACAAAATGTGGGATATGGAATATTATTCAGCCCTCAAAAGGAAGGAAATTCTGACAACTGCTACAACATGGATGATCCTGGAAAACATTATGCCAAGTGAAATAAGCCAATTACAAGAAGACAAATACTGTATGATTCCACTTACATGAGTACAGTGTAAGCCTTGACAGTTGGCTTTTCTCTTTTGTAATAAAAGTATCTGACTTAAGTTTTGCATGCCTAAGCATCTACTCCAAAAATGGCTATCTCAAATAAATACACTGCCAGCCACATGACCAGATAAAGATCCAGCCTCCACCCTAGACTCCTTCGTTTTAGAGAGCTGGTTGCTTCTGAGATAACTGACCATTTGGGCCACTGTTTTTTCTCTACCCACACTTTAAATTCCCACTCTTATTTCTTAAGTTCATCAATAAAGAATGAGTCTGAAAAACCCTAGGCCTTCACTATCAACCCCAATAAAAGCAGAACCCCTGTCACACACTGGCATGCTCTCTCTCTCTCACTCTCTCTGTACCTGGGACCTCACTGTGGACCAGGTGTGCCGTATGCTTTCCAGGACTTGTGAGTAATAAACATTTTTCCTTCAGAGTTTTCTGACCATTATTGCTGAAGGACATCTTGCAATTATAAAGGAACTACAAGGGCTGGTCCAGCCACAACATTGGTTCTTGATAAGCTGAGGCCAGCACAAAACCATGAGGAAGATAGAGTAGTCACGTTCATAGGAAGAAAATAGAAGAATGGTTGCTAGGCCTAGCAGGAGGGAGAAGTGAGAGATTATTAGTTAAAATGTTCAGAGTTTTAGTTCTGAAAGATGAAAAAATTCTAGAGATGGATAGTGCTGATGGTTGTACAATAGTGTGAATGTGCTTAATGTCATGAACTGTGCACTTAAAAATAGTTAAGATAGTAAATTTCATGTTATGTATATTTTACCACAATTAAACTGAGAAAAAATTAAAAACATTCTTTAATCAGATATGTTTGTCTGGGTCAGTTAGGTCTCTTGGCCTCACTCTACATACTAGAGCTCAGGTCATGGGCCCAGGCTCCCTACTGGTCATTCGTGAGTATAAGTAGGGTTTGTTCTCCTTTCTTTTGTACACTGGAAATTTGCTAAGAAAGTAGATCTTAAGTGTTCTCACCACACACACACACACACACACACATACACACACATGGTAACTGTGAGGTTATATATGTGTTAAATTAACTTGCTTGTGGTAATCATTTTGAGATGATAGATGATAGATGATAGATTAGATAGATAGATAGATAGATAGATAGATAGATGATAGATAGAGATATGTGATATATATACATATAAAATCATCACATCGAGGGGCTCCTGGATGGCTCAGTCAGTTAAGCATCTGACTCTTGGTTTTGGCTCAGGTCATGACCTCAGGGCCCTGAGATCAAGCCCCACATGGGGCTCCATGCTCAGTGCAGAGTCTACTTGTCCTTCTCCCTCTGCTCCCCTCCCTGCACTCTCTCTCATTCTCTCAAATAAATAAATCTCTTTTAAAAAATCATCAAATTGTCCACCTTTAAATAAAATCATCTTGTATAAACTAAATATATATAATTTTAACCAATCATACTTCAATAAAACTGGAAAATTTTTAATAAGTTTTATTAGATTGAATATTCTTTTTAAAAAAGCAACCCTGTCTGTCCCTCAGTGCTCTAGTGAGTACCTAGAGGGAAATGGCAACCATGCTGAGCAACTCTGAAGAACTGGAGGCCTAAACAGGCAGAATGAATGACTGAGACACGTCAGCTCTTCTCAGTTCCAGAGGAAGGAACTAATCACCCACATCATCGTGGAGCATGAGTCGATTTGGCCCAGGAAATACCTAAAATTTCTAAGCATGTATTCATGTATTCAACAAATATTTATTGACTACTCTGTTAGGCAGTCTCCCAATCACTAAGTGCAGCGATCTTGCCTATTAATCTTTGCTTGTGATAGGTGTCACATCCCATGACATTCTGAGGAAAATAATGTATTAAGGGGACTTCTCCTTGTCCAGGACCACTGAATTGGGTTGGTCCTGTCTCTGGGGCATTAGACATTTGAGACAAGTATGTCCAGGCAGGAGGAGGCAAGGGTCCAAAGGGGGGCCTCTGGTATTTCAGAAGGGAGTGAAATAGAAGCTTGTATAAAGGATAGTATGGTATCCAGAAACTTCCTGGCTCTCCTTTGTCACGCACCCACAGGCCAGTGCTCCTTTGGACTCTGACCTGGTCTTCTCCTTCTCACCCCCAAACTCTCTCTAGACAGACTCTTCAGCATCCCTAGCATTGTATACACCTGTCTGTCTGCTGATTGCTCCCACCCTCAGGCCCAGTCTCTAAGCTGGAAGCTACCTGCAGTACATTTGGTCAATGTCTCACAAAGATACAGACTCAGCCTTTGCAGAGTGGGACTCATTCACCTTGCTCTCACTGTAAACCTGCTCCTCCTAGGGGATGTTATCTCAGGGATAGGGCCCTCCACACAGGCCCCCAAGCAGGCACCAGGTCACCATTCCCCACACCCCTTACCTAGTCTCAATTTCCAGGTCCTAGGCCTAAAAATGTGGAATCTGTCTACCACCCATCACTCCCCTGGATTCAGGCCACCTTATTCTGTAAATTGCAAATGCTAATTTTCAGAAACCCAGGGATCCACTTTTCTTGACTCCCTTCATTCCCCACCCCCTTCCCAATGTGGGATCTGCCCTTTACTCTGCAGTTAGAGTGGGGATGGGATTGAGTCACTTTAGCCCTTTGGATAGCTTCTACCTCCAGATTTGGCCCCAAGGATGGAACGCAGCTTCAGCTACTCTCTCCAGGATTCAGACTCTGTCTTGTCTCCTCATATTCCCCAAGCAATCCCCATTCTCCAGGCTGGTAGGACCCCCTCAGAAGCACCTCGTCCAGCCTTCAATCAGCTCTGCTTGCTCTGCCAGGAGTGCTCAGTGGTGGCCATGCTCACATGTCTATTTCCACTCATCCTTGAGACACACTTCAACCCTCACCCCTGAGCACCCACATGGCCTAGGTACCACTTCTGTCCCCTATGTGTAACCTGCACTCCCTCCTCTAAAACTCATAGCCTACATTGGCTCTGTCTGGATCACAGTCATCTTCCCAGTGGGCTCCACAAACCTCTGATAACCATAACCTCCAGCAAAGTCACACAGTTTAAAAGCATCAGCATCACATAGAAGACTGTTATTCCTAAAAATAATCAGGAGATTATAAAAGCTACAGAATGTTTGGAAATGAAGACGAATGAAGGCCCAGGCCATGCCACATGCTGGCATAAACATGTGGAAGCTAAATGAAAACTCGGGCCTGATGACTCGAGGCTAGACCGTGAACTCTCAGAAGAGACAGGTGGGTTCTTAGCATCCTGCTTATTAATTCAATGGGAATCAACTGGCAAGACATAATTCCAAGTTGATCTGTTCTTGCTTACCCCCAATACTCACAGAAGAGCAAATGACCATGGGAAGTCAGCAGACAGGGGTCTCTCAGGAAGCTGTGACTGCACATCAGTTGTCACCTGCCCAGCTCTTTTCAAAGATCACACAAGAGGCACCCACCATCAGAGATTCTGATAGGTCTAGGGTGAGGATGGTGTAAGATAAGCTACATAATTTGCAGGTCCAGTGCAAAATTCAAATCCTAGGCTCCTTGTTCAAAAATTATTAAGAATCTCAAGATGATGACAGCAGAACATTAAGCCAAGTGTGGGGCCCTTTTGAGTACAGGCCCACAACATGCATTCTAGAGATGATGGGCCACAGTGACACAGCTGATCTCCCCTGATACCCACAAACCTTAGCTCTGTGTCATGAAACACCTCCCTGTGCAGGGCCTGGAGCCGAGCAGCTGAGACTTCATGGCACTGCAGGGCATTCAGAAAGAAGGTCCCCTTCCTCTTTCTACTACATACACTGCCGTCTTGTTTTATTCTTTTTTGTTTTTAAGCTATTTGTTTAGGGAGCTCTAGAGATTTCTGACATGGTCTTTTAGAATTACTTTTCTCATTACATGCTTTCTGCAAATAAATAAATAGAGTCCTGACCAGTCAAAACCTATTGTGTATTACAGTGATTTTATTAACTCAAGTGCTATTTTATAATTAGTTGATACTCCATTTTCTGAGTATTACTATTAGAGTATTAATAATAAAAGGAAGGAAAGTCTTGTTTTATAAATTAGAAAAAAAAAGAATTACCACTCCCTCTAAAAAGACCAAGTCCACCAGTTGTCCATGGGATTCAAAGGCCAGAAAAAGTATGCTAACTTGTCTCATGAGGGGAAATTGTACATTTTTATAGTGATCTAGTCTCTGAGGAAAGATGAGAGAGAAATGTAGACCTAATGTTAATTCCTCTGGTCAAAAAGCTGATAGTCTAATAAGCGCAGTGCTGTAAGCACACAAAGAGATATGAAGTAAATTGGCCACTACTCCACCAACAGACTGAGAGGATGACACCAGCCTGAATGAGTCACATGCACTGCTCAACTTCAGAATCCAGCCATCCTCAAGTTCAAGGAAACATTTTGGTCAGGGAAAGTGAGGTTGACATGATGACAAGTCTTATCCAAAGCCCATTTGTGGGGATAGAGTCTGGAACACGGGCTCAAGCCCAGCATTGGCCTGCACAGCTTCCGTTCAATCTGCTTCCTGTCCAGATGTCTCCTAGGCTGAGACTCTGAAACAGGCCTGCTTCACATTCACTCATGACCCCACCCCCAAAACATTTATGGAACTGTAATCTGTGCCAGACACTCTTGAAGCACTTGGTTGTTTTATTCAAATGGTGCAGTAACCTTGTGAGCTAGATAACATCATTACTCCCACCCCACAGACGAAGATGTGGGATTTGGAGCAGTAAAGGGATTTTTCAAGGGTGTTATAGCCACAGGACTGAGCTGGAATATAAGAATGGATGGCACCAGATTCAGGAAGAAGACAGATTGCAAAGTGGGGTTCCAATAGAGTTCCTGGAACAGGAGAAAATGAACATAGGGATGCAATGATATGAAGGGAGTGGGCTCACTAGAGCCAGGCTCAGGACTGATGCTGTACTGTGCTACCTCACTTAATCCTCACAATGGCTCTGTTGGTAAGTACCAGTTTCCCCATTGGAAACTGAGGTGTAAGCATTAAATAAGAAAGATTAAGTAACATTCTGGCATAGCCACACCCTTGAGCCAAGGTCTGGTTGTGAGACTCAACTGGCTGACCAGATGGAGATAAAGGAAGACAAGTGGTAAAATGTGGAAGGACTCAGCTGCTCACCTGAGCTGCTCCCAGTCCAGCAGAAGGGTGGTCTCAGGGAGGAATGCAAGCCCTGCCAGGGAAGCCCTGAGGCCAGGGCCTGAACATGTCAAAGGTCAGGAAAGCTCACCTAGAAAGACCGAACCCTAGCCCAGGACAGGATGGCAATGGGCAGGGGGAGATACAGAGAGTCACCCTGTAGAATAGTGTCAGGGGACTGGGCACACGCCAGCTTTGGTGGAAGGAACTAGAGGGAGACAGAACTCAGACTGGAAACACTGAAGACAGATCCAGACCCGTCTTCAATGGGTGGAGAATTTTCATCTGGGGGCACCACCCCACATCTCCTCTTGGCCAGGCAGGAAAGGGAAGGTGTCAGTGAAGGCACTCTGACACCTGCCTTTCTTCTCTAAATCTGGCACATGAACCCCTCCAGCTTTGGTGGTTTTAGTGACTTGGCTGTGGGCAGTCTTCCTCCTCGGAGTGCCCAGTGCTTTTACAATGGGCATGTTGACCTCTTTCCATTTAAGACTTTTGGAAATTATACTCAAAAACTACATGCAAGCAGCACATTTTATCCCTCATCTCTTAAAAATCAGATTATTTTCATGCTTCCTCTGTTCCAAAATCCTTCTGTGGTCTCCAGGGGTCTCTAGGTGAGGGGAACAGAACACACCTCCAGGTGAGTTCTGTGCCGGTGTGTGGCAGCTGAGCCCCCACTCCCTCACTCTAGAGGGGTAGGAAGAGGAGAGAGTGCTGATGCCACACACAGCATCTGCTCAGGGTTACCCTCAGGTTAGTTCTCTGGGTCAGAGTTCAAGTACACACCCTTTATTTTCTGGAAGGGTTTGGCTGCCCTGAAAATGACATGCCCTCCTCAAAAAAAATTGTTACTTATGGAATCCACACCAAACTTTGTGCTGGTCACTAATGTCCATCAACATCTATTTGAGAAGGCCAGCTTTTTGCTCCCTTTGGAGAAGCAGCAAAGCAAGATGATGCCAGGAGTTTGGTTTGGAATGGGAAGTATTCATGGCAGCTTCATTTGGAGAACAGATCAGTGATGTGCGTTCCATAGGTCCTGAGGTTGGTTTAGTTTAGCCAGAGCCCAATAATGTGCCCTGAATCTTCTTTTAATTGATAGAAAAGACTAAGAAAACTCTTCAGAACGGCTGAGATCAGTGTCCATTACCCATGCTCCCTCCCAGGTCTGGCTTAGGTGGGCCTGGAGCCTGGCATGGAGTAATGAATATTTCCTGAGGCAAGGGGCTGCCCGGGACCACAGAGAACACAGGTCTATATTCTATTTTCTCTTTCTAAAAATTGTGCTTCCAGTAATAAACCCTGTGAGACTATGAGGCCAAAACATTCCTTGTCTTCCTGATAGTCTTCCTGAGTGCCTGTAGAGACTGCCATCTCAGTGACCCAAAACAATGCATTTCCAAAAGCTGGTGATCAGCAGACCAGGCTGAGGTATGGTCACCAAACAAGTTAAAGCATGACTTCCCTACACCCTTAATCTGGAGCCCACATCCCTGGGGCTAGCAGCCTCTCCTGCCCAGTGCCTGTATTCCATCCTCTGTGCTGGACCCGTCTCACCCTCAGTCTTCTCCTCATGAAAACATTTTGTTCAAGGATTCACAGAGGGCCAAACGTAGACAAAGCCCCATGGAAGGGAGGTGAGCTGAGATACACATTGAGAAATAAAGAATCTTACATTTTCCTTTATAGAAATTTGGTATCTTTTTTAAATAACAAAACTAAATATACAAGAATAACCAAGAGAAATCAGGAAAATAAATAGTTAGGAGGAGTACTAGTTTGCCACAGCTGCCATAACAAAATATCACAGACTGGGTGGCTTAAACAACAGAAATTTATTTTCTCACAGTCTTGGAGGGCAAAAGTCCAAGATCAAGGTGTCAGTAGTTTGATTTCTTATGAGGCCTCTCTACTTGGTTTGCAGATGGCTGTCTTCTCCCCATGTCTTCACATGGTCATCCTATTGTGTGTGTCTGTGTCCTAATATCCTCTTTTGATGAGAACACCAACCATATTGGATTTGGGCCCACTCCAATAGCCCCATTTTAATTTAATTACCTCTTAAAATGGCCTATCTCCATACATTCTGAGGTACTAGGGATTAGGACCTGAACATATGAAATTGGTGGTGGCAGGGGACACAATTCAATCCATAGCAGCATACCCTTGTATGCTGTTGTGACCCCATAGCCCCTCTTCCCCTCCTGCTCTCTCCAGGCCTCTGTCCCACCCCTGAGTACCTCTGCCTGGGGTCTCAGAAGCTGTCAGCAGGAAGAAAGGATCCTATTCATCCATCCATGCAATCACACAGCACCCGTGTTCACTGCCTAATCCACCATGTTTGTTCCTTTCTTGTTGTCCCTGGTGTAAGTCCTGGTGTGTGTTGGGGGTATCTCAGACAATAAAGAATTTCTATGATAACTTCTCCCTAGTATAGTCCCATTTCAGTCACGAAGCATCCAGTCACCAGGAATAGTGACAACTAGGAACTTGTTAAAGTTGAAACTCGTCCTTAGCATGGCTCCATCCCAAGCCAAAGCCCCATGTGAGCACCTGCTCTATTACCCCACCTTGCCTGGTTTTTCCACCCCATCCCTCTCCCCACTTTGCTAGACAAGACTTTCACTCCTCTGGCTTTAAGCAGAAAAGGAAGGAAAGGTGAGGTATCTTAAAGGTAAGGTATCTGAAAGGTGAGGTACAACTGTTTTACTTGGTAGGCCCTGCCATCATCCAATGGTGTTTGTCCCTAGGGTCCCTCAGGGTGATTTGTGTACTCTCCAGAGAACCTTGACTCTAAAAATTCTCTCCTCTTCAGCCCCTTTGACTGGGCCTCAGTAACCCACCATACAAAGATCCTCTGTTGGAGAATCACTGCCCTGGGAGATGACCCACCCAGGGAAGTCTTGAAGGTGTCTCCAGGCTGAGTCTCCTCAGGTAGAGGGGAGCACTCATGCGTCCTTTATTTTGACAAAACCCAGAACATGAAGCCATCCCTGAGACAGACAGGCCTGGATACGGCCATAGCCCCACATGCCTTACAAGACTCAGATTGAAGACCTCTGATTAATCTCCTCAGGCTCCCCGCTTGGCCTGAGGAAAGGAGGAGCACAACAAGGAAGGAAAATACAACAGCTCACCAATGTGCTTCCCAAAACTAAATGGTCTCTTTTGGGCTCTTTAACTCCCTACTCCTGCCAGAATGAGCTGGCATTTCATTTGCCACAAGAGGCAAACAAATCCCGGTGTAACATCCTGTTCCATGTTTCAGGCCCTCCCTTTGCAGACACCACCCTTCCCCTCTTGAGGCACATCCCTCAACCTCAGGCCTCAGAACCTCCTTGTGCACACACACACTGAACACTCAGGCTCCGCTGCCCGTCCAGCTCTCCCCAGAGCAGCTCCAGCTTTGGGTCCCCTAATCCAGACGAAGGACTTGGCTCCTTCTTACCCCCAGAGAAAACTGATGCTTGAGAACAGTGCTGAGTGGGGTGCCTTTGAGGAACCAGGATCCTAGAAAGAAGATGTCCAAAGAAGCACCAGGTCCTCAATGACACATCTATAATTCTATCATCCAACCAATAGTTTATGAAACCCTACTGTGTACCAAGCCTGGTTCTAGATGCTGTATGTGTGATAAAACATATAAAATCCCTTCCCTCCTAGAGCTTATCTTCAGTGGGGGACACAGACAAGAAGCACCATCTGAGATAAATCCAAGAATTACACAATTGGGCCTGAGGAGGGCTATGAAAGATGAACATGAAATGCTGGGAAGCTTTAAACAGGGAAGCAGGCAAAGTCACCAATCAGAACTGCCCTTTGCACAGATCAGAGGGAGGTGGGGACTCACATGGTCCCAGAGGGCATCTGGAAGGGAGGCTGTTGGCAGGCGAGCAACTGGAGCCGGGGTGGGTGGGTGTCCTCAAGAGAAAACATACAGAATGAGAGGAGAAAAGGAAAGGATGGAGGATGAAACTCCGAGAAATCCTGTGTTTAAGAAAAAGATTACAGGGATCCCTGGGTGGCTCAGTGGTTTGGCGCCTGCCTTTGGCCCAGGGTGCGATTCTGGAGTCCCGGGATCGAGTCCCGCATCGGGCTCCCGGCATGGAGCCTGCTTCTCCCTCTTCCTGTGTCTCTGCCTCTCTCTCTCTCTCTATGTCTAAAATAAATAAATAAATAAATAAATAAATAAATAAATAAATAAATCTGAAAAAAGACATTTATTTAAAAAGAAAAAGTTACAGGATGCCAGGAGGAAGGCCAGCTAAGGTCAGGAGGGAAAATGGGCAATCGTGCGGACGGGCGCTCTGAGGATAATAAGATGGGAGATGAAAATGAACTGTGCTTGGTTGTTGGGGTGGTCACACAACTCTTATCACTCATTAATATTCACTGGACACCAAAAAGTGGATTTTATCATATTTAAATTTTTTAAACTAAATTGAACCCAAAAAGCATACTAGATCTGCCACTGGGAGAGCACTGGGGAATCCCGAGACTTCAGAGGAGTGGCAGGTAAGGGGGAGATGTCATTTTGGTGATGAGGCAAGTTTAGGATGTGGTGGAAATCCAGGCTTCCAGACTCCCCAGCTAGGAGGCCCCCAGAGGCTTCTCATTACACTGAAATGCCCAGCAAGGCATCGGCATGCTCTCGCGCACCTTCATCTCTGTGACCACCCTCGACGATGCTCCTCTTGCATCATCCTTCTTGAAGGGGCCCAACACACTACACATGTTCTACATGGCTCCTCAGAGGCCTTCCCTGATCACTCCTAAGAAGCACCCTCCATCCTACTATCACATCCTGGTGCTTTATCTTCATCAGACGCTCTGTCAGTTTCTAAAATGATTTAATATTTCTGCTACCATGTTTATTATCTAGCTCCTTCACTAAAAGCTATGCTCTAAGAAACCAGGAACATGTGAGTCATGTGGCTCACCATATCCCAGGTGCCTAGAACAGTGCCAAAAACCTAGTAGGTGCCCAATAAAAAGTACCTGCCGCTATTTGGATTAATATAAAGTTGTAACTTCTGTTGAAAGTTGTGAAAGTTGAGCCACAGATTTCATTTGGCACTTCCCCATGGCCATGTTAAAACAGGAAAGTAATGTGATTGATACTATCCTTGAAGTAAAAACAACATAGAAACCTTTCAGGGCAAGGCAAGACGTCTGAGAACTTGTTTGGTCCAGATCATCATCGATGAGAAACACAGGAGAATATATCTATAACTTTATCTTTTCAGTAAATAAACAAGTCCCATCCAAGTATTTCTTCCTTAATCCTTTCAAGTAAGACAAAGTCCAAAGACCAAAGAATAGCTGTGAGGTTGGAATTATTTCTTTTTTTTTAATTTTTTAAATATTTTATTTATTTATTCATGACAGATACAGAGAGAGGTAGAGACACAGGCAGAGGGAGAAGCAGGATTCCCTGTGGAGAAGCATCCACAGGGATGTGGGGAGCTTGATGCAGGACTCGATCCCAGAGCCCCAGGATCATGACCTGAGCCAAAGGCAGATGCTCAACCACTGAGCCACCCAGGTGCCCCTGGAATTATTTCTAATTCAGCCTCACACACACCAGGAAATTCTTGCATTGACTTCATTTATGGTGTGGATCTTCCTCTCTGTTTCATTTTAGGGGCAGACATTTAATTAGTGCTTCAGAAGCACTGCACTTCATCTAACCCTCAATACCTCTTTAAAATATGTGCTATATATAATGACCATTTTACAGATAAGGAAAGTAAGGCTCACTGCCTGCAGTCCCTCAGAGTTGATAGGTGGTGTAGACAAGGCTTAAACTGAAGTCCATTTGACTCTCCAGAACAGGGATTGATAAACTATACTTGAGAGCCCAACCTACCTGGTTTGGTAAATAAAATTGAGGGAGGGGGGACAAAAGCTAAAAATGCTATGGCCCTTTACAAATAAATTTTCCAACCTCTCCTCTGGCCTCTGTGCTTTACCCCCACCCAGCAGTCTGTCACTTTCACAAATATGTCTGGGTATATCCATTCCTCTGAAGGAGGAAAAAAAAGCGTTGTATAAAAATGTAAGAGAATGTAAATTAGGAGCTCTCCATGCAAGATTGTTTTGCTCCTAAAATATCAAAGGAAATAGTTTTGTAGGTAAATTTTCTGGAGAGAAGTTTTTATCTGTTTTTTTTTTTTTAATTTTGGGGTTTTTTTCCTGTTTTGTTTTTAAAGATTTTATTTATTTATTCATGAGAGACACAAAGAGAGAGGCAGAGACATAGGCAGAGGGAGAAGCAGGCTCCCTGCGGGGACCCCAATGCGGGACTCCGTCCCAGGACCCCAGGATCATGACCAGAGCCGAAGGCAGATGCTCAACCACTGAGCAACCCGCACATCCCTGTTTTTTCTTTTTTGGATTCCAGATGCTTCCAGCCCTACTGAGGTGAGCAGCACACATAAGAAGGATACTAGCAAATACATCAGTAAGATCATGGCAGTGCAGTATATGCAACAAATCTCACAGGCAGCTCGAGTTTTGAACTCTGTGGCTTCAAAGCAGACAGAAATAAATGAGCCTGCTGATATTCATGAGGATAACACAAATCTGCAGCCTGTCATTTAAATCTCATTCTGTACTTAATCAGTCAGGTTAGTTCAAGTAGAGTAAGCATAACTAAATGAACAGGTTTTTAAGATGACTTCCCGGTTCATCTAATTTTCATTTTTTCTATGTATTTCTGGAAGATAAATCAGTCATAGTGCATGTGTTAAAGTCAAGTGATGAGTGCCTTCAAAGGGAATGACACTCCAGAATTCTACAAGGAGTTTCACTTAGGAGGAGAACCTTCATCTTTATTTTCAGAATGTTCTTGGTCACATTACTGATGAGTATGATGATGGTCAAGATGCATGCAGCTGGGTCTTCCACTATTTTGTGCTATAAATCAACGCCCTAAGGGGACAGGAAACAGAGGAACCCATCGGGGTGGCCTGTCTCAAGAACAGATGTTTCCCATGCAGTCACACTCAGCAAGGATGCGTATAGAAAGTGTGAGGCCATTGATTAGAATCTGGGTTAAGATTCTGGCTTCTGCAGAGCTCTGTGTAAGGGCTAGATGGAGCGCTACATCAGACTAGAAAGTGGTTTGGGGTTGGGGACCATTCCAACTGTATGCAGATCTTGTGGATAAAATGAGACCAGCCCCAAGGTCTAGTCACCTGGGGGTGGAGAGCACAGGCTGGGGTGTGAGACACCCCTGGGGGTTCAAATCCAAGCTATAGGCTTTCAGGCAAGCTATCTACATGCTCGACCTCCATGTCTCCATCTGTAAAATGGATTTAGCAGTTTCTCTGAGAGTTATTGTGAGGATTCAGTACTGCATGTGAAATGTCTGGACAAAGGACACGATTAATAATTTCCCATTATTTTTATTGTTACCTCAAAGTTACTTCATTATGTTGATAGTCTTTCTGTAATTATTAGTACATTATATTAAAATATGGACTATTCATTTATGTAATAAATATTCCCTGGGCAACTATTATGTATCTAATTCAGACTAGTTCTAGGCTATAGAAAAATGTATAAGAGCTAAATTCTATCTTCAAAAAGCTGGCAACATAGAAGAGAAAATAGATGTTTGTGATCACCCAAAATAATGAGAACAGCAACAATAATAACCTGGCACCTCAACATGTGCCTCTTCCTGTGGTGTGTGAGCTACAGACCATACAGCCTACAGTTTGCACACTCACATTTTTAAACCTCACAACAATCACTGGGTTAGCCACTATTATTCCTCCTTTATAGATGAGGTCCATGAAGTTCTTTTTTTTTAAATAAATTTATTTTTTATTGGTGTTCAATTTACCAACTTACAGAATAACACCCAGTGCTCATCCTGTCAAGTGCCCCCCTCAGTGCCCGTCACCCATTCACCCCCACCCCCTGCCCTCCTCCCTTTCCACCACCCCTAGTTCGTTTCCCAGAGTTAGGAGTCTTTATGTTCTGTCTCCCTTTCTGATATTTCCCACACATTTCCTCTCCCTCCCCTTCTATTCCCTTTCACTATTATTTATATTCCCCAAATGAATGAGAACATACAATGTTTGTCCTTCTCCGATTGACTTCACTCAGCATAATACCCTCCAGTTCCATCCACGTTGAAGCAAATGGTGGGTATTTGTCGTTTCTAATGGCTGAGGAATATTCCATTGTATACATAGACCACATCTTCTTTATCCATTCATCTTTCGATGGACACCGAGGCTCCTTCCACAGTTTGGTTATTGTGGACATTGCTGCTAGAAACATCGGGGTGCAGGTGTCCCGGCGTTTCATTGCATCTGAATCTATGGGGTAAATCCCCAACAGTGCAATTGCTGGGTCGTAGGGTAGGTCTATTTTTAACTCTTTGAGGAACCTCCACACAGTTTTCCAGAGTGGCTGCACCAGTTCACATTCCCACCAACAGTGTAAGAGGGTTCCCTTTTCTCCGCATCCTCTCCAGCATTTGTGGTTTCCTGCCTTGTTAATTTTCCCCATTCTCACTGGTGTGAGGTGGTATCTCATTGTGGTTTTGATTTGTATTTCCCTGATGGCAAGTGATGCGGAGCATTTTCTCATGTGCATGTTGGCCATGTCTATGTCTTCGTCTGTGAGATTTCTGTTCATGGCTTTTGCCCGGTCCCTGAAGTTCTGACTGACCAAACATGTCCAGGGTCATCAGCCAGCACAAACAGAAATGGAACCTGGATTGAGGTTTGTCACACACCTAGAGTAGAGCAGTGGCAATTGGGAAATCTTCTCCCAGTATAGGAAGTAAATTACAGACTGGGGACCTGTAATGTTTCTGGGACCTTTGCAGCTTTATCAAAGGATCCCTCACCTATCCCCGGGGCCCTAGAACATAAACATCAGTTTCCCTGCCATCCCCCAGAATGGGAACAGGAAGAGCTCCAATCTGGCCATTGTCCAGGGGCATGAACACGCCGCCAGGTTAATCCTCCGGTGCATACGCCACAGTCTGTGAGCGCTAGCTCAGGCAGTAGGTCCCCAGCACACTGAGCTCAGCCAGGAGGACCCGGGAGGTCGAGCCGGGCCCAGAGCATGCCTTGGTCTCAGCGAGGCCTCCTCAGCCAACAGCACTTTTCTGGCTAAAAGACTGAACTCTTTTATTCCACCTGCTGAAGATACTGCTCAACTGCTCAAGGGTCCTCCGTCAGAGTCCTCAGAGATGGAGACTATGTCTTTGCAAAGTCTTTTTTCCAGGATCAGTAAATGAACCCCCTTTCCAAATGTCTCCCTTGAGAAGGTGCCCAATTGTCCCCTAATCAACAATAGCTAATCCAAAACTCCAGTAGACCAGGGATGGTTCCAAAGAGCCTGGGAGAGCCAGACCTCCAGCACCTGCCTTTACCCCAGCCCTGGAGTCACAGGTTTTAGGTTTTCAGATCCACTGCCCTAGACCAGGCCTCACTCTGCTGAGTCAGAGTCCAACTCCCTCAGCCTGGCTTACAGGCCCTGAGCCCAGAAGCCCTGACCAGCCCCTGCCAGACACAGCTTTCCAAAACAGGCATTTTCATGATTGTTGTTTTTAATCCTGTTATAAGGAGCACACAATTTCTCCCCAGTTCCTTCCGGCAGACACTAAGGAAAACTGTGTGTGTGTGTGTGTGTGTGTGTGTGTGTGTGGCCAGAAGGCCTGAGTTCCCCAACTAAGCAGGGTTCCTCCCATCCTTCTTTTCATAGCTAATTTAGTTAAGTGGTTAAACAATGTAAATCTGGCAGCTCCCCTTCGTTAAAGCTGCAAGATTGAGGACAGCTGCCGCCCAGCTACCAGCCCAAGGATAGAGCCTCCACCAGCTTTCCTGAAATAGCAAGGCTCACTTCCGTCCCTGCTTCCCTGAAATAACCCTGGGGGAAGGATACTGCATTTCCTACGCCCAGACCACTTTATTTATTACCATCTAATGAGTCCATATTTGGAGAAAAAAATCACCACCATGTGGAATGAAATCACATGGTTATAAAGATACCGATGTTAAGTGTTTAAATTCAAAGGAGCGCTCAGTGAGATTGTGTATGTATGTAAATAGGCGTGTACTTCTCAGATGGGGAGTGTGTGAACTGAACTCAGTCACTGACAAGCAGGGGACCTGGCAGGACCAGCAGGATTCCTATAACCTCAGCTGAGGCGCTTTCCAGGACATTCTTTCATCTTAGATTCAACTAACCTGGCTGAGGATAGCAAGGGAGTTCAGCTCCTTAAAAACACAGTCATGGGGTGCATGGGTGGTTCAGTCAGTTAAGCGTGGGACTCTTGATTTCGACTCAGGTCATGATCTCAGGGTCCTGGTATCAAATCCCGCATTGGACTCCTAGCTAAGCAGGGAGTCTGCTTGAGATTCTCCACCCCCCTCTCTCTCTCACTCTGTCCCTCTCCCTGCTCATGCTTGCTCATGTTCTCTCTCTCTCTCTCAGATAAATAATCTTAAAAAAAAAACACACAAAGTCACTTCCACATCAGTGGTTAGCCCTTGCACTGTGTTGGAGGAACTATTTCCATGCTACCTCTCAATTATCTACTTATTTAAAATAATTTACTCCTTTTGCATCAGGCGACTTTGTCCGCAAGCACACATTCCTCCTGACACATGCTCCCTTCATTTGATGTTCTGCCTAAGGCTGTGCAGAGCTTCAATGACTTTTCCTCCTAGGTGCACACCAGCTCTACCTTGTGTACTAAATGCATTCCAGAAAAGTTGCATGGAAACCTAATCTGATTTGCAACATACTCACAGTGTTCAGTATTTACGGTCCCTTGAGTTGGTTTGTGCAGTGAAGAATCACTTTATAAATCACTTAAAAATCACTTTATAAATCTATAAAGGATCATGCATGCTCCCACACGTTTCTCAAAATGAGACGTGCCTTTACTAGCTTACACAGCTAATATTTTCAGAACAACCTAGGCTCCACAATAAAAATCGTTCTTTCTGGAACACAGCCCTTCTAGAGTTAAGCAGCCCTCCAGAGTGACTCATTCTAGAATCTGGAGCAAGAGAGAGGGTCAGTATGGTTTCTGTGTTTGTGTTGGAAGTGCAAATAATATACTCCAGAGATGCTAACTAGATTTCAGTTCCATCATTGAACGGTCAGCAGTTACTACCTGAACAAAGAACTAAAGTTGGGGAACCAGGAAATGGTCTTTTTCCAACTGACCAAACCTCCCCTGACCTCCCAGTTGATGGCACACTACAGAGGGACATGCCTACTGCAGAGCCTAGTTCAGAGTTTCATAATGCCGATAACCATCATCATGAGGCTCTCTCTACAGCACTGCATAGTTTGTGACACTACCAAAAACCTGGGCCCACTGGTGGGATATTAATTATTAGTTGGGAATCTATTAAGATATTTTTTGTGATCAATTTATAGAAATTTTGTAAGTATGTTTGAAAAAGCTATACATTCTCCACATTTGGGAGACAAATATGGTACATTGTCTGAACCCTCTACAATGTATTCTTTTTTTTTTTTTTTTCTGCACTTGATCTGTCCCAACTGGTGTCTTTTTTTGTCCCATTAGTTGTTAACACAGCCTACTTACAATAGCATTTCTTTTTCTCCCTGTATTGCTGAAAACTTTTGTTTACTACATTTGATACTTTGATATTCATCATGGAAAGCACAACGTTGTCATATCTTCCTTGTGGATTTTTTCTTTTAGTCGGGTAAATGTAATGCTATTTACCATATTTACTGTTTCACCCTTGGGTTCCACCCTGTCTCCTATTTGTTCCCACTCCTGCTTTCCTTTGATTTGGGTTCTCCACTATATCTTTACCCATTGCTTTATTTTTATTATTTTTGTATTGATTGGGTACACTGATGCAACATTTATATTTTATTTTTTTGTATCTTATTTTTTAATCTTATTTTAACCCAATATGAGTCTATGATTCAAAATGAGAGTTGATCCCAATCATTTTTTTCCAACCATCTTATTAACAAGATTTATAATGCTTAGTTTTATTTCTATTACTTTGTTTTATGGCTCTTTTACATTTTCTAGATTGACTGTAGTTATTGTTTTAACTTTCCCCTTGCAATTTGAAAATCTACTATTTTTATTCTATTAGTAGTTGACATTTTATAAATATATGTTGGAATCTATTTTCACTAATTTTCATTATCAAAAATAAATCAGTGTCAATTGGTTATTCCTCTGTAATATGAGAAATTTACTCAGCTTTTCCTTCTTATCTTCTGGTCCTCTAATTCTTAGTTTAGTGATTTTAGTGGGTAATCTAAACTAGATCATCATTACTAAATTTACATTTTTAGTCATGTATCCTCTTTTGAAAATTATTTTTGATATTTTTATGATGTTTTAATATAATATTGAGTATTACATTAATTTTGTTTAATGGCTGTTTGGGGAAAGGGAAGGTATGTTTACCTGTTTGACTATTTTTCTCACCAGTCTTTTACATCACGAGTTTTCCATTCTTGAACTTGATGTTTTGATTCCTCACTCAATGGACTTAAGAATTATTTAATAAGTTTAAAAATTTTTTAGGACATTCAAAGGGGGATGTACTTTGGAGCTCATGTATACAAGAGAAGGTCACTCTGCTGCATGAGGACATGCATATCAACCTGGCCAGGCACAGGAGCTGAGGATGTCAGATTTTCTAGCTAAATTTGAATTTTTGATAAATACCGAATAACTTCTTAGTATAGGATACCGTCATTATTGTCTGGCATCCCACATTTTATCTGACATTCTCATTTGGGCCGCAATCCTTTTTTCCTCACGCTTCTGTAGACAATGATCGTTGTTTTCTTGGTGTTTCAAAGCAGAAGTGGGAGAAGGTATCTACTTGGATTCCTCACTGAATTTGTTTTTATTCTCGAAATTAAAATAAATTATCAAGATAAGTCTAGGTATTAAAAACCTATTGTTAATTTTGTCTGGTATTTAGAAAACTCAAGTCTTTCTTTAGCTCAGGAAAATTTCCACCAAATAGTTCTTCAACGAGGACTCCACTTTTATTGGTTCTTCTTCTGAAATTCTAATATTTATAGGGGCCTCTGACTGGCTCAATCAGGGAAGCGTGTAACTCTTGATCTTGGGATAATGAGTTCAAGCCCCACGGTGGGTGTAGAGATTACTTAAAATAAATAAATAATTTTTAAAATTCCAATATTTATATCTTAACTATATCTCCTGTCCATGCTTTTCATATATTCTCCCATTATTTGTATCTTTTTATCCTTTATCTCTTAGTTTGTGACGTCCAAGTTGAATTCTGCTCCAACATAACTATTTACTACAAGATTCATCTTGCTGTTCTCTCCCTCTGTTTCAATTTGAAATGAACATTTATTAAAATCTCAGGATTTATTAAAATCTGCTGGCTCCCTTAGCCTGCTTGTTTTTCTCTTTATAGCTCTCTACTCAAATTTCATAAAAGAAAGGTCCTTTTGAAGCTTGTTGAAAACACAAATCAGGAGTGTCCTCAAAATTTCTCCCTCTTACAAAAATTATATTTCATAGGAAGATATTTTCTCTGATTCCTCAAGAGTGATGGCTTCTTTCGAACTGTGCTATCTTTTCACTTATCTGACAATTATATTCCACGTGTTCATCATTACAAAAGGAGTTCAATATTTGTTCAAAATCAGTGGTTGAGATCCCAGTCTGCATCATTCTAACCCAAGGGAATGGAAATGAAAGAAAAGACAGATTTAGGTTTACTCGAGTCTTACTTTACTGATCCAGCAGCCTGGGGAAGACAGGGAGCTACACAGTGAGCAGATAGCCCTGCACAGAGCTCTGCATCTCTGCTCAATTGTCTTTTCTAAGTTTTGGAGGATATTGGATATTTTCTGGGAAAGTGTCCTTGTTCTTTGCAGAGTAGTGTTCCTGACCTGAGCTCCTGAGTTCATGGCCCACAAGTGCTGTCTGGAGGTTGGTGCCACTACAGGTTTGTGAACTGAAAAGCATTTGCATCCACGGATTTCCTAGGCCCGCCTCCCCAAACCCCTCCACCACACCGCAAAACTATAGGGCATTGGGGAGATTCTTTCAGCCTTTCCTCCTAGAACTTCCCAAATAAATTACTCCTTTACATGTAAGGAACTGCACATCCTCACAGAACTAACCAAAAAGAAATTCCTCAACATTTTAGACTCAAAACTGTCACACTCCCCTACTCTCTGCAATTTACATTTCCCCCTCTGTTTACAATAACTGAACACATTAGCATGAAAGTTGCTTGGGATAATTTCTCATACTCCACAGTATACATATTTTGCTGAATATTCTTCTTGGAACTAAAAGATTTCACTTTTCTTTCCTTTGGAACAAGTGGTATATAAAACACTGGATAAACCCTATTTTAATTTGGAAGCCGTTCCAGGGAATATATTGTCCAATTTAACAATGAGTTCCATTGTCAAATTTATTCTCAATACAAAGAGCAGCCATAGATTATCAAAAACTGCAAGCTGGTCAGCGTTCTTTCTGTAGGTTTCTGGCGGGATGTTTTGCAGATAACATTTTGTGTAGGAAGCAATCGTAGTTTCATTCCATGATAGGCAAGTTGCCAGTAAATACTAAATCAAGTGGCAATAGAGTCCCTAAAGAAAGTTGTTCCTGATTTATGATGATAGTTCCAACAATACTGCTGAACTTTTTACACATTGAAATGACCACTGAGTTATGTTTCACATTATATCAGAGAACAGCCAGCCTGCCAGATCCAACATTGCAGCTGGAATGCAGAAAAGCCCCATTATGTTCTCTTCCAAAGTCTGGGAAAAACAATTTCTTATTCCCAAAATGTAAGTACTTATTTGCTTTTCCCCAGCACATCTCACACCCTGAATCTATGGTGGCATTTTAAAAAGTGGAAAACAGTCTAAGTTTGAGGAGGGACATGTAGGGGGCAGAAATAGGAATGGAGGGACCGAGAACCAGGAGAAAAAGGGGAAACAGATCAAATAGCAAGGAGTCACCAACGGCTGAGGAAGGGTCTGAATTATTTTGAGAATTTATAACATTTCAGATTTATTTACCAGCTGCTAGAGTTGCCTGGAGCCCTCACCTGTGTGTGTGTGTGTGTGTGTGTGTGTGTGTGTGTAGTGTTTGTAGGTATGGGTGTGGGTGTGGGTGTTTGTCTATCTATCATCATAGGTTCTCATATTCTGCTCCTGGAGCTTCAGGAAGAGCCTATACCAGTATCATCCAATGAAAGTATAGTACAAGCCACACACATAACTTTAAATTTTCTGGTAGCCATATTTCAAAAAACAAGAAGAAACCAGTAAAATGATTTAATAATATAACAGACTTAACCTAATATATCCAAAACATCACTTCAACACACAAAGTGCGTGAAACTTACTGAGCTAGGTTACATTTTTCTTCTCACTCCAGATCTTGGAAATCTGGGGTGTATTTACACCCACCCACAGCACATGGCTCCTCGGACTGGCACACTTCTCCATCTCAGTAGCCTCACCTATAGGGAGAACTTGCGGGACAGGGCAGGCTGCACAAAAAAGAACAATCACCCTCTTGGTTCTAACATACTCCGCTCTGCTTACTTCTTCCCTAAACCGGAATCTCGCCCCCCCCCGACCCCACCCCTGGAGGCTCCAGAACACACCTCTCAGAAGGCACCGTGGCTGCCAGCTCTTGAAGGTGGTTCATGAAATGTGGTTCTCTCGGCTGTCCCATCAGTCCTCGTTACTCAATAGGTCAAACACAACTGATTCAAAACCCCAGGACCGGGGCTTCTGTGTGGTGGTTAAGCAGTGAGGCGTCTGCCTTTAGCTCAGGTCATGATCCCAGGACCCTGGATCAAGCCCCATGTCAGGCTCCCTGAGCCTGCCTCTCCTCCTCCCTCTGCCTGCCACCCGCTGCTTGCGCACACATGTTCTCTATCAAATAAATAAATAAAATCTTTAAAACAACAATAGCAATGAAGACAAAAACCCAGGACCTGGGAAATACATGCATAAAGGCACCTTGATATACCCGCACTGTCTTTAGACTTCCAAGAGAAAGCCATTCTTTCTCCCTTGGTCTCCACTGGCCCCACTCAACTTTGCCCTGTGATCATTTCTCAACAAATGCTCTCCTTTCTTCCGCCCTGGTCTCCCTTTCCAGATTGAGCACGATGGTGGTGGGCATATTTCTGCTGAGCTTATCTCTGTGTCCTGTCCTGGGGAAGATGGTTGCAGGGGTGAGGCTGGGAGGGCGAGGCTGGCCCTCCCTTCCCTGTCAGACCTGCACCAGAAAGTCAGAAGCTAGACCAGTGAATCTACATGGAACGAAAGGCAAGGCTGGGGGTACTCCCTCGGGGCTTCTCCTGGAGAGGTGCATCACAGCCTGCCTGTCAGTAGCACCTGAAGAACTGATGCCTTATGTCCTGTCTCACCCTTCTTGAGATCTGCCTGGAGTTAAGTTTCTGGAAACTGGCTCGTCGTCATCTTCAGGCTAGCCCACAACCAAGCCCCGGACTTTATCCTCAGTCCACACTTCTAATGGATCTAAATTCCATTCAAAATTGGACCCTCACATGGGATGAAATGTGACACACGGCTGGGAACCATGTTTGTTACCTCCAAACCTCTGTCAGCCACTGACTTTCTCCACAGCCCTAAGCAGTAGACATACCACAGCTCAAGTAATTGGAGACTTAAACCCACCAGCCAAAGGAGCAGACCCTACTGCTGCCTCTTAGCATCCCACGGCTGCAAGCAAGTCGGGACACCTTCGCAGCTTTGCTGTTAGAGCTCTGCTGTGGCCCTAGTTGGTGTACTGGAGGTTGCATCCATGTCTTCATTTGAATCCAGTCCACCCACTTGGACTAGAGCCATGCCCCAGATCCAGGTAGAAGCACTGATGCCCCTGTCCAGTCCTAACCAGACTCCTTTTCAAGTGCTCAGACACCACCCCATACTTCCAGCAAGGAGCCAAACAGATCAGGTAGGACAAGGGTAGCACTACCTTCATCTTCCACCTGTGCCTACTGGAAATGTTCGCCTATTAGCCCAACTACTGAAACAGATTTCCCCTTGGAAAATGACACTGGCTTGGAGCTTGCCTGCATCTACCAACCTATTCCCCGTTTCCTCTTCCTCCTGGCCGAAGCCCCAACACATGGCCCTGCCAAGTACCAGGGGTAATGACCCATTTTTTCCTGCTTTCCCTCTTCTTAGGAGGCAATAAGCTAAAGAGGAAAGGACTTTTGAGGCTGAGAAATCTGCTTTTGAATTTTGAATAATCTCAAATTTGAATCTCTTAATCTTTAATAATTCTGTGATCTCAGGCGACTTAACATCTTTGAGCTTCCATTTTTTTACTATTGAAATGTAATAAATCCCACTTTATAAGGTTGTCAGAAAGATCAGAAAAGGTGATATTCATAAGATATTTAGCATGTAACAGACATTCGTGCTCATTGGCTAGTTACCCCTGAACTGGCACTTTGCCCAGTTGTGACTACCAGCTTCTTCCCTCTTCCTTCTTCTCAATCACCAGTAAGAGCATTTGACTCTGCTTGATGCCATCCATAGCCTGGATCGATCCCAGATTGTTACTTTCCATTGGTCTCCCATAGACTGTCTAGCAACACTCCTGCTCATCCCCAACTTTCTTGTCTTATTCTCTGCCTGTGGCCAGAACTCCTTTGGTCCTTCACAGGCCCCTCCTTGTCTTCTTCCAAGAAGCCACATACCTTGCTCTTGATATCTGGATTAGGGAGAGGCATTAGCCTCAATCACCAGAAGGGCTGGAAAGAGATGAGGAAGTAGTCCGGTTCTCAGAGATTCCTAATAGAGCATTTCACTATAGAAAATAGTTTCTCTAAATACAGGCTTGATGGATATGACAACAGTTCATTGTCATGGTCTTCTCAGGGGTATATCTTAATAGGTATGATGTTTTTTGAAAATCAACCATGTATGAACCTTCTAATAAGAGCAAACATTGGATATTGTTCTTGCCTCTGCCTGGAGTTTATTCTAGAACTCTGCCCTGTTAGGTTATAGGCAAATGTCTCAGGGTAACTGAGATTAGTTCCTATGACTAATCCCAATAACTCAGTTACTTCACACACAAAAGTATAGCTCTCACACAATATTTGATGTGGTTCAGGCAGTCCCCTTCACCTTGAACTATATGACCTAGGACAATAGTCTCCAAGGTCAGGGAAAGAGGAGGCACACTGGCCCTTCCCTGCTCCGCTTACAATCTGTTGTCAAAACATCAATCCACTGCAAGGGAGGCTGGGGAATGTGGAGAGCACATGAAATACTGAAAAGCAGAGCTCTGCTCTGGTGTGTGTGTTGTTGTGTATGTGTGCGTATGTGGGTGTTTATAGGCTGCTAGCACATGTATGCGTGTGCCTGGGCCTTTTATATTCCTCAGGTATCTTAGCACTGCTCCTCCACATCCTGCTATTCCTTTGAGGTACTTGTGATGGGTACTTGCACAAAGTGCTTTATTTATTTATTTTTTTATTTATTCATGAGAGACAAACAGAGAGAGGCAGAAACATAGGCAGAGGGAGAAGCAGGCTCCCCACAGGGAGCCTAATGTGGGACTCAATCCCTAAACCCCAGGATCATGCCCCGAGCCAAAGTCAGATGCTCAACCGCTAAGCCACCCAGGCGTCCCAAAATAAATGCTTTATAATTTCAATATAGGACAACTCACTCAGCTTCTGATGACTGTTCCTTATAGTAACAATAAAAATTTTTAAATATGTCATTATCAAGTCTTCTCAAAGTTTTAGGTTCTATGCTAATAAGCACTTCACATTTATAATCAATTCTCACAATTGGTTTATGAAATAGGTGACATTTTTTTATCATCATTTTACTAATGAAGGCACAGGTTTATAAAGGTGATATAACTTCCCATAGTTAAAAGCAAATAAACAAAAGCCTTAGGATTCTTGGCCAGCCCATGTGACTCAGCCATTGTGGTGGGCCTTTCCACCATACTGGTCTCTGGGGAAATGCTGCATGACCTGCTAAAGACAAAAGCTATCTGGAAGCTCACAAGTGAAATGGTTCCTACGCATTTTCTTGTTTAGATTGTAATCCCAAGAAATATAGAAAAGTATTGGGAATGTTTACAAACATGTGAACTTCTTCTTTTACAGAGTACATGGATTTTTTCTTACAATGCAATAATATTTTCATTGAGACACCAGCAAAAATCCTTAGCACTGTTTACTGTAGCACTATGGAGCTATGAAACTGAGACTGTAGTATGATATAAAGAAAACTGTTTTTCTCAAATCCAACTGTTGTTGGATTTATTTGACTAAACCCCATTTGCTAGACCAGCTTTAGAATTGTTGTCAATGAGAAAAGGCAATAATACTCCATCAAATTTGTTCCTAAACTTTTACAAATTTATTTTTCCTCACTATTTTAATTTGCTGTGATTTTTTCCAAGAGTCTGAAAATTATTTTTGGGAAAAATAGATAGATGTTCTATATCAAAGTTGCAAATAGCTAAGTGCTCATGAAGACTTATACTGCTTTCCATAGAGGGTTTTTGATTCAGGTCAGACTGGATGTCAGCAGTCCAAACCATGAAGCCCACGTGTTGAAAGAAGAATAGTTTGACTTTTGCTCCATCCTCTCTCACTGGATATTCATTTTCATGTACCTTTATGAAAGTACTTGTGTCCTTTCAGATTCCTACATTGCCAGAAAACAATAAATATCAGCACACTGACCATAAAAGTTGTTTTGAAAGCACATCTTGCAAGTCACACTTGTTCAATGTCCACACTAAAGCTGTATTTCTAGTTATTTCTTTCAGTTGCACATAGGAGGAAGGCTTGGATTTCCAGCACATGTTTGTTCCCAGAAAGCTGACCTGCAAAGGAGCTACTTAGCCTCCCCATCTTCAACCTGGGTGCAGCAGTGCAAATGAGACTGGACAGAACTCATTCCTACAGCTAAATCCCCAATGTTTGCTCATAGAGCATCTTCCTGTGCCACTGTCATCAACTTGTCATGATACTCCAATCAGCATTCCTAGGAATCCACGCACCTGGCCATCCATCCACTCCTGAGTCAAATTACTTGTTCTGGGGCACATCTTCTACTCAAGGAGCAATGAGACCCTGGGAAAATCCAATCCTTCCAAGACCAAACTCCCAGACTTAAATAGTGAGCCAGTGCTGAGAGTATGTGGACCTTGCCCTCCTTCTCAAAGGCCTACACAAAAGACACG
Organism: Canis lupus familiaris; assembly: GCF_011100685.1. Lineage (NCBI taxonomy): Eukaryota > Metazoa > Chordata > Mammalia > Carnivora > Canidae > Canis > Canis lupus. The sequence goes on from NC_049249.1 coordinate 3,405,335, forward strand.
GACCCTTACAATGCTCTTTATGGATAACCAGCTAGGCATCCAGTATATAGAGTCCATAAAGTACATGGCAAACTTTCCATTCAAGATGAGTTTCATTACAACTTGGTTACAATTTAGTATCCCCCCAAGGAGAAATATAAATTAAAAAGTCAAACCTTGGAAATGCTCCTTCAGTTATCCAATCCCAAGTCACCAGCTAGGACTTAGGAAATCCTGAGGACAGGCCTGCATGAATAAGAGCAGCCCCTTGGTTGCTCAATTCCCAAGATTTTTCTGAACATCACTAATCCATTCCTCTCTCCTCTTGCGACCCTCAATGAAAGAAAGAGAGAGAGAGAGAGAGAGAGAGAGAAAGGAATCTGTAACAAGATAGTAATATCAATCATTTAATATTTGAACAATGCTAGAAATAAGTGACTCGGCCTTTGAGAACCCTAATGCTATAAATCATAACTTGGTTGGCCTTTTATAGACATGAAGTGCAGAGTTACCTGATTTGAAAACATGAACGTACTCTAGGCCCAATCAAGGACACATGTGGGCCAAAAGATAGGAGATAAATCCCACCAGGTTTTGCCCCACTGGTGAAGTCAGTAGAGTCCAGTGGTCTGGGATATGCTGGCACATCTCCTGTCAGGTAAAAGGGCACACTTTTGCACCTTGTATTTCTCACCACTCAGAAAGCAGATGATGTTTGCTAGGCCTTGTGGACTTGGGACACATCACAAATCACACTTAGAAGTACTGATTTGATCATTTATCAAATGATCCAGTAAGCTGCTAATTTTGAGTGGGGCCCAGCTATGTACAAACTGCCCTGCCTCCCGGGCAATGCAATATTTGGTGGATCAGGATTCTGCAGAGCATCCAGAAAGTCCCTGCAGCAGAGCTGGCTCACAGACATACAGGAGGTTGGAGTCACCTGTCTATAGTTGAATGCCACTTCCTATTTGAAAAACACCTCCAGGCCCTGGTACAAACAAGCTCCAAGCCAGGGGAGACCAAGGTACCACGGAGCTGGGGCTGGATGTAATCAGAGGCCCCATATGTCACAAGGTTGAGGGAGCACAATAGAATTCCTTTGCACAGAGGAACTGGTATGTTCAAGATCTGCTCTATGCAGACCCAAAAGGAAGAGAACATTAGATAAACTGATGTCCCAGTCTCCCACATCACTCCTGCTGTTGCACCATTGCCTCTCCTTCTACTCACATCCATGGACTCATGGAGCTTCCCTGCCACCAGCTGCCAGAGGAGGGACTAACTAGGCTGCTCCCACACCTGAGTTGGCATAAGTTGGTGATAACCAGAAATAGACTACTACTGTATTCTATCCACTCCAGGGTCCCTAGAGGACAAGAGTAAAGGAAAACCCTCCTGGGTTTTCATGTGGTGGATGAATTTGTATGAAGAAGTAGTCTGAGGTATTAGGTACATGATTGCTGGGAAGCGCTGATGGCTTGGCTGATGGGTCAGAGCCCAGAAGAACCTATTTAGAGGATCAGGGAAGTGAAGCAATGTACAGAAATAAGACTGACCTCTCCCCTCACTGCCACTGACCCTCATGTGGAATTTGTGCTTCCTGTCACTATAGCCTTAGGCTTTGCTAGATCAGAGACCCTGGTTCAGGGAATGGCACAATGACGGTCAGAGGAGAGGCTTTTCTCTAAGTGAACACAATAAAGATTTTATTCAGCTTGAAGTTGGAACTCTCATCTAGTTGCTTTGGGACCATTAATGCTAGTGAGCCAGTAGGGCAAAAAAAAAAAAAAAAAAAAGGAGGAGGAGAAAGAGGAGGAAGAGGAGAAGAGGAAGAAGAATTGGGAGGCCCTGGATTCTGGTTGTTCTGATGAGCTAGGGCTTCTCCTATATAATGGATTCTGGGAGGATCTATATAGAACCTGGGTGATTTATTGGTGCATCTCTTGGGGTTTACTCAGCCAGTGAGGATGATAAACAGGCAGTGGCAGAACTTCCAGGTAACAGGAAAAGACAACCAAGGACTTAGATGCTTTGCATAAGAAGGTCAAAGTTCTTGCTCCAGGTAAATGACCCACACCAGCCCAAGTGCTGGCCAAGGGCAAGGGAAATCTTTATTAGTTGGAGGAATAGTCATTGAATACTAGTTATTGCTACATAGCCAGATGCAGTAGTGACTGTAGCTTGTTTTACTAATACTTTCAAATTAAGCATTTGCTGAGATTGCCAGCCACTACCTTGAAGGCAACAGGTCTAAATGGGTGGAATGAGCAGATATGCCTGGTACAAGGGATAGTCTGTAATGGATACCTCTGGGGCATCCTTTCAGATGCTCATCCTTACCTCCCTCTTATCTTAGCCACTATGGAGCAACCAGTACTCTGTCTGAGTTGACATCCTTCACACAGGTACAACCTAGAAGCATCTTGTCTCCTGCCCCACTATTTCTTTGTCCAAACTGCATTGTCTGCAGATGCTCAACCCAGAAATTTAGGGGTGATAACACTGTATCAGGCATTCCTTGACTAATGGGTGGGAGCCAATGGATAAATGTTTCCCTCCTTCTCTCCATAGAGAAGATACTGAAATCCCTTTCACATGGCTCCTTAAACTGTTCAATGGGATCCAGCAACCAGTTGCCTGAAACAGTGGCCAGCATGACATATGACTCCTTCTCTTCCCTTGCTTGACTCTCCTGACCCTTACTCCTACCCCTCGGGTCCCAATAAAGAATTTTCACTCAAGTCTCTGTTTCAGGATTTGCTTTCTGGGGAAAACAGACTAAGATACATCATCCATTTCTAGCTACCACCTCTGCCATCTGCCAGCCCCCGGTCACTCCCTTTCCTCCAGGTCCTACCACCCCTACATGACTTTAACATTCAAGCCCTATACCTGAGTTCTCAGTCTTTTAATCATCTCAGTGACCTTCACCCCACTCCACTTTATCAACTTGCTTCCATTGTCTCCCCAGAACATTGTCATCACTGATAACTGCTGAATTCATAAGTCCAAAATCTACAAATCCCACACTTCCTCAACCCTCCATCCACAGTCCTTTTCATTTAATTACTCCCATTGCACCAGTGTCATAATATCATCAAGACTTTTTGGCCCAGGAACTGTCTGTTTTCTCATTATCTAGCAGGCTTCTCTTGTCTTCTGGGTTGGCTTTATTTTTTTTAATCCTGTTAAGATTCCATAGAACAATATTTCAATCACACTTGCCAATTTTCACAACTCCCTTATTCTTCCATCTCATTTCTTGAAAAATTCCCCCCAGAATTAATGCATTTGTCCAACTTTTTTGTGCTAATATTCCAGGTGCTAATCACTGTTAGAGAAAAACCACAAAGCTGAACAATTTGGTGCCATTCTAATAGCTGCCAACATTTACTGAGAGTTTAATCTTTGCCAGGCACTATTCAGAGCACATTACATAGATTATCTCATCCTGCTTCCTACATCAGGCTGGAAAGTTGCCCAGAAATTCTGTTCTCAAACCTCTGAAGCTCAATCTACTCAGAACACTTTCTCCCCCACAGCTCAGAGAAAATAGAAGTCATCAATTAAAAACTTGGTACACATCATCCTTCACATTTCAGTAGTGCTCAAAAGAGATGATTCCTCTCTTCTAATCCAAACACTCTCTTTGGCTTCCTTAACACCACACTTTGCTACTTTTTCTTCTACCTCTTTCTCTTTTTCATTTATCTCCCATATTCCTTTTCCCAAGTTGTCTTTTAAATTTTGGTAATCCTTAAACTATTCCATTCTGTCCTGAATCACTCTTTCTGGTTATCTCTTCCAATTGCATGGCTTCTATTACCATCTCTTTAGAAAATGATTCTCTAATTAGATGCTCAGCCCAGATTTCTCTCTTAAGTTCAGACTTACTCAACATTTTCACCTGGATCTAACCAACCCCTGTGAAGAAACAGAAACAAAGTTCCCACATAAACTTTATTTTTTATCTTTATCTCTACCACCATCCACCAAGCCCTCTAATCCAGCAACACAGTCTCTACCTTCAACTCTTCTTCTCACTCACCCCTTCCAATCACTTACTTCCATAGCTCCTACTCCTTTAATATCCCTGGGAATTGCCAATGTCTCTTCATACCCACTGCTATTTCCATAGTGTAGATTACCATCTCCCACCTGCATGACTGCAAGAAACTTCTAGTCTACTCCCCCTCAATTACGCTTGTATTAAATTTACCTCATCAATTTCATGCCCACAAGTCTTTTCTCATGCCTATGAGTACATATTGATATTTTTTTTAGGATTGAGTCCCCACCTTGAGCTCCCTCAGAACGGCACTATGTCTTGCTCCTATATTGGTCTCCCCCCAACACATGCCCTGCCATCCATTTTCTGAATGGGTGAATGGCTGTTAAATAAATTAAAGAATGATTTCATCAATTCACAAGTAAATCAGTGCTATCTATGTTAAATTCCTTGTGACTAACTCAATATCCATATTTTGTTTACCTACCATCATTAACACTAAGCACAAACTTGAAATGATAATCATCATTAAAGATACCAAATGAGTGCATACATCTCAGTTCCAGATGATAATCCTAGAGCCTTTAGATACATTCTTGAATACAGTGGGTAATATTTTACTTCAATGGACTAGAAGGATCTATGAGCAAATTTGTTAAACTTCAGAAAGGCAGACACCTCACATACTTCCATCTTCTTTTTATTTCCATAGCTGGGGTTTTGTGATCTATAAAGTTGGTGAAGGTGGGCCCTAAGTATCTTGACACAGTGAGCTTAGAAGCCTGGATTCTGGCAATGCTTCAGCGAACTGTGTCATGGATAAGATAGAGGCATGTCTAACAGGCATGGCCAAAAGCAGGGGACTGGCTGTGGTAATTTTCAGACTCTTGAGTTCAGAGGCCACAGTGAGTAGAAACAAGAATAAAAAGGTATGGCAGAAATGAGAGGACCTCAGAGGAGAGGCCAGGTACCTCAGATACAGGGGCCAGTGGACTACAGGTCTAGGGTTCTGTCCTAAGATAAATGTGCTCAAACACTTTCTGGCTCTTCTATCTCCATTCAGGTTTTCATGAAAGAGAGAATATGATTGTTTGGGTCAGGCTTCTGTCCCTTGAATCATTCAGCCATGGCCTGGAGCAGGGTGGAGATCCCACACAAATCCTGCAAGAATTGTGAGTTGGATAACACTTACCTTCTATAATACACATCCAAGAAGTTTTCTTTAAGTTGTAATTGAGACTTGCTTAACCAATTCAAGCTTAATTGCAGTGATGCAAATCTCACATCTATTTTTGCAAATAATTAGTGGGTCATTTCTCTCTTAGTGCATTTAGTCTTTGACCCACAGAATCATGGGCCAGATCAAGCAGTAGCAAATTAATATTAAAATTCTTCGTTCAATCCAATGTCTGAGAGGCAGTTATATAAAACAGGGTGAGGGCAAAGACTTTGCTCTGACAGGAGGTGAAGAAAGGAGTGGACTCACTGTCTCATTCAGCATGGAAATGGGCAGAGCTGGGCGACTGGGAGTCTGAGCTGTCCCTCACATGTGCTATCTACAGCAATAAAGAATCCAGGGCATTAGCAAATGACACCAAATCAGCCTGCACCATTTAGCACTGACATGCCTGAGTGTGAACTCTCCATAAAATGCCACAGTGCAAAGAGAATAAGAGTTATAGGGGACCCAGTGACCTCCCCAAATCATACATACTGCCCATCCCTGAAGGCTGCTGGGAGTCATGGGCCTCTCAGCAGAGAACAGATTTAATGTACCTCAAGGGATCTACTCCCACACAAGAGTGTAGAAATGTTTGGAAAAGGAGAACTTTGTACTGAGCATCCTGCACAGATGTGTTGTATCAATGGCAGTGCTGCCTAGGGACTTCCCTCCCAGTCTGTACTTAGAAGGGCAGACATTGTCTGTCTGAGACCCTGGAGTCACCCATTCCAGGAATTTGGTCACAACCACAGACTTCTAATTTGTAATAACTGTCATTGTTCTGTGGTCATGCAAAAGATCCCAAATGCACATGGTACAATTTCTTTGGGATAAAAAGCTATGATGTCTCAGAGAAAGTGAAATGTTTTACCAAAATGTGTTCTTCTGCAACTACCACTTTGGCTTATTGTGAGATCCTCAGCCCAGGATTTATAGAGTACTTGGTAACGATCAAAGTGGCTTTAATCCTCCAATCTAACCTTGCACCTTTCTGTGAGACAGATCAAGCAAGGATTCAGTGGTTCATCCATTCAGTGAGCAAATTTTGAGTAAGATTTGCCTCTCTGGTTCTTAGATGAAATGGAATCATGACTGCAGTTTCCCTTCTACTTCAGCATGTCATTTGTCCTAATGCAGAGTCCAACACATTATTTTAACTCATCCTAAAGAGTCAATCAAAATGTTGTCTATGTTAAAAAAAAAAGGGTAGAGTCAAGAAAATTCTACCCATGTTATTTTGGTGATCAAATCCAAATATTGACTCTGTTCAAGTGTCAGAATGGCTGTTAAATAAATTAAAGAATGATTTCATCAATTCACAAGTAAATCAGTGTTATCTATGTTAAATTCCTTGTGACTAACTCAATATCCATATTTTGTTTACCTACCATCATTAACACTAAGCACAAACTTGAAATGATAATCATCATTAAAGATACCAAATGAGTGTATACATCTCAGTTCCAGATGATAATCCTAGAACCTTTAGATACATTCTTGAATACTATTGAAAAACATTAAATTTAAAACTACAGGGGCCCCTGGGTGGCTCAGACAGTTAAGCATCTGCCTTTGGCTCAGGTCATGATCCCAGGGTCCTGGGATAGAGTCCTGCAGCATATCGGGCTTCATGCTCAGTGGGGAGCCTGTTTCTCCCTCTCCCTCTGCCTGCCACTCCCCCTCCTTGTGCTCTCTCTCTCCCTCTCTCTGTCAAATAAATAAATAAAATGTTTTTTAAAAAGAAAGAAACCACAGCTTTCAGTATTAAATAAAATTTTAACAAAAAGAGTAGACAGAGGAAGAGATGAAAATAAAGGATTAGTAAGGGAGAAGAAGAAGAAGGAAGAGGCGAGGCTGAGGGAAGGAAAGTAGCAGTATGGAAAAAGTAGTTGAAGAGAAAACTATGGGAGCTTTACTCCAAGGAAACAAAGAAGAAAAAAATTAATGATAAGAAACAGAAAGGAAAGCAAGTAAAGAAATGAAAGGGACATGAGTGAAAATAACAGAGACAAACAAGAGAGAAATGGAAATCTAACATAAAAATAATTAGTATACCTAAGTAAATACTAGAAAACAAATTGCAAGATACAAAAGGTATCCAGACACAAATAGGATATTTCTTTCAATGAAAAAAACATAAATACAGAGTCCCAAAAAAGAATATAGTATAAAAAAATCAAGATTTGTGCAATAAAGAATCAGATTCATTGAGAAAGTAAAAACTAGTATCCTAAAAAGAAAACTATTAGCTGACTATAATCTTCTCCTCAGCATTTCTACATATATAACACAATGGAACTACAGAAATTTGAAGGAAAAGTATGACTCAGGAGCTCTAGTACTTCCCAAATTGTCATATGTCTAGATTATTGGCAATAGAAATCCAGCTAAGATAGGTAAGTCATCCGAATGTGGATTATCTATGAAACTTTCTGATAATTATTACTGAAAGCATAATCCAACAAAAGCACATTAACCAAAATTAAGTATAATCAATTGGGAACATGACTATTAAATAACTTACAGTGAACATTTAATGTACTAAAACCTAAAATTAAATATAATAGACCTTATGTTTTAAGTAACTCAACTGAATCCAAAAACAAAGCTCAAGAATATTTACAGAAATACAAAAACATCTAGCATCTAACAAGGTATATCTGATATCCAATAAAAAAGAATTACCAGACATGTAAAGAAGCAAGAAAATACAACCCACAATGTGGAGAAAAATCAATGAACTGAAACTAACCAAGAAATGAAACAGATGACTCATTTACTAGACTAGAACATTTTTTTAAAAAGTGATGACTGATTTCCATATGCTCAAAGAGGTGGAATGTTGAACATATTAAGTAGACATCTGGAGCATATAAAACTTACCAAAATAAATTTAACTTCTACAAATGAAAACTACAAGGTGTGAAATAAAAAATACACAAAATGGGATTGATAGCAAATTAAACATTGCAAAAGAAAAGATTACTGAACATGAACACATAGAAATAGAAATCATTCAGAGCTACTGGGTGGCTCAGTCAGTTAGGCATCTACCTTTGGCTTAGGTCATGGCCCTGGGGTCCTGGGATCAAGCCCCATGTCAGGCTCCATGCTCAGTGGGAAGCCTGCTTCTCCCTCTGCTCTGCTTGTCCTTCTCTTTCTCAAACAAATAAAATCTTTATTTATTTTTTTTAATTTTTATTTATTTATGATAGTCACACACACAGAGAGAGAGAGAGAGAGGCAGAGACACAGGCAGAGGGAGAAGCAGGCTCCATGCACTGGGAGCCCGATGTGGGACTCGATCCTGGGTCTCCAGGATCGCGCTCTGGGCCAAAGGCAGGCGCTAAACCGCTGCGCCACCCAGGGATCCCACAAATAAAATCTTTAAAAAAGAAACAGAAATCATTCAAAGTGAAACAAAGAGATCTAACAATTTTTTAAAATGAGAAGAGCATTAGCAAACTGTGGGAATATTTCAAGCAGCCAAATATACATGTTAAATTGAGTCCCTGAAGGAGTCAATAGCAGACTGAAAAAATATTTGAAGAATTGCTGGAAATGTTCCAAATGTGAAGAAAATTATAAACCCACAAAACTCCAAAACTTCCATTAACCCTTAAAAGAAACATGAGGAGGACCACTGTAGTGAGGTCAGCTTCTACTTCTACCCAGTATCAATGAGTAGTGTGAGTCAGCTCAGCATTCCCCTACTCACTACATGTGGTGTCATCAAAGCCCAGTGGGCAGCTGAACCTCCAGATTGAGCCAGCATCATAGAGATTAAAGTAGGCAATATGAAGCAGGACTAAACAATACTGTTTCTAATTCTGCCCACTGTGGATAGGGCCAAGTAGGGAGTTAGACTCTGTACAAACCTGGTTGATGCCTCCTTCCCAGCCTCCCCACAGTGTTCATATAGTCCAGAGGGAGTCGAGTCTCCTCTCCCGTGTAGCATCAGTGAGGTGGAACTGATTGGTCAGAGGCAGAACTTGTTGGTACTTCCTTCCCGCCGCCATCCTTTGTGGTTCAGCAGATCTAAGTAGAAAGCAGTGGAGCTTCCTTACCTATCCTGCAGCACCAAAGCAGGAGTCAGCCTTTCAGTCCTCCCTCTTTGATGTTAGACACTCAGCAAGAAACTGAGCTTACACCTCCACTCAGAAGCAATAAGTTGGTGAGAGTTGGTTTCTACTTCACCAGGATGCATGGCATTGGCACACCTTGGGGGCAGCTGAACCTCCACATCAGTCATTTGCAGTGGGCCAGTGCTCTACTTTTGCTCTGGTTGTATCAGTGGTGTCCAGCAGGACACATGATAAATTCACCCACCTGCCCCAAATGCTACACCTCAAAAGGGAGATTACCTGCTAAAACAAAATTAAATAAAACCCAGAGTCTCTTAATATAATATCTAAAATACTCAGAATACAAATGAAAAATCACTTATACCAAGGGCCAGGGAAATCACAACGTGAATGGGAGATATCACACAACAACATTCAGATAAATCAGATGTGAGAATTATCTGACAAAGATATTTAGGCAAATACCATAAAAGTGCTTCTATCATCAATGACCAATTCTTTTTTAAAAAATGAAAAATAGAAAATCTCAACGAATAAATAGAAGGCATAAAGACTTTTTGAAAATAGAAATTATAAAACTAAAAAATGCAATGTTAGTCTGCTTGGGCTACCATAGCAAAATATCACAGGTGGGTGACTTTAACAAAAATTTATTTTCTCAGTTCCTGAGGCTAGAAGATCAAAAAGTGCTGGAGCATTCTATTTATGGTGAGAGCTCTCTTCCTGGTTTGCAGAGAACCACCATGTCACATGTTTCCTCCCATGCCTTTTGTGCATGTTCAGAGGGAGAGACAGAGCTTCAATGTCCCTCACTTCTCTTTTATAAGGACACCAGTTCTTTTGATTTAGGATCCCACATTTAAGATCCCATTTAACCTTAACAACCTTTATAAAGGCCCTATCTCCAAGTACAGTCACATTTGGAGTTGGGGCTTCAACATTAGAATTTTGTAGGAACACAACTCTGTCCATAATATGCAAAACTAAAATAAAAAAACTGACTGGATGGATTCAGTAGTGGAGTGGATGTTTCAGAGGATAGAATAGTGAACTTGAGTACAATTTATCCAATCTGAGCAACAGAGAGAAAATAAATTGAAATAAGTAAACACAGTCTCAGATGCCTACAGAACAATAACAAAAGAATTGATTTGTACCATGAGATTCCAAAAAAAAAAAAAAAAAGGTGAGCAATTGGACTAAAAGAGTAGTATTTGAAAAAGTAATGGATAAGTATTTCCCAAAGATGGAAAAAAAAAATCTACAGATTTAAGAAACTGAGTGAAATACAAATAGAATAAACACAGATAAATCCATACCATGATATATCATCATAATTAAATTTACAAAATCTAAAAGATGCTGAAAAAACTTGAAAGTAGAAAAAAATGATACATCATTTATAAGGGATCACCAATTTGAATGACAGTGGAATTGTCACCTGAAACGTGGAGACCAAAGTGGCACAACATTCTTCAAGTTTTGAAAGGAAAATATAATCAACTCTTACTTCTGCATCTGGCTAAAACCTCCTTTTGGAAGAAAGGACACGTGAAGAAATTCTCCAATGAAGGAAAACTAAGGAGACTGGTTACTAGCAAGCCTACCTTTAGAGAATGCTAAAAGGAAATTCTCTAAGCAGAAAGGAAATGATAACAGAACTTAAAAAGAAAGAGAGAGAATATCAGGATGGTTAAAAGAAGACCAAAGATAAATATAATTTTCATGAGTTTGTTAAGTCATATTTGATAGGTAATATCAAAGATTATAACACACCTTCTGATATGGTGTCTGTAGTGGAAATGCTTAAGAGCAATCATATTTAAAAAGAGGGGAGGGTAAAGGCACCTATTGAAAATAAGGTGAAACTAGTAAAATGTCAGTAAAAGTAAACTTGCATAAGCATGTTGTCACACCTACAGCAAACATTAAGAAAACTAGTTTTTAGGGAAGCCTGAGTGGCTCAGCAGTTGAGCATCTGCCTTCGGCCCAGGGCATGATCCCGGAGTCCCAGAATCAAATCCAACATCAGGCTCCCTGCATGGAGCCTGCTTCTCCCTCTGCCTATGTCTCTGCTTCTCTCTCTCTGTGTTTCTCATGAATAAATAAATAAAATCTTTTTTAAAAAAGAAAAGAAAGAAAACTAGTTTTTACAAAGCAGGAGCAGCTACTTTCATAAGGCATAAAATAATTTGAAATCAGCATAAGAAAGACAACAGGAAAATCTCAAAACACTTGGAAATTAAATATATCCATAGGTCAAAGAGGAAGTCTCAAAGGAAATCAAGATACATTAAACAGAATAAAAATTAAAATACAACAGGTCAAAACATGTGGGATGCACCTAAAGTAGTGCTGAGAGGTAAAGTCACAACAATAAAATGTTTACATTAGAGAACAGAAAAAGTCTGTAATCAATAATCTAAGTTCTTACCTCATGAAACTAGTAAAAGTAGAGTAAAATAAGTACAAAGCAAGCAGAAGCAAGGAAGTAATGAGGATAAGGGTAGAAATACATGAAAATTAAAGCAGAAAAACAATACCTATAAAAAGACCTAAATCATTGATATCATATTTGCAACAAGGGTTATCACTACAGATTCCCACAGCTACTAAAGAAATAATAATAAAATACTATAAACAACATGGCACTCCTAAATTAAACAACTCAGAAGAAATAGACTAATTTCTTGAAAACCACAAACTATTGAAACTCTACCCAGATGAAATTAAAAGTCTAAATAGTCCTATAATAATTGTAGAAAATGTAGAAATTGAGTTTGTAATTTATAAGTTCCTAAAATAAATATGCAATCTCAGTTGGTTTCACTGCCCAATTCCACCAAACATTTAAAGAAGAATTGATACCAATTTTCTACTATCCCTTACAGAAAATAAGAGAGGTGACAATACTTCCAAGCTCATTTTAACAATACAATAAAACTGCAGAAAAAAATATTTCAGAAACCTAGGTATATCAATCTACAACAAAATATTAGCAAGTCAAATTTAGCAATCTATAAAAGGAATTTTTATGACCAAATAGAACTTATTCCAAAAAACATGAAGCTGGTTCAACATTTGAAAAATCAGTATACTCCACATGTCAACAGGCTAAAGAGGAAAAGTTATAATAGTATATCTACTGATACGGAAGAAGCTTTTGACAAAATCCAAAGCCATGATAAAAATCTAGCATCCAAAGTCACGATAAAAGCTCCCAGCAAACTAGAAATAGAGGGGAGCTACCTCAACTTGGTAGAGTATCCACAAAAAGCCTGTAAGAACATCACAGATATTAGTGAAAGACAGCTTTATTCCTAAAATCAAGAATAGAGCAAGGATGTCCTTTTTCACCATACTTATTAAACATAGTAATGAAAGCCCTGGCCAGTGCTTTAAGAAAGAATATAAAAAGCATACAAATTGAAAAGCAAGAGTTAAAACCATTATTTGCAGATGACATGATTGTGTATATAGAAAACCCTAAGAATCTACCAAAAAAATTTTAAGCCCCAAAACTGGGTTCAGCAAAGTTACATGATAAAAATCAACACACAAAAGTCAATCCAATTTCTACTTATAAAAAAAAAAAATGAACACTTGGAAACTGAAGGCACAATACTATTAACAATGGCTTCTCCAAAAATTAACTTAGGTACAATTCTAACAAAACATCTACAGAATCTGTATCCTAAAACTCACAAAATGATGAGTGATGAAACAAATAAAAGACCTAAATAAATAGAGAGACACACCATATTTATGGATTAGAAGACTCAACATAGTAAAGATTTCAATATTCCCCAAATTGATCTCTAGATATAATATGATTTCTATCAAAATTACAGCAAGATTTTAAAATAAAACAAGCTTGGGGCACCTAGGTATCTCAGTCTGCTAAGCAACCAACTCTTGATCTCAGCTCAGGTCTTGACCTCAGGGACTAGAGGGTATTATGCGAAGCAAAATAAGTCAGTCAGAAAAGGACAAATACCATATGATTTCACTCATATGTGGAATTTAAGAAACAAAGTAGATGAACATACGAGAAAGGAAGGAAAAATAAAACAAGATGAAAATTGAGAGGGAGGCAAATGATAAGAGACACTGAACTCTAGGAAATAAACTGAGGGTTGCTGGATGGGAGATGTGTAGGAGGAAGGGATAACTGGGTAATGGGCATTAAGGAGAGCACTTGATGTAATAAGCCCTGGATATTATATGCAACTAATGAATCACTAAATTCTTCCTCTGAAACTAACTTAAAAAATAATAAAATAAGACACACTTATCTAAAATTTATACAGAAAGGTAAGAACCTAGAGTAATGAAACCATTTTTGAAAAAGGATATATAAGTAGGTGGGAGAAATCACTATCAAATGTTAAGGCTTACTATATAATTACAGTAATCAAGGAAGTGTGGCAGAGATAGACACATAGATCAATGGAACCTAGAAGTAGACCCATAAAAATATGCCCAATAGATCTTTGACAGAGGTGCAAAAGCCAATTCAAAGGAGGAAGGATGGATGGCCCTTTTTAACAAGATAGTAATTGGACATTCATAGGCAAAAAACAAAAGTGCCTAAACCTTACACTTTGTACAAGTGTTAACTCCAAATGAAACACAAATTTAAACATAAAACTATAGAATTTTTAAGGAAAAAAACACAGGAGAAAGTCCTTGGAAGCTATAGTTCTTAACACTTGACCCTAAAAGTATAGTCCATAAAAGGAAAAATTGATAAATTGGACCTCATCAAAATTAAAGTCTTTTTGCTCTGCAAAGTCTATATGAAGAAGATAAAAGCACCAACTACAGGCTGGGAGAAAATATTTGCAAACTACACTGGAGACTAGTATCTAGACTATATAAAGAATTCTCAAAACTCAGTAGTAAAGTCAATTCAATTAGAAATAAGCCAAAAAATGGGGAGACCTTTCACAGAAGAGGATTATCTTATGATCCAGGAATTATACTCTTGGCCATTATCTCAAAGAAATTTATCTCAGGATAATGGTCATACAAGAACCTGCAAACAAATGTTCATCGCAGGGTTTTTTTAAGATTTTTTATTTATTTATTCATGAGACACAGAGAGAGGCAGAGACATAGGCAGAGGGAGAAGCAGGCTCCCTGCGGGTAGCCCGATGTAGGACTTGATTCCGGGACTGCAGGATAACGACCTGGGCCAAAGGCAGACGCTCAACCACTGAGCCACCCAGGTGCCCCTGATAGCAGCTTTGTTTGTTAAAAATTTTTTTTTATTTATTTATGATAGTCATACAGAGAGAGAGAGAGAGAGAGGCAGAGACACAGGCAGAGGGAGAAGCAGGCTCCATGCACCGAGAGCCCGACGTGGGATTCGATTCCGTGTCTCTAGGATCGCGCCCTGGGCCAAAGGCAGGCACCAAACCGCTGCGCCACCCAGGGATCCCCAGCAGCTTTGTTTGTAACAGCCAAAACTGGAAACAACTCAAATGTCTTTTAATAGCTGAATATTGAAGCAAACTGTGGTACATCCATACCATAGAATACCATTCAGTAACAAAGAAAAATGAACTATTGCCACATGTCACAATGTGCCATAAGCACAATGGCCTTATGCTGAGTGGGAAAAAGAAAATTCTCAAAAGGTTACATACTATATGATTTCATTTATATCACATTTTTGAAATGACAAAATTATACAGATAAAGAATAGATCAGTGGTTGGGAGGAGAACAGGAAGGGAGGCAGCTGTGAAGTAAAAGATTAGTTTAGGAGATCCTTGTGATGGATTGTCTGTATCTTAATTGTGGGGATGATAACAGAAATCTACACTTGGGATTAAAAAACTGCATAGAACTACACACACGCACACACACAAATTATATCACAAATCTGGTGAAATTTGAATAAGGTCAATGCTGTATCAATGTCAATTTCCTGGTTGTGAAATTGTATAATAGTTATGCAAGATGTTATCATCAGGGAAACAGTGAAGGCCTTGTGGGTCTCGCTGTGTTATTTCTTAAATTGGAATACCAATTATCTCAAAAATAAAGTTTAAAAAAAACTCTCAGCAAATTAGGAATAGAAAAGACTTCCTCAATCTGATAAAAGTCCTCTATAAAAGCCCACAGCTAACCTCGCACTTAATGGTGAGAGACTGAATGCTTGCCCCAAAGTCCAAAACAAGACACAAGGTCTTACCACTCTTTTTTCTTTCTTTTTATTTTATGACAAATAAAAATTGTATATATTTAAAGAATACAATGTGATGGTTTAATATGTGTGCACATTGTTAAATGATTGCCATAATCAAACTAATTACTGTATCCATCACCTCCATAGTTAGCCTTTTTTTTTTTAATTCAACATCAAAATGGAAGTTCTAGTCAAGACAGGCAAGAAAAAGAAACAAAAGACATCCAACTTGGAAGGAAGAAGTAAAATTATATTTATGTGTAGATGATACCAATATCTATATATAAAATCCTGTAGAAGCTATAGAAAGCTACTAGAACTAGTACATAAGACTAGCAAGATTGCAGGATATAAGATTACTATACAAAGATCATGTTTTTCTACATACTAACAATGAAAATTCAGAAACTGACATTTAAAAATTAATATTATTAACAATGACAATATGAAATATGAAATACATAAGTAAATATCTGGTAGAAGATGTGTAAGTCCTATACACTAAAATCTACAAAATGATGCTGAGAAAAAATTTAAAAGACCTAAAGAAATAGAGGACTAGACTGTGCCTACATCTGAGAAGACTCAACACTATTAAGATGACAAGTCTTCAAATTGATCCACAGATCCAGTGCAATCCTAATCAAAATCCCAGCAGAGAATTTTGTAGAAATTATCAAACTGATTCTAAAGTTCATGTGGAAATGCAAAAGACCTAGAAAAGACTAATCAATTGGCAAGACAACAATAAGTTTGCAGGTTTAATATTATCTGATTTCAAGATTTATCAAAGTATGGTAACCAAGACAGTGTGGAATTGGCATAAAGATAGACAAATTAATCAGTGGAGTAGAATCTGAGGTCCAAAAATGGCCCCACACATTTATGAATAATTTCAACAAAGGTGCAAAGAAAATTCAGTGGCAAAAGTATAATCTTTTCAACAAATGGTGCTGGAAAAAAAAAGATAATCCATATTTTTAAATGACCTTTAACCCATACCTTGCATTTGTACAAAAAATTAACTTAAAATGAATCATAGACTTATATGTAAAATGTCAAATATAATTCTAGAAGAAAACAGGGGAAAACCCCAGTGACCTTAGGTTGGACAAATATTGCTTAGATATGATAGCAAAGATGATCTATAAAAAATTATTGATAAATTGGTCCATCAAAATTAAGAAATGCAGCTTTTTCCAAAACACTAGTAAGAGAATTAAAAGACAAATGATGGGAGAAAATAATTGCATAATAATAAAGTATTTGTACCCCAAATACAAAACTCAACATTAAGAAACCAAAAACCCAAGAAAAATGAGCAAAATATTTTAAGATATCTTACCAAAGAAGATAGGTGGACGGTAAACAAATGCATGAAAAAATGTTTACCATCATTACTCATTTGGAAAATAAAAAATAAAATCACAAGACCCCATGCACCTTTTAGAATCTCTGAAATTAAAAAGACACCAAGTGTTCGCAAGGATGCCAAGCAACAAAATTCTCATATGCTGATGTTGGTATTGTAAAATAGCACAACTTCTCCAGAAAATAGGTTTGCAGTTTCTTAAAAAGTTAACGCATTACACCTACTACATGGTACAACTATGAACCATGGTATCTTTCCAAGAAAAATAAATGCATTTGTCTATACAAAACTCACCAAAAATGTTCCTCACAGCTTTATTTGTAACAGCCTAATACTGAAAAACAAAAAAGACCTAAATGCCATCAACAGGAGAATGAATAAACAATTGTGCTTCAGTGGATCCTTGAACAGGAGGAGGGTTAGAGACACCAACCCTCTGTGCAGTTAAAAAATCCATGTATAACTTTTGACTCCCTAAAATTTTAACTACTAATAGTCTACTGTTGACCAGAAGCCTTATCACAATATAAGCAGTCAATTAACACATATTTTATTTATACACAATATGCTTACACTCAAGTAAGCTAGAGAAAAGAAAATGCTGTTGAGAAAAAAATAAATATATTTATAGTACTGTACTACATTTATTGAAAAAAATCTATGTATAAGTGGACCCACCCAGTTCAAACCTTCACTGTTCAAGAGTCAAATATATATCTGTATAATGGAATACATTCAGAAATAAATAGAACCTAACTACTGATAGATATGGAAACATAAATAAATCTCAAAATAATTATACTATGAAAGTAGCCAGGCAAAAAACTTACATACTGAATGGCTCTGTTTATATAAAATCTAGGAAATACAAATTAGTCTATAGTGACAGGAAAGAGATCAGTAGTCATCTGAAGAGGGAGATTGGGGAGGGGCAAAACAGAGTGATTACTAAAAGGTAAAAGGAAACTTTTAGAGGTGAGTGATACAGTCATTACCTTGATTATGGTGATGGTTTCACAGACATATATCAAAACTTTTCAAAGTGTACATTTTAAACATGCAGTTTACCTATTCAAGTATACCATAATAAAGAAAAATAAAGATAATTAAATGCAAATGACTTAGCCAATTATAGTTCTCATTCTTAAAAAGAATACCCTCTCAATGCAAAAATACTAATAATTTACAATAGTACCAAGGAACAAAGCTTCCAGAACATGAAATAAAAAATTGAGGCATGAGGAGCAGTGAGTAATAATTATTTATGCTTATTTCCTCATCTTAGGTGACAATATTTATAGTAATTTATTTCTAAAGTTGATA
Source organism: Canis lupus familiaris (assembly GCF_011100685.1). Taxonomy (NCBI): domain Eukaryota; kingdom Metazoa; phylum Chordata; class Mammalia; order Carnivora; family Canidae; genus Canis; species Canis lupus. The sequence continues at coordinate 3,423,523 of NC_049249.1, forward strand.
TATTGAGTAAAATGTTTGAGTTCTATTAAAAATTTTATTTTTTTAAAGATTTTTTATTTATTCATGGAAGACAGAGAGAGAGAGAGAGGCAGAGACACAGGCAGCGGGAGAAGCAGGCTCCATGCAGGGAGCCCGACGTGGGACTCCATCCCGGGACTCCAGGATCAGGCCCTGGGCTGAAGGCAGCTGAGCCTCCCGGGCTGCCCTCTATTAAAAATTAAAAAAAAAAAATTTAAAGGTAGCTTTAAGGTTATTACTTGCCATTACAAATGTAGAATGAAAAAATGCTATAGGGATCCCTGGGTGGCGCAGCGGTTTGGCGCCTGCCTTTGGCCCAGGGCGCGATCCTGGAGACCCGGGATCGAATCCCACATCAGGCTCCCGGTGCATGGAGCCTGCTTCTCCCTCTGCCTATGTCTCTGCCTCTCTCTCTCTCTCTCTGTGACTATCATAAATAAATAAAAATTTAAAAAAAAAATGCTATACCCTCCAAATTAAAAAAAAAAAAACATAGAACATGTTGCAAAACTAAAAACTAAGGGGAAATCAATAAAGTATAACATAAGCTCCATTTAATAAATGAATAATTCAGCGACACCTGCTTGGCACAGTGGGCTAAGTGTCCAACACTTGGTTTCAACTCAACTCTGATCTCAGGTTCCTGAAATCAAGCCCTAGGTTGAGCTCTGCACTCAGCACAGAGTCTGCTCTGTTTCTATCTCCCTCTCCCTCTGCCCCTCCCGCTTGTGCTCGTTCTCTCTCTCTCTCTCTCTCTGCCCCTGCTAAAATAAACAAAATCTTTTTTTAAAGATGAATAATTCAAAGATCCAAGTATTTAACAGTAAGTTCACATCTTTGAAGAAAAGCAGGTACTTCTAGATATTTTCAAATGTAATTATTTTTAATCTGTGGAAAAACAAACCCAAAGCATAGTACCTCCAACAGTCGGAAATGGGAATAGGTAAGACCACGTGTCCCAGAAAGTGAGGATGGGAAACAATGTGTGTACACCAAAGTGAGGTAGAGAAGAATACAGGTACCCCCAGAAAACGATGGTGCAAATCTCTATTTGTTGACCAGAAAGAGGTTCCCAACACAGCACTGAGCTTTAAAAGCAGGCCAAACAGTAGCTGGTTTAATGCGATCCCGCTCATTTTAGAGTATTGGCATATGTGTCAATGGGCATAAAGAAATATCAAAACAAATGCTGATCTGAGTCAATGACCACCTAAGGCTATTGGGACTCTGGAGATTTTTAACAATGATCTTATATCATTTTACAACAAAGTAATAACATTATATTTAAGCATTTGTCTTCCAATTAGAAATTCATGCTATTGAGAGTGTGGCTAATGAGTTGCACACATTGTAGTATTACAAATTGTTGTAATGTAATTTGACAGAAGCTATTAAAATGTAAAGGGTGTGTATGCACTGTCAGAGCTCTTATGTTATGAAGACCTGAATACGCTGGGAGAGTGAAAGTCACTGCACCAGGTCGTACAGTTGTGAGCTCTTCAGACATACGATTTCCCAATAATTTACCATGGATTTCATATTATTTTATGACAGCTTTCTGGCTGCACAAAGTCACCATTTGGGCTTGGAGGATTTAAAGATTTTACAAGATGGTTTAAACAAGAAGAAAGAGGAGGGAAAAGAGGCACAGCGGTGGAGGGGTGAGGATAAGGAGAGGAAGAGAGTGAAAAAGACAAGAAACTCAGAAAGACTTAGTTACAGTGTAGCTGTATATGGAATATATGAAATAACTTAAAAAGAATAAGCTAGATCTATTTGAATCAACCTAGAGAGGTGTCAGGGTTTATTGTTTAGGTGACAGAGGTCCATTCGTTTAATGTTAAATGACAGAAATGAATAAAATAATAAGTCCTCACTGTTGTATCTGTTTTTGTTTATTAAAAAAAAAAAAATTTCCTGGAGCACCTGGGAGGCTCAGGGGTTGATCATCTGCCTTTGGCTCAGGTTGTGATCCCAGGGCCCTGGGATCAAGTCCTGCATCAGGCTCCCAGTGGGGAACCTGCTTCTCCCTCTGCCTATATCTCTGCCTCTCTCTCTCTGTCTCTCATAAATGAATAAATAAAATCTTAAAAAAATAAGAATAAAAAAATTTCTAGTACTTCTATTTGTGTAAGTTTTGATCACTAAGAAAAACATGGAGTGATGCCTACTACCAATGCCTTACTATCAATTACCACTGTGGTGTGAGTCTGAGGGAAGGGATGAAGGGATGGGCATTCTTAACTTTTTATTCATGCACATTTATATTGTATAAATATGTGAACTTAACACATATTACTCTTCATCATCTAAAAAAATGAAATAAAATCTGAAAGCAGATTTAACAATATGCATAAGGCAATAATCTTTAAAGTTCTCTTCAGAATCCTGGCTTCCTTGTCTTTCTGTTTGGGTTTCTCATTTTCCAGTATTCAGTGCATCTTACAGCTAATTGCTTTTTCCACCTGCCTTCGGCCCACCCTTCAAGTCACAGAACAAGCACTCAGTACCCCAGTCTACCCTCTCTGCCAGGAGCTAAGGAGCAGCTGGAGATGCTCTCCTGCATAGCAAACAGAAGAGTTCCTCACACTGTAATTAAATAATGCTAACTAGGGCACTGAAAGGTCCTGCTTAACCACTTCCAGGAAATGAATTTGCCTTTGGAAAAATGAGTGGAGATTTTAGAGTAAATGTGAGCACAGACTTGTCTTTTGGAAGTGTAAGGAATATTTCTCGGTGAAAGCTCCACAGACCCATATTAGAATTAACTATGAGAGTGGTGAACAGTCGTCTTTCTCGTGGCCTACCGACCCAGGTGCTCAGATACTTTGGTCCTTGAGCACCCCAGACAGGTGATTTCTTAACACAACCAAAGTTTGAGAACAAGTTTCCTAGAGATAGTGAAAGTTCAGGTGGAGCTAGACAGTACAAAGCCCTGAATGCAAGCTTCCAAACATCCTGCAGGCACCCCACTCCCTGGAGCAGAGGAAACCACGCAGGATGAGTGGAGTGGAGGGTATTGCTGCCCAAGGGTGAGCCAGAAAGCCTGCTGTCCCCAGGTGGTTTATAGGTGCCAGGCATCCCAGGCAGCAAAGAGTGACAGAGCTCGGACACCTAGGACCAGGACAGGAGAGGAACTAAGGTGTTGACGGCAGAGACAGCCCAGAGGAACAGGAGAGGAGCCCTGAGGCTGCTGTGTCCTGGGGCTCAAGGGAATGTCAGAGGCCAGTGTGAGGTGGGCAGTGAGGAAACAAGCCCTTTATGCCAGAGGCACTGTTGCTGTTGACCCACCAGGGCCACTGTCCATGTGCTCCTCAGAGAAACAGCCAGTCTTCCTGAGACTTGAACACCTGAGTCCCAAATCTCAGAAGATGGGAGTAAAAAGAGTGAAGATGATGTTCCCGAGACTGGGAAGATGCCCCACACAGCCCAGGCAAATGAGCTTTGGGAACCTGTGCCCCATCCCACACCTAGTGGGGCAGCAAAGTCTCTGGAGAGCAAGGGAGTCAGTCCTTCCGGGCTGCAGGGAAGCTGCAAATTACATCCTGCTGCTTCTGAGCCCCAGGAATAGCAAGCACTCTCTCTGGCCAATGATGTAGTGTGAGAAGCACTTCGAAGCCCCAGTGCCCTTACAGGTGACAGGGCAGTCATGTCGCAAAGACAGTGCAGTGGTGACAATTTATGCCAAACACAGGGGCCAAGAAGTAGCTTTCCTTTGACTCTTGAGCCCCAGGATTCCTGTTCAATCTACCTGAAGGGGAAGGGACCCCAAGAATGGCTGGTATTATGTTTCTTGCTAACCCTGTTAGTAAGGGGAATAGACGCTCGGAGCCAGGTGTAATTTGATTTAAAAAAATAAAGAAATGTGATGCTTCTTGCACCTGAATGTGGAGGAGCAATTCATAACTTACACCATATCCACTTAATAATTCCTCTGTCCACATGTGAACGATTTCAGATCACCTTGACTTTGCTGCTGAAAGCTGCATTCTCCTTATCGTTCAATATCCAGAATATTCAAGGCACTTTGCAAGAGCTAAAGTTTATATAAATATTATGTCTTAAGTTCTTATCAAAAATCAATTTTCCCATATTTATGTTTTAGATTTCTTGCACCTTTTGCCGGTGGGGCAGGGAAGGGTGGGGTGAGTTCTTAGTTAGAAAATTTTTAAAGTGGCTCCCAAGAGAGTGAGGAGCTGAAAAGCAAAGAAAGCAAACCTTGAATGTGTTTGCAGCAGCCTGAAGCAATTTAAGAAAGTAGGGTTAGAGGGCTTGCCAAAGATACAGGCATGGAAATTATTTCCCTTTTTAATGCAGATAGATGAAAATAAGAAAATTGTCCTAAGGGGTAATTCACCCAAATGGAAAAGTCTCTTTAGCATTCCCACCAATTGTACACTTAAATTATTTTTAGTAAATATAAATATAATATGTATATATACATATATATATATATACATCCATACATATATACATATATTTACTAGAAAAAAAATTAAATGTATAATAGATAGGAATGCTAAGATATAAATATAAATATAGACACAGATATGCAAAATTCAAAAGAAATTTTTAAAAATTCACATAAAAATCTGTCTTTTCTCTTGTTTTTCAGCCCTCCTCCTATTCACCCCTGATTTCATCTCTTTAGAAATATCCAATGCATGTGTAAATATATAAATGCTAAAAAAAATCCTAATACAAATGACACCTCAGGACACACTGCTCTGCACTTCACTTTTTAAAATACAACTTTCGTCATTAGAATAAATCGGCCTCTATTGATGGTCATGAGAATGAGTCCAATAGTCTGCTTTAGAAGCTATGCTGGGGAAGCCCCAGTGGCACAGAGGTTTGGTGCTGCCTGCAGACCAGGGTGTGATCCTGGAAATCCGGGATCGAGTCCCACGTTGGGTTCCCTGCATGGAGCCTACTTGTGTCTCTGCCTCTCTCTCTCTCTCTCTCTCTCTCTCTCTCTCTCTGTGTGTGTGTGTGTGTCTCAAAAAGTAAATAAAATCTTAAAAAAAAAAAAGCTATGCTAAAATATTGGGAATGTATTTCAAAGGCTCTTTTACATTAGTGAGATCAGGATTTACCAAAAGGCATAGGAAATACTTCTAAGGGGCAGCTTTCTGGGTTTAGTTGGCTCATGGAAGAAAATCTAAGAGGAGCCTTCAGGATTCCCCTGACAGCAGGAACGTGGCCTCTCCAAGGCTCATATCATCTGCTCTGTGCTGTCAGGACACATTGGTTCTTCCAAGACTCTCTTGAGAAGCTGTCCTATTTGGAGATGGCTTCATTAGTTAATGGAGGAAAGATGTGTCATCCTCAAGAAGAATCTCTTTCCTTTTTACAAATGGTTTGAAAAAAAAAAAAAACAAAATAAAATTGAAGAAGTGGAAAACATATATCAAGATGAGGCTAAATTCAGAATTCAGAACCTGCACAGGGAATCATAGTTCAACATGCCGAGAGCCAGGACCACCAAAGTGGCCAGAAATCTGAGTGAGTGTCAGAGAGGAGGAATGAACTTTTGTAACACGCTGAACTATAGAAAATTCTCAGGACATTTCCTTTCCCAATAAAACTTCACATAACAAAGCTGTTTTTGACAGGGCTGAAGTTTCTATGGAAATGATATGGAAGCCTTTGCTTTGCAGGTGCAGGAGGTCCCCAAGATAAGTCCAATGGGGTTGTCAAGAGCATTTCACTCATACTCAAGGTTGACATGGCTGGAGGACAAGAGAGAAAATTGGAGAAAGCCTTGCCCTGAAAATACCCCCTATCAACAAGGGAAGCCACCCAAGCCCTATTCTCTCTTTCAGACAAGGCTGTAAGGATACAATGGGGTTACAGAGAGGGAAGAAACAAAGGAAAGGCACTTCATAATAATTACCTCATTTAATTCCTACAGAAGGGGAGGGAGAGGACATTGTTTCCATTATATTAACCACATTCCAGAAAAAATTGTAGAATAGGGAAAGAGAGAAAAAAATCACTCCTAATTCTGTAATTAAAACAAAGCTATTGTTACCATTTTGGCATCATTTTCCATCCTGACATTTTAACATATTTGTTATTATTTTCATATAATTATAGTCAAAGTGGTACAACTTTATAGCCTCCTTCTTTATTTTTCACTAACCATTGTAGCATTATAATCGTTATAGCCATTATGCATTTTCCATGTTGTCAAATTCCTCAAAATCGTCACCTTCCTAAATATTAACCAATCATCTAGATACTGTCAACTTTATTTGGACATTTCCTTGTTGCGGAATATTTGCATTGCTCCTGGGATTTTGTTTCTGCATTATTTTAAATAATATTACCATTTCAGATTGTTTGATTTAGACAAATCCCCCCTAGTGGGCAAGGGAAAGGAAGAGGGAAGGCAAAAGGAAGTAGATGGACAACCATCCTGAGATGCCCTCAGGAACTCAGAGACAAGATTTCCTTTGAGAGTTCTACTATAATAACCGACCCATAATCAGGGCGTTCAGAAATTTGAGATGTTACCCTGAAGGGATAGAGGCAAGGAAGAATGAAGCAGGATTAATGGCATCAATGTAGCTAAAGTAGATGACAATCAGAAGTAGCAGGGGGCTGGCCAGGCAAGCCCAGAAAATACAAGACCATAAAAGTAAGGTGAGGGGGTTGGATAGTCCTGGCTTACTCCCCTTTTCTCAGCATTATTATTAATACCTCCCACTCACCTCCATTTCATGCTCGAACTGTATTGTTTCAGAAAATAAATTACATGGCCACCCTTCTCTGGATGATTTAACAATTCCAGGCCTCTCTCTTCTAGAGGACCAGAAAGATGAGCCCTCATCTTCAAAAAAGGTGGAGATGGACCCTTTTTTGTCTCTAGGGATGGAAAGGATATTGAAATCACTTGCGTTAAATTTGTGCACTAATTTGGGGACAATTAATATTTTCACAATAGTCATTTTCTTATCTGGGAACATAGTATTTGTTCAAATGTATAATATTTTATATGTACATTCTATATGTCAGTAAAGATTTGTTATTTTCTTCATTGTGATCACATCAATTTTTCTTAAAAATACTTCTAGGTATTTTATATTTGTTGTCATTCCTCATGTATTTTTCTAGTTAAATTTTCTTCTGACTGGAGAGGGTTTTTTTTTTAAGATTTTATTTATTTATTCATGAGAGACACACAGAGAGAGAGGCAGAGACACAGGAAGAGGGAGAAGCAGGCTCCATGCAGGAAGCCCGATGCAGGACTGGATCCAAAGACCATGGGATCATGACCTGAGCCAAATGTAGATGCTCAGCCATTGAGCCACCCAGGCCCCCTGAGGTATGTGTTTTAACCACCATCTTATGTGTGACAAAATCAGGGCTGAGGATTCAGAATACATTGTTCAGGATATATTAAGCAAACACGGGAGAGAGCACGAATATAAAGACCTCTGATTCCAAATGAGTTATTTCCATTATTCTGTGCCATTTCCATGGCTCTTGGCAATGGCTTATTCTAGGCATGTAGGTATTGGGAACCTGGGACCTGATCCTTTCACTGCATCCCCTCCACACGTGATCACCCACAGGACCTCCTATGTCTTTATTGGGATGGTGTTGCCTCTCCACATGTTCACATTCTCTTCAACACTTTCCAAAATCCCCTCCATTTCTGAGTAAGTTTGCTAGTTCCTTCAATAGGCAATATTTACTCTCATTTTCCTTGTGCCCATTTCGGAAGCTATTAGTGATCAGATCACTGGACACATCAGGATCAACACAGAAAGCAAGACCAGATCACAAGACATCTGAGGGACAGGGCTGAAGCTTGCCCACCAAGACATACCCTACACCTGCTGAGGAGCAGCCAGGACTCTGGAGGTACCAAGGTGCCAAGGAGCTGATATTCTGAGACTGGCTATGGAGACGAGAGCCTTCCCCGCAGGTGATCCATCCAGCTTGCACTTTATTTTATATCTATCAGGCCAGGTGCTTTCCAGGAAAAATAATTTGTGTGTAAAGTGTGAACTGCCCCCAAGGAGAATAGCATTTTCCTCAGTATCACATCCCATGGCCATGATCAGTGTTCTTAAATCAGTGCCAGATCTTAACCAAATCCCTTTGGTATGGCCATTCAGCCACAGCTTTTCACTCCATTGTTCCTATGAGGATGATTGACACATCATAATTATTCCACACTTATGACACTCTTCCAGTATGGGGAGAGGGCTTCCCTTTGGTTTCTCAGTTACAATACACCATTCTCTGCAATGTCTTACTGTAACTAGGATGAATTAATTGAAACATCGAGAAACAATGAGGTTGGCCATGGATAACACAGTAATTTAGGGAACACAGATATTAAAAGCTATAGTCTTCAGTGTGCCAGGGCTAAAGCTCAGCTGCCAGATGGTTCTCTTTTTTGTGATTTGGGTCTGAATCATCTTTAGTATTAGGGACCTGGAACTTCCTCCATTCAGACTTGCTTGCTATGTGAATGCCCTCCTGTCACAAGAGGGGAGGGGAGGATTCAGGTGGGGACCGACAGTCCTGGTAAAGTCAAGAGGGAGTGCTACCCTTCCTTAGGAAGAATCAGAGCAACCGATGAGCAAGTCAAACCCTAAGCTGCCAAAAGATTGGCCTTATCATCTAATTTTTCCACCACTCTCTTTATAATCCACCTTAACACTTCCCCCAGGGAAGACCTGCCACTTAGTTCTCAGAAATGCGAGTAGGCACTTGGACGCTTTCAGAATAAAGGACTCTATAAATACAAATGATAGGAAACTCTCAACCCATATAAAGACATCTTTCAAAAGACCAAAGCATAAAAAAAAAAGACCAAAGCATAAAAGGATAAATAACAAAAGCACCAACACTCTGAGGTCCAGGCATTATTTTTAGACAATTCCCCACGGTTCAAAACAGACGTGCGAGATTGGAGAGGTGATGCTGGCTACCAGTCATGTTCCATTTTGGTCCTCACCCCCAGGAAGTGCTGAATCCTTGTTTTGTTAAAAACATCCCAGAATGGATTTTGTTGTCAACTGCTCTTGATCTCTTAAAATTTCCTGCATTTGCTGCTCACCGGCATTCCCGGCCTTGATAGAAGTCCAGACAAAATTATTATCCTATGAGCTGTGGCTTTGTAATCAGCAGCCTCAGCCACCCTGGCAGCTGTTGCTGGATGGAGCACCAGGCAGCCTGGGTGGCAGGAAGTCAGGCTGCTGAGCCAAGCCTGAGCTGTGACCATCCAGCAGCCTCAGACCCATCCTTGCCTCCAGGTCTCTTCGTTCTTGCTATGGCTTGAGACAATGAGTGATGTTCTACTGTCAGAAACCTGTAGAGAAATCCTGCCTCAAACACAAAGTGATGTTGCATAACGAGGCATAAGAAATGCTACTAATTGTTCTATGTGTGTAATTCTTCTCAGTGGGAATGTGTAAATATGGACTTCATGGAGCCTTTTGCACCACACAGGCCAGTAGCCCTGAAATGAGAGGTCTTCCAAAATGCAGAAGGGTCAACTCTTCCCTGTAATTGAATTTCTTGGTTAGTTAGCATTTCTTCAGTAGTCTGAGCTGAGTCCTCCTGAAACTCTCTAAAGAGTCTCATAATGAGTGGTTCTCCTGGAGAAGGACAATTTCTCTTAGGATCCTCAGCATCTAATTGAGGCCCGTACATGACAGACACCTTTAAACAGGTGAAGGTGAAGGAGGGGAGGAGAGGGGAGGAGAGGCAAACAGGCTAGAAGACACAAAGGAGAGCATTTCACTCACCCAACTCCAGTTCCTCTGCCTTCAGAGCCCGAGGACATCAGTGTCCAGCAGCTTCTGGATTACATACAGCAAAACACCACCAGAAGCAAACGTGTCAGAGTGAATGACAGAGTCACCACCAGCATATCCCATCCTTCTGGTCAGTCACAGAGGCCTTCTTATGGATGAGAATTAAAACTGGAGAAGCCACAACTGAGCAAAGACTTGGAAATTGTCCTCCCATAGCATTTAACAACCCACGTTGTTCGTGCCATCTTTTTGTTTTCTTTATACACAGCCAAGGGCATGAAGGGAAAAGAGAAGTTTCTTTAGCTTCTACTTCAATTTGCTGAAATGTTGCTAGTGGGTGTCAGGGAGGGGGAGAAAATTGGAGCCTGGGCCACATGGTTTGCAGGAAATTGTATCATCTCAAATTTCTTTGCAAGCTGCAAAGATATTGGATCTAAGAAAGCAAAATACATGCACTTAGTTTGTCAAGTGTATTTCATAGTTTATAATTGCTGAAATAAAAGACAAAAGGAATACCAATTTTCATGAAAGGCAGACATAAACACTCCCTTATCAAAACTCATGACTTTCATTAACCTTAAATGTGTATAGTGTGGACTTCCTTAAGAAGCCACACCATAGCATTTCTAATCACTACTTGTAGCATTTCTAACAACTGGTTGTGCAATTACCCATGAGCAGCATTAGATGTGATTTCTGACCAGCGCACAACAGATATTGCCTCCAACTTGTGAAAATGAATTTAATGAAACCCACCCTTAAGTTAGATGAGAAGTAATCTAATTAGAATGCCCTGGAACAGCACTATTTTTTAGACTCCTTTATTTTAGCTTAATCTCCCAGTGGCAATTACCACTAAGAAAAAAAATGAACAAGCTAATTTTCATTTCTATGGAAAGAAACGCCGTTTTAGAGCACATTTCACTTAAGAATATCAAGTTATTTTACTATTCTGAAAACCTCCCCCAACCTGTAAAAGGAAGAAGTGGTTTGACCACTACTTCACAGAGGGAGAAATTGAGTCACAGAGAAACTAGGGCTTAAGTAAATTCACCCTCTATTCATTTTAAAGAATCAAGGTTACGCTTCAGAATTCCCAAGAACTCAAGTTCAAGAGTACTATAACCTCAAGAATTCTTACTTTTAAAGTATACATAACCTATACACAGTTTCAGAAAAATATGTCCATGCCAGAACTTCTCCCTAAGTAGAAGCTGATCCTAAAAAGTCTCCCACTTTCTTTGCCTTCCATTACCCATGATTCCTGTTCACTCTGAGACTAGAATTCCCAGGTATTGAACATGAACTGGGCTCATCATTTATACAAAATTTCAGAGAATTTGTCTACTTTTTTTTTACACAAATCCAAAATCTTAAAATTATCATTTCAAATAATTGGACTTATTTTTGTTCACGCCAGCAATTTTCTAAGCTGAGGACAATTCCTTGATTGTACTGGGATGACAAGTATGTCAACTCAACAGTTTTACTCAACTACTGACTCATCTGATCATCTGTTTCACAACAGCTTTCAACAGACTAAATAAATTTTAACCAAACTTAATACCCTTATCTCTAAAGGCCAAATCTTAAAGACAAAATTTAAAAAAAAAATAGTGACTGATTTGAAAAGCACAAAGAAACTTCCCTATCAAGCATTATTTGTAATTTAATAAAATCCAACACATGGAAGAGCTCTCTGTGACACATGATAGCCCTCCATGAGGCTTGCAATTCACATGCATCATGGCGGCTTGTCAGCCATTGATCCTACAGTGCCAATAACACTCTGCCGCAGGCTTCATAAAACAAGCATTTAACTCTCTCTTCCTCATGCATTTATCAATAGCTAAGTGTAAGGGCAATAAATGTACAGAACCATGTCACATTAAAACAGAGAAGACCCTTTAGTTGTAAGTCCAAATCCTCATCTAGAATAGAAACCTTCCCACTGCCTCTCCAACTTTGAAGGCACTGCAGTGGAGCACTCCAAGGCTGAGCACTTCCTGTGGGCAGTGAACAAAAGGGAAAAGGAACGAACTGGTGTTGAGCTCCTTGGACAGTGTGTGCCCAGCACATGTTGTGGTCACTCTACAGTGACTCTGCAAGGAAATCTGGGTCTCTCCCTTTCACAGACATTCATGGAAGTCCAGAGATTGAGCTCCCCCACGTCACTTGCCTCTTGAGTGAAAGGGCTGAGAGGAATCCATGTCTGACAAACACCAAATCCTATGCTCTTTCTATTATATTGCTTCTCAGATGGAAATGTGTAAAATTGAAATATACCCCGCATCAAGTGTCCACCATTGGCTCTCACTTGCTTTTCTGAGTATAATCCACATTATATATAAACCCTTATATCTAATCCATGCTGTTTATAGAAATCAATCTTTAATTGGGCCCTTTCTTTTCATCTATAATGTCTCCCAGGTCAAACACAATATCTAGCTCTGTGATGGCTCTTCAGTCTTCCATAACAAGCCTCTCCCTCTGCCCACCAATAAGTCATTATTCCCCGGGCACACAAATAAAGTCCTTCACTCCCTATTGAGCACTTCCTGGTGGCTTCCCATGTCCTCTGAAAACAATCTGAATCTGTGTGACTACAATACTCTCTACTGAAGCAGTGACGTGATCCTACTCACTCACACTCTATATCTGATGATTCAGATGTGAAGGGGTACCTCACTTACTGTGCTTCACCCGCTTTATAGTCCTCAAATGCTCCAACCTAATTCTTGCCTGGGGACCTTTGCTGTGTTCATTTTTTTTCCTTGCCTCATGTCTCCTTCTGGCTTATTCTTCATGACATTTGATTCTTATCTGAAATATTCTCATAGAGGCATTGCTAGTCTGGAGCCCAGATCTTTGACTTTATATCACATTATTTTTTTCTATATTACTTTTATCACTCTCCAGTATTACCACTCTTTCCTCTTGTTCATGGTCTCCCACATGGTCTCCTTCAGTTAGGTTGTCAGCACCCTGAGCAGGGCTTTGTCTGCATGGATCATAGCACTGGACCTGAACTAGGCCTGGAAAAAAGTAGATGCAAAGACCATCCGCTGAATTTCTTGAATGTTCCATATGACAGCCCTTCTGGTGTTGAAGCAAAACTCCTTCCTTCTGCATCACCTCTTCTCTGGGTAAAATGTACCCAGCGTGTCAGCTGTCCTTAACTCTGCTTCTAGACTGCTGTCACTCTGCACCACGGTCTCTCCACCACTGCCTAGTTCTGATCTGAGTACAGCCCTGTACTTGCCATGTGATGGATTATGTGGCTCCAGAGAGAACCTTAGACACACAAAGAGGACCTGAGGTTAGCAAAAGTAGGATAGTCTGTCAGAAAGCCTTAATGAGTTTCAGTTCAGGCAGTGACAGGCCTCTCCCTTTGTCCCTCGCCCTTCAGTTTACAGAGGCTCCTAGATGGTGGGAGCCATTTCCATCCCAGCTGCTACAGACAGATCCTCCTCTTCCAGTCCCTTCCAGTAACATCCAGACTTCCATTGCTAAAGACAAGACCAGGCTCCAACAAAAGAACCTACACCTAAGGGCTGGGAACCAAAAGCTTGTCTCCTCCAGGAATGTGCTCTTCAGAGGGAAGGCCTGAGTGAAGCAAAAAGACCTAAGTTCACTATTAGCAGAAGCCATCAGCTCTCCAGATGCTCCCCAGAAGCCTCTCTCAGGCATCCACTGCCCATTTTTGTCTTTCAGGTCAGGAGACAAGCTAATTTCATAGCTAAGGTGATGCAATAGCAAGAAGCCAAGATGATTTGCCTTCCATCTGATTTGAAATCAGTGTTATTTGTCAGTTGAGAAAATTCAATCCACAAGGAGATTGGTGATTTTGATTTTACTGTCTCCACAAACCAAGTGTTGTAAATGCCTCTCAAACTTTTGGAATTCTACTACCTACAAAGTAGAAAGTGCTATAAGGTCTCAGAACCTAATTTACATGAGGAAACTCATAGGTGAAGTCTGTTGAAAAAGACTCTCCTAGGAGTCTGGACTGCTGGGTCCTGGCCATGCTCTACCTCCATCCCCTGTGTAATTTTGTTCTGGTCCCATAGATCTCTGCATCTGTTACCACACATATTTATACTCAATTGCCCTCAAGGTTAATTTCAGATCTGGGATTTTTCGATCTCAACTTGTAGTTACAATCAACTACATTTGCGCCTCCTGGACACAATGGTCTTTGACCACCCTGTCTAAACTAGTTCCCCATCGTATTCTGTCACTACATTCTATTTGTTTCCTTGAGGCACTTGTCCCAACCTATGTGATTCATTTGCTCATGTCTATAGTCTCTGCCTCCATCACACTCTCAACTCTGAGATCCTGGTGTTCTCTTTCACTGTTATAACCCTAGGGCCCAGCACAGTGTGCCTGGCACAAAGTAGGTAGTCAAAAGTTGATGAATTCTTTATTATAATATCTGCCTCTGACTGAAATGTTTGTAGTGTAGGGTATTACTTCCTCATGAGGCTGAGAGTATTCTATGTGAGCCACTCCAATCACTGAAACTTCCAGATTGAGTCCAAATATGCTTCACTCTAGTATTTAGCTCTTGATCCCAGTTCTAACCCTCTTCTGTTCTTGTTAGCAATGTTCATATAGAAAAAGCATAAAGTGTCTTTGGAATCCTATTGTAAAATTTTTCTCATTGGTAGCCTGGAAAACAAGAGAAATGGCAACACTTAGCAGTAGCTGTCTAAACCACAACACTCTCCAAGGGGAGAGGACAGAATGGAAATGGAGGTAGAGCTCTGTCTCCCAAGGTTCTGAAAATAGAAACATTAGAGCTGAGAAGGAATTAGGCTGCCCTTGTTGCCTTTCCTATACCCCAACCACTGTCCTGAGGAAAATAAGCTTTAAGATAAAGTTCCAGGGGCACCTGGGTGACTCAGTTGGTTAAGTGTCTGCCTTCAACTCAGGTCATGATCCCAGGGTCCTGAAATCAAGCCATGCCTTGGGCTCAGCAGGGAGTCTACTTCTCCCTCTGCCCCTCTCCCCACTCATGTTGTTTCTCTCTCTCAAATAAATAGAATCTTTAAAAATAAATAAAGTTCCAGTGGAAAGCTCGCATAGTTTGGATTTCCCCAGAGCTTCCCTTGACAATGCATCATCTCCCTCTGGGCAGCCTGAACAGACCAAGAACATCTTAGAAAGAAGAACAAGTGTTTTGTGTGTTAGTATGTTTTTGGTTTACTTACTCATCTATGTTAATCACATTCAACTCTCTTATCCTCCTGGCCTGTTGTTTGTGGAAACCACAATGTCCCTACAGGATCTATATATGAAGAGAGGGGGCAGTATCAGCTGGATGTTGCTTATGGGCAACCTCTCTTGCTTGACCAATGTAGGACCAAGTGTTCATACTGCCCTATAGCACAGCCCTCCATAGCCCCGAGTGACCATGGGTGTTCTCCTGCTACTTGGTCAACCCTGAACCTCTCCTCTCATCTCTCAGGGGCCAGTAAAGGAAGGAAGTCCATTTCAGTGGGAATGCTGAAGGCGTAGCCCTTAGGGAAGTCCAAAGAGGTCAGCTAAGTGCACACAGCACTGAGTCTCCAGTGGGGCCAACAGCAGTTGGCAGGCTCCAAACCACATTGGCTGAGCCCTCATCTTCTGTGATCATGAAGCACATTTGCCTCACATGGCAAGTGCTGTTTCCTTTGTTCTCCTAGGTCTCCACTGGGGCTGAGCCTTTGGGAATGAAAATGCACAATAACAGCTTGCAGAGTCCTGAAGATTGTTTCTGTCAACAGTAGCCCTCTGTGTGAGCCATGCTCCCCGACTACATCCCCATGAGGTCTTTCGGATACAGACATAGGTAAGCAGTAAGTCCCTAGTAGAAGGGTCATGGAAACAAAACAAGTACAGCTACAACTGTCATCACCATCCACCACCTTCTCTTTGAATTGGTTTATGTTCTCAGTCCTATGACATTTCTCTGGGAGTTTGTCCATTTGCATTAGTCACCTTCCTCCTGCCATGTGTGGGTCAAAGGGAGGCAAAAATGGCACTAGGTGATTTGTTAAAATCAACTTTTAACAAATACCTTATTCCTACCACAATAGACTCTTCCCCCAGAATGCCTCTGGATAGACCACGGTTATGATTCCTGATATCTCATTCTCCATCTAAAAATGTAAGGTTGGCAGTTTATTAAGGAGCTTTTCTAAGCATTACCTGCAAGCAAAGATGGCATCTAAAACCAAGATAAAAATGACAGCAGGGTTATCACTAGCCATGACTGAACCCTCGAAACCAGAAAAGTTTTAGCAGTACCCTGGGCTGGAGTTCACCATAGACCAACAAAAGAAAATATCTCTAGGAGGGGTGTCAGACATCTTTATCCTTCCAAACTCTCCGACTGAGTTTAAGAGGCAGCCAGGGTTAAAAACACTTGACAGGCCTTAAAGAGACATTTTGACTGAACTCTGGTGCTCTTCCCTCCAGCCTGGTTGCAATTCTATCCACACAGGCAGTATTTCTGTCCCACAGACATGTCGTAGGACTCCAGATTGTCAAGTCAATGGTTATTGGACTTTGACCTGTGTCTAAATCACCTGGGAGAATCTTAGGGACTATAGGGTCCCAGTCTCCTCAGAGAAGGCTGGGGTATGGCCCTTAGGATTTCACAAATCTGTCCAGGTGAACCTGATGCCCATCAGAATTCAATAAGCACTGGCCTAGACCTTTCCAAGCATAGAAGATGGCTCAGGAACAAATACAACTATTCCCAAGAGTGATTGTCAGGACAGTGCTTGCAGCCTATAAATTAATAGTATGAGTTACGAGCCAGTTGTCCCTTCTGTGGATCTGAGCCAAGCTGAAGTCTCCTCCTTAACCTCCTCTTTCCTTGCATACCAGAATTCATTCTAAATAACAACCCTGGAGCAGAAATTAGTGTCCTTAATCACTATGGACCTGGGACAGTCTTCTACCCTCCACCTACCATCCTGGGAACACTGTCAAGTGGGATACTGCCTGATTTGGGGCCAGAGGTCTGTGCCCCATACACTCATGAAATGTTGGGTCTCTAGCCCCTCTGTCCATGAAACAAACAAAATAGGGTGAGTCCATGTGGTCAAACAGGAAAGCCCCAATGAGACTCACCTTCCCAATCCTGGTTGTTGTCATTTCCCCACCAGGGCCACTACTCAGTCTCTGCCATCTATAGAGAGAGCTCACAGATGGAGCGTCTCCCTTAGGAAAGCAAGCTTTTGTACACAGCTTGCTGAGGGCTCTGATACTGGTAAGGTCCAAGAAGAGACACAAGCATGGCTGGTTAGCTGGAGAAAGGAAGGGGGCTGGAGTCTTTGGCCAGCCTGCATCTTTGAAGGCATCTTTCTCAGCTGCAGTTTCCCTGACTGAATAAAGCCTAGAACAGAGAGAACATGCTAAGGAGCACTCACTCACTCAGCTTGCCTCAAATCCAGCAAGTGGCTTTCCCAACACTTGAAATGTAGTAATGCCTCATTCCAGCCTGAGTCCCAGGATGGAGGCGAGGGGGAAGGACAGGTATGAGCCAACCCACTCTGTCCAGACAGGCACAGGGCCCTGAGGAGCCGGACTCCACATCAGGAACCACCCTCAATGTGGACCTCATTTGGCAGCCTGCTGTGTCCGTTCTGGACCACCACCCTTGGCCGGCCTCTCCTCTGCTCTGCTGAATCCCCAACTCTGCCCCCTTCCTCTGCATCTTCCCTTCACATAGATATACTCCCTGTCTCTTATCTTCCGGACTTAAGCCACTCTCCAAACAACATTTATTACTCTGTTTGGCTCTACACATTTTCAAACTACCCTAGAAAACTTCTCTCCTGGCAACACCAAGCCACCAAGGCGCTGATGCCAGGGCCATCCTCACCTTCCTGGGGTTCTCTGTGGTCTGGAGCCCAGTATCCTCCAGGCCTAGGGGAAGAAGCTTTTCGGGATGGAGAGGGGAAGAGGATTACTCTCTGACTGCCTAGAGGGCTATTTTGTAGAGAGGTACTGGGTCAGCACCTGTGGGGTAGAGTTTAAAATAAGAAGCAACCAAAGTCAGGCTTTTGGAAATGGACCTCAAATCCCAAAAACTTAGTTCAGAGAGCAGAGGTTTTCAAACCTTATTATGCATAAGAGTCACTGGCAAGAGATGAAAATGCATATTTCAAGGCCCCTGCCCCAGAGAGTCTGTCTTGGCAAGAGGAGTTGAAGAAGCTGCATTTTAGCAAGCCTTGTAGGCCTGTGGACACAGGTGTTCCAAGAGAAGATTCTGAAGACACAATTATAAAGGAAAAGTGAATCTGGGGCTGGCCTAAGGCCTAAGGCCAGATGACCAGAGCCACAGCACAGCATAGAAACCTGAGAGAAGCTGAAGTCAAAGCAGGCACAAAGGAGAGAAGCAAGCAGTGTGTGGTTTCAGCTCCCAGAGCATAACTTCTTTTTATTCTGAAAGCCCCTGGTTCCCTAGTCCAGCCCTGGTACAATATTTGAAATATGAGCAGGTCATAGGGAATCTCAGGGAATATGAAATCTTCCTCCTTAGAAATAGACTCCTAATTTATAGAATTGTGAGTCCACTAGAGAGCAAGTGGCTGGATTTATTGCTGGTAAAATATGAAGGATGTAACATGATAGCTCTTCAAATCTCCTGTTTTATTTTCACGGGCTGATTAGTAATTGCCTCCAGAGGTGAGGCCCTGACAAGTCAGGGGAGGAATTCCCTCGGGGAGCTGAGCAGGACCACAGAGCAGAACAGAAGGAGACCAGCAGGAAGAAGACAGACGTGGGTGAGTCCACCCAAGGCAGAGGGATTGGAAAATAAGGAAGCCACAGGGACAAACAGAAGATGACGGGCAGGGTAGAAAGGAGCCAGGAACTTGCTCACCACAAATGCAGGAACACTGCTCCCATTCCGGATAGCACTGAAATGGCTCTCAAGGATGCCCATGTCCATGCAAGGCTTCCTCTGGGTGAAACCAGCACAATTAGGGGCCACAGGGTGAGTCACTCTCACCCCACTCTGGCCTTTGTGGGCTTCTCTCAAGCAGAAAACTATAGCCAAATTAGGACACTCTGAGAACCTAAAGGCACCAAGCCCTGCTGGCTTCGGATCCAAAGCCTCCAGAATTTCAACTTAATTTGTGATGATCCTTAAGTCATCTGAGCCTCATTTTCTTCATCCATGAAGGATGTTCATCAAAGCCACAGTGGCATGCGGAGGATCACTAAACACTGTCTAGATGATGCTATGTTGGGAAAAAGAAAAGTTTATTGTCTCAATGTAAGGCTTTATAAAGCAGCAGCGGTAAGGGATGCAGAAGATCATTCCATGCACCATGACTCAGGCAAAGCATCTCTAAGGGACCACTCTTGGACTGAAGTCTGGAGGATAGTGCTCAGGAGCAGGCCAGAGAAAGGGAAAGCTCAGGAAGGCAACCCAAGTAACATGCAGCAACCCAAAATGCAGAGAGCTGCCAGGCCCAGAGCATGGGGTTGTGGTGGAAAACTGCCTCAAGAGAGGCAGGGACCTGCCTGGGGAGAACTTTGGGTCTAGTTAGGGATTCTGCTTTTCACTGTGAAAACAACAAAACAAAATATTACTATTATTATTAAAATATTACTATTTTACAAAATAGTAAAAAAAAAAAAAAAAAAGGAAGGATCAATGTAGAGCCAATGAGGGGTTTAAGTAGGGAAGTAGTATGATGAAGTTTGAAAAGGACCTCATTGGCCAGACATAGTGTAGGAAAAGGATTGCAAGGAACAGGAGCAGGCACAGAAAAGGCATGGAGGCAATTTCAGTGATACAGGACAGAAATGCTTCTGCTCCCACTAACGTGTTGCTGTGTGTAATGGTGGATGTGTTTGAGAATACCTGGCAGGTGACATCAGCAGAGGCAGACTGCATTTGGAGTTGTTGAGGGGGTGGTGTCTGCCTGGAGATTTCCTAGCATGAGGGACACAGGAATGAGAAGTGACTTCAAGCTCAAGACTCAGATTCTGTTTCAATGAGGTCAAGACTGAGGTACCATCTAAACAGAAGTTTCAAGAGGGCAGTTGGATATGTGTTTCTGGAACTTAGAAGAAAGTTCTAGAAGATTTCAATACCATGTCTCAACAGGCATGGGAGCTCAGCGAAGTGATGGTCCTAAATGAAGGCCCAGGGCTGGGCCTAGTGGAATGTCACTATTTACCTGCCTGAGCAATGAGCTGGCAGAGAGATAGGAAACCAGGAGAGAGTGATGACCCAGAGGCTAAGAAAAGAAGCCTGTCAAGCAGTGAAGAGTTAATAACATCAAAATCTGCTAAAAAGTAGAAGAAAGAAGAAAGAAAGAAAGAAAGAAAGAAAGAAAGAAAGAAAGAAAGAAAGAAAGAAAGAAAGAAAGAAAGAAAGAAAGAAAGAAAGAAGAGAAAGAGAAAGAGAAGAAAGAGCATTTCATGGACTGTCCTGGGAGATAATGCTGAAAATGCTAAAAAGTCCATAGATGACAGAATAGAGAAACATGCAGAGGCAGGCAGAGAACAGCTGGGGCCAGTAAGGAAATGCTGTGAGAAATATAATCAGATCTATATTCAGCGAAGATCATGGTATGATTAGGTAGCTTGAAATGGGGGGAAAACAAGCTAGGAATTCCAACATCTGGGGAATACCACAGTCTTGTAAGAAATGAGGGGGTCCAGAGTGCAGCAGCAGTGGTGGCGGGGAATGAAGGGCTGACGATCAGAGTTCATGGGAACCAGATAAGGATGGCTGCACCGAGCTGGAAAGAGAGACGCAGCTGGACTCAGTGGTTACCTGGGCTGCAAGGTGACGAAGGCACCAGAACAATTAGGAGGTTCACAGCAAGGAGAAGCAGATTCCCACTTTCCACATCAGGGCCGGGACGGCCAGGGATTCTATGCTGAACACCATAGTTTGTTTGTGTCATTTTCGATCCCAGAAGAATGTCACAGGAAGATGCTCACCAGGCTTGTGACTTGCAGACCTGGCACACAGGAGGACTCAGGGCAAGTGGGGATGTGGTTGGCAGCAAGGACTGAAGGATGGGAAGAAGGTGAGGGGAGGTGTCCAGAGAGCGGGGACAGGCTGGGGTGCATCCCAGCAGAGGTCAGAAAGCCTGGCCAGTATCGTGGGACGCGAAGGTCAGGATGCAGAGTGAAGTGCCTCTGGGCTTCGGAGTGTGGAGGGCATGGTGTCTATGCATCGGTAGGGGTAGGAGCCTGAT
Organism: Canis lupus familiaris; assembly: GCF_011100685.1. Taxonomy (NCBI): domain Eukaryota; kingdom Metazoa; phylum Chordata; class Mammalia; order Carnivora; family Canidae; genus Canis; species Canis lupus. The sequence goes on from NC_049249.1 coordinate 3,444,542, forward strand.
GGAAAGGACTGGAGATAGAAGAGAAAGGCCAGAAGGAAGGGTAAGGAGCAGGTGCTGAGAGGACATGGGAAGATAAATGATCTGAGGTGTCAGGGGGGTCCAAATAGAGGAATTCCGCAGCTGTCTTGTTTTGTCCTGCTGTGTGTTTTTAATAGAAAAGACATGGATATAAAGAAGTAGAGATGGCTAATAAATAAAGAAAAAGAACAAGAAAGATAAAGAAAAAAAGAACAAGATCAACCAGTAATTAAGACAATGAAACATTTTCCAACTCTCAAAGTAATGAACACATATAACCAATTTTTCCAGACACACCATTTGGGATTAAAAATGGAGTCAAATATCCCAGGACAGTTTTTCTTTGCTCCAGCACCATGAGCCCTCCTGTCCCTTGTTCTCAGCACACCTGGATGGGGTCTCTTGGGCCCCCTTGGTATGTCTTGCTCTTCCTGCTTCTCCAGGGGGCACCTGTTTCCTCCACCTGGCTACAATTGCTTTCATGCAGAGAAGTGCACAAAGACCACTGAAGGGCCACTGAAGCCCCAAGAAGCTACATCAGGACATGCTTTCTAAGCCAGACAAGCTCAGCAGCCACTGCAGGGCTTGCCTCTACCGTCACAAAGGGAAAAGAGACGATACTCCAGGTGCAGAGGCAAAGCAAAGTGAACACAGGAGGTTAGCTCTGAGTTAAGTGATCAGACCATTGATACATCTCCTGAGTGGCAGAACCAGATGCTGATCCAGGCTGTCAAAACCCAAACCCAGGCCCTATCCACCATACTGTCCTCCCTCCTTCAGTCCATCAGTGTTCCCTTCTATCCAAAAACCAGGAGATGGTGGGAGAAAGTCAGCTGGGAGAGGGAGCCAGGGCCCACTGGCACAGTCAAACTGCCCTGCTTGGTTCTATCAGACGTCAACACGTACTAATCATTCCCTCTTGTATCAGCAATGGGCTCTCTCTTCAGATAGCCAGAGCGTGCCATGGGCAGCTAATCATCAGATTAAGGATGGAAGGGCAAGACCCAGATGAGTGTAGAGCCTTCTCAAGATCAAAGGCTGGCCATCAGCAGCCTGTGCAGGAGAATCCTACTCAACCTTCCTGGTCTTGCTCTCCCCTTCCATAAATGGGCTGGGGTAGGTAGAGGGAAAGAGCTTTTGAGTCCTGTCCCCTTCTACAGGCTCTAAATCTAGTTTGTTAGATAGCAACACTTATGCTGTTAATACAGGTGTCCTTAGAGTCTCAGGCCCTCAAGAGTAAAATGTTAAGATAAGTATGAGTTCATTGAACCACACTGCATGAAAATAAATAAATAAACAAACCAAGAGAAGTGACACCTACTTGGCTCTGAATATGCCAGAATTTCAAATGTGGAGGTAAGGGAATAATTCTCAAGTCTGTCCTTACTACATACTGGTTCTGAGTTTGAGGGCCACACCTACAATGGTAATAAGTGATCAGAGCCACCTGTTGGGGCAGTGATTAGGGCCTCCTGCATAATACAGGAATGCACTCTACCACTGCTTTGGCAAGCAGGTCTCACCTATACTTAAGACGTGTCACCACAGTGGTCCCAAAGTTGTTGTTCTAAATGTCACTAAATAGGTCAGCAGATAGGAACTCTCTTCTACCCAGGACTGGCTTATTTCCAGGACTCCACTTTTTTTAAGCAAAAACAATGACAATTTTCGGTCTGTTGTCATTTCCTAAGAACACTTATGAGACAAAGTCTGTGCTATAGTAAACAGCCTGGGAAGCCAAATGTCTCTGGCTCCAGCAAGCATGCTAGGCATGATTCATCTGGTGGAAATTCTCTTTCTAAAGAGGGAAAAGCAGGTCAAACAAGGGCCTGCACAAAGTTGTCTTCCTGTGACAAACAAAAGCCTTGGCCAGCCCAGCCCTTTAGGTCAGGCTCAGTAGAGCTTGTTAACCAAGTCCACGTGCAGCTTACACGAGACTCTCCTTGGTTATACTCTCAGAGATGATAAGATGGTGGTGATGGTCATGATGATGATAATGGTAGTGATGATGATATAGTGCTCTTCCAGAATGCCCAAAACTTCCCAGTGCAGTCTTCTCTGGGAATTAATATTGTCCTGGCAAAGTTGTAGGGCCAGGAAATCTCTCAGACTGCATAAGGCTAGGGGAGAAGGGCAAGAGGCCTTTAATGAGAATGAATGAAACATAGTGAGTCCCAAAGGGAGCTGAAGCTAAAATCATGGCCTAAAGATGAACCTGGGGGTGTGGGTAGGGTAATCTAAGACCACCTAGAGGGTGCACAGAACAAATAGCAGAGAGGTGGGAAGCACCACAATTGGGGCATCCAGGGCAGCAATGTTAGAGTACAGTCAATCTTCCAAGCATTTGGAGCAAAAATCTTCCAATTTCATTTGGAGCAAAAATCAGTGTTGAGCATGTAATTTGCTGAATATATGAAATCTTGAAGAAGCCATCATTATCCTGTTCTTTTGAACCAGACTCCCAGGCCAGACTGTCCCACCTAAAACCACAAGGGCACCCCCTAAACCCTCTCTAGTGTATTCTACACTTTCTTCGCCAGTTTATATCACTTTCTGACTTGCTCTATAACTTATGGATCATATTAGTTATTTGTTGGCTGCCCTTCACACACTCCTCAATTACAATACACATCAGCTCCAGAACAGGGAACTTTGTTTTGCTTACTGATATACCCCAACCACCCAGAACAGTGCCTGGCACATAATAGGTATTCACAATATTCATGAATGAATGGCCCTACAGGGTGACCTGACTATCTTGGGCCTGAGCTGGCCCAGCTGGTGGTCCACACCACCCACTACACCGTTATCTGTTGTGCTGTTGCTCAGCTGGAGCTCTCCATGCAGCTTTTCCTGAATAGACACAGACTCAGCCCTTCTGTCCAGACATGGCGCTCCCTCTACCATTGATTGGAACCAGATGGAGTCTCGCCTGTAACATGATTGAGCATTGATTTTAGTAAAGTAAGGAATTACCAAAATATAGTCATTACAATCTATCTTCATCTTGGCGACACATTTGGCGAGCTGTTATAAACCAGGCCTTGAAAAGTCAATGTGAATTTATAGGCCTCTCAGCTCTGCCCACAGGACCCTAATCTGGCAGAATTGTCATCTCTATTGAGCTGTTACAAATGGTTGATGAGCTCTCCTGCCCATAGATTTTCTCTGAATACACAGGTCACCCTATCAGAGCCTGCATGATAATTCACCCTAGGACCTCCGATTCGGAAAGACCTGTAAGGTCATCTAAACACATTCCAACTGCTTAAACCAATGGCAATAAATCACAGCTACTATTCTTTCGCCCCATGTCAAGGCTCTGCACAGAGAACTCACCCAACTCCAACTCCAATAGCAGTCCCTACATACAAAATGGATTATCTGCTCCTCAAAACTAAATAAGCCTTAAAAAGTCTGAGAGCTCAAGGAACTTAGTCCAGGCAAGACAATTTAACTGGCAGAATAAATACTGGAACCCAAGTTTCTGACTCCAACCTATTATATCCACACTGGCTCTGAATCCTAGAGTAAATTATCAATGGGAAATGCAGATAATTGGGTGACTCCTGGGCCCACAGCACTTGAATTCACCAATCAATCTTAATACCATTAAAAGTGACATCAACAGACATGATTGCTTCCCAATATGATGCAATAGGAAGTACATAGCATTCATATAAAGTATTCTTGCCAAAAAAGAAAAAAAATAATAATGAGCTTAATTGAGCCTTGGGTATAACCACCAGTTTGCAGGAAGCATAGAAGATAAAAAACTTGTGCAATGGGAGGCCAGTCGGTTCAATCTAGAACATAATACATTCTACAGGACATGACCCATGACCCAGTTTTTTCCACAAAGAGATGCATGAGAAAGGGAGGAAGAACTGTTACAGATTAAGAGAGACCTAAGAAACACATGACCTAAGTGCAATGTGGGGATCCTCTCTGCAGCCTTGAATTCAGCAAAGCATCTGTAAGAAGGTAGTTTGATGTAAATTTCTTTGTGAATACCTATTAAAATATTAATGATTGTTGTATTAGATGTGAAAATAATACAATGATTGTCTTTTTTAAAAAGCTTTTTCTGTTGGCAATATATACTGAAGTGTTTGTGGGTGAAATGATGTAGCATCTAGAATTTGCTCCAAAGGAAAGAAAAAAAGAAGGAGTAGATGAAATAAAATATCTGAGTGTTGATAATTATTGAAACTGGGAGGTGAATAAATGAGATTTCATTATACTATCTGTTCTACTTCTATGTATGTTTAACATTTTCCATAATAAAGTTATGTTGAGAGAAAGTGATGATGTCAGGGAATAGAATTTTTTTTTTTAGGATTTTATTTATTTGAGAGAGAGAGAGAGGAAGAGAGAAGAGAGAAGGAGCAGAGGGAGGGGCAGAGGGAGAGGGAGAAGCAGACTCTGCGCTGAACACCAAGCCAAATATGGGGCTCGATCCCAGGACTCTTGGATCATGACTGAAGCCAAAGGCAGATGCTTAACCGCCTGAGCCACCCAGGCACCCCATGGAATAGAATTTTTTAACCCAAAAACAACATTATGCTTAAGTGGAAATGGTCAAGATTTCCCTTTGAAAAGCCTTCCCTGGGATCCCTGGGTGGCACAGCGGTTTGGCGCCTGCCTTTGGCCCAGGGCGCGATCCTGGAGACCCGGGATCGGATCCCACATCAGGCTCCCGGTGCATGGAGCCTGCTTCTCCCTCTGCCTGTGTCTCTGCCTCTCTCTCTCTCTCTGTGACTATCATAAATAAATAAAAATTTATTAAAAATTAAAAAAAAATGAAAAGCCTTCCCTTTATGCAAGATAAAGTTACCAACTTAGAAAAATGCAAGAGTTTCCAACACAGTGAGGGTTTCATCAGGAATATACCACAGAAACCAAAAGGGAAATTATTAGCAGATAAAATGATACAAAATTTAAGAACTGTGTATGTTTAAATTATTAGCCAAACATTTAAATGCATGTGACGAATTGGGAAAATATTTGTAAAGTACATGTCATAGAAAGCTAAGTATTATCATCAAATTAAAAATATCTTATAAATCTATAAGAAAAAATAAAATTCTCTGTCCAAATAGACAAAAGATAAGTGGGAAATTTGAAGGAAAAAGGGTATAAAGATGATCAATCTTATAAGGGCAAAACAAGAAAGCCGGGTTTATTTGTAATAAGATCAGTGTATATTTAAAAAGCACATCAATGTCTACTCAGTATTGACAAAATTATCATATGAGAGAATATAGCTCACAGAGATTTCTCTTCTCCTTGACTGCTGGTGGGCCTGGAAATTGGTCCACATTTCCTTCTTGCAGGTATTTGTTCATCAAAAGTGAAAGTCAGAGGGCAGCCCCAGTGGCTCAGGGGTTTAGTGTGGCCTTCAGCCCAGGGTATGATCCTGGAAATCCGGGATTGAGTCCTATGTCAGGCTCCCTGCATGGAGCCTGCTCCTCCCTCTGCCTCTCTCTCACTCTCTCTCGCTCTCTCTCGCTCTCTCTCTCAAAAATAAAATCTTTTCTTAAAAAAAGTGAAAGTCAGAAAGAGGTTGTCTTGTGGACAGTGTTAAGTACTGAGAGTTTTCTCTAGGTGCTCTGTGAAAATTATTAGGGCAAGACTCAGAACTTCAAGTAATAGCCAGAAGGCTTGAGATCTGGTGCTAGCCGTATTCTTATGGCTTGGTTTTCTTCATATCCCATAGGCTAAACACTTGCATTTAATTCCATAGCAACTGAAAAACTGGAGTGGATCTAAGGGAAAAAAAGTGTTTATTTTGCTAGTATGTATAAGTCATCTATTATAACCTATTCATTCACTGGATACCATTTTGTGCCTAAGACCAAGGAAATACTTTTCTTCAGTCACATCACCTCTTTGGGCTCAGAATCTTAATCTGCTCAGTGAACACACTGGCACAGTTTTAGAAAATACACCTATTGGTCAATACTGAAGTTCTGGTCCACAGTGGAAAAGGTTCTGTGTCTTATCCAGGACATGAAGACAAAGCCAGATTCCCTAAGGTGTATTCTTGGACTTTTCCAGAAGATTGATTTTTCTCCAGCCTTAGATTGCTACAGGACCGAATTCATGGGTTACCAGCCTTCAGGGGGAAGTTTGCCAATAGTTAAGAACCCACAAACTGAGAGAAGTGCTGCCCTGCATGTTTCCTTTGCATTTTACCCAAGGAGAGTGAGTCTGTGTTGAAGGGAGTTGCCCAAGTCTCCTGTTCTAAGAACGAAGGTGTTGTTCTGAGTGCAGTTAAAGGCCAGCTATAGAAGATCAACCTCAACACATTCATGCAAACCACGCCTAAAGACCTAGAGCTCATGGTCCCTGCAGAAGCAAATCCACGTATAGAGCAGCAGACTGGCAGCCCATCTGATAAAGTCAATGAATGACACATGTAAAATAGATTGAGGAACAGCACCAGTAAACAGAATGAGCAAGTCTGTGAACTGATCCCAGTGGTGACTTTTGAGGAAATGCTTTGGCCTTTCCAGATTCCAATCTGAATGAAATAATGCAATATTTCCAGAAACATGAGGCACTGATTTGTCACCACAAGAGGAAAGACTGATGTTGACTTTCATGATGGAAATAAAGATTTCTGCCCCCACCCCAACCCTCTCCCTTTTTTAGAATGCCATTTAGAAAATCTAGCATCGTAATGAAATGTAAACCAGTGAAGAAATGAAGGTGATAGCCAGAAAGACTGTCAATAAAATCTCAGATGCAATTCTGAGCCCTAGTCCTTAGGATGCATTCCCAATTTGACACAGAGAGTGATATCACGGATGTATTAACAGTTCAATGAGTATTTGAGGAAGGGAGGTACTTGATCCAGAGAGCCAGTTCTCAACCTGGGCTCCATGTTGGAATCACTGGGGAGATCTAGCAAATAATGATCCTGGTCCCAACCCCAGAAATTGTGATTTATTTGGTCTGGTATGCACCTTGGTCATCGGGATTTTTAAACCTCTAGGTGATTCCGATGGGTAGTCCAGGCTGAGGATCACTGGTCCAGTATGATAGCCAGATGCATGGGATCAGAAGCAGAGCTATTGGATTTTACACTATTCAACTTCTCTATTCCTCAGATTATTGGTATAAATGAGGATATGGACAAGTAGTAGTTCATATAAGATGAAATAGGATTACCTATGCGAAAGTACTTTGAAAAATCCCAAAGCACTATGTAAGTAGTTATAATGTAGATTGAGTCCTATGTCAGTCCAAAGCTACTAGATAAGTTACTTGACCAAGCACAAGACAGATTACATTAAGAATAATGAGGCCTAGATTAGAAGTCTAAACACATGCTGCTTTATGAAATTGATAAAACTTATATTCAATGAATGGAGCAATATCAGAACCTATTTTCCAGAATTAACTAGACAATTGCTCTGAAATCTTTTCCCCTGTTGGGGATAGATATAGATATAGATATAGATATAGATATAGATATAGATATAGATATAGATGTATCATGATATAGATAGATAGATGATAGATGATAGGTAGATAGATAGATAGATAGATAGATAGATAGATAGATAGATAAATGATTCCTTCCAGGCACACCTGGGTGGCTCAGCAGTTGAGCATCTGCCTTTAGCTCAGGTCATGATCCCAGGGTCCTGGGATCAAGTGCCGCATCAGGGAGCCTGCTTCTCCCTCTGCCTATGTCTCCCTCTCTCTGTGTATCTCTCATGAAGAAATAAATAAAATCTTTAAAAACAAATAAATAAAAATTTTAAAATAAATAAATAAATAAAAATTTTAAAAATAATAAAGATTCCTTCCAGAGAAACTTCTCCAAAAGGTGGTCCTCATCACTTGAACACAATGCTGCATGTGACTCTTGACTCTCCCTCCATCCCATTGGTGATTTGGGATTTTGCTCTCATTGTGTAGAAAAGTTCTTATTTATTAAATGTGTTCAAAATAAAATACAAACTGCATATTTTGATTCTTTTCCTCCAAACTGATGGCTATGTTTCTCAGTCCCTATCCAAGTTGTTTTAACAAAAACTTTCAAAATCATCTGCAAAGAATTGAAACGATCTCTTCAAAGTTTGTTTACCAAAATCCCTCCTTTGTTTTCTCTTTGAAATTCAAAATTACTATTACCACACTGCAGATATATAGTGACTTTCTCCAGAAAGCTCTAGTGGCCAAGTAGAAACGTTTCTCTTCAGATCCAGGAAATGGTATTTTATGCTTAAATTATTTTGAGCAACACAGCTCTTCGTGTTTTATATTGCAGAGCTGTGATTTTCTAGCAGATGGCTTTGACATTCTTATACTGAGGCAAGTTTTAGTTTTCCAACCTCAGTTAAAATCTTCAAAATGTTTGCTTTGGATAGAATTGCTGTACAAGGGGGAAAGAACCATATGCAATACCTTATCACGTAGGGAAAATATTCCATAAAAAAACTGGATTTCATTACAGCCTGTTTTGTGTAACCAGGCTACAGGTTCGGTTGCTACACACATCATTAGGATATTGCAAGTATCTGCTTTTCGTTATCCTGGCTGCAAGGCTCAGCTCCCCGCATCTGTGTGCATCCATGCTGTGATTCATTACAATAACAGGAATTTGCTGCTGTTATGATTGAGATAAATCAGGTTTGTGGTCTGGGCAGCCGTTTTGATAACTATGGCTCCACCTCAAATTTGCTGCCTGGTCTTAAGTCATCTGCAATACAGACTGAAGAAGCGAACAGATACTATATTTTCTTACAAGTATTTGAAACAAAACAAAAAGGTAGTTCCTGTGGGCCAGGAATTTAATTAATGCCTTTCTCTACATTAATTCATTTAATCCTCACAACATCTTTAGGGGATTTAGCTTTCTCTTATCTTCCTCAGATGGATCAAGGGATTGCTCTCCTCAGCTCAATAAATTGCCCAAGGCACCCCTACTGATATCCAGCTCTGGCTAGCCACAGAGGCCTGACTCTGAATAGCTATTCTGACTCACTGCCACTGGTGATGGGATTCCCTCACCATACATTTCTCTAGTGGATCCTGAAAAGGAGAAGGGCCAGGCTTGGTCATCCACACTCTCTCCAATGCCACCATCTGTCTGTACTTTGGGCTGGGTCCTACACTGCCCATGGGATAGATTAGTCTCTGCAAAACTAAGAGGAGGACAATCACCCATAAGTTTCTACCTAATTATCTCCTTCTGAGATGGTGTCTGTGACTCTCTCTCTCTCTCTCTCTCTCTTTCTCTATTTCTCTCTCCTTTTGTCTCTTCATCTGTACTTACTTCCACAACAGAAAATTTTAATATTTTCCTTTCTGCAGGACATACTCATACAAGAAATTCATTATTTATCTGAAATTCAAATTTGACTGGGTGTCTTATATTTTTATTTGCTAAACCTGGCCATCCTAACTAGAAGCTAATCAAGAAGGAATGCTGTTGGACTCCTTGTATAACAGGAAAAGGTCACAAATATGGAGGGTCTAAAGACTGCTGGTCTTTGTCTCCTCCCTGATGAGTCCAGTATTGTGTCCCGTTCATTACCCCTGCTCATATGACCCCAGACTATGCCAGTCATTGCTGTCATCCAGTCTTAGCTCAAGTGTTACCTCTTCACGAGGCTTTCCTCAACCAGCCCTGTCTTGCCTATCCTATAAACCCACTTTATGGTCTCCAAGGCCTAAGTAAAATCATTTAATTTCTGCATTTGGTTCTCCTCATCTCACTCCATGAGAAAGCAGGGATCTGGACACTAGACAGCCTCCCACCTAGAACAGTGCACACAGTTGACTTCCTACTAGCAACTGTATGAATGAATTAATGAATTTTCCCACATTCCTTGACACAATAATAAGTCTCTGACACACACTGCTTAGTGAAGCTGTGTGCCAATATTCTTATCAACTACCCCTCTAGCCATGTCAAGGACTCTTGGACAGCACATTAGCACAGCACATCACTCTCCCTTTCCATTCTTGGGCTGTACCACTCCTCTGTCACAAAACCTGTCTTGGGATTCCTGGCATAGCTATATTAACTCCCTAACCAGACTAGCTCACACAAAGCAGAGACCACTTCTCATTTCCAGTAGCAGAATGGAGTAAGCATATAAAAAATGCTAACCCCACAGTATAGGATGCATTGTTCAGATGCTCATGCATTCAGATGTTCCCTAGAGTCTCTGTCTAGGCCAGGCTAACTGCAATCAAGCCATGGGAAATGGGATCTTTAGGCAAACACATGTGTAGACATTGCCAATCAAAATGTAGCACTGATGCCTTGCAAAGCTTAGACATTGTGAGCCAGGTAGGAGAGCAGGAAACAGGAGCTAGACCTCTAGTTTCCATCAAACATGACACAGAAAGTCCCAGAGTTAGACATGGGACATAATAATCAGAGAAAAGCAATTTAGTTGCTTTTCTGTGATTATCAAGTATTTATTAATATTATTAAATACAAGATCAAAAATATTTTTATATTTTATATGTACATCAAAAATATCACTGCCTACTTTATGCCACCTGCTCTACCAGTCACTAAAAATACAGATGAATAAGATGTGACCCTAACCTCGGGGAGTTGGTGGTTTTTCTCCCTCTCTCCACTCAGTTATGATGTTCTTGAGGACAAGAACATGTATTTATTACTTTGGACATCTATAGCCTAACAGAAAATAAGGGACATTCTACTCACTTTGTGTTCCTCTAGGAGGCCAAACTAGAACAAAAGGGAGAAAAACTCAAAAGGAGCTTGTCACAACAATATAAGCAAGATACTTTCAACAGCCTGAATTCTCCAGAGATGGAATGGGCTTCCCTTTGAGACAATGCATTTCCTTTTTCTGTATGTACTCAAGCATAGGTCAGGCTACCTCATAACAAGAAAACCATGGTGGAAATTCAGAGAGGTTTAAGATGGCCATTAGGTCTCTTTTCTCCTACAATTTGCTATATTCATTTGGTAAGGGATACTATGTGTTTCTCCTAACATTTATTTTTAATTTCCAGGAGCATGGAACCATGGTCTTTCTCAGTAATCAAAGTCTTTATTCACTGATACTATACCTGGCAAAAAAAGCATCATGTAACAATATCTCTCCTCCACTGGTTCAACTTCTTGCCTTTTTGTTCTTCCTTTGACATCTGGAATCTATGTAGTAGGACTTCATCACCTTACAAAGCATACCCACACAATGGAAAAACACAGGAGCAGAAGATGAGGCTAGAACTTCTTCCTCAAGTAGAAGGAAGCCAGTCTGTGGTTGCATTCCATGCTGGTGACATGCATGTTTGGAAGGACATGTTCTTTTAAATACAATAAAGTTGAATCTCATCTCCACATCTGGAGCTAAGAAGGAAAATTACCTTAATTAAACACAGCAGAATCCAGATTTATTGCTCACCACATGGAGTGCTCTTAGTCCCTGAAGACCAAACCTGATATTCCAGAAAAACTATTTTCCATTGGCACTTATACACTTGTCTACCCATGGCCTTCCGATGCATGGAACCAAGGAGAAGAAATGTGTTCCTCAATTTTCAATATGGTAAAGAGATTTATAGTGTAATAAAAAACATAAGGTCAATATAACTAGTTGAAAAGTGAATACAAAGTCAAATAGCTGTTTAGGCCACATGCTCTTCCAAGCAAGTAGGTGGATTATTTGTTCCCTACTCCTCCTACTGGAATTATAGATGATTTTCCTTAATTGGTATCCTGTAGGTTGTTTTTAGTTCCAGGTAATAAAAACTATTTGCTGTGGGAAAGAGATTAGAGAAATAAAGTAATAGATCAACAGTACATAAAACCGAAGCCCTGAGAAATGGATTGTTCTCCCTAGCAAATAGGTCTAATCTGGAAAGGAGGAAACACAGAGAGCCCGGAACAGAGTGAATGGCCCAATTGTACCACAAGCAATTCAGAAAGGCAGGCAATGGCCAGAATTCCCTCTGAGTCATTTATTTTAAATACCACTAATCATAAAATTCTGGAGTTCTCATTGCACATGAAATAAAAATGCCCTTTATAGATAAAGAAATACCTCAAGGATGCAGTAGATCCTTATTGCACTCATCTTGACCATGATTTTCCTTGGCTTGCTTTCATTGCTTCAACCTGAACAATCTCATTCATTCCCATCACCACTATAACCATCTCTTAGGCAATGACTCAATTTCTGACTTCTCTTCAGGGCCCCAGAGCCCCATTTCCAGTGCTTGACTGGATGTTCCCATATGCCTACTGGGCATCAGTAATGGGGGTTCCACAGGAACCTCAAATTCCACATGCCCCCGACTCAACTCAGTATCTTTTCCCATAAGTGTGCCCCTTTTCCTCTCTTCTCCATCCTTGTCAACACCAACTGTGGTCCCAGAGAACTCAGCCATTGCCATCAGGCTGAGCCCTGAATCACCATGATGCCAGAGCTCTGATGCTCTGTCAGCACTGACCATCTTCCCAGTGGTATTCCTGGCTCCCCCATGGAACACTGCTCATCCAGCACACATCTTCTTGTGCACAAGCAAGCTCTTTTGTGGAGATCCTGAACAGGCTCTTCTAAACTGAAGCCCATCCTGCACTGTACTCTTCCCTCATCCTAAGCCCAGCACTGAGGAAGGAGTCCAGGCATGCTCTGCTCTCATGCTGAGGCTCCCAACAATAGGATCCCTCCTGTCAGTCAACTGATTTGAGTAGTGCTGCCTGCCAACACTGTCCTTGCCCCTGAAGTGCATTCCCATATCTTTTTGAAGATTTTATTTATTTATTTATTTATTTATTTATTTATTTATTTAAGAGAGAGAGAGAGCACAAGTGGTAGGGAGGGGCAGAGGGAGAACCAGACTCCCCACTGAGCAGAGAGCCCAATGCAGGGCTCGATTCCAGGACCCTGGAATCATGAGCTAAGCCAAAGGCAAACACTTAACTGACTGGGCACCCACTGACTGAGCCACCTGGGCACCCCTACATTCCCATATTTGTCCCAAAGAGTCAGTGTCTACCTTTCCTGGCATATACTGGCACCTGACACGCCTCTCCAATCATACTGTTGCTCTCCTGAAAGCTTTACATGATTGAGTCCCCATTGCCTGTTAAATACAATCCTACTATTTCAGCAAGTAAGATTCTTAAATACCTGGATCTACCCACTCAGCTTGTTCAATGGCATCCCCCCAAACCCCCCTTCTGTTCCAGTCACATGAGATTTCTTTCCTTTTCTTTCCCTCTGTAGTACTTGCTCTGAACCGGGGGCATGCTTCTATGTGCTCTTGTTCTTGTTTGCCCACCAGAGCTCCCCTGGAGATGACTGTCCCCCGCCACCTTCACCAGACCCCCATAACCCCAGTCAAACATTGGCCAGAAGGAAACAGCCAGCTGTGAAGTGGCAGAGTTCCCTCGGTGCCGAACACAGAAAAGAACTTTCTTAAGAGTTATTTGAGTAGGTATCCTGAAACACCCTATGTGACAGATTGACAACCAGCAAACTCTTAAATATACATTCTTTAAGTCTCACTGATTTTTAATTCCGACTCAAGAATCTCTGCTTTAGCCCTCCTGTTATGGCCAGCAAATTGAAAAAGAAAACAGTGCAAATCAGTGTCCATTGTTGTATTACCAGCCAATGAATTCTATATGAAGATTTCTGACCTGGATGGCAAATCAGGCCACGTATTTTTTAAAAAGTTAGGCCACATATTTATCTTGCCCCTCTCCAAATCCCATTTAAATAATTGAAAAAATATATAAATAATGAAAACAGTAGCAAATCAGGAAAGGTTCCCATCAGAGGACCAAAAATTCCAGGGAATTTCTGACTCTGGCTCAAAAAGGAAGTACAAAGGAAGGGTCCCAGAAGAGTTTTCAAACTTGTAAGCAAGCAAAACAAAGCAAAACAGCATGTCAGTAGCCTAGGGATATCTCCCTGCCCTCATGAATACAGGTGAAAAGAAAATGAACTATCTGTGGTACACTAATGTACAACCCAGTGTCCAATCTTTATAAGTGTGAATGCTAAATGTTCACCTTAAACTTGAGGAAAATCAACTCCATGAATTAGATACAACAAGCTGGATCCATAGAATAATTTGCCCTTTAGGTACCCAAAGCTTCAAGAGTAACTTACATACTAGAGGGGCACCTGGGTGACACAGTCCTTTAAGCATCTTGCTCTTGGTTTCAGCTCAAATCATGATCTCAGGGTCATGAGATTGAGGCCTACATCTGGCTCTCAGCATCGAGTTTGCTTGAGATTCTCTCTTCCTCTCCCTCTGCTCCTTCCACTCATGCTCTCTCTCTTTAAATTAAATAAATCTTTTTTTAAAAAAATAACTTACTAGAATCTCGGGCAGCCCTGGTGGCTCAGCGGTTTAGCGCCACCTTCAGCCCAGGGTGTGGTCCTAGAGACCCGGGATCAAGTCCCACAGGCTCCCTGCATGGCTTGGAGCCTGCTTCTCCCTCTGCCTGTGTCTGTGCCTCTCTCTCTCTCTGTGTCTCTCATGAATAAATAAATAAAATCTTAAAAAAAAATAACTTACTAGAATATATTTTAAATAGACAAATTTAATAAAATTACATGAACAAAACAGAAGAGCTTGGTACAAGTTTGAAAATGATGTCTCATACAGAAAGAAAACTAAAGGCGTAAGAATTTTTTAATTTATTCAACAAATACTTATTTAATTCCTATGTGAAGGAGGTCCTTTGAGGTACTTGGGGCAGAGCTGAGAATGAAATGAACAAGTCTGCCTCAACAAACTTGCATTGAAATGACTCCAGGATTTCTCTAACACAGCTAACCAGCAGACCAAATACATAAATATATGCACATGACAATGTGTTTATGTGCATATATATGCGTGTGTTACTATACTCCAACAGATAGTATATATTTCATTATGTATCTTTGGACAATAGACAAAAATTGACCGTGTTCTAGGCAAAAAAAAAAAAAAAGCTTAATATATTTTTTAAAATCCTTAATGCTATTTTCTGTAAGCACAACGCAATAAAACCAGAAATTAATAACAAGAAGAAGAGCCAACAACTCCAAGCACCTTGACATCCAAATAAATCTGGAGTTAAACATAGAAACAAAATTGAAACTGAACAAAAATTAGGATACCCCATAGTGAAACCTATGGAATTTGGTCAAGGAAAGCAGTGGGGAACCTAGCATTGTTAAAAACATATTTTTCATTGGAGACTAAATAATTATAAGAGAGAATCATGTTCAACTCTACACAATAAATATAATTATTTAAGTAACTGAACATTTTTAAGAAAACAAATATAAACAAAATTAAGCCAAAATGACAGAACTTGAATAGACCACAGGGACACTACTTGCCTCAGATGTGTACCTCACATGGCCAGAACCCTAACCCTGGTTACTAGGTCCTGCCTGGAACTTTTGTTCCTGCCGTCTCAGGCCACCACATCCAGTCCCTCTAATGACACCTCCAAAATAGATGCTGAGTGGCCCAGCTTCTGTTTCAAAGCTCAGGCAAGTGCATCTGGTTCTCAAAGCCTGGGTCATGTGACCACACACTAGCTCAAAGGAGATTTGTCCCTTCCTTGGTGAGAGGTAGACTCTGCTCATAAAGGCACAAAGGGTCTGCCTAAACACAGGAATGGGGTTCAGACCCTTATTGACCAGAAAAGGACACACCGCCACCACCATAATCATAAAAAGTCTGTTGGAAAGTAAAACGGAATTTAATTGCATGTCAGCAACACCATCTTGGTGTTCATAAAGCTGCACAACAGGCATTCATCTACCCTCTCAAGGTCAGTACCATCCATTGAAGGTTTACTTCCAAATCCATATGTTACCTCTACTTTATTCAACAATGATTTACCCCATGTCTGATATGAGCAAGGTGCAATTCCAATGGTTTATTTCCACTATCTATATTTCCAGTATCTCCACTTAAATGCCACCTATTAGTACCTTAAAGTGAACAAACTCCAAATCTGACCACTGACCTTCATTTACTCTTTGGTAAAAGAAAAGGATAAAGATAACAGGACCCATCTAATAAAGAGATTATAAGGTTTAAACGGGATAAAGCCTGCAACACTGTGCATGGTACATAATTAGGGATAAATGCATGGTACATAATTAGGGATAAATGAACATTAGTAACCTTTATTATTATCCTTCCTTGCCTCCAGCTTGGGCCTCCCATGACCCCCACATCATCATAAACCCACCTGACCCAGGAGCGGTTTTTATCCTTCAAGATTCAACTGACAAACCACTTATTCTATAAAGACAGTGGCTCTGAAGGAGAACCCTCTGCACTCCAGCGCTGAGGCAGGACCTCTCTGGCTTCACATAATTCTTCCTACTCCCCAGTCACAAAGCTCCAGCCACACTGCCCCTCCTTCTGTTCCTTAAACATCCCAGGACATTTGGGGCTACAGGACCTTTTTTTTTTCTTTTTTTTTTTTTTTTTTAGTCTTCTCTGCCTGGAGGTTTTTTCCCAGATCTTTACCCTAGCTGAGCCCTTATCATCCTTCAGGTAAGAGCTTCTCTCTCTGTACTCTAAAAGAATTTCCTTATCACTTATCTAAGCACACCCAATCTCAACCACTCACTCTATTTCCCCAACTCATTTTTTTGTATTACTGTCTGCAATGATTCTTCTCTGGATGTGGTGAGGTCTATCTCTTCTCCATTAGAATAGAAGCTCAGTGATCTAAATTATCTTAGCTCTAGCACCTCAATAAAAGATAGGCAGGTAGATGGATGGGTGGATGCATTCATGAATCAATAGACATTTCTGTCATTCTATTATACCACTGAAAATCTAGAGATGCCTGGGTGGCTCAGCAGTTGAGCATCTGCCTTCAGCTCAGAGCATGATCCCAGGATCCAGGATCAAGTTCTCATCAAGCTTCTTGCAGGGAGCCTGCTTCTCCCTCTGCCTGTGTCTCTGCCTCTCTCTCTCTCTCTCTCTCTCTCTCTGTCTCTCATGAATAAAGAAATAAAATCTTTTAAAAGAACACGGAAAATCTAAGTGACTATCTGCTTAATGTCTGTGTCATATTAGAATATGAGTGCTGAAAAGCAGACTGGGTTCCTATATACTGAGTGCCTAAAATTATGACACATGCCTTCTGCTGACTTAATTCAACTCATTTCTGTGTGTTACATGTTCTCACTGCCATGATTCTCCAATTCAGTTGTTCAGTATAATCACTGCTTGTCCCACTTTCTCTACTTTCCCTGTGGCAGATTAAAGATAGCCACAATTCCTTTGATCCACTCCCACTGAGAAGTGGGATCTGGTTACTTTCTCCTTGGATCTGGGCTGGTTTTAGTGATTTGCTTGACCAATAAACAACATGGCAGAAAGGAACTACTAGGACTTCCAAGGCTAGGTCATAAAGAACCTTGCAGCTACTGTGTAAGTCTCTTGGAACGCTCATTATCAGAACCTATTTGCCATGTTGAAACACATAAGAAACATGAAGAGTCTATGTTTAAGAGCTCCAGCCGACGATCCCAACATCAACTCTCAGCCAGGCAAGTGAGCCATCCTGAATATTTGGCCCAGTTGAACTTTCAGAAAACTACAGCCCTAGCCAATAGGTGACTATAAGCCACCCAGTCAACCACAGAATAGTAAGGGATAACCAATTGTTTTAAGTCACTAAGTTTTGGATAGTTACTGGGCAACAATGGCTAACAGGAATATTCCCTAATCAATACCAAAGTAAAGAAGTAATGACAGATAGACCAGTATACATGTTGAAAAAGAAAGAACAATGGGAGCTGTGTTCTCTGGTCTTAGCTCTGCCAGCAGCTAGTTGTGTGGGTTCAGGAAAGTCATATAACCATTTTAGGTCTTATTTAGGGAAATATTTTAAGAAATAATTTGAGAAATTAGACCAGGTACCTGTAAGTCTAAGTCATTTTCATTTTATGTGCACATTTTAAAATTTGTTTTTATTAAAACTTTATTTTATAATTAAATAATATTATTTAATTCATATTGTCTCGTAGGAAGAGTGAAAGATAAATGTCACCAATATCACAGTTTTGCCTTGGGTCAGTCCAGCCTGATAGGTGAAGGAAAAACAGAACATCAGATTACCATTCTAGAAGGATTCTTTAATGGTAAAGTCTCAGGCAAAACAGAGTCAAGAAGCTGAACTGCCGAAAATTAAGATGAATCTTTTAGAAATAGGATGTTGACCCCTGGTCAAGTAACAGGAAGGGTTTTGTGGTTGTATTGTTTGGCTTTGTTTTGTTTTGTTTGTTTTTGCTTTTAAAAAAGGGGTTTGATTATGTTAGCAAGTTGCTTGTGGTACAAGGAGAGCACCAGGATTCAAGGAAGACTGATACCACTTCCAGTGCTGATATCATAATTCCAGGATTTTTTTAGCCTTCCCCTTTGTTTCTAAAGCAGAAACCTGATTATGTGGTCTCCCTGCTAAATATTTGTCATGCTCCTATTGTCTATAGCAAAAAGAACAATTCAAGTTCCTTATGCTTTGAGCTCTTCGTGTGGCCCTGCTCCTCCCTCATTACCACCACCTCTTACTGTCTAGAACCCTGCCTGGTCACACAGAACCACAAGTTCTTACTGTGATGCCGTGCTCCTTCTCCTTCATGATGCTCACCTCCTAAATGGCAGGGGCCAAGTAAAGGTGTTTGTGCAGGTTGCATTTGTTGGCTTCTGTATTACTCCTGTCACTTCCTGTTGAACTTCCCTGAACTGTACTGCCCTTGGATGAGGAAATGATTTAGAAGGAGATGGCTTTAAGATTGCCCTCCTTTAGGATAAGAGCCTGGCTTTCCAGTGATCATTGGCCATGCAGATGAGGTTTGGTATAACTGATTCTCAGTGCACCTTCCTCAGACTTGGAGACTCCCTCCCCATAATACAGCTGACAGAAATTCTTTGCTCCTTTCTCCCTCACAGCCTTGCCAGATGTTTCCCCTCTTAACCCTGCAAACAAGAGAACAAAGGCTGATGTGCCCCACTGTGTGATGCCATGCTACCTCCTCCTCTGCTGCTAGCATCAGAAACACTTATACTCATTCTCAAGTCTCTCTTCAAATGTTTCCTGTTCTTGGAATGAGCACTTAACACAGAGGTCAGTCCTCAAGTGAGGAGTAGCTATTTTTTACATCATTTCCTCATCCACTTTTAAAATCATAAAAATAATTTTTGGGTAAATAAGATATACCCAATACAGAAAAAAAAAAAGATCAATCCGATACAAAATCAAAAAAGTATTTTTGATCAAAAATTCATTTTATCCAGCTTCCTTGTATTTGGCATGCATAGCACTCACTGCCCGGTGGTTTTCAAAAATACCCTAAGAATTTCACTTTCTCTTTAGTTTGCTCAATAAATTCAGCATGTTTCTCTTTTGGCATCTTAGATGTTTTATTCTGAGCATGTTTATGAATATAAAACAGTCACAGTGTCTAAGTGTTGTGGGAGTTTATTATTTTTTTTTTTAAGATTTATCATAAGAGACACAGAGAGAGAGAGAGAGAGAGAGAGAGAGAGAGAGAGAGGCGGAGGCACAGGCAGAGGGAGAAGCAGGCTCCATGCACGGAGCCTGATGTGGGACTCGATCCTGGGTTTCCAGGATCACGCCCTGGGGTGAAGGCAGCACTAAACTGCTGAGCCACCCGGGCTGCCCCTATTATGTTTTTATACATTAAAAATACTCTTATTTTAAATGCCAAAAAATGCATGAAAAATTTTATGATGAAGGACTCTCTCCCATCTCTGTCCCCTGGCCACCCAACCATCTACCAATTTTATTGACATTAATATATTGTTATCCTTCTCTAGAGCTAATCATTTCCTCCTTCAACCATTGTAATGTCTTTTGTTGGGGGATTAATTAAAATATTGCGATTATTGTTCTCCACACTTGCCTGCAAGCATCTTGAAAACAGAATGAGTCTCATTTATCTTTATGTCATTAGCAGGTGCTGCATGAGGCACACTAAGGACTCAATAACTGTTTCTGGAACTGCGTAGATGTTGCCATCCCTGCACAGATCTTAGTAATTAAAGGAATCAATAAGCTGTGGGTCCTGGTGGAAATTTGGGAAGCCAAGGGATCAGAACCCACCATATCTATGTCTCTTTTCTTCCTATTTCCAGAGCAGCAAGCAAGGCTCATGCTGCCCCATCTCCTCAGCTTCAGACACATTCCCTGCCCTCCCCTCACACCACCCAGAGCAGAGGACATGACCAAGACAGGGAGCAGGCAGTCGGGCTTGATCTGGAGCTACGGGCTTTGGTTCTTGTTATCACATCTGGTTCTGGTTATCACTTCTGTTCTGTGCAGATAATGTGAGAGAGACCAAGAAAAGGCCACTATATGGCCTTCATGTTCTGCCCTAGGCAAGAGGCGGCAAGAGGTTTTCACTAGGTGAATGAGCAAATGAGCACACTGTTCATGTCCCACGGACACTGTCCACTAGGATGTCTGGCTTCATCAAAGCCCTGAAGGTGACTCTGAGACTATTTATTCCTCCTCCAGGAAGTATTGTTGCGGAGACAAGGCATCAAAGAGGGAATCAATCATAAGAAGCTTCTGGAGAGTTTATAACAATTGGCATTTTTTTTTAGTTTGTCCTTTGTTGTTTTCTCAAAATGTTAGAGAAAATAGACATAAAATAAATTGGTACTATGTAAAGCATAGAAGGACCTGTAAGTTACAGCTCTGGGTCATCAATCAGTATGTGCTCATTTTTTTCACTCCCTCAGAGTAATAACACCTTCTGAGGGTAATGGCTCAATCTTTCTTATTCCCACCATCCCTCCCTGGCTTCTCTCCAACAGAGTCTCTGGATGAATGTGGGGAAGAATTGCATGGTCTTATAGCAGTGGAGGGAAGGCAGTGAGTGCCAGAACCTATGCCCAGGTGCCAATCAACAGCTCTAGTGTGTGAAACAGTCATTGAGCCAATACTAGGAACCAGCTACATGTGGAAGTCTATCCTTCTCTAGCACTGCCTGGCTCAGCTTTCCTCTCTGCTGAATCACCTGACCACAGAACAGCCCTAGGATGCTGCCTCACACTCTGTCTCACCTGTGCTAGATGGAACCCCAGTCTCTGACAGGAAGCAACTATTTTCCCATCATGACAAACCCTATGGCAGGACTACTGGCTTTCAACTCAGTATCCCCCACAAAAGGAAGCCCAAGGTTGAATAGAGAATCCAACAAGATCTTTTCCTGGCTGACCCTGGCAGGTATCTCCCAAGCAGAGAGCAGGGCAGAAGCAGGCCCCTGTCCACTTCCTAGGTATCCCTCTCTCTGCTTTCCAGTATATCTGCTGTCTGGGTCAAAGTCCAAGGAATAACCACCAGTATGCACATCTGCTTATCTCTTCCTTCCTGGTCCCCTTTATACAATCTTCTACAACAGAAGATGCAAATCTCCCTTCTTTGCTGTCTTCATCAGTGCCCACTGAGGACTCATGGTTAATCCTTAATGGCAGGATTCTTCTCAGCTCTGTAAGAGGATCTCTATTTAGGCAGATGGATGCCAGAGGGAAAAAGTTGTGTGGGTGGAACGTGTCAGAAGAAGAGCACATTTTTCTTTAAAAGGAAGACACTCCCTAACACTGTCTGGGGAATTCTGCAGAAGGCACCCTTTGATGAGGTTGAAAGAAACCCCCTATCCCCCAGAGAGAAGCTGGAGCCAGAATCCCACCCTGTGTGTCCCTTGCAGCAGACAGTGGGTGCAAGTAGACTGAGGGCCAACTTTCAGATGGAAAGGAAGGCTTAGTGTGTCTGGTAGATCGTGGGTACCAGAATGCTCTGTGAACAAGCATTCAGCTGTCCCATTCTCGCCCATTGATGACATCTGGCCCTGAAGAAGCAAACTAAACTATTGCCCCAAAGCCTTGTCAGCAGGTTAATTTTAGGTAACTGAAAGGTGAATTGGAGGGTGATTGTACACCCATGAAGTGAGTGCTCCACTTGTACAGAGCAGACCCCCACTGTGTATTGCTAATGGTCCTGGGCCATTAAGCTTGACCTGACACCATTGTGGAAAACACAAAACCTTTCTACTTCCAAAATAAAAGAACAAGAATATCTCCTGGATTGTGGATATTCTATCAGGAAAAAATAGAGTCCTGCCTGCCAATTCTCCTTTGAAGATGGACGGCAAAAGGAAACATAAACCTAAAACAAAGTCTATAAATCACTTTAAAAAATAACTATTTCAAGGAGGGGTTATGAAGAGAATGCTAGAGATGGTAAGAAAAAAAATGGGGTATGTTGCAAATCAGCTCCTCTTTTATGCACCAAAGTTCTGGTTTATTACAGAAGTAATTGTGGGATGCAGTCATCAGAAGTAGAATTGCTGAACTCCAAACTAGAGTCCTGGCAAGAGAAAATGTCCCTGGATTCTCTCAAAACAACCGGTCTTGTTAGGATCTAGGTGAAATATTCAGGGAAGAACTTCCCAAAAAGAAGAGAAGGTGGGTCGGTGGTCAGAGTGTGTGAAGCCACATTTTCTTTTCTTTTTTGTTATTTTTTTTAAGTTTCTATTTAAATTCCAATTAGTTAACATACAGTGCAATATTAGTTTCAGGTGTACAATTTCATGATTCAACACTTCCACACAGCACCCAGTGCTCATCACCACGAGTGCCCTCCTTAATCCCTGTTACCTATTTCACTCATCACCCTGCCCACCTCCCCTCTGGCAACCATCAGTTTGTTCTCTATAGTTAAGAGTCTGTTTCTTGGTTTGCCTCTCTCTTTATCCCCCGTGATCATTTGTTTTGCTTCTTAAATTCCACATGAGTGAAATCATATGGTATTTATCTTTCTCTGACTGACTTATTTCACTTAGCATAATATACTCTAGCTCCATCCGTGTTGTTGCAAATGGCAAGATCTCATTCTTTTTTATGGATGAGTAATATTCCATTGTGTGTGTGTGTGTATATATATATATTTCTTCACACATCTTCTTTATCCATTCATCAGTCAATGGACATTTGGGCTCTTTCCATAATTTGGATATTGCAGACAATTCTGCTATAAATACTAGGGTGCATGTATCCCTTCAAATTAGTATTTTTGTATTCTTTGGGTAAATACCTACTAATACAATTGCCAGATCATATGGTAGTTCTATTTTTAACTTTTTGAGGAAACTCCATACTGTTTTCCAGAATGAAGCCACATTTTCTATCAAAGTTGGGATGACTATAGCTCAAATGCACCTTCCTTCCTCACTATAGGGAAGGTGACAGCCCAAAGGAAGAAGTAGAAAGGTCTGAATCAACAGAGTTGAGTTTGAATCTTGACTCGGTCACTGCTGAGAACTTGAAGATAGGGTCTGGGAGACCTTCAGAGAAGCCCTTCAGGGCACTCAGCATCACCAGTGACAAAGAACCTACAAGATTGAGTGGAATTAATTGTGGAGGAAGATGAGTTTTCCCCTTAGATTTGGAGGATAGAGGGATAAAAGCAAAAAGAGGCATGAAGAATAGAGCTGAGCATGATATCTCCCAACTCCATTCTATGCCAACTTCCACCCTCAAAAGCTGAGAGTCAAAGAAGACTTGGTGCCAGGCTGCATCTCTGTAGGGATTTCCGTTTGACACTCCTTTGTTATGTGTAGACCCCATGCTAGCAGTTGGGGAGAAAATGGTGAAGATCAAATGTGCCCTCTTTGTCACTGTGACTACAGGATAGTCCTCCTGCATAGACATGACCAGGCTGTGAACTCTTTATTCCATCCACTCTCACAGCTCCTCTACCTGCATATGCCCCATTCTCCCTTTATCAGCTTGAGGGAGGCCATGTTTTCCTGTAGCTTTCCCAGCACTTAACCTTCTAAGATTATTTTCAGCTCTGATGTAAAACAATTTTCAGGAGGCACAAGGGTGGCCCAGTCAGTTAAGCATCCAACTCTTGATTTTGGTTCAGGTCATGATCTCAGGGTCATGAGATCAAGCCCCATATCAGGCTCTTCACTGGGTATAGAGCCTACTTAAGATCCTCTGTCCCTCTCCCTCTGCCCCTCCCCTGCTCTCCCTCTCTCTCTCTCTCTCTCTCTCTCTCTCTCTCTCTCAAACAAATAAAGTAAAGTAAAATAAAATAAAATAAAATAAAATAAAATAAAATAAAATAAAATAAATTTTCAGAGCAGCCTGGGTGGCTCAGTGGTTTAGTGCCACCTTCAGCCCCAGGGCCTGATCCTGGAGCCCCGGGATCAAGTCCCACATCAGGCTCCCTACGTGGAGCCTGCTTCTCTGCCTGTGTCTCTGCCTCTCTCTCTGTGTGTGTCTCTCATGAATAAATAAATAAAATATTTTTTTAAATAAACATAAAATAAAATAAATTTTCAGGGAAACATTCTTTCCCTGGTTACTCAGAGTGCTGGCGTGTCTCCCTTAGGTGCCCTTTCCTCGTCACATGTGTTATCATACCTATTAAAACAGCTGTGATTATTTTTATCAACTTATCCCCAGTCCAAGAACTTACGACTGACAGCCCAATCCCAACCCTCCCTTTTTCCTGTGGGTTAACCTAGTGGATAAGTGGATGAATTCAGGGTAGATCTGAGAAATAAAGGCTTTGCCCACCAAAAGAAATTCTTGGAATGGCAACCACATTCAGGGCTGACAGTAGTTATGCTTATTTAGCACCAAGGAGAAAGCCCACTTCCTGGTCCAAGAACACCACCCCACTCCTAGTCTGGACAAATCTTCCTCATAGACTCACAGTGCCTATTGTTTTCTTTTATATCTGTGCAGGTGACCTTGAGTAACTATTATTGAATGTGATAATACAGATAGTATAATTATAACTTATGACTATTAGTTGCCTTCCCTCTAGCTCCGCTACCTTTAGTCTAAGTCCTCATAATCTTTCACACTTCTTGAACTTTCTTACTCTATGTTTGGGATGTATATATGTGTGCACATTGTATTATGCATGTGGTATGTATGGAGGGTGTAGGTATACATGCAGTATATGTAGAAGTATGTGTGTATATGTGTGGTATGTGTATATGTGTAGTGTGGGGGGGTAGAGTGTGTGGGAGTGTGCAGGGGCTGTGTGTATGGTGTGTGTGAGATGTGTATGTGGAGGGGAACGTGTACAGTGTATGTGTGACAGTGTAGTATGTGCTAGATTCTGATTGGTAGAAACCTTGTTTTTTAAAACCAAGTTCAGCACAGAACCTAGAGTATAGTAGACAGGGTGGCACTTGATGGGATGAGCACTGGGTGTTATGCTATATGTTGGCAAATTGAACTTCAATAAAAAAAAAGTTTGAATGTTGAATTAAATTGAGACTTGTAGTTTATTATTTCCAGTTCTGAAATAGAATATGAGCATGTGAACACTGTCATGAGCATGTTGAAAGAGAAACTTGCCTTGGCCAGATCTTGACTAATGCTCTGGTCATCTCCATGAGGGTCTTCAGTGTGTGTGTGAAGGTGGCTACAAATAGAACAGTAGATATTTCTGCCCTTCCTCTCATCTAGTAACTACCATGACATTTTCCAGCCATCTCAACAAATGGCAAGGGTTGCAATGACGCAGATACATAAGCTGTAGCAGTGTTTGCTCATGTATGAGGATGAGAACATGTGGACAACTGCAGAGGTCAGGTTTACCTACTGCCCCTGTGGCAGGAGGTGTTTTAAATCTCAGGGAACAGTAGGAAGACTCATGCATTTCAGAACCCATGAATTTTAGAGGCTTGGGGAGCCACTAGCGGGTTAGCATTTCCCTTTTCATAATTATTTGATATTTATACATGGAGTAAAGTTCTAGAATCATTGTATCTCTTCCCGCTTGTAGCTACACAAAACACTTAACAGACATCTATCTTACCTTTGGAAATACCTAACACAAAGCTATGAGCTTCTTTGATAATTTTTATATCTATGTAGCTGTTGGAAGTTCTGAAAATTTGAAATAAATCATTACGAACTTTCAAATGAAAGCATCAGTGAGAATATCTCTGGCATCTCATGGCTGTCATAATTGTTGTCACCATAGATTTTATATACATAATCTCATGATATCTTCCCAATAACACCATGGATAGTTATTATTCATTTCTTCACACATGGAA
This sequence comes from Canis lupus familiaris, assembly GCF_011100685.1. Lineage (NCBI taxonomy): Eukaryota > Metazoa > Chordata > Mammalia > Carnivora > Canidae > Canis > Canis lupus. The sequence continues at coordinate 3,470,662 of NC_049249.1, forward strand.
ATTGAGGACCAACACATCTGAGATCACAGGTCCTGGCAGCCAGATCTGCCTGCAGATTTCATCCTCTGCCCTTGTTTGAACAAATTTGCTAAGAGCACACTAAATAGAAACTCCTTCACTGGGAAGGGTATTTGTTACATAACAGGCAACAAGTGACACAAGTCTATGGGTCTGTGGAACCAAGGCTGGAAGTGAGGTAAGGCTTATCTTCCTCCGGGTCACTTAGTAATAATCTCATAATGAAGGGAATCTAATGACTAAAAAGGACAGTACTTGACACACACCCTTACCCACCATGCAATGTTTCTGCCTCATCGAACATGCCCCGTGAATGCATAACTTTACAAACCAACTTAGTCACAGTATGTCTTTTCTCATAATTGGGTGGTTCTTCTTTCTATATGTTGGCCTCCACTTGGACAAGATGTAATTAATTTCTTCCACATGCCAACTGCCACAGACATTTCTTTTCAATCTTGGACTATATTCCAACATATTTCCCAGTTCTGTCAATTTTGAATCAATCCCACATTAAGGCAAGAAGCCATCAACTGTCTCACTAAAATACCTCTGAACAACTCCCTTCCCACATGATATCAGTCCTCAGATAGGTTTACTTATCCAGGTATACACAAACCTAACTTTGAGTTTATTATTTAATAAGTGATAGTATAAAATGTGTGCTAGGTGTTGGTTATCATGAAAGTGACTAAAATAGTTAAAGCAGTGAACAGAAACATTAAGGGTTAATGTCTTAAACTTCAAATACCCAAACAAAATCCAACTCTCTCAGACCAGTGATCCTGTCAAATGAATACTGGACTCATTTAAAATAACCTTGTCTTATGGTCATATACCTACCAAAGCAACTGATAATTATGGCTTCATTTTGTTGGGGCTTACAATCATTTCTAAAAATCCATTATGTTGGGCAGCCTGGGTGGCTCAGTGGTTTAGCACTGTCTTCAGCCCAGGGCCTGATCCTGGAGACCTGGGATCGAGTCCCACGTCAGGCTCCCTGCATGGAGCCTGCTTCTCTCTGCTTCTCTCTCTATCTCATGAATAAATAAAAATCTTTTTTAAAAAAATAATAAAATTAAAAAATAAAATAAAAATCCATTATGAAATACTTCCTGAGATCATTGTCACTCACTGCTCTGTTGTTTGAAGAAGCCATTTTATTAATTTTTATTTTCTTGTGCTTGTGTCTGGTTTAGGTTGGGACTCATTTATCCATCTTGTTTATACTAACACATATTATTTTCTCAAGTGTCTGTGATAAACCCCCAATGTTAATGAAAGTGACCTTATCGGGGAGATTGGGGTATATTTTTTAGCAAAGTAAATATTGAGCTTATGGGCCAAGAGAAAGAAAGGGGTTTATTGGCTGGGTATGGCAAAGTGGAGGAGAGATTTATAGAGAAAGGGAGCAGCAAATGTCAAAGGCCCATTGAAGAGACCATGGCATAATGCAAGGGCAACTCCCCCAAATCCTAGAGTATTTTTTGGACCACTAAGAAAAAAAGTGGTTATATATAAGACTAATATGCAAACAAATAAATATTCACTATGGACAACCAAATAGAAAATGTGTTTTAAGAAAGAGGATTGCATTTACAATAGCAAGAGACTACGAAATCTGCTGAAAAATCCAACAGAAGAGGCACAAATCTATTATGGAAAAGTTTTTCATGTTTTTTTTAAAAGACATAGAAGAAGACCTAATAAGTTTGATTGGACACCATAGTCATGGTTGTAAAGACTTTAATATCATATAGATGTCAATTTTCCCTTGAATAATTCACATGTGCAATGAAATTCCCATCAAAATTCCAAAGAGAATTTTCATGGAACTTGTTGGAGTAATCTTAAAGATCACTTGAGAGAGTAAGGGCAGAAAATAACCAAACAATTTTGAAGCCAAAGAATAAAAAGAATATGATGAAAAACTAATATACTATACCAAATACCAAATACCAAATTTGATATACTATACCAAATAAACTGATATTTCATACATTTGGTATATATACTATACCAAATGTATGAAAAAGCTCTCATGATTAAAATAGTATAGCATTCACCTAGGACCAATTTAACAAAATAGCCCAGAAATAGACTTTTACATTTATGGGAAGAACTTGAATATGACAGATGGCATTATAAATCAGTTAAGAAAGAATGGGCTATTTAATAAATATTGCCATGACAACTAGTTATGTGTATGGAGAAAGAAAAATTATCCCACATTATATCAATTGATTCCAGATAGACTAAAGATTCCACCACTTGTAATCTTTAGCAAATCGTTTAGCTTCCGCATCCCCTGGCTTCCTCATCTGTAAAATGGGAATAATAAAAACAGTCCATAACTCCTATGATTGACATGAAAACTAAATAAGGTAATTATTTGTAAAGCACTTAAAATAGTATCTGGCACATTGAAATATTTGTTAAATGAGTAGATTAAGGCCAAATGTTAAAGACAAAACAGAAACTTTTGGAAGAAAATATATGCACATATCTTTATGAGATCAGCAAAAGTGATATTTTTTTAAAACTAGATACAAAAACCATGAACATAATGACAAAGATGAAAGAATTGGACTACATTAAAATTTACACATCTCTACAACTAAAGATAGCAAAACTAACATTTAAAATCAATCCAGGACTGAGAGAAGACATTTGTAACAGAATGAGAAATATAGAGAGTATATAAAGTGTTCCTACAACAAGAAAAATAAAAATAGAAAATATGGACAAAGGCTATGAATAGGAAGTTTGAAAAAAAAAAGAAATTCAAAAGGTCAATAAATGTAGAAACTGGCTTTGAAGTCACTGACTACAGGGAAACACAACTTGAAATGACTACATAATATCCCTGATAGCCAGTAGTCCAGCAATCCTTGGAGAAAAAGTAGAGAAATGGAAATGTTCATACCCTGCTCGTGGCATTATAATTTAGACAACCATGTTGGGGAGAAATTAGGAAATAACCAGTAAAGCTAAGGTTTAGCATACCCTCAAATCCAATATAACCCTCCTACCGTGATCACTAGCTTCTCACACAGGCTCTCCATTTCCAAAGTGGTAACTCCATTTTCCCAGTTGGTTAGATAAAACTTCTTGGAGTCATCCTTGACTCCTCTGTCTCCCTCACACCACGTCTGATTCCTCAGAAAGTCAATTGGCTTTATGTCAAAACATATCTAGAATCATACCATGTCTCACCACCTCCACTAATGACCTCAGGTCCATGTCCTAATCACCTCTTTCCTGAACCACACAATAGCCTCTTACCAGTCTGTTTCCACTCTTGCTGCTTTTTAATGTATTTTCAGCCAGAGTGGTCCCATTAAATTCAAGTCAGATCAAGTCACCCTTCAGCTCAAAATCCTCCCTTGGCTCTCCATTTCATTCAGAATAAAAGCCAATAATACCAAGTGGCCACAAGACCCTCCCCCCTCCCCCCAGGGTCTAGGCCCCATTCTTCTCTGGCTTCATCTACTCTCTCAGCCTCTCCCTGATCCCGCTGCTCTAGTATATTGACCTCTGAGCTGGTCTTTGAATTTGGGGTATACTTCCACTGCAGGGGTTTGCACTTGTGGCTTCCTGCAGCTAAAATACTTTCCCCCCATAATCCATACCTCTTTGATAACCCTACACAATGATATTTTCAAACAAAGCCTTTCCTGGACAGCTCTATACAAATTCCAACATCACCTCCCCACATTCCTCCACAAATGCATATATTCACATAATCTATAACCTTCTTCCCCACCTGATTATCTTCCTGTTTTTCCTTGCATTCTTTCTTTCTTCCTTTTTTGGGGGGGCGGGGAGTGGGGGACTGGGTAGTGAGAGGGAAGGGTATCTTTCTCATCTCTTTCAAATGTAAGCTTTGGAAGGACAGGAGTTTTTGTCTCTTCTGTTCACTATGATATCCCTTAGAACAGTACTCAGTATATAGTAATCACTCAATAAATCTTGCTTAAATAAGCAAATTACTATATACATTATATAGCTACAATCTTCCAAGCATTGTTTTAGAGCTGAGAAATAGAAATAGAGGGGGAGAAGAAGAGGCCTCATCCTCAGAGAACTAATAATCTTTAGGGGGAAAATGAGCTAATACATAAACATATGGATATATAAGTTAAAATAATTAAGGATGTTTTGGAAGATTATTCTGTTTTTCCACTCCACAGGCTGGGGTTTTTTGTTTTGTTTTTGGTTGCCATATTAACTGTGAAAGTGTGTCATCCACCTCATGAGGATAAAGCATTTCTTAGTATTCTTCCTTGCTCCACTAGAACTACCAGCCAGATTTCAAGAAGTCAGAAATATGTGTTTCTGTCCTGTGTTCTAATGTCAAAGGGGATTTCACTTGCTCCATTGATGACTATAAGCCTGAGTGACAAAGTGGAAAGCTCCTGCCTCTTTCTGTAAACACAAATCAGCCTTCCGGATTGACAATGCTTTCAAATCACTGGAATGTCAACATCTATCCACCTGGTGGAGAGATTCTGTGGGAGACGGGGTTTCTTGCCTTCTTTGGTTCATGGAATTCCATGAGTTTTTTATGGCTAAAAAAGATTTCAGAAGCCCGCCTTGCAATGGTGAGATGCAGATGGCTTTGGAACATAAAGCCCCAAATCGCCAACTTTTCATCATTTCCTCCAGCCCAGCCCTAAAACCACAGTCGGTTGCATTTAAAAAGTAGGTGAAAGATCTTGGGAAAAAAGCCACAGAATGCTTGAAGATTACACTGGATGAAATGAATTATCTTTATTGAACCCAGATATAGAGAGGCACTCGCCCATAAGGAATTCCACCAACAGGCCAGAGAGCATTCTGTCTTGGAGGGGCACACCCTGAACTCTACTCTTATGTAAGTAGAAGGTTTTGTCTTTTCACCTCTTTATTTGGCAGCAACAGATCTGGTTTTCATTGTCTTTGCCACATGTTCTCTCCTTGGTGTATGTTGCGATTGTTGACTTATACAGCATCAAAAAGAAACAAAACAAATCTCCAAACAGCAGAATTTGGCCAGAGCCAAAAGCAACTCGCAGAGTTTGAGCTGAACTTACTCAAAGCTGGGCAAGAAGACAGAAAAATGCCTTTTGTTTGAACCAAAGACTGAAGCCAAGGCATCTGTGTCCAGAAGTTCTTGTGCATGGATGAATCCCCAATCCCAACCTGCACGAAGCCAGCTGGATGAGGCTTTTGGCAGCTGTGTCTCAGAGAATCGACGCAACAACCTGCCTTGCTTCAGCCTTCGAGTGTCTCTAGCCCCATGGAGCTTGGAGAGTTCTAACAGATTCCCTCATCCATGGCAATAGATTTCAAAAGTTGAAAATTGTGCTCACATTCCAGGAACACTGCATCCATTAACTCAGTGACACATTCTATTACTCTACTAATTGCATCAGCCATAATCTCAACTGCCCAAACATGCCATGCCTGCCAATAAGACATCAAATTTTAAAAATCTTAGTTTCCTCATGTATCAGGCCTGGTAACCAGCACCCAGCTCAAGAAACAGAATGGTGCCACAGAAACCTTCCTTCGTAGCCTCCTGCTCCTTGCATTGCCAAAGGGAAACACAGTCCTGTCTCCTAACAGCATAGATGAATCCACAATAGACTATTCAAATCACAATTACCTTATTATTCTATGTGCAACCATAAGTTACTTATATTCCGCATCTTATTCCCCATCCCACTGGCTTTGTTCATTACCCATTTATAGGCAGCAGAGCTGAGAGACATGAATCTCAATGGCCAGGGTTTGATTCCCAGCTCCACCACTACTTACCCTCGTGACACCTCTGTTTCCTTATTTTTAAAATGAGAGCAACAAACTAGGATTATTACGAGGAGCAAATAAGATAACGTGTGTAACACTATCACTTTTGGCACATAGGAAGCAACCCATAACTTCTTTCCTTACTTACTTCCCTTCTTCCTTCCTCCATCCAGGCCTTCGGATCTTCCTTTTTTCCTTTCAGTCATTCATTCTTTTTAGTTTGTTTTCCTCTACAGTATCCCTGGAAGTAGCTCCTGGCACTTCTTCCCTTTGGCAGCTGCCAACACAACCAGTTCCCAAGGGCAAGTCCTTGGCAGCTCTGGAGCTCCTGTTCTGTTCTCACACCATGTCCAGAGATCAGTTCATAAGGGGCAGACCCTCACCCCATGGGGCAGGGGATGGCTGCAAGGCCTACAGCTGTCACCCCACCCTTTAGGTGTGACTACCCTCTCCCAGCCTCTAGCTCCAATGAAGCAATCACTGAATGGCGGCTTCTCCCCTCTCAAAACCCCATGCCCGGATCCTCATCTCCCTTGTGTTTCTTTCCAACCTAAATGGTATTGTCATGACCCCATATTCCCTGGGCATTTCCCCCCTCATCTCACCCCTCAAGACTCCAAATTCCCTGGGTATTTCCCCCCTCATGTCACCCTTCACGACTCCACATTCCCTGGGCATTTCCCCCCTGAGCTCACCTCTCAACACTCATATCCCTTGGGCATTTCCCCCCTCATCTCACCCCTCAAGACCCTATCTATATTCCCTGGGTATTTCCCCCCCAGCCCACCCCTCAAGACCCCATATTCCCTGGGTATTTTCCCCCTCAGCCTGCCCCTGATGACCTCACATTCTCTGGGCATTTCTTCCCACAGCTCAGTTTCTTTCCAGGTTCTTTCAGGTTTGTCACCTTTAGATTTCTTAAACTCTCTCCCTTTCTACCTACTCCCACTGCCATAATTCATTCCAACATTTTTCTTCCTGATTACATACAATGTCTTCATAACAGACCCTGCCTCTGACTGGAGTCCTCATCAATGCATTTCAAGGTACAAACAGAGCAGTCAAGGGCTGATGAGATCTGCCTTTCCTCCATCCTTAAAAATCCCAGGTCCCCTCCCCCCTTGGTGCCTCAGCCCATACCTGTGATTGTCAGCCTGAAGCCCAGCTCATCTCCCTCCCCAGGCCTGGCCTATGAATCCCTGGCCCCAAGTGACTGCCTGGGGAGCAAGTTCCCCTGCCAGGGCCCACATGTCCAGGGATGGGAGCTCAGTCATGCACAGCTTGTCTCTGCAGCCCTTGCTCCTGGTCTACACATAAGAGAGCAGGTGACTAGGCAGTGCCCATTTTCCTGGCCTCTCTTAACTCTCTGCACATGCTGAGCTATTACAGTACCTTGCCCGGCAGGGTGGGGACATGGGGACATGTAGAAATGTGAGGAACAGTACATGCCTGGCATCATAGTCTCACCAGCCAAGGCTAGAGCAATGGTTTCAGGGCAGCTGTGTGGGCCAGCTGTCTCCGTACTCAAAAGCACCCCTACCAGGGCCAGGCAGTGAAGTGGTTGTCCCCAGCAGGCTCTGTTCCATGCAGTCACCCAGTAGCCTGCTGCCCCCTCACCTCCCACCAGCCTGTGAGGCACCAGCCTTCAGAAAGTGAGCTCTGAAGCCCCTTCAGTCCTACATGTGGCCTCACACACAGGGAAAGAGGGCACTTCTCCCAACTACTAGAAGAAAGAAAAATCAAAGAGAACATAAGTCATTTAGCAAAATGCAGGAAACATAAATGTCCATTCAAAGAAACACAAAATAGAGAAAGAGGATGGAAGTAAGAGCAAGTGTATCTGTTATAATAATATATGTAAACGAGATTTATTCAATTGGAGTAAAAAGTTACCATGTACTACAGGAACGAGGAGGGTTTTTAGCAAAGCAAATCAGAAAGGTTGGAAGAGAGGGCAGAGGCATACCAGAGAGCAGAAATAAAAACAAACCAGGGCCTTCCCTATTAAGATCACAAAACTAGTTCAGTTTAAAATTTAAGAGATATTGGGGTGACTGGGTGGCTCACTCGTTTGGGCTTCTGCCATTAGCTCAGGTCATGGTCCCAGGGTCCTGGGATTGAACCCCAAGTCGGGCTCTCTGATCAGTAGAGAGCTTGTTTCTCCCTCTCACTCTCCTTCTGTGCTCTCAAGTAAATAAATAAAATCTTTAATAAAAATAATATTTAATAAAACTACAGTTTAAAAGGCATTAAAATTATACTAAAACCACATTATAATAATGAAGTGTATAATCCAGGAAAAAAATTGACTGTCATAATCCATTATGTATCCAATAATATATCATTAAGTATCAAGCAAAAAAATGCTATAAATGGAAGAAGAGGACACTGTTGTGCCCGAGATTGCAAATCTGAGAAACCACCAAGGAGCCGACACCGATGCAAAGACACGAGGGTTTATCACAAGCTTGAGCTTGGGTCCAAGTATATCTGACACAACGGAGCAGGGACTTGGACCCCAGGCTAAGAGGCGTAGCAGCTTTATAGGGGCCAGTGGCCCATGGGATTGTAACATACGCAGAAAGTTGCACAGTCATGTCCGTCCGCACGCAGGTGGCCAGTTGAATCACAATTTACCCTATAGTGACCAATTGAACTGGCCTATCACTCTGGTCGGAATTGGCGCGCAGTTTTGGCGGGCACAAGGCAGGGTTACATTTTTATGAGCCGATTTCCGGTAAGGGTGTGCCCAGCGGCTTGACTAGGGTGGGGCAGCGCCTTAAGCCATAAGCAGGTCATGTGGGGTCATATAGGAGATGGCGGGTGTAGCACAGAATGGAGTTAGTCCTGCTCTGCTGTTCCAGGGGTAGGGGATTTCTGTTAAATTTCCTGGGTTCCACAAGACACCTCCTTATAGATGCTCTCATTATCAAAAATAGCTTCCCCAACTGCACAGAAAAGGAAACCAACAACAAAATGAAAAGGCAACCTACTGAATAGAAGAAAATATTTGCGAATCATGTATCTGATAAAGGGTTAATATCCAAAATATATAAAGGACTTATACAACTCAATAACAAAAAAATAAACAATCCAATTAAAAACCAGGCAAAGGACCTAAATAGACATTTTCCAACAAAGACAGAGATGACCAACAGATACATGAAAAGATGCTCAACATCATCAGTCATCAGGGAAATGTAAATCAAAATTACAATTCTGGTGAGGATGTGAACAAAAGGGAACCTCTGTGCACTGATGGTAGGAATGTAAATCGGTACAGCCACTATGGAAAACAGTAAGGAGGTTTTCAAAAAATTAAAAATAGAACTACTCTATGATGAGCAATTCCACTTCTGGGTATTTATCAAAAAAGAAAAAAGAAAAAGAAAACATTAACTCAAGAAGAAATATGCATCCCATGTTCATTGCAGCACTATTTACAATAGCCAAGACATGGAAACAACCTAAGTGTCCACTGATGGATGAATAGATAAAGAAAGTGTGATAGATAGATACATAGATAGATAGATAGATAGATAGATAGATAGACATTGGAATACTGCATTCAGTGATTTTTAAAAATGAAATCTTACCATTTGCAACAAGATGGAACTTGAGAGTATTGTGCTAAGTGAAACAAGCCAGGCAGAAAAAGACCAATACCAAATGATCTCACTTACATTTGGAATAAAAAAAAAAAATTCAAGCTCATAGACTTATAGATTTGGAGGACACAGATTGGTGGTTGCCAGGGGCACCGGGAGGTAGTGAGCAAAAAGAGTCAAAACATAGGACATTTGATGGGGTGAGCGCTGGGTATACTATATGCTAGCAAATTGAATTTAAATTTTAAAAAATATAAAATAAAAATAAAAAATTAAAGTGCAAACTTCCAGTTATAAGATAAATCTCTTTTTAAAAAAAAAAAGTAGGTTCCAATGCAGGGCTTGAACTCACAACCCCGAGATCAAGTCCTGAGCTAAGATCAAGACTCCAGTGCTTAACCAACTGAGCACCCAGGCATCCCAAGGTAAATAAGTCTTTTTCTTTAAGTTTTACATGGGGATGTAATATATAGCATGATGACAATAGTTAATTACACCAAACTGTATATTTGAAAGTTGCTGAGAGAGTAAATATTAAAAGTTCTCATCACAAGAAAAAAGCATTGCATACCTGAAATTAATATAATGTTGTATGCCAATTATACTTCAAATTTTTAAAAATAGCTTCCCTTCCCTTCATTTGCTATGCTTTTGCCCCACTTACTTTTGTTATTGGTAATGATCAGCACTTGAGATTACATTATTTATGTTTATTTGTTATCTATCTCCTCCCAGTAGACAATAAATTTCACATAATTCCCAACATCTACAATCATCCCTGTATGCTAAGCATTCAATACGTATTTATTGAATGAATTCACTTAATAACAATATGAGAAAAAAAATTACCCGAACTGGAAATACGAAAGGAAAACTTATTCTAACACAAATAACATTAAAGCAATTGTTAGAAAATATTTGTTCAATTATCTGGTAATAAATGAGAAAATGTGGGGAAAAAGTAAGTTATCAGTATTAACATAAATATAGGTTTAAAAAAAGGTTTAGTATTTAGCTGGCCAGATAGGTAGATAGTTAACCAAATACATTCAGACAGATCTTTGAATACTTTGTATTATTAACTTTAAAAATATGATTGAAAAGTTAACAGCAAGCCCAATGATTAGGTAGATAATCATATCTTCAGCTTTGATAGGTTATGCAATATTTTTTTTTCCAAAATTATTATGTTATACCCCCATCAGTAAAGCATTACCATTCCTATTGTATCAACAGCTGGTATGGTCATACTTTTCATTTTTTGCCAAGTTGGAGGATTTAGAATAAAATTCTAAATTGTGGTTTTAATTTGCATTTCCCTGATAGCTAATGAGGTTGAGCATTTTCCATATGCTCAATGAGTTCCAATATTTCTCTTGTGCAAAATACATCTTCAGTTATTTTTTTAAAGATTTTATTTATTTATTTATGAGATACACAGAGAGAGGCAGAAACATAGGCAGAGGGAGAAGCAGGCTCCTCACAGGAGCCCGATGTGGGACTCAATCCCTGGACCCCAGGATCACGCCCTGAGCCAAAAGCAGACACTCAACCACTGAGCCACCCAGGTGTCCCTTCAGTTATTTTTCTATTGGGTCCTTGTCTTCTTGGTTTGTAGGTTTATTTATATGTATTAAATACTAACCCTTTGTGGTCATATCTATTGGGAATATCTTTTCTCTTTGGATTGTCTATTCATTTTCTTCATGGTACCTTTTGATGAACATAAGTTCTTAATTTTAATGTGGTTGAATTTATTAATCTTTGTATTTCTGGTGTGTGCTCTTTACATCTTGTTTGAAAAATCTTTCTGAACTGTGAAAGTCATATATATGTTCTTCTAAAAACTTTTAAATCTTGCTTTCCACATTAAATTTACATACAAATTACTGTAATATAATACTGTTCTAAGCATTAACCGGTTTACTTCTCTAACGAACATCAGGTAGGTATAATTATTATCCCATTATCACATTTTACAAATAAAAAGACAGGTCACTGAGAGGTTAAATAACCTGACCACAGTCATATAGCCAGAAATGATGGAGAGGAAATTTGAATCTGATTTCATGCTACTAACCACTATACTGGTAAATTTCAAATTTCTTATTTTAATCATAATTTATAATGCTATTTTTGATGCACAGAAACAAAACAACTTTCATACATGGATTTTGTACCCATTATCCTTGCTAGGCTTTCCTAATTCTCCTAATTTCACTGTGTATTCTGTGAGATTTAACATATAGATGATAGTATTACTATCATATTTATAATTCTTCCATTCCAATTTTTATTCATCTTAATTAGTTTTGTAGTTTAACTGTGAACCTTTCAAAGTCTTTATATAGAACTAGAATTTCCAGTTCCTTAAGCATTCGGTCAAACTGCTTATAAAATTAACTAGGCCTGGTATTTTCTTTAAAGATAATTTTTTTAACTTACAATTTATGTTTCTCTTGTCCATAGATTGATTTCTGTTTATTATTTCATCTTGAGACAGTTTGGGTCATTCATATTTTCTGTAAATTTTTCCACTTCACCTGGTTTCAGATATATTACTGTAAAATGTTCATTATATTCCATTTTAGTGTCTTTTAAATCTTCATTCTAGTTTGTGATTCTGTTCTCTTTCATTCCTGGTTGATTTTGTTAATGTCTTCTCTTTTTTCTTATTGTCTTACCAGAACTTTGCCATTTTTTTTAACTTTTCAAAAAGATAAACTTAGTGTTGTTCATCCAATCTATTATATCTTTGTTTTTTACTCCATTCATTTCTACTCTTTAGTATTTATATTCTTCTATAGGCTAAAGAGTCTGTTTTTATCCTTTTCATTTTAATGTAGACATTTAAAGCTGTAAATTTCTCTCTAAATATTAGTTTAGCTTTAACACACAAGTTTTGATATGTAGTATCTTATGTTTCAGTCCTGAAGAATTTTCATTACAATTTCTTCTTTATCCTATGAGTTATTTAAAGGTATGTTTTTAAACTACCAAACAGATGATGATTTTATTAAATATCTTTTGAGGTTTGATATCTGATTTAATTACACTCTAGACTCAGAATCTTGCCTACATAATATTTATTAACTCAACTCAAGTTTAATATATCTTCCTAGAAGTATCAATAGTCATCCTTTGTAATGCATTTTTCCTTAAATCTTCCTTCTGGTACTGTAACGTTAACAAGTCTCCTTTAGTTAGCATATACCTGGTATAGTGTTTCATCCTTGTTTTTTCAAACTTCCAGTGTTCTTATGTTTTAGATGGGTCTCCTAAACAGTGTATGGCTAGATTTTGTTTTTCTGGTCTGATATGCATTTTTAAATAAACAGAAGATATCATTTACATTTATTATGATTATGGATATTTTTACTTATTTCTACCATATTATGTTTGTGCTTTTTTATTTGGCTTTCTTTTTTCTATTTTTTTTCCTTTAATTTATTTTCCTTCTTTTAGAGTAATAGAGGTTTTGGGTTTTGTTTTTAATTTCTCATTTCATTTTTCTATATACTGCCTTGGAAATTCTGTATTCATGTCTAAAAATTTAAATAATTATTCTTTAAATTTTTACAGATAATTCTAACTGACGTGAAAGCCTGTATCTCCCACCTGTCTCCTAGAAAAGTTCCTCTACTATTGCCTGATTTTTGCATCTAAGAAACCAGCTCTAGATCTAGTTGACATTCCATTGGAGGTACCATATTTCATCAAAGCCAACATAAAACCAATTGTTGAATATACCATTTTTCTATTTTCTATTGAGAAAGACAAAAATATTTCCAATTAAACAGTGACACAATGTTTTCTTGTTCATAGATTATGAATGTAAATGCCTTAAATTGTTAAACATTCCTTTTAGATTTGATGAAATGTGGTGGCAATATTTTGTTCTCTATCTCTTAGTATTTAAGATCTTTTCTTTTCTTTGAGGTTCTGGATTTTTCCTATGGTGTTTCCCAGTAAGGATTTTTTTTTTTTATACTGCCTCAGTTTTCTTGAGCTTTCTGAACCCAGGGATTGCACTTGTTTTCCTTTATCCCTCCCTCCAGTCAGAACCAAGATCAAGTCAGTCAAGTATCTATCCCAATTCTCTTACTCAAGACCAGGGGGCAGTAACATTTTACTGTGGAGGGCCAGATAGTAAATATTTCCTGCTATATGACCCATTTTTTCTCTCTTGCATCTACTCAATCCTGCTCTTGTTTTGCAAAAGCAGCCATAGATGATACATTAAAAGAACAGGTGTGGTTGTTGAAAGGGATCCCTGCATATCATCCCAAATTATGCCACATTAGCATATAGGTAATTTTGAGCTAAAAGATATTGAAAAACAGTAAATGCAGAAAGAGTTCTCTGCACTTCTACTTTCTGTTCAAAAGCAGGGCATAGGGACACCTGGATGCCTCAGTGGTTGAGCATATGTCTTTCCCTCAGGTCATGATTCTGGGGTCCTGGAATCAAGTCCCACATCAGGCTCTCTGCAGGGAGTCTGCTTATCCCTCTGCCTATGACTCTGCCTCTCTCTGTGTGTCTTATGAATAAATTAATAAAATCTTTAAGAAAAAAAGCAGGGCATAAATTTCCTTTTGTGAAGATGTCCCCTTTCCCCACTTCTGTACCAAGAAGTGTTGATGACTCTTGTCCTTGAGGATGACAACTTGAGTCTGCATAAACAAAACTTACTAACATTTATCTTCCACTAATTTCCCCATATATACACCTTTCCACAATTCACCACACCTAAAAACCCAAATACCTTTTCCTTATCATTTCTCCAAAATTTATTGTTCTTTGTTAAAATGTTATATAGGTCTCCCTATATTGATCAGCTCTTTGGATTTTCACTTCTTTCTTTGAAACTCCCATGTGCATATGTAATAAACCCTTTTCTACTGTTAATCACCTTTTGTCAATTTAATTCACAAAACCCAGTCACTGAAATTGAGGGTAGATTTTTCTCTTCTCCTACACTGTGTTCCAATAAAACTTTAGAAAATCGGGTAATAGGCTGGACGTGGCCTATAGGCTATAGTTTACACACCCTTCTCTAGAATCTAGAATTGAATTGCCCAGTATGGTAGCCACTAATTATTTAAATTTGTGGCCATTTAAAGTTAAATTTAAATTAAATTAAATGTACATCTTAGTTCTTCAGTCATACTGGTAACATTCAAGTGTTTAATACCCGCACATAGGTACAAATACAGAGCACTTTCATCAGAGCAGTTCTAATGAAGAATGCTGCTCTAGAGAATGAGTATTTTCCCAGGTTTATCCACTGAAGTTCTTCCTTATGTGGAGCTCTTTAATTGCCTTGGAATCTTGATTAGACCCCAGGATTTCTCTTTTGTCCCATTGTGAAATCTAGAAAAACCACCCCCAGGTCTGACCCTTTATAGGGGTTAACTGCCTGCCTCCACCACATGCCCAGGGCAAAAACTCAGTGAAATTTGCTCATCTCTCCAGCTCTGAAGCTCCTCATCATTTCTGGCCACTAAAGATGTTCCTTATTTTCAAATGTGTTTAACTCGCACTTAAAAATGTTTTTCAACATTTTATTCAGCATTTTTAGATGTTCTGTACCATATGGTCTTTCCAGTTATCTAGTCAGTCATACCTAAAAATGGAAATCACATTACTGTGTTTTGCCATACAGCATGTTTTTCTTTCCTTCCTTCCTTCTTTCTTTCTTCCTTCCTTCCTTTCTCCTTCTTCCTCTCATTTTCCTTCACTTACCTTCCTCTTCTTCCTGTTTTCCTTTCTTCTTTCTTTCCTTCCTTTTTTCCTTCCTATTTTAGAAAGTATGGGGAGGAAGTCTGACTCCTATGACTAACTGGAAAGTCTTTCATTCTTAAGAAAAATTATTACTCAGGCAATACTACAAGGGATCTGACCTAATTGCAACAACTTGACACCACATTCCAAATACTGGTTGGCATTTGAAATAAGAATTGCAAATGGCTATTTCCAGGAATTCTGTTTCTTTTTTATTTTTAAGATTGATTGATTGATTGATTGCTTTTAAGAGGTGGGAGGTACAGAAGGAGAGAATCTTCAAGTAGACTCCCCACCGAGCACAGAGCCCAATGCAGGGCTTGATCCCAGGCACCATGAGATCATGATCTGAACCAAAACCAAAGGCTGGACACTTAACCAACTGAACCACCCAGATGACCCCAGGAATTATTTCTAATGGGTTGGTCCTTAAATGGTTAAACTGGTCACTTCTAAGGAATAACTGGCCAGGGTCTAATTGAAGATGATATGAAAGAACATTCTATTAGTGAGCAAATTCTTAGTCCTCTGGGAGGATTTAAAAGGAAGCAAAATGGAAGCCATTCTAGGGGGCAGAAAACAGTACCTAGTCCCAGTGGGACCAAGGTTGGGATGCAGCTGAGCTTCCAGTATCTGGGCAAATAGTGAAAGTTGGGAGAAGACAATGGAGCAGTGAAATATCTAGAAGCTAATAGACTTGAGATAAGTTAGGAAGTGGTCTCATCCCTGGGGAAAGTCTTGTGGACCCAAGCAAGAAGAACCTTGCTTTCCTTCTTTCATTTGGAAATTCGCTGAAAGGAGATAGTTGTGTGAAAACATATGAGAAAAACCAACCCTTAACTTAAATTCTAGCATTTTAAGGTTTATTATGGTTTGTATTAATCAAAATTCTTTATGATCTATTTCAAGTGAGAAATAACCAACTGCTCCATAGGATGTTTACAATGTAGGAGAGGGGTACATACTAGATAAATTATATGCTTTCCACAGTAGTTATTATTTTGAATATCTACTCCCTGCCAGGGACTGCACTAAGCACTTCACATATACTAATTCTAATCCAAAAACAAACAAACAAATAAAAACAAACAGAAAAGAACTTACAAGGTAGATAATATTTGCCACATTTTATAGAATCAACTTGGTATTCTTATGGCAAAAATATTTCTGGTGAGAAGATAAAGTCATGTATTTGTGAATTTTTAAATCACCAATTGAACTCTTTTGCAGTTAGATGTTTTCTAGAAAATGCAACCAAACTATAGTACTCACTTGCAATGAACCCTTATCTGTAATCCCTGGGCTTACCACTGTTTGGTCTCAAAGTCCTAAAGGGAGAACTGGCCTCAGGGACACACTGCAGCTCTCAGGCACTGTTTCAAGATGAAAGCTGCTGTTTTCCCACTCCTTCCTCTCCTTGGAGTAGTGGAGAGCTTCCAGATTCTTACTGAAATCAGAATGGGCATATAAAAGCATAAGTTGGCAAAAAAGTTCTAAGAAGATGCATTTGATGGGCCACATTCAAGCAGCCTCTTAGTGACAACACTATGGTTACACTGGCACTGACCAATCATGTCAATTGCCCGGGAGACTGCAGGCTACAGAGTCGCCTTCTTACACAGCCCCACACCCGGCTGGCCGGGGTTTGTTTTACTACGATAGGGCCAAGTGGTCAGAGTCCAAGCATGGGTGCCAGATTCCTAGATTTGGATCCCACTCCAAATTGTGTCACCTTAGGCAAAGGATGCAAATCTCTCTGTGACTCCATTTGCTCATCTGACCACATGAACATTAAGACTACTTAGCTGTCAGGACTCTATTACATGGAATAGAACTTAAAAAAGAATATCCATGCTTGATAACAGGTCAGCCAAACTCTGAGGAAGGAAACATTCACCAAAGGCAACCAGAGCCAGGGACCCTCGCACAACGCACTTTGTCTACCTCACATGTGCTGGGTGCAAAGAGCAAGGAAACAAATGTGTAGAATTATGAGGAAAGTGCTCCTGTTCTCCAGACTGGTTTCCAAAGAGCCTGCCTCCACATTCAGAATGGCCACCTGGATAGGAAGTCCTGATGGCTCACCGTGATCCAGACACACTGCTAATCAAATGCTTTGAGAACCAAGGCAGATGTAGAGACCCCCTGACCGCACACAGGTTGATGATACAGGCTGTGTGCCATCTCTCCTCCCTCGATGCCTTCCAGGCCTCAGCATTTTGTTTCTTGTCAGACGGGAGGGGTACAATATCACAGTTAATATATATTTTCTTTTCTCTCCTTTCCTTCCTCACAAAGTAGGTGAACTCTCCAACAGCTGTAATCTGCCAATGGTTATACAATCAGAAAGCAACAGGGAAATTCCTTTTACATTGCCTATAAGGATCATCTATAAATAATATCGAGGGGAAGCTTCTCCATAAGGAAAAACATGAGGGATAGGCAGCAGTGAACATTCCTGAAGAGTAGTGCCGGGATGTGCTGGTTTCCTGTTACTAAGAAAGCATTCCCGTGGAAACAGCTCAGGCCTCTTCTCGTGTGCTGGGAAGGGCTCTCTGCAGTTGTTAATAAGCACAACACTATTAGAAGGAGAAAAAAGTGAAATCTAGAGTTTCAGAGGCATCTAGAGCAGAATGTTCTCTCAAATTCACAAACGTCCATCCCAGCCTTCCCTCCACCTGCTCACGAGGGAGGTATCTGCCTCTGTGCCCTCTGCTCTTAGATGTTCTCCTCTCAGAGCTTGCTTCTCTGCCAGGTAGATGCTTCGTGACTTCTTAACTCTGAATATGGAATGATAAATTAACACTCAGGGAAGAAAAGGAATCCTGGAGGCACTGGAGTGGGGTGAGTTAAAGAGGGAATTTCCAACAGCTAACCCACCTGAGACAACCTGAGAACAAGGGGGGATTCAAAGCACCATTTCCAGCTCTGTGACTTTCCTCCTTCCCTTCCTCCTCCTCATCCTCCAGCTCTTTCCCTTCTTCTTCTCTGAGAAATATAAGAACTTGAATTATTTTGAAATAACTGTTGGTAGTTGGACTGTGTTCATTTGACCACAGCACTGCCCTGGGACTAAACCACAAGGGTCTCAGCTCTTCTTAAGCATTTCATAATAACAAGGAAACCATAAGATGTTACATCAACTTCAAAACAAGTTTCTTCCCATAACCTCCTGGACAACATCCCAAGCAAGTTGGGATGAACGCTAAGTCGGCAGAATAAGATGAACGTTGCCCAATAATTTAAGACTATTCTTATTTATATAGAAAAGGTACTAGAGGACTGTTTTTGGCAGGGAGAAAGCCATCAAGGCAAAACAAAACAAAGCAAATTAAAATGTTTCTTTTGAAGCAAATGAACCAGAACAGATTGGTGAAGAATAGATATGCAATGGAATTTGGAACAAAACGTTCAGGATAGGGCTTGTTTGAGGAAAAATTTTGCTGGTCCTGCTGCACATCGAATCAAAGGATGTGTCCACACAGCTCCAAACACATGAGTAAAACAACTTAATTCAGTTATGAAAGTTCACTTTTGCATACATAATGTCACTTGTCTAGATATCTGGCATTGTATATCTGCTTAATTTGAGCTTTTTTACTGAAAGCAGGTAAACATTTCCAAATTTTATAATGAGGTGAATTTTCAGTCTCACATGTTAACCATATTCTTCCACAGTCAAACAAGAGCATTCAGAATGATACTAGAGAAAGGCCTTTTAAATAAAAGCATGGAAATAATGCTCTGTGTTTAGGTCACAGTTACTCCAAGTGGTTTCAAACATATGAGGTTGACTCGTTGTGTGCTTGAACTTCTTTGTCATTGAAGACAGCAAATAAAATTAGAAAAAGAAAATACAATATAATGTCAATTATTTGTCATAGGATCCAAGTCTGTGACTCTTTCCCTATAACATTATAAAATGTGTTTCTCCAAAAACGTCACGACTTGTGTATGCAGCAAAAACACACCAGAAACGGCATTCTGAAAACACCAATGACAACATCGTTAAAATGCTCTAATATTATGCTCTTAATATCCTCTATTAGGGCCTCTCAGCTCCCATAATTTCCCCCAAATAGTATTATGAAGTCATGTAAGGGTAGTCAGACAGAAACAAAATTATTAAAAATATCCTCCCCAAAAATGAAAAGAAGCCAAAAATCACACAAGGACTTAATAACCATAGTATTTACAATGGAAAATAATGCTTCTGCCAGAAACAGTACTCTGTTTTTATTAGCCAGGCATTTTTTTCATGTTTAATTTTATATACAGCCTTTTTTGCCTGGATTTATCATTAAATTACTTTCTACTCAACCTCCTCTAAGCTGTGTTTCCCTGCTTTTATTCATACCAAATCATTTGAATTCTGTCCTGCATTGAATAAAAATAAGTAATAAAAGTAAAAGCTAACTTCTCCATAATGGTGAATAAGTCCAGTTCTCATCATTGAAACAAGCCTAGATACTATTTTGTCGCTTTTTACAGTTGAGAGTGCTGAAGCATAGAGAGGTTAAGTAATTGCCCCAAGATCACACAGCTGCTAAGTGGCAGAGCTGGGTTTTGAACCCAGGCAGGCTGGCTCCAAAGCCCAAGCTTTCATCACGCTCAGGGAAGCAGCCCAATGATTTTAGTTCAAAGACATCAATTTTGAAAGTCATGGGACCTATTTTCCTTTTGGATAAATCTTTCCCGAGCACAATAGCATCTGTACCCAAAGCACAAAGGCAGATAAAAAACAAACAAATAAACAAAAGCAAAAAATATTGGTTCTAATCCTGAAAGATTCCGATTCCTTGAGTAGAAGGAAGTTGTAGAAATCCCATCTGTCATTTGACAAAGGGAAAGGCTGAGCTCACTCTGGGGCGTCTTCTCAGTGTCCTCTCTGCCATCCGCCCCCCACCTCTGTGCACAGTAATGGGGAACCACAATGTGCTGGAACATCTATGCTGGTGGGAGTAGGGTGGGGAGCTCCTCTGAAGGATAAGTGTGGGCTCTGCTGACAGACTGTTCCTTTCCTTCCAAAGGTAGGTGGGACATATTAAACGGTGTCCCCTGAAACACACCAACCCCCCCATGCTCATCTGGATGGCTCCCCAACACTCTGCTTTTCCCAGATTTTGTTAGTTTCTCTCTGTGCAATACTACCTGAGAGCAAAAGATCATGTCTTCAAAGCCCAGTGCTCAAATGAGCTCCCCAAGGTGACTCAGGCAGGAGCCTGGACATGAGCAGGTGAGGAAGCCTCTGGTCAAGCAGGCTGGGCAGGGTCTAGGCTGCTTTGGCTCCCACTCCCTATAGCATCTCCTCATATCCTTACCTAATCCTTCATTCTACAAGCGTTTATCCATCCCTCCCAGCGACCTCATGCTGTTGTGCACATGATGAATCAAACACAATTCTGGTCCCTTAAAATGCACCCAGCTTGTATGAGACACAAACTCACATTAAAATTCATGTGGTGAACAGCCTTATACTGCAGTTTTTTACAAAGCCCCAAGGGAGCAAAAAGGGATCTAGCCCTGCCTGGGAAGCTAGGGAAAACTTCCTGCCAATGGTGGCCCTCTAAGTGAAGGACAAGATCAGAATGTGACCTTCTAATCATCCCCAAAACACAAGCCAGAACTGAGTCTGCCTCACTCCATAGCATCAATGCACACTTACCCTGGGCAGGACCTATAATGTGAAAACACTCACAAAGACCAACAAGACACCCGGCTAACCCTGGAGACACCCATGGATTAGCAGGAGGAGGAAATATGGCAGGCAACCCAAAGGGAAGCTGAAGCTCATCATTCATTTCTTCAACCAGCATTGACTGAACATGCACTGCCTGCCTGGCAGAGGGCTGGCTATCCAGACTGGGATGATAGACAGGCTTGGGATCATGTTGCCTTCCCGAGGCATCAGTTAGGACAGCTGTGACCTCAGAGGCACAACCATCTGTGCCAGGACCCTGAAAACACACTGGCCATTGGAGTGTAGGGTGTGGTGTGGGCTCTGTGTGGACAAGGAGGTTTCCCTGGAGAAATGGCCACCATGCAGGGAAATGACAGAAGGCCACGGGGGCAGTCCTCTGCAGAACCAGACCAGGGATGAACACAGCCAGCGGGGAGTACCACTGGCTGGAAAGGGAGCCTCAAGGCATTCTAAGCTGCAGAGCAATATGGTCAGGCTTTTGTGTTATTTTTCTTTTCATGGTCAGAGGAGGAGAAAATAGGAGAGAGCATGAAGAAATGGAGATGAGAGACATTAAGGAAGCAAAATGAGCAGTCTCAAGAGGAGACCAGAGGAGAGACCCAAAAAAGACTCCTATTATTCTTTCATCACTGAACCTTGTGCTCTTTCATGCTACAGCTTCTCATGGACGTTCCCTTTGACTTATCCACCAGTGAGCCATGCAGACTTCGGAGAGGGTCTGTAGAAGGAATACCTTCTGGAATGTGCATGTGTGGAAATATTTTCTTGCATTCATATTGGCATGCAGATGTCCTATGGCAGAGAGAAGGCTAAAATTAGCCTAGGTTTTGTTTTGTTTTTTAAGATTTTATTTATTTATTCATGAGAGACACAGAGAGAGAGGCAGAGACATAGGCAGAGGGAGAAGCAGGCTCCCTGTGGGGAACCCGATGTGGGACTCAATCCCAGGACCCCAGGTTCACACCCTGATGGTCAACCACTGAGCCACCCATGTGTCCCTAGCCTAGGTTTTGTAGAGAATTTTGTTTCCAATTTTAATGCCAGGAGGTCATGGGATTTATTTTTTTATGTATTCTATCCTTGGTTTCTTGTGTTTCTCTGAAGTTAACTATGGTGTTTTTCCCCCTAAAATTTCCTTTTCTTTTCTAATCTACTTGATCAGCTTCTTCTAATTATCAAGGTAACACTCAGTTTCTATCATGCCCCCGAGTCTCCTCCCAGACCACACAGTGCTTTTCTTTTTCCCTTCTTCCTCCTTCAAGTGAGTATGGCAGTGGTCTAGCTCATTGTTTGCAAGCAGACACATGGCACATGGCCTAGGTGTGAAGTAACCAAAATGTCTGGATTATGTACGGGTCATGTATTGCTGTATGACAAACATTCCCATACCAGGGACATCACACAATGACTATTTTATTATGCTTTCAGCTTTTATGGCTCAGAAGCCCAGACAGGAACCAGTGGGAATGGTCTGTCCCTGCTGAGGCTTCTCCATCTACATATCTGACATTTGGACTGGCATGACCCAAAGGCTGAAGTCAACAAAGTCTGTCAACTGCAGCATCTGCATATGGCCTGTGTGGCTTCTCACATCAGGACAGCTTTGTCCCCAGAGGGAATGTCCTGAGAACAAGCACTCCAAGAGAACCAAGTGGAAGGCTTTTATGATCCAGCCTCAAAGATGACACAGCCCCCCTTCTGCCACATTCTATTGGTGGAAATAGTCAAAACCCACCCAGAATCAAGATAAGAGTTCAAAGAACTGGCCTCCTTTTTTTTTTTTTTTTTTTTTTTTTTTTTTTTTTTAACACCTGGCCTCTTAATAAGAGAAATGTCACAGAATGAGAGGCCATATTTTAAAACTGCCACAGGAGGGCACTGGTAAGATGGCAACGTTGCTCCTAACTGAGCCAGTGCTGTGGACTGCCAAACCCCACTGCACCTCACCATTGTGTGTCCTGCTCCCCATTCTGGCCTGAGGCCACGCTCAGCCCTTCCCTAGACCCAGTCTTTCAGAAGTTGGGGTCCTTTGCTCCTTCCAGTGTGGTGCAGAGCAGTAGGGGCAAGTGGAGGAAAGGGCTACTTCCACTCCTCCAGGCCCACTTGGACTTAAGGGAGGTTCATTTGCATGGTGTCTGCTCTCTTTCCTATGCTGAAGTGACTTTTACCTGTTGCAGGGCTACTGGACCAGCCTACCACCCACCACAGTAGTTCTGCCACCCTAAGTCCCATTCTTGCAAATCTTTAGAAAACCCCATCCTGCTCCCAGAGGTCTCTCCCATTGTCTTCTTACCTACAACATTTTACTCTATGTATCTACAAACCTCATAATGCCAGACAACTCAGCCATCCCCCCTCCTGCCAAGTTACAGACCCATGGTCCCCAGTTTGCTTGCCTTTCTTTGTTTCCTTGGGAAAATGGTTCAGGAAAAAAAAAATTAAAATCATCCTCTAATACTACAATATGAGAGGGGTTTTCTAGCTCTCTGCTTTTCTCTACCATGTTTGTGGTTTCAAAGAAAGCAAAATCTCCTAGGAAGTTTGGGTGATTTCACTACGTAATTATAAAACTCTAAGTGATAAGATAAGGAAGTGGGGGAAAAAACACCTTAGAAAATCTAATTCCTAGTCAGAATAAGTGAGAAAAATTATTTCCCCTCGTATGCTAGTGATAATCTTAAGACTTATCAGAAAGTCAGCAATTTGTCTACAGCAGAGAACTCTGGATTCGTGGTGAGTAGTCCAGCTCATCACTGCAGAAAAGGGCAGATCTAAGCTGAGTGGTGTCACTTCCATCTCTTGAACCAACTCAGTAAGCTTTGAGGTGGCTTTGGCAGGGCCCTGAGGAACAGTGGTCACCAGAAACCCCCAGTGGTGCTAGGTTCCCTGGGGTGGAGTAGCTAAAAAATGGGAACGAAAGCAACCCCATGGGGTCCTTGGGATGCACAACATCTCACAGGAAGTGATTTTTCCTCTTGATCTGGCTGCAACTAACACCATCTTCAAGGCCTGACTCAAGCCCAAGTAACTGGTGACCCCAGAGCACAGGAATATCACTTGCCTCTCCACTCAAATAGCACTCAAAGCACGTAGATAAACACCAAATCATGTGTGTTTCCCCAGATGTGCTTCGTTTTTACCCCATTTCTTTACCTAGACGGTGAGATTCTTGAGAGGAAGGATTTTATCCAGGATCACCCAGAGTTCCTCCTGCAAAGTGCAGAAGTTCATTGAAAATTGACATGCAGAACAACGGTACCGTCAGACTGCTGTGTCTGAAGGATTGACCGGAGGGCAGATGGAAGGCAACTTTAAACAGGGTGAAGCTCCCAGGAAGCACACATGGTCCTTCTTGACTTGTCCGGAGTCCCCGCTTGCAGCTCATCCTTCATGCCAAATGAGATGCTCTTGCAGTATCCAACTGATGCAACGCGTGACCCTAGCTATCTATCCTTCTCTTCGTGGAACCTCATGAAGACTAAAATGAAATGCTCATTCTGGAGCATCCTCCAGAGTCTGGGAAGAAGTCTTTTCGTGGCTTTAGGAAGACCGAGACCCTTTAGGAAGGGTCCGCTCATCCCTTAGTTATAGAATGTCACAGCCAATGGAAAAAAACAAATGACTGCTTCTGGAAGCTCGGTGATGAATCGCAGAGCCCCTCCATACATTTTACAGGCTCCCGGGGCACCAAACCACTCCAGCTTCAGAGGGAAAGCTCAGAGGCCGCGATGTTTACAGCAAAGGCCAGCTGTCATTTTTTTTAAGGAGAAGAGCACTGATTTCCAGGAAGCTAAACCGAAGTTATTTCATAATGGAATCATTAATCTACCCCTTGGTGACTTCTCCAAATCATTTTCCCTGCCTATAAATTGCCTATAATCTCTGTGAAATTGTTTTCAACTCCAGATTACACCCCATTTAACTAAAATGGTCTCACCCCAGCCTCCTCGGCCTCCTGCCCGACCCCGCAGAGGGGCCTGCGCCCTCCGACCCTCTCTCGGCGCCGCGCACCGCGCCCTCTTCCTGGGGCCGCGAACTCCAGGCCGCGGTGCGGGGCCAGCTCCGGAGACCAGAGCCCAAGCAGGGCTGACTCGTGCTTCCCACGTGGGCCGGGGCCACCTTTTCCCCAAGGCCAGCTGTGCCCCTGCCCGCAGGCCTAAGCTGCTCCGCCACATGCTGATGTGACCGGGAGGACTGGCCTTTCTGGTCCTGCTCTGGGAGCCTTAGACCCAGGCTCTCCCGTGTCGGACTTCAGTCCCTCAAAAACCCTGTGATGAGCGCTACCTCGACACTCAGCACAGGCGCGGTTATTTCTAGGGAAATAACCCCCTTGCTGGTATCACCTCCCCTGGGAACGTCTCTGGCGGTGCCTCCCCAGGACCGCCCCGGGGGCTCCCGGCTTCGAGCTCCAGCATCCCGACTGCTGATCCTCGGCTCACTGCCCAGCGGGCGCGCACCTTCACTCGATGCCCATTCCCACCCTGCCCTAGATAGAAGCTTCTTTCTCCCCTTGTGTCACCATCCCTGTTGCCAGCCACAGCGCCGGTCCCAGAGGGTTAGAGCACTTTGCCAGGGCCACCACGGCTGTGCACGTCTTCCGCTCCAGGAAGGCATGTGCACAGAGGCTCAGGAGCTCTCCAACACCAGAGAACACCCCTGTGGGCCAGACCTCATTCTGATTCCTCTCATCACAAACGGTCTTTAATAGTACCAAAACGGGTGAACAAGGAACACTCAGACATCACCTTCGGTGGTCTAGGACCAAATCAGCTTGCCTCCTCTACTGAGCAAAGAGCAGGGCAGGGAGTGGGCCGGAGCAGGGGAGTGGGGGTGGCCCTGCTAGCAAAGTGAGCCTCAGCAGGGTAAGCCAGCAAGGGTGACGGCGTTCCGGCACCTTTTATTACTTTTATTAGGACTGAACTGATGGGTCACCAGTAACATCCAAATATAATTCTCATCTCATTTGGGGCTGGTTCAATAGAGACACCCAATCAAAGCTCTCTTATCTCATGCAGGAAATGGCTTTTTTCTTTCTGTTCTTCCAGAAGCATTATAAAGGGAAGCATAAATAATTTCTAGGACAAAAAGAGACTTCTCCCAGGGCACCTACAAACATCCACATCCTTTTCCTCTGTTGTGGTCTGCAAAATCCATCTTCTGTGAAGAGGCTCACAGCCCCTCACTCTTCCTTGCTTAAGAGCAAAAAACACAATCACTTGCTGTTACGTGGGTAACACGTAAGAGGTTTCTTCCCCTCATGCCAAGGAAGAATTGTTATGCAGGCATTTCAGAGCTCCAAAGGATCTCCTACAAAAATGCCAGAACATTCAGATTACACACAGAGGGTCAATACACACACACACACACACACACGCACGCAAACACACACACACACACGCACGCAAACACACACACATACACACACACACACACACCTCACACTGGTATTGGAAAAAAATTCCTCGAATATGAAAATCTTGAGATGAGTCCTAAAAAAGAATAGGTTTCCACAGGCAAAAAGAAAGAACATTTGAAAAACAGAGAATCACATGATTTTGATGTTTAATGACCTGCCTGAGGGACTGTTACCAGCTTAGGTAAGTATGAGAGGACACTAGATGAGGTTTGGCTGTGCCCATCACTCATCGTGACCTTGCCTGTCACTTACACCTCAGTTCCCATTTCTGCATTTGTCTGTTGGGCACCATATTAATCCTAGCTTAGCAGTGTCACCGGATGCATACGATAGAAGGATCCAGAAGCCTATGTGAGGAGTAACTTGCTAGAGTAATGGTCATTATCTCTGCTATTAAAATCAAGGACTAATACTCAGGAGTGCTAGAAGGTTATATTTGTTCAATAAGATAAGTGTTCAAAACATGGTAGTTCAGAACATGGCTAAGTTGATTCACAAGTGGTGTGTAGGACAAAAAGGATCCACAAGGAGTAAAGAGAACTCATATTTACTAAGGAACTGCTATGTGCCAAGGACAAGATTTGTGGAATTGGTGCTAAATATTTCTCTCTCATTGATGAAAAAATGGAAGCTCTGAGGGGTGATTTGCTCCAATGAGTGTTACCTGAAAGCCTGGTGCCTGTGCCTCCAGAGGGAGAGACTTAGCAGAGGAGAAGTGGAAAACATCCTCATCTCTCTCTTATCAAGAACTTCTAACAGCCCAGAGGCCCCAGGAGTCTCTTACTCATATATTTTTTTTAAGATTTTATTTATTTATTCATGAGAGACACAGAAAGAGGCAGAGACATAGGCAGAGGGAGAAGCAGACTCCCCACAGGGAGCCTGATGAGGGACTCAATCCCAAGACCCCAGAATCATGACCTGAGCCAAAGGCAGATGTGCAAAGACTGAGCCACCCAGGTTCCCCTCTTACTCGTGTTTTTAACCTGGTTGGGGTGATTTTCGAGTCCTTTCCATCTATTTGCCTCCCCTATTCCATCCTGTGACCATTCTCCCTTTGGTGAATTTCTCCTCTTTATCTGAGTCCTTCCCATGCACCCCCCCTCCCATAAACCTCTGTGCACATTCCTCTTATGGCACTCCTCCTGCCATACTGAAATGCATCTGCTTTGTGCATTCTTTCAGGAAAAAAAAATTACTTGTGTCTCCCAAAATATATGGAACCAACAACTAATTATTCCACATCTGCTTTATTTCAAAAGTGAGTATGGATCAGGCCAGGGCATTATCTCCAGACTATTCTAAAAAGCTCTCCACACTTGCAGAACTCACAAAGGACATATGAGCAATTGTTCAGTTCATAGAGTGCAACCTATTTCTGTAGGACTCACACAGATAGCCTTAGAGCCAGGATTTTGGAAAGATCTTTGTTTCAACAAGAAATTGACTCTAACCTTCGATAGACCAAAGGCTGAGGAAATTATTAAAATTCTTAAGCCAAAGAAGGTTGAAACAAAAATAATATTCAGGTATAGGAAAGGAACAGAGAATCTTTTTTTTTTTAAGATTTATCTATTTACTTTAGAGTGAGAGAGAGTGTGAGCAAGCAGGGGGAGGGACAGAAGGAGAGGGAGAATCCTGAAGCAGACTCTCTGCTGAGCTTGGAACCCCACATGAGGCTGGATCCCAGGACCCTGAGATCATGACCTGAGCCGAAACCAAGAGTCCCACTGGGCCACCCAGGCACCCCCAGAGAATCATTTTTAAATTCATACCCCTAAGAGGCTGAAGCAAGAAAAAGCAAAGGCTCAGCAAGCATCTCCTGCATGATAACAGACTCCACACACCCCCACCCCCGCATTGTCTCTTGATTCCTGCCCCCCCACCTCACCCCCCACACACACTGGCCTTCATCACCTGATCCCCACCTGGGTCAGTCTCACTTTCTCTGATCCCCACCTGGGTCAGTCTCACTTTCTCTGTAAAGGTTAATCTCACCCTAGTTAATCAACCTAAGTCTCTCTTTTCTTTTTTTCCAGGTGAAAGTGATCCCTGAAATGCAGTTCCCTTGCATCCGGTTTCAAACCAACTGCTTTCAAAGTTTAAAAGCATAATGGGACTGAATTAAAATTTTAGCAAAACTGAGGAGCCTCATGACTTAGCCAACTATGCAAATTAAAATTGATTTCTGAGAGAGAGATTTTATACTATTTGTTTGCCAAACATTGATGATTCATACCTCTGATTCATTCTTAGGTTTTTATCTTACCCCTTTTATATATTGAAAAGTAAGATAAATATGTGTTAGGAAATTTCTGATACTACGTAAACTAAAAGAGAGAGAGGAAGAGGAAGGGAGGAAGGAAAATATCCCTCATAAACCAGACTCCCAAACTCCTTGTAAGATGTGACCATTATTATTAGTGTTTGTGTTCCTCCAAAAATGCCCTTGAATATTCAAACCCCTGTGTTCATTTGTGTATCTTTTCATACTCTTTTCATATCAAACAAGAGCATTGGGTACCCACTTTTTTTGCATCTAGCTTTTCTTTACTATATCAAGACATTTCAGCACATACAAAACAATTCATTCTTTTTCAAGACTGTGTTGTATTTTATGTTATGGAAGAATGATAACGCATCTTACCAAACCCCTACAGATCAGTATTTAAGGGCTGTCCACCTTTTGCCTTTACAGATCATGCCACACCTTTGTTTATGTGCCTTCTGCACACACAGAGCATGCCTGTGGGATAAATGCTTAGAGGGGCAATTGTACAGTCCAAGAATCTGTCCTTTGTTAGAAACCACAAAAGTGCTCTCCAAAAGCAATGCGCAAATGTGCTTCCCTGCCAGAGTGTTAACTGTCAGAGGCCCTTTCTTTTCATCTTGCCAAACTAGCTATTATAAAGAAATTTACTCTTTGCCAGGCTGTTAGGTGAACAACAGGACACTGTGGCTTTGGTGGTGGTGGTAGAGGTGATTTCGTCTTGTCTATTCCTATGGCTTGCCTATGACTTTGTCAATTTTTCTATTGAGTTTCGGTATTTTGGTGATAGGTTTGTAATCCCTGGCTTTATTTTTGGGACATGTTCTTTTTTTGCTGTATGTGGCAAATATTTTTCCAGTTTGACATTGTCTTTTAATTTCTGCCATTTTTTTCCTTAGCGAATTTTATTTTTATTTAGATGTGTTCATATCCATTAGTCTTTTCCCTTATAGTTTCTAGGTCTTGTTTTGTTTTGCTTATAAAGACCTCACCCACTCTCTTGAGAGACATAAAAAAGACTGAAGTAAATGGAGAAACATACTTCTGTCTGGGAGAGGAAGTCTTAGGATATGTCGTATAGTAATAATTAATTTAATACAATCATAGTAAAAACCCAAACATTTTCCTTTTAGAATAGAGGTAAAAATAATTTTTTACTATCAAAATTAAATATACAAGAATAACCAGGAAAAAATGGAAAAATAAATAGTTGGGGGGAAAGGAGATAGTGAGATTTGCCCTGCCAGATGTTAAAAGCTAGAAAATAATTTAAATCCAGTGGTTCAGTTGCACAAATAAAAAAAATAGAACAAGACGGAATCAAGAAATGCAACCAAGAATCAATGAAATATTGAAATTAAGCAGCGCCTGGGTGGCACAGTTGGTTAAGAATCCAACTCCCAGTTTCTGTTCAGGTCATGAACTCAGGGTCCCGGTTCTTGAGCCCCACTTTGAGCTCCATGCTCAGTGCAGAGTCTGCTTGACATTCTCTCTCCCTCTCCCTCTACCCCTCCTACTCACGCAGTCTCTCTCTCTCTCTCAAATAAATAAATAAAATCTTTTTTTAAAAAAAAAGTACTGAAATTTATAAAGGTGACATTTCAGTGAGAGAGGAAAAATGAGTTATTGAATAAGCACTGGCATGAAAATTAGGTAGCCTGGGGGGCAGAGGGCAGGAAGCATCTTCTCCTAATTTGCAATCTTAGAAAATAAACAAAAATAAAATTATAAATATGCTGGTAGAGAACATATTTCTATAATATTGGGATATATAAAACCTTTCTAAACATGCAGAGAACTAATTAATAATAAAGGAAGAAACCGGGCAGCCCTGGTGGCCCTGCGGTTTAGCACCTGCCTTCGGCCCAGGGCATGATCCTGGAGTCCTGGGATTCAGTCCCACGTCAGGCTCCCTGCATGGAGCCTCCTTCTCTGCTTCTCTCTCTGTCTATGTCTTCTCTGCCTCTCTCTCTCTCTTTCATGAATAAATAAATAAAATCTTTAAAAAAAAAAAAAAGAACAAATCATTTAAAAAAATCAAAAGACACTGTGAAAATGTGGGGGAAAATACAATACACATGCAAAAGAATAGGTAGCCATAACACACAAAGAATTTTTTTGAATAATTAAAAAGCAAGGAGATGAAGGTAATGATGGAAACTGATATATTAGAAAGTAATAAGAAAACAGATACAAAAATCTAGAGTTCACAATTGGCAAAGATGTGAAAAAAAGAAAGAAAATAAGCATATACCATTAATGGGAGCACTACTTGGCAGGAGGATGAATTACATGACTTTGCCAATATTAAACCACATTTGACCTACAAAATATCAATTTTTCAAAGATGAAAAGGTACATATTCTTTAACTCAAAAACACTACTTTTAGAGATTAAAGAAATTAATCTAATATACAACCAATATTTTTATGAGCTTTATTGCCCATTGGATTGGTTAAAATAAAACCTAAGTCAGAAAAACCAGTGGCATACAGGATGTGGAGCTCTTATACACTGCTGGTAAGGGTGGCAAGAGGTACAATCATAAGAAATTCATGCAACAACATCCAGCAGAGTTGAAAGTGTACATATCTTATGCCACAGCAATTGCTATCTTAGGTGTGTATGTGTGTGTGTGATACATACATACACATACATAAAATATGCACACCTTCAACTAGTACAATTTTTTTTAAGATTTTACTTATTTATTCAAGAGAGAAAGAGGCAAAGACATAGGCAGAGAGAGAAGCAGGACTCAATCCCAGGATCCTGGGATCACACTCTGAGCCAAAGGCAGACGCTCAACTGCTGAACCACCCAGATGTCCCAACTCATACATATTATACTATGTACATATGTGACATTTTCTCTAGGATGCACTCATGTATGAATATTTATATATGTATACATATATGCATACATATGTATATATACATACATAAGCATGTGCATATCTCCAGGATGCACATACATATTTATATATGTATACATATATAGGTGCATCTGCATATGTGTATGTACTGTGTGTATATATGCATGTGTATATATCACGTGTGCACATGGAAATAGGCATTCATCCATGTATGTCTATATTCTAGAGACATTCTCTCATAAATACACATGTGTGTACTCATACATATACAGTCACACACACAAAGGAACATATGTGGGGTTTTTTGAGAGAGAGAGAGAGAGAGAGCACGCACACTAGCAGGCTGGGGAGGGACAGAGGGACAGAGGGAGAGAGAATCTTAAGCAGGCTCAATGCCCAGAGCAGAGCCCAATATGGAGCTCGATCCCATGACCCTGAGATCATGACCTGAGGGGAAATCAGAAGTCCATAGTTTAATGGTCTAAGCCACCCAGGAACCATACTTATTATATTTCTTAAGGTTTTTCATATTATTATTACACAAAAGGTCATGGATTATGCTATAAAGAATCAGTTTTGTCTTGCTTATTTGAAAATTTCTTATCTTTTTCAAGTGGCTAACAACCTGAATATATATAATTAATGGACCCCAATGTTTCTTATATAATTTTATAGTTTCTCTCACTCTTTACTATTTTCTCTGAAAATACAGTTGGTACAGTTCGAGGCAAGAATTATCTTTTTCCTCTCATAAATGATTTTCTTCATCTTGGTGCTTATAGGATTTATATTCATTTTTGAAGTGTAGCACTTCCACAGACTGTGTCTCGGTGAATGGTTAATCTTTATGTATTTTTCCTAAGACTTATCAAGCATTTCTTATCTAACAATATAAGGGGTGTTTTGGTGATTTAAAAAAAAAAAAAACTTTTAAGCACTTTTTAAAAATCCTTTCTAAATGTAATTTTGTTTTGATGTATTCTTTTCTCAAGTATATCAATTAATTTGTATGATGGAACACATCTGTCTGTCATTTGTAGTTAACCAAACTATTCAAATTGCTCTTTACCCTTTACATCCTGTCTAATGGCTAAAATCTCATCCACATTTAAGTTCCATTTTTTTCTTGTTTAAAGACTTTTTTTAGAGCAGTTTTAACAATCTCAATAAAATTGAAAAGGATGTACAAAGATTTCTCATATACTACCAGCCCCCACATATATATAGCCTCCCTCATTATCAACATTCCTCATCTGAGTGCATTTGCTATAATTGATGAACCTACACTGACACATCATTATTACCCAAAGTTCATAGTTTATCTTAGGATTCACTCTTGGTGTTGTACAGTCTATGGGTTTAATCACTGAATAATGACATATATCCATCATTACAACCCCACATAGTGTTTTCACTGCCCTAAAAATTCTCCGTGCTCCACATATTCATCCCTCCCTCATCCCTACCCTGGCAAACACTGATCTTTTTACCATCTTCACAGTTTTACCTTTTCCACAATGTCATAAAGTTAGAATCATACACTATGTAGCTTTATCAGATTGGTTTCTTTCATTTAGAAATATGCATTCAGTGGTCCTTTATTCCTCTGTGTCTTTTTACAGCTTGATAGCTCATCTCTTTTTAGTACCGAATAATATTCCATTTTCTGGCTGTATCACAGTGTATCATTCTCCTACTGAAAGATATCTTGCTTTCTTCCAAGTTTTGGCAATTATGAATAAAGCTGCTGTAAATATCCACGTGCATGCAGGTTTTTGTGTTAACATGCTTTCAACTCCTTTGGGTCAATTCCAAAAAAGCACAGTTACTGGATTGTATAGCAAGATTATGTTTTGTTTTGTAAGAAACTGCCAAACCATCTTCCAATGTGGCTATACCATTTTGCATTCCAACAATGAAGGAGAGTTCCTGTTGCTCCACATCCTTGCCTTCATTTGGGATTATCACTTGTTCTGGATTTTGACCATTTTAAGAGGTGTGTAGTGGTATCTCATTGTTGTTTTACTGTGAATTTCCCTAATGACAAATGATGTCATGGGCTTATCTGCCATTTGTATATGTTTAGTGAGGTATTTGCTAACCTTTTTGGCCCATTTTTTTTTATTTTTTTTAATTTATTTATGACAGTCACACAGAGAGAGAGAGAGAGAGAGAGGCAGAGACACAGGCAGAGGGAGAAGCAGGCTCCATGCACCGGGAGCCCGACGTGGGATTCGATCCCAGGTCTCCAGGATCGCGCCCTGGGCCAAAGCCAAACCGCTGCGCCACCCAGGGATCCCCTTTTGGCCCATTTTTTAATCAAGTTCTTTTCTTATTATTGAGTTTTAAGCATTCTTTGTGTATTTTGGATAATAGTCCTTTCTCAATGTGTCTTTTGCAAATATTTTCCCTCATTCTGTCACTTCTCTTCTAATTCTCTTCATATTGTTTTGTTGTTTGTGTTGCAGAGCAGAAGTTCTTAATTTTTTGAAGTCCAGTTTATCAATTGTTACATGGATTGTGTCCTTAATGTTATACCTAAAAAGGCATCACCAAACCCAAGGCTATCTAGGTTTTCTCCCATGTTATCTTCTAGGAGTTTTATAGTTTTGTATTTTACATTTAGGTCTGTGATGTATTTAATTTATGTGAAGGACGTTAGATTAATATCTAGGATAATTTTTTTGCATATGGAGGTCCAGTTTTTCCAGCTTCATTTGTTGAAGAGACTCTTTGCTCATGGTAATGCCTTTATTTCTTTGTCAAAGATCAGGTGACTATATTTATTTGGGTTTATTTCTGGGCTCTCTATTCTATTCCATTGATCTATTTGTCTATTTTCTCACCAATACCACGTTGTCTTGGTTATGCTGATTTATAATACATCTTAAAGTCATCTAGTGTAAGTTCTTCAACTTTATTCTTCTTCTTCAATACTGTTGGCTTTTCTGAGTCCTTTGCCTCTCTATATAAACATAGAATCAGTTTGTCACTACCCATAAAATATCTTGCTGGGGTTTTGATTGACATTGCATTGAATCTATAAATCAATTTGGAAAGAACTGACATCTTGACAATAGTGAGCCTTTCTATCATGAACATGGAATATCTCTCCACTTTAGCTTTTCTTTGATTTCCTTCACCAGTTTTATAGTTTTCCTCATGTAGATCTTATACATAGTATTTTAGTTTCCTACCAAAAATATTTCATTTCTGAAGGTGTTCATGTAAATGGTATTTTTTATTTCAAATTCCCCTTGTTGATTGTTAGTATGTAGGAAAACAATTAACTTCTATATATTAATTTTATATCCTTTGAATATGCTATGATCACTTATTAGTTCCAGAAGTTTTTTTGTGTATCCCTTAAGATTTTCTGCATAAACAATCATGTCATCTGCAAACAAAGACAGTTTCATAGCTTCCTTCCTAATCTGTAGACATTTTTTAAGATTTTATTTATTATTACTATTATTATTATTATTATTATTATTATTATTATTGAGAGACACAGAGAGAGGCAGAGACATAGGCAGAGGGAGAAGCAGGCTTCCTGTGGGGAGCCTGATGCAGGACTCGATCCCAGGACCCTGGGATCATGACCTGAGCCAAAGGCAGATACTCAACCACTGAGCCACCCAGGTGCCACTGTAGACATTTTATTTCCTTTTCTTGCCTTACTGCAACAGCAAGGACTTCCAGTACAACGTTGAAAAAGTGGTCAGAGGAGCCATCTTTCCCTTAATACTAGATCTTAATGTAAAAGCTTTGAGTTTCTAACCATTTAGTGTCATGTTAGCTACAGGTATTTTGTAGGTAATCTTCAGCAAGTTAAGAAAGTTCTACTTTCTTCCTAGTTTACAGAGTTTTTTATAACCAATAAGTGTTAGATTTTATCAAATGATTTTTCTGCATTTATTGATATGACCATGTGACTTTTTTTAAGTCTATTGATGTGATGAATTGCTTTAATTGATTTTCAAACATGGAACCATCCTTGCATTTATGGAACAAAGGCCACTTAGTCATGGTGTGTAATTCTTCTTGTACTTTTCTGGATTTTATTTGTTAATATTTTGTTCAGAATTTTTGCATCTATATCTATGAGAGATATTGACCTGGAGGTTTCTTGCAATGTCTTTGTCTGATTTTAGTATTAAGGTAATTCCGGACTCATAGAATAAGTTATAAAGTATCCCCTCTGCTTTAATCTTCTGAAAGAGATGGTAGACAATGGTATCATATCTATCTTAAATGTTTGGTACTATTTACCAATGAACCATTTAGGTCTGGTGCTTTCTGTTTGGGAAGGTTATTAAATTTTTATGTATTTTCTTTAACAGTCTCTTCAGATCATCTATTTCTTTTTGTGTGGTTTTGGTAGGTTGTATTCTTCAAGGAATTAGTCCCTTTCATCCAGGTCCTCAAATTTGTAGGCATAGAGTCATTCATATTATCCTTTTATTATCCTTTAAATTTCCATGTCCAGTTCTATCTTTAGCGATGTCAAGTCTAAAAATGTCATTAACGCCGAAATGCTAGACTTTTTCTTCTTCATTTATTAATTCTCTTTCCATTTCATTCTTTACGTTTTATGTTTCAGAGCTCATGGTTGTATTTCCTTGAAAGTATAAGTACTTATCCTTAAAACTCTTATTTAAGCAAGGTATTTTGGTATCTTACTTAAGTAATGTTCTTTCAGAAGGATTTTTATCAGCAGTCTGCAAGCTGTATTTTTTAACTTTCCAGAAGATGAGATATAAAATGTTTCCATCTTGTTTATTTGCTTGTTCGTTTGTTAAACAAGTTTAGTCACTTTTCCTTGAGCATTCATCTCAGGTCTGTTATTTGACCCCAAAGGATTTAAATAAACTATGCTCAACTTTCCTCACTGTTTATTTGAAGTGTTTGGAATTCCATTTTAATTCACCTAATGGCTTTTTATCAATACCCCATTGGATTGCATTTTTAGTAATTGCTCTAGGAATGGTGATATACTTCCTTAACTTTTATACCCTACTTAGAGTTGATATTATACCACCTTACATAAAGTGTAGAAACTTTGTGGCCATATAGGATTTGGACAACATTTGAATCCTTCCCTTAGCACAAGAACTTGAGTACTTCAAGTTTATGGTTTTCTGCCTTTCTTTTCATTTTTTTTCATTTTCCAGCAGTCTGAGGAAGAAAGGAAAAGGAAATGCTCTATATCTCTATAGGTATTTTTCTTAAATTCTAAAAGGAAACAAATTATTGCTTTTCATTTTTTGTCCTTCTTCCCCATCTGTGGATACATACATGCAAACATGAGGATACACACACATACACACTTTCCACCATATACCTGTATAAATGAATGCTCTCTTGCTGCATATTCATATTTTCAAAGACTGTTGTCACATGGAAATTAATAAGAAAAGATTTTAATCTTCACAGATTTGGTCATTGTGATAAAGAGTTTGTCACCAGGAGCCAAATGAAGTTGAAAACAGACTATAGTATAGTATAGTGTATACTATAGTATAGTATACATGATGTATCATGTATCATGCTTTGGACCCCATTTTTATGACCTCTAAGTTCCCTCAAATCCAAGGAACTTCTGGCTCTAGGAAGTGCTATGTTTAAGTATATGAAACATCCCATCAAAATGTTTAATTTGGTCTCATGTATCCACAATATTAGTAGACTGAACTTTGTTTCAGATAATCATCCAGTGGCTTTCTTGGCAGAAAATATCTGAGCAAGGGTCATCCTGTGTTGGAGAGAGAGGAGACAGTGGCATAAGTGCAGCATCGGGGAGAGAGGCATAGGCATCAGCTCTGCTCCAAGTTGGTCTGCAAGGACAGAAGTTGTTTCTGGGACAAGTGAGCCTTCAGAGCCATGTTCCATCTAAAACTCTCAAGATGTTTGGCAGCCAAAGGTTTCCAACTGTAGCAAATAAGCCCTCTAGATAGTTAACAGGGACCTTCATGTGTGAAAGTTTTTCTATGGACAGAAATATCAGTCATCCTTTTTTAAACAAAAGGTAAATTTCAAACTGAAGTCAGCATCAGGCACATGAGATACTATTGCCCATCAGAACCCACAGTAGATACTGAACTGATATAACATCACATTTTATTTTTAGGCAATTACTCATTCATTGGAGAAAGCATAATGAGCAAAACTCTTTTTCTTGTGGTGACTTTTTAACTTCTAATGTTTTCAGAAGCTGTCAATATTTTCACAGGTGTCCTATTTCCCTTTAAGAACCAGACTGTCAACGTCCCATTAGTTAGCTTTTTCCACTTCAATAGATCCCTCATTCTTTCTTCTTTCCCTCTCCTGTTCCTTTTAACTAATCTTCATAAAATTTTTATGAAAGCAATAATGCTCAAAGTAAAAAAAAAAAAAATTTTAACAGTAAAAGAAAATGTAACACAAAAGAAATAGATCTTCTGCCCTCAGCCCTCACGCTCCCAGAGGTAGCCACCACAAACAATGGCGCCTTTCTAGGACTTCCTCTGCAAAGACAATCAGAGAAACACAGCAGATTTATTAGTAAAAGGATGGCTGAAGAATGATATATTTAATGTTCTATTTTGTTCAAAAGGATTTGCTTTAAAAAGTACTCCGTAAAGAAGAGTTTTTCTGAGGGAACTACAGTGTACTTAAAAGAGTAATTTACTTTTAAGTGACAGAATAGCTTTCTTTGAGTCCTGCAATTGGGCAATTTAGAATAAATCCATTTGAAAGGCCTGAATTATTTGTTTTGATTGCTAATTTCTCTACATGATAATAGAAAATATTATATTCCACCTTAACCTAACAAAGTGGTCAGATTTAGTGACTTCCTTATATTACTCTTTTTTAAAGTCTTATGTGGAATATATCTGTATCTCAGGTTGAACATTAAATGAGATGTTAACTTAGTATTAATAGTCCACTTTTTACCTAAAAATGTCAAATTTGAAATCATGAACATTCAATTTCATAAAATGCTTCAATGCATTTATATATGTGTGTAGATTTTTGTATGGTATTTGTTAAAGACTGAGAGGTACGGGTCTATCTAGTTTAATATTAGTGAAGAATGAGTAAATGCACATACACACACACAGTCTAACCAAAAAAAATCTACTACATATTAAGTATGAGAAAGCAGTCTTTCAAACTTACTATATGTTAGGTATGTTTTCCTAGCAGGAAATCTCCACAGGTTTATATTTCATGAACAGGTTTATCATCCTTTTCAATATTTCCATTTTGTCCTACCATACAAGTGTACCATTATTTTGTAAGCAACATTCCATAGGTTGGACTACCTCAGAGATTTAATATTAAGTATCCCAATGACAATGTGTATCTTTGGAAAACCAGGCTACTGTATCAGTAGGAAAAATTTTTACAGGTCTTTGTAAAACTAAACTTTTTTATTATTTTTATTAGTATTATTTATTATTGATACAAAAATTTAATAATTGTCAAACATAGAGAAAGTTTTATTTTTTTTTATTTTGCTCTTTTAAAGTTTCTTCTCATTCTCAAATCACACTTTTTTTATTTTGGTCTTCTATAAACCTGCCTTAAACTGTGACAAAATTAATCTTTTTAAGAAGTTATGTTGATCGATCAATTCTTCTTTCTGTATAGATCATTTAAACAATTATGTTTCATGGACAAAGCTCAAGGCTGGGGCATAACAGCAGCCTCTCCTGTGCCTTTGAACTGGGCATTCTGGAGATTTCACCTCTCAGCCTGACTGGCTGACCTTTGTTGATTTTACTTGAAGCTATTATTCTAATTGACTCAGTCCTGGCTGACATCTGGATGTGTTTTATAACAGACTGTTTTCATAATTCCACAAAAAAGTTCTCAGGATTAATACTTGTTTATTTTCATCTTTCACTGGACCTTAAGTAAACTGGCAGCCAATTGTGGCAGAATTCCTTACTGGAAGCCATTTTACATAAGTGAAGGAGATGGTAAATCCATTAAACCTTGGGTTTTCTGTTGCTTTAAAACCTCTTGCCAATTGTACATTATTCAAGAATGACTATAAAGTCAACCAATAGCAAAATACCTAGGAACATTTACAGGCTTGGTGGAGTAGAAGCAGCAGGATGTATGATTAGGATATGCAGTTACTTTCCTATGGGAGTAGAGGGGCAGCAGGAAGAGGCAGGAGTACACTCGTGTGTGTAGACAGCCAAACACACAGGTGGTGAGACACTTTACTGAGATATTACATGTTTTGTTTTGTTGTAGGTATTTTCTGCCTCCCCCATATGAATATTTTTTCTTTACTTTTGAGACTATACTTTTAAAGATGTCCCAGACACCTAGATTTCAAATTCAGGGCATTAATCCAGGGCTTTTTTTGAAGACCTAG
Organism: Canis lupus familiaris; assembly: GCF_011100685.1. Taxonomy (NCBI): domain Eukaryota; kingdom Metazoa; phylum Chordata; class Mammalia; order Carnivora; family Canidae; genus Canis; species Canis lupus. Next base: position 3,510,500 of record NC_049249.1, read on the forward strand.
GATCACTGAAGGAATTTAGTTAGGTCTTCCTGGACAGAAGCATATTTATATAGGCTAATATATGTTATATATGTCACAAGAAATTGGCTCACATGATTATGGCTGCTAGGAAGTCCCAAGATTTGCAATTGGCAAGCTGGAGACCCAGGAGAGCCACTTGTGCAGTTCCAATCTGTCCCAGCTCAGGGCAGGGCAATCAGGCAGAGGAGTTCCCTCCTAAACAGTCCTTTGTTCTCTTCAGGTCTTCACCTAATTGGATCGCGCCCACTCACACCTAGGAGGACAGTCTGCTTTAACTCCAGGGCTCTAGATTCAAATGTTAATGTCATCCAGAAACACTCTCACAGACACACCAGAACAATGTTTGACCAGATATCAAGCACGTCGTGGCCCAGTCAAGTTGACACATAAAATTAACTATCACAACAGGTATGCCCAAAAATGTTAACTGAAATATTGCAGTTTATGTTCATTTATAGGACCCCAGATACCTAAATAAATCCTTAGCCAAACAAAGGAGCACTGTGCCACGGTAGCAAAGCAGGCAGGAAGACACGACAACAGGAATATGTTCCCCCTCATCCCAGGCAACACTCAGAATCCAGCATCCCATCTCAGGAACATCGCAGAATATGTCAAAAGTTTGCAGTGGAGGCCCTGTCCTATATGGAAGGGCAAGCCTCCCATTCCTGGTGTCCTTCAAGTTCACCCAATCCCAGGATGGAATTTACAAGCAAGCTACAAACATAAACTGCTCTGAGGTCTTGGTTTCTTCCTACTTATCTCAACTCACCTGCTCTTGCCTTATGCTTCAGGCTCCTGAACCCTGTTCTCTGCACTCAGGCTCTATATTAGCATTTTCCTCCCAGCCACTCAGTTTGATATACTCTCAGACCCACTTTTGGAGCTTCATGCACCTCAGATTCCCTAAAAGCCTCTTTACTTCGATCCAATGCCAGGAGCTTCCAGGCTATGCTGTGAGAGTGGGGCTTGGATTCTAAACTAGCAGGCAGGTCTGTCCTGCAGATGGACCAAGCATCTTGCCAAGTAGTCTTAGACAGAAAGTCTGCTTCTAGGGGGAAAAGAAGGAGAAAAAAGAAATACAGAACAATATCCTATTGGTTCTGTTTCTCTGAAGAATCTTCACTAATACATCTGTCTGTACATTTGTACAATTATCTCCTTAGGGTAAATTCACAGGAGAGAGATTGCCCAGCAAAAGCATATACGCTTTCCAAATTTTTACATATCACCAAATTCCCACTCAGAAATGTTGTGTTCATTGCATTCCCAAACAGCACTGCTTCTCAGTGTTGCTATTTTTAGGTCAGTTTTGTCAAATTCTCATTTAAGGTTTCTGACTCTAACATCTTGATTCAAAAAGCCTCCCCCATCACAAGATTACAAAATTACTCTCCTGGATTTCCTTTTAATAGTTTGATGATTTTATTATTTTGTATTTAATTAATCTGTTAATGATCTAAATTTATTATTGTTTTGTAATTTTTGTTCCTATACCATGCCAAATAAGTAAGTAGTTGTGCTAATATATTTTACTGGGGAATAAGCCCTTGCCTCACTAATGTAAGCACTATTTTTACTATTTTAGAAATCTTCCTGCATATAAGCATCTGTTTCTGGATGTATGTTTCTGCTTCATCTCTTCCCATTGGTCTTTCTCCTCTGAGGTTAGTTCAAGGC